>NC_135968.1:40661074-41261074 GCF_053455715.1 Rhinoraja longicauda
ACCTTGAACTGTTTTGTGAATTTGAACCGAGTGAAATTTGGTCACACCTATCTTTGCTCTTAGGCTGGGCTATCTCAAATTGTTCGAAGGTGTGATTTGCATAATTTGCAAAACCAAATGCAGGCTCGGCGATCGCTTCCCTCAACACCTGCGCTCGGTCCGCGTTAACCAATCTGATCTCCCGGTGGCTGAGCACTTCAACTCCCCCTCCCATTCCCAGTCTGACCTTTCTGTCATGGGGCTCCTCCAGTGCCATAGTGAGGCCCACCGGAAATTGGAGGAACAGCACCTCATATTTCGCCTGGGCAGCTTGCAGCCCAGTGGTATGAACATTGACTTCTCCAACTTTAAATAGTTCCTCTGTCCCTCTCTTCCCCACCCCCTTCCCAGATCTCCCTCTATCTTCCTGTCTCCACCTATATCCTTCCTTTGTCCCGCCCCCCTGACATCAGTCTGAAGAAGGGTCTCGACCCGAAACGTTGCCCATTCCTTCTCTCCTGAGATGCTGCCTGACCTGCTGAGTTACTCCAGCATTTTGTGAATAAATACCTTCGATTTGTACCAGCATCTGCAGTTATTTTCTTATAGAAATATCACCTTGAACTGTTTTGTGAATTTGAACTGAGTGAAATTTGGTCACAACTATCTTTGCTCTTAGGCTGGGCTATCTCAAATTGTTCGAAGGTGTGATTTGCATAATATAAATATGTGTGGTAACCAGGCTATTGAGGGCGTGCAGCGTAGGTTCACTAGGTTAATTCCCGGAATGGCGGGACTGTCGTATGTTGAAAGGCTGGAGCAATTAGGCTTGTAAACACTGGAATTTAGAAGGATGAGGGGGGATCTTATTGAAACATATAAGATAATTAGGGGATTGGACACATTAGAGGCAGGAAACATGTTCCCAATGTTGGGGGAGTCCAGAACAAGGGGCCACAGTTTAAGAATAAGGGATAGGCCATTTAGAACGGAGATGTGGAAGAACTTTTTCAGTCAGAGAGTGGTGAAGGTGTGGAATTCTCTGCCTCAGAAGGCAGTGGAGGCCAGTTCGTTGGATGCTTTCAAGAGAGAGCTGGATAGAGCTCTTAAGGATAGCGGAGTGAGGGGGTATGGGGAGAAGGCAGGAACGGGGTACTGATTGAGAGTGATCAGCCATGATCGCATTGAATGGCGGTGCTGGCTCGAAGGGCTGAATGGCCTACTCCTGCACCTATTGTCTATTGTCTATTGTTTATTGTCTATTACACTTATCCTCGCCAGAAACATAATTTCTACACGTGTAAATTAGAGCCTGAAAATGCAAATAATTCCGCTCTTTGCTTTGCCTTTGCCAGGAATAGTGTCATTTCAAATTTCAAATTAGCAGAAGGCAGGGTGCATGCTCAACAATTAAAGTTTGAACAAATGTAGTTTAGAGATACAATAGACAATAGACAATACAGCGCGGAAACTGGCCCTTCGGCCCACCGGGTCCGCGCCGACCAGCGATCCCCGCACATTAACACTATCCTACACCCACGAGGGACAATTATTTTTACATTTACCAAGCCAATTAATCTACAGGGAGGGGGAGGGGGAGGGGGGGGGGGAGAGGGTGCTGCACCAATGCAGGAGAGGTTTGGGCCCAACGGGTCCACTTGGTCTAGCAATGGTTTAAAACTAGGGATCGATGAGCATTAAAACTATTTCGTATATTTTGAGCTTGGGGTGAGAGGATTGGAGTGTAAATATTTCCAGATAGCCACAATGCTTCATATAACTACAACTTTCAAAGTTATCAAGCAGCAGTAGAGCTGCCAAGATCATTGAATTTGCTCTGCATGATCAAAGAGCTTGACACAGATGACAACCCCATTCAAACATAGATCAATGAGGAGTAGGAAACATGAAAAAAAGTCACCCTTTTAAGTAACCTGAGAGAAATTCACCAAGTGCAGTTGGTCCTTGATGTGTAGAAAGGAAGAAGGCCCTGAAAAAGGATCTCGACCCGAAACGTCACCCATTCCTTCTATCCAGAGATGCTGTCTGTCCCGCTGAGTTACTCCAGCATTTTGTGTCTATCTTCAGTTGACATTTGATAAGAATGGAAATCTTAAAAATCTCTCTCTCATTTGCTCAGAGAGTCAGGGGCTACTTTAGATCTTCTGGGAGGTACAAAGAGCAGTGCAGGTCGGGTTAAGTGAAACAATGGCATTGGATTCACATCCATCGGCAACGACTTGGAAAACGTTTCCTGGCGAGGAATTCCAAGAATCAATGTCGCGATTGAAGCCTCGAGTATCTCCACTTAAAAATAGGGTCATGAATTGTTCTAATTATCCTGCATTAGCCTGCAATTGGCTCACAACCTGTAAACCTTTCATCTCCATGTCAAGTCAAGTTTATTAGTCACATACATATACAAGATGTGCAGTGAAATGAAAGTGGCAACGCCTGCGGATTGTGCTAAAACTACAAAACAGAATAGAATTTTTTAGAATTTTTTAACACAAAAAATAAATTAATACAGTAAATTAAATTAGTCCCTGGTGATATGAGAGTTAACAGTCCTGATGGCCTGTGGGAAGAAACTCCGTCTCATCCTCTCTGTTTTCACAGTGTGACAGCGGAGGCGTTTGCCTGACCGTTGCAGCTGGAACAGCCGTTGCTGGGGTGGTAGGGGTCCCCCATAATGTTGCTTGCTCTGGATCTGCACCTCCTGATGTATAGGTCCTGCAGTGTAGTTCCCATGGTGTGTTCAGTCGAATGTAACCACTCAAATGTCTTTAAAAATATCTTTTACTATGTTTCCCTGTCTTCACTCTATTTATTGGGCTATGGAGTCTTTATTTTTTTGTATAATCACGATTGAATTTTTGAAAGACATTTGGAGCCCTTTAAGTCCCTCAGATTTCACTCTGACCAATTCTCCCCGCCTTCTGCATCCCTGCACTGTTGGCCACCGCCTTCAAAAGCAAAGGAAATGCCTTAGACAATAGACAATAGGTGCAGGAGTAGGCCATTCAGCCCTTCGAGCCAGCACCGCCATTCAATGTGATCATGGCTGATCACTCTCAATCAGTACCCCGTCCCTGCCTTCTCCCCAGATATGCTTTGTAGCCACAGAGAATTTGTGGGTTTGGGTGTATATTATTTTTGTCCGGCACTGTGTATTAAGCTCAGCTATGCCTCAATTAAGTTTGAGTTGACTGGAAGATGAGAGATAATTTTAAAAAAATAACACTATCCATAACATTAATTTGCTATTGGAATAGAAACTGCAGATGCTGGTTTACATCGAAGGTAGACACAAAATGCTGGAGTAACTCAGTGGGACAGGCAGCTTCTCGTGAGAGAAGGAATGGGTGACGTTTCGGGTCACCCATTCCTTCTCTCCCGAGATGCTGCCTGTCCCGCTGAGTTACTCCAGCATTTTGTGTCTACTTTAATTTGTTGTCTGCACTGAGCTGTGTTTGTAAGAGAGATTCATGGCTGGTACCCACGTGATGACACCTTTCAAAACAGCCAGCACTGAGCAGACCCTGCTTATGGCTCCATCTTTGAAACCCTTTGTGCATTCTTGAAAAATGAAATAAGAGAGAATAAGTTGAATATATTAGGCTGCTGGAAGTGGCAATGCGAAATAACCCTATCGTTTTATTGCATGAGAAGGGGCCCATATCACTGAGCTGAGTTGAATGCAAAAGGGTTATTTCTAGCCTGAATAGCCGTTTGAAGGTTCTATCAATTGCAAATGGTAAGTTGCAAGCTTCTTAGTGATGTGGTTATTCACAAAATGCTGGAGTAACTCAGCAGGTCAGGCAGCATCTCGGGAGAGAAGGAATGGGTGACGTTTCGGGTCGAGACTCTTCCACATTCATTCTCTCCCGAGATGCTGCCTGACCTGCTGAGTTACTCCAGCATTTTGTGAATAAATACCTTCGATTTGTACCAGCATCTGCAGTTATTTTCTTTGTGATGTGGAATTGACAAGAAAATCAAAGGTGAAATGCTCGGCTTTGGAGTTGCTGTTCTTTTGAGCTGTTATCCTCCAGTTAAATTATCTATATACTAAAACTCTTGTTTGTTTGTTTGTTTGTTCCTGAACTACAGCCAAAACGGTACACGATAGCGCGACAATTTTAGGCCCACCTTACTCTCCGTCATCCCTTTGGTGCTAATGGAAGACATTTCATTGAAATCGATGTTATATTTTTAAAGTTATTCACATTTTAAAGTTTAAATCTATCTCCTAGGGAGGGAGGGGGGAGGGAGGGAGAAGGGAGGGAGGGAGAAGGGAGGGGGGAGAAGGGAGGGGGGAGAAGGGAGAGGGGAGAAGGGAGGGGGGAGAAGGGAGGGGGGAGAAGGGAGGGGGGAGAAGGGAGGGGGGAGAAGGGAGGGGGGAGAAGGGAGGGGGGAGAAGGGAGGGGGGAGAAGGGAGGGGGGAGAAGGGAGGGGGGAGAAGGGGGGAGGGGAGAAGGGGGGAGGGGGGGAGGAGAGGGTGCTGCACCAATGCAGGAGAGGTTTGGGCCCAACGGGTCCACTTGGTCTAGTTTCAATTAAACTGAAGGCCAGGCTTTGATCTGTCATGGATCTCCAGGGAAAGTTATCTTCAGCACTGGAAGCCTGGCAGAAGACAAACCTGTACGTCTGGCCTGACCTTTCCACATTGCACGGTAGAGCTTAGTTTGCCAATTTTACAACATGGTGCTCACGGAAGCACTGTAAGTTGTTGGGAACGGAAACATTTTGCAATACTTTCCACCACCGGAGGGAACTCCCATCTCTGCATTGTCTCTGTGTCAGACAAGTGACAGAGTAGGTAACGAGAGCTGTTTTATTTAGTTGCCCCACCCAGCTCAGTCGGGTGGAAATAATTGGCAAATTGTTTGCCTGCAGCAGCAGCTGCTGTTTGGATTTGGGGCTAGGCAGACAATCTGCCGAGCCAAAACTGGCAGCATCTTGCTTTGAGCACACGGGAAGGGTGGCCTGAAAGCAGGAAATGCTGGAAACACTCAACGTGTCAAGCAGCACCTATTGACAGAGAAACAGAACGATTGTTTCAGATTGACAAGCCTTGATCATAACTGGGCAAGTCAAACAACCAGTTTCATTCTAAGTTGCAGAGTGGATTGGAGAGCGATTAGTAGAACAAAAGGGATAAAACAAGGCCTGGGTTGCAGATGTAATTCCACTGTTTATGCAGCCGTCAGGCTGACAGATTAGGCCAGTGAGTACAATACTTGACTTGTGCAGTCTGTGTCATTCCACAGAATTTGGGCTATATTGTATCTTTCCGTTTCTGTACTTATAAATAATTTGTTTTTGCCCCTGTTATTTAGAAACATAGAACATAGAAACATAGAAAATAGGTGCAGGAGGAGGCCATTGGGCCCTTCGAGCCAGCACCGCCATTCATTGTGATCATGGCTGATCATCCACAATCAATAACCGTGCCTGCCTTCTCCCCATATCCCTTGATTCCACTAGCCGCTAGATCTCTATCTAACTCTCTCTTAAATCCATCCAGTGATTTGGCCTCCACTGCCCTCTGTGGCAGAGAATTCCACAAATTCACAACTCTCTGGGTGAAAAAGTACCTTCTCACCTCAGTCTTAAATGGCCTCCCCTTTATTCTAAGACTGTGGCCCCTGATTCGGGACTCGCCCAACATTGGGAACATTTAAGGTTATTATGCTGTGTTATATAATGTTGCTGGAAATATACCTTTTAGGTTTAGTCAATTCAGTCTTTTCTGTGGTGACATTCTCTTCACGTCAGGCAGTTTCTTGAGATGAAAGATGACTTGCTGCCACTGCAGTTTGGGGACACTGATCTGGCTGACGAGGCCAATGTGGGAAGTACGGACTCTTTCACACTGAGGGATATCTGAGGAGGGCGGGCAAGTGGATGGCTTGTGATGTAGTGTGTTCCTTCCACCGCCAACATCGGGTTTCTGTGTTCTCCTGATGCTTGCCCTCTAGGTTCTCAATACCACCCTGAATGATCCTATTCTGCTGTGCTCAATGATGGTCCAGGGAGGTCAGTCTGGATATTGCACTTCTTCAAGCGGACTTTGAGCCTGTTAGTCTTTCCTCTTGTCTGACTAGTAGTTCCTTCCGTATCTTTTACAGGAATCTGCTGTTGGGCATTTTTGTCCACCTTAACCAACTTTATTGTAACTGGGGACTTGATACAAGGGATATGGGCCTGGAAGAGAACACTGAATAGTTCACTTATCCTCATAGTTACTTTATACATGTCTGCGGACATCGTGTTGTTGGTCTTTTTCCAGTGCATTGAGCTGCCTGCTGTCGTAGATTGGTTGCATAGGCTAAGTATGATTCAGTCATTTCACTGGTACCACTTCTACACTTGTGATTCATCTGATAACTTGACAGTTCACCGGAAGATACATTTCTGTCACCTGAAAACAGAAATACTTAAATTGAATTGAGGAAAGAAAGAAATGACAAATACGTACACCATTCAATTGCAGCATTCTGTACATGACAAAAAACACCAAAAAAAATCTGCTTCATGTAATAATGTATAAAAAAATCAATGATTGTGAAAATCTGGCACAACGTGAAACAGCAGTGAACCATTATTATGAGCATCCTTCTTCGATTACACTTCGATCTACAGGAGCTTTGAACACATTTGATTGCTGATACAACCTGACCTATTTGAAAGAATCTGTACTGTGGATTTTCAGTGTTGTAAACTCTGGAATTACTCTACCGATGTGGCACGGTGGCACATCGGTAGAGTTGCTGCCTTACAGCGAATGCAGCGCCGGAGACTCAGGTTCGATCCTGACTATGGGCGCCGTCTGTACGGAGTTTGTACGTTCTCCCCGTGACCTGCGTGGGTTTTCTCCGAGATCTTCGGTTTCCTCCCACACTCCAAAGACGTACAGGTATGTAGGTTAATTGACTGGGTAAATGTTAAAATTGTCCCTAGTGTGTGTAGGATAGTGTTAATGTGTGGGGATCGCTGGGCGGCGCGGACTCGGTGGGCCGAAGGGCCTGTTTCCGCGCTGTATCTCGAAATGAAAATTTTAAAAAAAATGAAAATAAAGTAATCTTACTCGTTATATAATAACATCATTTTTTTGAATGTATATCTTATGAACATATAAACCTCTTCATTCATAGTGATGGAAGTTGGTAGTTGATATGCCCGCTGTCAGTGTGAGATCATCGAGATAAAAGGGTATAAAGCTTTACATTTCTAACACCTCAACTACCTTGGTCCCGGAACCAACCTTTGGAGACACAAGGAACTTGCAGCAACCGGATGCTGGTTTGCAAAAAAACCCCAAAATAATAATAGCAAAAAACAACAGCCTTTGGACGCCCTTGTTTCAGCCCTTTTACCTCTATTGAATGTTTAACATAGGTGGATGGGCACACTAACAAGAGAAAATGAATGAATAAGACTGTAGGAAGGAATTGCAGATGTGGGTATAAAACCAAAGATAATTCAGGAACTTTTTTTGTGTCTATGAATGAAGAAATGTTTGTGGATTGTTTACATGTTTCACCTTTCATCACAACCAGGAGCATATTTAGAGGGGGAACCTATTGTCTCGGAGCTATGGATTAAGGAACATATACAACAATATATTCCTTTGTAATTTGAACATTGATGCTGAGAGATGTGAGCAACATTCCCACCTGATGAGGATTAAAGTAACTTGTAGGCAGACACAAAATGCTGGAGTAACTCAGCGGGTCAGGCAGCATCTCTGGAGAGAAGGAATGGGTGACGTTTCGGGTCGAGACCCTTCTTCAGACTGATGTCAGGGGAGGGGGCGGGACAAAGGTAGAATGTAGTCGGAGACAGTAAGACTAGTAGGAGAACTGGGGATAGAGAGGGAAAGCAGAGGCCATCTGAAGTTAGAGAAGTCAATGTTCATACCACTGGGGTGTAAACTACCCAAGCGAAATATGAGGTGCTGTTCCTCCAATTTGTGCTGGGCCTCACTCTGACAATGGAGGAGGCCCAGGACAGAAAGGACAGGCTGGGAATGGGAGGGGGGAGTAACTTAAAGTGTTCCCTTATGTCTTTCATGTTGTTAGATAAACTTAATTCACTCTGCTGGTTGTAAACTGAGATCTATGATTAATAGAGATGACTCAATGATGACTCTAAGATAGAGAATATGGAGGAACAATTCAATTTAGTTATTATCACGTGTACCGAGGAACAGGGAAAAGCTTTTGTTGTGTACTATCCAGTCAGCAGAAAGACAATCTATATACTAAAACTCTTGTTTGTTTGTTTGTTCCTGAACCGTCGTCCCTTTGGTGCTAATGGAAGAAGTTTCATTGAAATTGGTGTTATATTTTTTAAGTTATTCCCATTATAAAGTTTAAATCTAGGGAGGGAGGGGAGGGAGGGGGTGGAAGGAGGGGGGGGGAGGTAGGAAGGGGGAGGATAATGGGGGGTTGAGGGGGATAGATTGGGGGGAGGGGAAGGGGGAGGGGAGGGGGAGGGACGGAGGGGGGAGGAGAGCGGGGGGTGGAGAGGGTGCTGCACCAATGCAGGAGAGGTTTGAGTCCAATGGGTCCACTTGGTCTAGTACATAATTACGATCGAGCCATTTAGAGTGTACTAATACATGATAAAGGAATAACGTTTAGTTTAAGGTAAAGCCAGCAGTCTGATCGAGGATAGCCCGAGGGTCACCAAAGAGGTAAATTGTAGATCAGGACTCCTCTCTGGTTGTGGTAGGATGGTGCAAACAAAAGAAAGAGTTTTGTTGCCCCAAATTGCACCTTTTAAAACTTCAGCGTGTCCCAATGCATTTCAGCTAATGATGGATTCTTGAAGTTATAATGTTGAAAATTAAGAAACATAGAAACATAGAAAATAGGTGCAGCAGGAGGCCATTTGGCCCTTCGAGCCAGCACCGCCATTCATTGTGATCGTGGATGATCATACACAATCAGTAACCCGTGCCTGCCTTCTCCAAATTATCCCTTGATTCCGCTAGCCCCTAGAGCTCTATCTAACTCTCTTTTAAATTCATCCAGTGAATTGGTCTCCACCGCCTTCTGTGGCAGGGAATTCCACAAATTCACAACTCACTGGGTGAAAAAGTAACTTCTCACCTCAGTTTTAAATGTCCTCCCCTTTATTCTTAGAATATTGTGGAAGACAATTTCAGCACAACACCTTGGTAAGGATAGGAATTAAACCAGTGACCACATAGCGTGCCCTTGCGATGCTCAATGGAAGGTAGAATCGGCAGGACACTTGGGGGAGCTCCTGTGCTCATTAACCAATCTTCGTCAGAAGGGGGAAGGCAGACCTTGGTCCAACGTCCCGTTTGAAAGCAGCAGCTGGCAGACGAAGGTGCTCAAGGTGTGACATTTCAATATCCCAGAGGCGAAAACCCATCATTATGACCTGCAACACATCCATATGCTGTCACGTAGAAGATAAAAGGGGCATCTTTAGTGCACATGTGGCCTTGAACTGCAAAACAAGCTGTTTTAGGTGGATATTTTGAAGCCTCGGTAACAGCCACTATTAAGTAAAAGTGAAGTTACCTGACATGTTCAATGGTAAGCACACTTTAGAGGTTTATGAAAATATCCCATCGCGCAGTCATGTCTGTATTTACCTGCTGAAGGGATTTACACAGTTCTAACCACGACACCTCATTTAAATTGTGATCTATACAGACAGAATAGGAAGGAACTGCAGATGCTGGTTTAAACCGGAGATGGGTACAAAAAGCTGGAGTAACTCAGCGGGTCAGGCAGCAACTCTGGAGAAAAGGAATATGTGACGTTTCAGGTCGAGACCTTTCTTCAGACTGAGGTCTGACTGAGCCTGAAGAAGGATCTCGACCCGAAACCCCACCTATTCCTTTTCTCCAGAGATGCTGGAGAGACACTGAGTTACTCCAGCTTTTTGTGTCTATCTATTCAGGCAGTATCTGTTGGCTTTTGGAATATATAAAGGTCACCTTCTACATATCCGCGCATTGTTGCATCCAGATTTGCTTCGAGTTATTCCTAACCTGAAATTAATTGTGGCTGAGTCAGAATTTCCACTTAATTGAATTGCGGGAAGATTGGAGCTATAGTTTGCAATACTGGCAAAACATTCTACACCGTTGCCAACACCAAACGTTTTATGTTTGAATGCAATTCAGCGCGCAAAGTGGTTTGAGACGTGATTTGGTAAAGGGTTTTATAAATGTGAGCTATTAATTCTATTTCATGTTTAATTACATAGACTTTGGACCTGATGATTCAGAATTTCTATGTTTTTGTTTGAAAGAAAGTATTTGGATAAAACAACAGATTTCCTAGTACTGACCTCACAATTGACGTACAAACTTATTGAGCCTCGGGTCCTGGTTCAAGTATAATGGCAAGATAAATGGGGAAAATAGAAGATTGCTAGGGACAGCTGAACTAGCTGAAATTATGAACTGATGGAAAATGTGGTTGAAAGCTTAATGAAGCACAAACTGTGTGCCTTGCACAAACAACTGTTTCCATGGTTTTGGAAGCAAATAGAAAAAAAAACCCACATTACTACCTGGATAACACCATGGCTGCGTGAAAGTGTTAGTATTTTTAATTGGTAAATAGTATGAATGTGTCCTAGCTGCAAAAGCGCAGAAGGATTTTTCTCCTGCCTCGATTCCTAGTCTTTTGGCAGATGCAAATAGAAATTATGTTTAATTTGTTAATAGAAGGAAGATCCATGCTCCATCGTTAATGCTTTCATGTGAGACCAGCTTTGTGCACTGAGGATCTGATGTAAATATCATCATTACTGGACCATCTGGAGTCCTCAAACCCAGGCAACCCCCTCATCTAGGGCATGACAAGTGTCAAAGATTTATTCGCAAATATGGGGTTGGACAGGCTAGATGCAGGAAGATTGTTCCCGATGTTGGGGAAGTCCAGAACAAGGGGTCACAGTTTAAGGATAAGGGGGAGGTCTTTTAGGACCGAGATGAGAACGTTTTTTTTCACATAGAGAGTGGTGAATCTGTGGAATTGTCTGCCACAGAAGGTAGTTGAGGCCAGTTCATTGGCTATATTTAAGAGGGAGTTAGATGGGGACCTTGTGGCTAAAGGGATCAGGGGGTATGGAGAGAAGGCAGGTACAGGATACTGAGTTGGATGATCAGCCATGATCATATTGAATGGCGGTGCAGGTTCGAAGGGCCGAATGGCCTACTCCTGCACCTATTTTCTATGTTTCTATGTTTCTAATATGTTTAAAAAAGAAAATTAAATTAAATAATGTGATTTTTGCACCGGGTAAAGTCTGTCAAAACCTACAGGTGGTTTCACTTAGCCAACTGGAAGTATTTGGCCTGATTATTTTATTTTCTATCAACTTTTTTTTTAACTGTTGCTTCTACAATCAAACATTCTCCTCGTTACTTTTAAGGTGAAGGGGGAAAGATTTAATAGGAATTTGAGGGGTAACTTTTTCACACAAAGGGTGGTGGGTGTATGGAACAAGCTGCCAGAGGACAATAGACAATAGGCGCAGGAGTAGGCCATTCAGCCCTTCGAGCCAGCACCGCCATTCAATGTGATCATGGCTGATCATCCATAATCAGTACTCTGTTCTTGCCTTCTCCCCATACCCTCTAACTCCGCTATCATTTAGAGCTCTATCTAACTCTCTCTTGAAAGCATCCAGAGAATTGGCCTCCACTGCCTTCTGGGGCAGATAATCCACAGATTTACAACTCTCTGAGTGAAACATGCATGAATGAAATGGAGGTAGTTGAGGCTGGGACTATCCCAACATTTAAGAAACAGTTAAATAGGTACATGGACAGGACAGGTTTGGAGGGATATGGACTAGTGTAGCTGGGACATGTTGCCCGTTGTGGGCAAATTGAGCCGAAGGGCCTGTTTCCACACTATCACACTGTGACTCTATGACTCCTGGTCTTCTCATGCTATGGACCACCCCATTCAAATGTGAGGTAGACAACATACCTCGAGACTCTTGTGCAGCCTTTGTTAATTTCCCTGGTCCTGGCTTTATGCTTTACTAAAATCGACCACCCGATCTCACATTCATGCCCATGTATCAGGGCCACAGATATTTGAGCACCAACTTGAAGTACTATTCACATCGTTATCACTCTTCAAATGGTTCCAAATCTCTGGCTGCAGAAGTTCCACTAATCATCGAAAACTAAATGACCTTGAACTTATCTTGTGCTATAGCTTCACAATGGACTGATGGCCCCATTTCAATGCTGTGCAAATCTCTGACTCTCAGGCTCAATGCACTCACCTGTTGTGTGCGAAACAGTTGATGGACACAAGAAGCAATTAATCTCCAGATTTTTCATTATAATTTTCATTTACATTACTACCTATGTTCCACGTAGAACCTCTCCAGCTGAAGATAAAATTAATCTGCAGTCAGTTAGCTAACCTTACTGGCTCACACAGACCAACCATGTTTGACTGAACCTATTTGCCCAGAAACTGTAGATCGACACAAAAAGCTGGAGTAGCTCAGCGGGACAGGCAGCATCTCTGGAGAAAGGGAATCGTTGACGCTTCGGGTCAAGACCCTTCTTCTGACCCACTGAGTTACTCCAGCTTTTTGTGTCTATCTTTGGTTTAAATCAGCATCATCAGTTCCTTCCGACATAGCAAAACAGATGTTCAGCACAGAAGTGAAAAATCACATCCCCAGTGCATAGTGGAGCTTTATGCTGGATAAGATTGGCATTTCAGCACATTTTATTCTGAGCTAAGAAAGGTCAGCACTCTACCACTACTGATATATAACGTTCACAAGAGACAAGCAATATTTTCAATGTTTAGAAAATAACTATTGTATTCTCTGGCAACTGTCAGCTTCAGTTTTATTTTTCTTGCCTGTGGGACAGACAGTTGCAGTTTCAAGCCACTTCCAAAGACTTGGGCATGTTTCCTCTTCAATGTCATAGTGAGAGCTTGCTGACAGAACGTTGTTCAGAAGATTCACAAAACCAAACCCCTAACGGTTCTTTCACGTAAACATCAATGAATACCTGGCACTATTTTAATGAAACGCCAGAGCAGTTCTCATGATGGCTTCACATGTTTGTCCTACACCCATTAACTTGCAGTGGGAAAACAATCTGCTCTTCTTACATCATAATAGTATCCATATTTCAAACGTACTCAGTGGTCTAGAATGGATAATCCAGAAATGTATATTATAAAAATAAGATGTTCTTTCTCGTTCTCTCTGATCGTTTCTGATAGTTTTGACTTCTGTACATCGGCGAGACCAAGCGCAGGCTCGGCGATCGTTTCGCTGAACACCTCCGCTCAGTCCGCCTTAACCTACCTGATCTCCCAGTTGCCCAGCACTTTAATACCCCCTCCCATTCCCAATCTGACCTTTCTGTTCTGGGCCTCCTCCATTGTCAGAGTGAGGCCCAGCGCAAATTGGAGGAACAGCACCTCATATTTCGCTTGGGTAGCTTACACCCCCCCCAGCGGTATGAACATTGACTTCTCTAACTTCAAATAGCCCTTGCTTTCCCTCTCGCTCCATCCCCTCCCCCTTCCCAGTTCTCCCACCAGTCTTACTGTCTCCGACTACATTCTATCTTTGTCCCCCCCCCTTCCCCTGAAGAAGGGTTTTGAGCCGAAGCGTCACCCATTCCTTCTCTCCTGAGATGCTGCCTGTCCTGCTGTGTTACTCCAGCATTTTGTGTCTGTCTATTTTAATACTTACTCAGTTTGCACTAATTATTCCTCCCTTTTAATTGTTTGCTTTACCACTGGAACATATTTTATAATGAATTATTTCCTGGAACATATACTTGAGTGGTGCATTCTAATATATGGAATATATTACTCAGGCAGTGAAAGTAAGCACACGTCTTTGGTAGGGTGGGGTGGGATGGGGTTGTTCTACCAAGTCATAAACCATCAGCATTTCAGTTCCTTGTGCACTACTCTGCCTCATACTTTAGTTTAGTTTATTTTATTTTCACGTGTACCGAGGTACAGTGCAAAGCTTTTGTTGCATGCTATCCAGTCAGCAGAAAGGCAATACATGATCGCTATCGAACTAATTGCAGTGTACAGATACATAAGGGAATAAACGAGGATAGACACAAAGTGCTGGCGTAACTTAGCGGGACAGGCAGCAAATCTGGAGTTGCAAAGAGGAAAGATTCTAAGGGGAGTAAGGCAACCGTGGCTGACAAGGGAAGTCAAGGACACTATAAAACTAAAAGAGAAGACGTATAACAGAGCAAAGATGAGCGGGACACCAGAGGGTTGGGAAACTTTTAAAGAACAACAGAAGGTAATTAAAAAGGCAATACGGGGAGAAAAGATGAAGTACGAAGGTAAGCTAGCCAAGAATATAAAGGACGATAGTAACAGCTTCTTTAGGTATGTGAAAAGGAAAAGATTAGTTAAGACAAATGTGGGTCCCTTGAAGACAGAAACAAGTGAATTTATTATGGGGAACAAGGAAATGGCAGATGAGTTGAACAGGTACTTTGGATCAGTCTTCACTAAGGAAGACACAAACAATCTCCCAGATGTACTAAGGGACGGAGGATCTAGGGTGACGGAAGAATTGAAGGAAATTCACATTAGTCAGGAAATGGTGTTGGGTAGACTGATGGGACTGAAGGCTGATAAATCCCCAGGACCTGATGGTCTGCATCCCAGGGTACTTAAGGAGGTGGCTCTAGAAATCGTGGCGCATTGGAGATCATTTTCCAATATTCTATAGATTCAGGATCAGTTCCTGTGGATTGGAGGGTAGCTAATGTTATCCCATTTTTTAAGAAAGGAGGGAGAGAGAAAGCAGGGAATTATAGACCAGTTATCCTGACATCGGTGGTGGGGAAGATGCTGGAGTCAGTTATTAAAGATGTAATAGCGCTGCATTTGGATAGCAGTAACAGGATCCGTCCAAGTCAGCATGGATTTATGAAGGGGAAATCATGCTTGACTAATCTTCTGGAATTTTTTGAGGATGGAACAAGTAAAATATATAAGGGAGAGCCAGTGGATGTAGTGTATCTGGACTTTCAGAAAGCCTTTGATAAGGTCCAACACAGGAGATTAGTGGGCAAAATTAGAGCACATGGTATTGGGGGTAGGGTATTGACATGGATAGAAAATTGGGTTGCAGACAGAAAACAAAGAGCAGGAATTAACGGGTCCCTTTCAGAATGGCAGGTAGTAACTAGTGGGGTGCCGCAAGGCTCGGTGCTGGGACCGCAGTTATTCACAATATATATTAATGATTTAGATGAAGGAATTAAAAGTAACATTAGCAAATTTGCAGATGACACAAAGCTGAGTGGCAGTGTGAACTGTAAAGAGGATGCTATGAGGATGCAGGGAGACTTGGATAGGTTGGGTGAGTGGGCAGATGCATGGCAGATGCAGTATAATGTGGATAAATGTGAGGTTATCCAGTTTGGTGGCAAGAACAGGAAGGCAGATTATTATCTGAATGGTGTCAGATTAGGAGAAGGGGAAGTGCAACGAGACCTGGGTGTGCTTGTACATCAATCATTGAAAGTAATCAAGTAGGTACAGCAGGCAGTGAAGAAAGCTAATGGCATGTTGGCCTTTATTGCGAGAGGCAGATTATTATCTGAATGGTGTAAGATTAGGAAAAGGGGAAGTGCAACAAGACCTGGATGTCCTTGTACATCAGTCATTGAAAGTAAGCGTGCAGCTACAGCAGGCAGTGAAGAAAGCCAATGGAATGTTGGCCTTCATAACATGAGGATTTGAGTATTGGAGCAAAGCGGTCCTTCTGCAGTTGTACAGGGCCCTGGTGAGACCACACCTGGAGTACTGTGTGCAGTTTTGGTCTCTTAATTTGAGGAACGACATTCTTGCTATTAAGGGAGTGCAGCGTAGGTACACCAGGTTAATTCCCGGGATGGCGGGACTGACGTATGATGAAATGATGGGTTGACTGGGCTTGTATTCGCTGGAATTTAGGAGGATAATATATTCCTTTATTCGTCCCACTGGGGAAATTTACAGAGTTACAGCAGCAAAGTGGAGAGCAAGGGGGCAATAGATCATTCATTATAAATAAAAGATAGAAGATACAAGATACATAAATTGTCATTGAGAGGGGATCTTATAGAAACATATAAAATTATTAAGGGATTGGACAAGGAGGATGCAGGAAAAATGTTCCCGATGTTGGCGGAGTTCAGAACCAGGGGTCACAGTTTAAGAATAAGGGGTAGGCCATTTAGGACTGAGATGAGGAAAAAACATTTTCACCCAGAGAGTTGTGAATCTGTGGAATTCTCTGCTGCAGAAGGCAGTGGAGGCCAATTCACTGGATGTTTTCAAGAGAGAGTTGGATTTACCACTTAGGGCTAAGGGAATCAAGGGATATGGGGAAAAAGCCGGAACAGGGTTCTGATTATGGATGATTAGCAATGATCATATTGAATGGCGGTGCTGGCTCGAAGGGGAGAATGGTCTACTCCTGCACCTGTTTTCTATGTTTCTATGTTCTAAGGGTAATGAATCTAATCTGGAAATTCTTCTGGTTTGGAAGAATGTGTTAAATGTGTCTGGTTACCTGGTATACTGATAATCTGTGTAGGAAGGAACTGCAGATGCTGGTTTAAACCGAAGATAGGCACAAAAAGCTGGAGTAACTCAGCGGGTCACACAGCACCTCTGGAGAAAAGGAATAGGTGATAATTTATTGTATTATTGTTTAATGTGTATCTATTTGTTGTGTTGATGCTTTAATGTGGCTGTAAAGCTGCAGCAAGTAAATACTTAATTGTTCTGGTTCCCGTGCATGTAACAATTAAACTCTCTCGACTCTTGACTTAGTCCTTGAAAGGCACCATGATTAGTCACACATGGTGAGTGTGTACTACAACAGCACTTGTATGCGTGCAATGCTGTTAATATAATGAGCCAACCACGCCACCAACTCCCACCCAAGGGCTTCACTGGAGTATTTGGCAAGGAGCCACATAAGAGACAAAACACAACGCCGGTTTGCGGGAGTGTTATAAAGGAGGGATGAGAATTGTGGGAAGACTGTCTGCTCTTTTTTTGTGCAAATACATTTTGGAGCAAGGCAGGTGAAAGTTTTGCCGATGACTCATTGACAACTTAGGATGCACAAAATAGCTACCATTGGATGATCACAGACACTAAGTGATAGACAATAGAAAATAGACAATAGGTGCAGGAGTAGGCTATTCGGCCCTTCGAGCCAGCACCACCATTCAATGTGGTCACGGCTGATCATTCTCAATCAGTACCCCATTCCAGCATTCTCCCCATACCCCATGACTCCGCTATTCTTAAGAGCTCTATCTAGCTCTCTCTTGAATGCTTTCAGAGAATTGGCCTCCACTGCCTTCTGAGGCAGAGAATTCCACAGATTTGCAACTCTCTGACTGAAAAAGTTTTTTCTCATCTCCGTTCTAAATGGCCTACCCCTTATTCTTAAACTGTGGCCCCTTGTTCTGGACTCCCCCAACATTGGGAACATGTTTCCTGCCTCTAACGTGTCCAACCCCTTAATAATCTTATATGTTTCGATAAGATCCCCACTCGTCCTTCTAAATTCCAGTGATAGATCTCATAGGACATCCTGTACATTACGCCTTATCTGCATCAAATACAATGCTAATACAGGGTAAAGGTATGGAGAGTGTTCTTTCACTGATGCAGATATTCTTCAACTCGCTCAGTGTAATAATTCACAAGTCATCTTTGAAATGGAAAACTCTGGTTATGCTTCAATTTGACCCAATCTGCCCATTGAGTCTTTTGGCAGTCATAGTAGGCGATCACATCAGTTTCGATCAGATTTCAAATCACAATTGAGAAAAATTGAGCTTGTCATTTTTATTTATGATGAAGGGTTTTACAATTTGCTGCAAATTCAGAAAGCCAGCTGGAAATAGTCATTTCCCGTTGGCAGATTCCATGAAACCTATTTGCAGTTACCCAACTCATGCAGAGGGAAAGAAATTCCACTATTTCTGAAAAAACATTTGATTAAATTGGAATTGTTTTGGAGTCTGACCCAAGTCAGCTACTATTTCTTCTGTTGAGAAATGGTAGTGGTTACTAAAAGTTCTTGTGAACCGTATCACTTCAAGATAAATCAATTACTCCAGGTAAAGATACCGTTCCCAAATACTTTTTCTAACCCCCGGTTATTAATTTATAATGCACTGATGAGACAAAGGTTCACCTGCACCTCCTCCAACCTCATCTATTGCATCCGCTGCTCTAGATGTCAACTTATTTACATCGGTGAAACCAAGCGCAGGCTCGGCGATCGCTTTGCTGAACACCTGCGCTCGGTCCGC
This sequence comes from Rhinoraja longicauda, assembly GCF_053455715.1. Taxonomy (NCBI): domain Eukaryota; kingdom Metazoa; phylum Chordata; class Chondrichthyes; order Rajiformes; family Arhynchobatidae; genus Rhinoraja; species Rhinoraja longicauda. The sequence goes on from NC_135968.1 coordinate 40,679,415, forward strand.
ATTAACCAAACCAAACTGATCTCCCGGTGGCTATGTCCACACTCTTTGCAGATTCAGACCGTCGAGAGCAGAGCAGTCGCCATGCCAGGTTGAGATAGATTTGAATCTTGATCAACTCATTATCTTAGTGTTGTTCGCTGGACTAATGAGTTCATCTAGTTTCAAGCATACGCAGCATGGCATTTTTGAGCAGTGAATAAACTGTAGGGCACGTGATTTCTATACTAATATGCACAGTGGTGCATTGGTAGAGTTGCTGTCTTTCAGCGCCAGAGATTAGGGATTGATCCTGACAACGGGTGCAGTATGTATTGAGTTTGTATGTATTCTCACTGTGACCGCGTGGGTTTCCTCTCGGTGCTCCAGTTTCCTCCCACATTCCAAAGAAGTGCAGGTTTGTAGGTTAACGTGGCGCAGCGGTAGAGTTGCTGCCTTACAGCGAATGCAGTGCCGGAGACTCAGGTTCGATCCTGACTACGGGCGCCGTCTGTACGGAGTTTGTACGTTCTCCCTGTGACCTGTGTGGGTTTTCTCCGAGATCTTCGGTTTCCTCCCACACTCCAAAGGCGTACAGGTATGTAGGTTAATTGGCTGGGTAAAATGTAAAAATTGTCCCTAGTGTGTGTAGGATAGTGTTAATGTGCAGGGATCGCTGGACGGCGCGGACCCGGTGGGCCGAAGGGCCTGTTTCCGCGCTGTATCTCTAAATCTAAAATCTAATTGGTTTCTGTAAATGGTCCCGAGTGTGTAGATAGAGCGGGTGATCAAAGGTCGGCGTGGACTCGGTGGGCCGAAGGGCCTGTTTCTACGCTGTACCTTGAATCTAAACTAAATTACATTTGGATGAAAGTGGAAAGCAGAATGTACATTCACCATTTAGCTACAAGGATTGGTTGTACAAACTTCGATTGTTTTCTCTAGAGCACCTGAAGTTGAGGGGAGACCTGATAGAAGTATATTACATTATGAGAGGCACAGAGAGGGTAGACAGTCAGAACATTTTTTTTCCCAGGATGCAAATGTCAAAGACAAGAGAACGTTAAGGTCAGAGGAGGAAAGTTTAAAAGAGGTGTGTGGGGCAAGATTTTTACATTGGGAATGCGTTATCTTGCATGGTGGAGAATACGGACACAATAGAGATGTTTAAAAGGCTTTTAAAGTGGCGCACGGATATGCAGGAAATGGAGGGACATGGATCACTTGCGGACAGATGGGATTAATTTAGCTTGGCAACATTTCTGGCACAGATGTCGTGGGCTGAAGGGCATGTTCCTATGCTGTGTTGTTCCATGTTCTTATATATTTGCTTTCTGTTGTTGGCTATTTCTTATACATAGCCTGAATGAAATGGATTGGCTCTGATAATGCCGGCATTATTGCGTAAAGAGGCAGGGCGTCATGCAAGCAGTTTGACCAAAGATCCTTTCAGACGAGATGAAGAAAGCAAATCCAACCTTCGTGAAGGTGAAGGAAAGAACTGCAGATGCTGGTTTAAATCGAAGGTAGACACAAAATGCTGGAGTAACTCAGCGGGACAGGCAGCATCTCTGGAGAGAAGGAATGGGTGACGTTTCGGGTCGAGACCCTTCTTCAGAGTTACTCCAGCATTTTTAACCTGCATTAAGATGTCGTTGGAGTCGATCATGGGGAAAGGAAGCAGCTTCCACCTGTGGGAATGATAAAATTCAACGTCATGTCTGGTACATCTTGATATTAGAATCAGGGTATTTAAAATATGTTCTGATGAATGCCATCTATGCAGTTCATGGATGTAAAATTCAGAATAACAAGTCAAATACTGTAGCTGTGCAGACATAAAGGCACTTTGTCAGTTGAATGGAAAATGGTTGCAGGTTATTTTCTTAGGAATTTTATAACCATGTCATTATCTGAATAGGTATTGTCATTATGTGACTCTCTCAAATGGAAATTAGCCTAAAGGTTTCTGGCACTATCATACATCTGAATTCTAACCTAGATTCCTCATAAGGGACTTTTCTTTCTAAACAAAATTGTTTAAATTTCAGAATGTTGATGTCATATTTCAACTACCAAATTGTGATGTTGGGGTTCTCTTCTGCAGGAGCAATGAAGGATGCCCTTATTTTTAGATTTTGTAGTCAATCAGTCATGACAATTTGCCGGGTAATTTAACTGAAACTCGGCACCCGAGTGGATGACGAATTCTTATTAAAACTCAACAGTCGCAGTCAGGTGTGAACCTTGAGTTTCAAATACTTAAACATTGGGAAAAGAGACAAAGAACGAGGTGTAAAAATGCCCTAGTAAGATTGAATGTGTTAAAATACATAGATGTTAAGCATATGAAAAAAGACTGGATAGACTCGGCTTGTACTCGCTGGAATTTAGAAGATTGAGGGGGGATCTTAGAGAAACTTACAAAATTCTCAAGGGGTTGGACAGGCTAGATGCAGGAAGATTGTTCCCGATGTTGGGGAAGTCCAGAACAAGGGGTCACAGTTTAAGGATAAGGGGGAAGTCTTTTAGGACCGAGATGAGAAAGTTTTTTTTCACAAAGAGAGTGGTGAATCTGTGGAATTCTCTGCCACAGAAGGTAGTTGAGGCCAGTTCATTGGCTATATTTAAGAGGGAGTTAGATGTGGCCCTTGTGGCTAAAGGGATCAGGGGGTATGGAGAGAAGGCAGATACGGGATACTGAGTTGGATGATCAGCCATGATCATATTGAATGGCGGTGCAGGCTCGAAGGGCCGAATGGCCTACTCCTGCACCTATTTTCTATGTTTCTATGTTAAAATGGTAGAGATTGAGGAGAAGCAAGAATATGCTGAATATTTAGAATCAGCAAGACAAGAATGTTAGTGAGAAGTACTGTACCTTTACATTAAAAGGAATGCACTCAATTGTTTTAGAAACTTGTGAGGAAAGCAGGTTAAGAAAAGAGGAACTCGAAAGGCTTGTTTAAACACCCGATGGTGTGACAGCAATTCATAGCTTGTAAAAGAATGCAGTTCCCAGTAACATTTAAATGTTTTATTGTTCCCTTTTGAATATATATTTACAAGAGTAGAATTCTACTAGTCTTTTGTCCTGCATTCCTGAATGTCAATTTGTAAACTGCCACAAGCATCGAAGCTTAATTTTTTAAGATATCCGCACTAAAATCAGATCAAGGGCTAAAGAAAGTGATTGTCATATAAAGTCACTTTTAATTTTGCTTAAATGCATCTAACGAGAAAAGATCTCACAATTATTGTGTCTGTTCACATTGTGCAAATAAGTCAAAATGCTCCACATGGTGAATTAGCTCGTCTAGAATCTCTGATGACTGAAGAAATGGGAAGCAAAATGAAACCAGCCTCAATAAGGCTCTTTGATTAATTTCTGTACACCTTCAGGCAATGTGAGCAAGCGAGGTAACACAGCTGTTTCTGCTCGGAATAAACATAACACGTAAGAGAATAAAACCATCAATAGTGCAATTGAAAAGACAAGGATTACTGGTCTTCATGATTACAGGCCTGTCGCATTGACCTCTGTCATCATGAAGACCTTTGAAAGACTTGTGCTGGCCCAGCTGAAAAATACCACTGGACTCTCTGCAATTTGCATACCTGGCCAATAGATCAGTTGATGACGCAGTCAACCTAGGCCTGCACTTCATCCTCCAGCACCTAGACCACCAGGGGATGTATGTAAGGATTTTGTTTGTGGACTTTAGCTCTGCTTTTAACACCATTGTGCCAGAGCTACTACATTCCAAACTCTCCCAGCTGACTGTGCCTGAACCCCTCTGTCAGTTGATGACCAACTTCCTGACAGACAGGAAGCAGCATGTGAGGCTGGGAAAGCACATCTTGGACCTGCTGACCCTCAGCACAGGGGCACCGCAAGGCTGCGTACTCTCCCCTCTCCTTTACTCTCTCTACACCAACGACTGTACCTCCACAGACTCCTCTGTCAAGCTTCTCAAGTTTGCGGATGACACAACTCTGATTGGACTGATCCAGGATGGGGAGGAAACTGCCTACAGACAGGAAGTGACACAGCTGGCATCCTGGTGCCATCATAACAACCTGGAGATCAATGCTCTTAAGACGGTGGAATTGATTGTAGACTTTAGGAGAGCTTGCCCTCCCCTCCTCCCACTCACCATCAACAACACCATAGTCACATCTGTGGAGTCATTTAATTTCCTTGGAACCATCATCTCCAGGGACCTTAAATGGGGGGGCCACCATCGACTCCACAGTCAAAAAGGCCCAACAGAGGATGTACTTCCTGCAGCAGCTGAGAAAACACAATCTGCCACAGGCAATGATGGTCCAGTTTTATACTGCCATCATAGATTCTATCCTTGCCAACTCCATCATGGTCTGGTTTGGCTCAGCCACCAAGCTCGACATCCGGGGGCTGCAGCGCATCGTTCGATCATCCGAGAAGGTTTTTGGCTGCAACCTTCCCCCCATTGACCAACTGTACACTGCAAGGGCCAGGAAGCGAGTGGGCAAGATCATCTCTAACCCCTCTCACCCTGGCCACAAACTCTTTGAAGCACTTCCCTCTGGAAGGCGACTCCGGACTTTCAAAGCAGCCACAGCCAGACATAAAAACAGCTTTTTTCCATGAGCAGTAGCTCTACTCAACAACCAAAAGTCTATAGCCTCCTTTTGCTCTGGTATTTTATTTAATTCTTCACATGTTTAAACTATAATGTTTTATTCTTAATGTTTTAATGTTTTATGTTCCATTCTTAATTGTTTACTGTATGTCGTGTTGTTACTTGCGAGCAAAGCACCTAGGCAAATTCCTTGTATGTAAATATACTTGGCCAATAAAATGTATTCAATTCAATTCAATTCAATTCAATTCAATTCAATTCAATTCAATTCAATTCAATTCAATTCAATTCAATTCAATTGATGTTAATGCAAATTGATAATCGTTTTTATTTAAGGGCCAATCCTGGCTACCAACAGTTTTCATTGTTGAATATTTTCAGTGGTGGTAATTGTGGTTTCATGTAGGAAAACCTTGCAATTTGGAAACAGAGGTTGGCAGTGTGAATCAATTCTGCTGCCAAACAGAAGATAGACACAAAATGCTGGAGTAACTCAGTGGGACATGCAGCACCTCTGGATAGGAATGGGTGACGTTTCAGGTCGAGACCCTTCTCAAGTCTGAAGAAGGGTCTCGACCCAAAACGTCACCCATTCCTTCTATTCAGAGATGGTGCCTGTTCCGCTGAGTTACTCCAGCATGTTGTGTCTATCTTCGGTTTAAACCAGCACCTGCAGTTCCTTCCTGCGCTGCTACCTAACAGGTTGTTTCATGTAGCCAGCCAGTGTGAGAAAGGCACTTTTGCCAGTTAAATCTGTGTTTGTGTACGTTCACGTTGGTATGTAGCTCTGATTTTTATAGCCAACAATTTTAAATTTCTAGAATAAGCAAACTATTTGTTTTAAAGTGAAGCCTAACATATTTCTTGTGAAAAATTGGAACCTCCTAGGAGTTTTTGTGGCCCGCTGGTTTACATGAGAACAGTCAATGCCAACACGGATAAGGTGACCATGCCTCACCTTTAAAGTACCTTCTGACATGCCAGATCTATGTAGATACTAGACTTTGACATCACTGCATTTATCAAAAATAAATTATTCTCATTGGCATGAAAGTGGTGTTATAAATGTACCCAAAATGTATTTGCAAATATTAACCCAGAAGCAGGTATCTTAAAAAGCACAGGTTCCTGTATTTCACCCGTGAAGACAAATTTGAGTATTCCTGCTATTTTTAGATAAACGGGAGAATATTCTTCACATGGGTGGTTTCAACCTGTTATTGTGCAAGCTAATTAAATCACCAGGCTTTGTTACTATAGCAGTAACATCAACACAACCTTTTAGGTAAGTGCTATTGGTCACAGTAGCTGCTCAGCTTAACATGATTCGGTTACCACAGACAACTAAAGCAGAAAGCAAAGTTAAGCTACTCATCATTTTTCTAATCCAAGATTTTCCGAGCTACAAAAATAGAAATGGATCTTGAAATATCCTGGAGTGTTTTATGCAATCTAGCTACCTTGTCTTCTATTTATCAGAGAAGGAGAACTTTCAGCCCATCAGGTTCATCCAATTAGTCCATTCCTATTGCTTTGTGTCTTATATTCCCACCGCGTTCTTCTCTCTCGCACACATATCCATTGGCTCTTTATGCCATCGATCTACGTTAAAGGGTCATTCACAATAAATATTTAATCAACCAGCACATCCTTGTACTTGATAGAAGATAAGCACCTGATCGAAAGCCTCTCGATCCCAGAGAAAGCAAACAAAGGCCATTGGCACTGCACCAAAGGTTAGAATGAAACCCGGTTCTCTGGAGCTATGAGCTTCTCTGGATCCCCTGCACCACTCTCCAGCTGAAAGAAAAAAATCCATAGTGAAGAAGCAATGATTGAAATTCTTCTTGCAGGATAAATGTACAGGTATGTAGGTTAATTGGCTGGGTAAATGTTAAAAAAAAATTGTCCCTAGTGGGTGTAGGATAGTGTTAATGTACGGGGATCGCTGGGCGGCACGGACTTGGTGGGCCGAAAAGGCCTGTTTCCGGCTGTATATATATGATATGATATGATATGTAGGTAACCTGAGAACCCACGAGGTAAAGTCTAAGCAGGATTAACAAGACAGTTGTCACATTTCATATAACCCATTAGTTCAACCTAAACCTGTTTTAACGTGCTTCCTGCTAAATAGATTTGAATCCTCTGCTGATTGTACCAGCTGCAGCTGAAATTCATCGCAGTGTGTATTTTGGCTTAATCTAGTGTAAATGTGTAACCAGAATAAGGTAGTAATTTTTTTTTTACAATGTTAACAATGAATAACAATTTTGCCAGGTTTGGCACACAATGGCAATTATTGTTCAGACATTTGCCAGTTTGGTTTAACTTTCATGCTTCGGGTGGTCACGGTGGCACAGCGGTAGAGTTGCTGCCTTGCAGCGAATGCAGCGCCGGAGACCCGGGTTCGATCCCGACTACGGGTGCTGTCTGTACGGAGTTTGTATGATCTCCCCGTGAACTGTGTGGGTTTTCTCCGAGATCTTGAGAGGATTTGAGTATAGGAGCAGGGAGGTTCTGCTGCAGTTGTACAGGGCCTTGGTGAGACCACACCTGGAGTATTGTGTACAGTTTTGGTCTCCTAATCTGAGGAAAGACATTCTAGCCTTAGAGGGAGTACAAAGAAGGTTCACCAGATTGATCCCTGGGATGGCAGAACTTTCATATGAAGAAAGACTGGATAGACTAGGCTTATACTCGCTGGAATTTAGAAGACTGAGGGGGGATCTTATAGAAACATATAAAATTCTTAAGGGGTTGGAGAGGCTAGATACGGGAAGATTGTTCCCGATGTTGGGGAAGTCCAGAACCAGGGGTCACAGCTTAAGGATAAGGGGGAAGTCTTTTAGGACCGAGATGAGAAAACATTTCTTCACACAGAGTGGTGAGTCTGTGGAATTCTCTGCCACAGAAGGTAGTTGAGGCCAGTTCATTGGCTATATTTAAGAGGGAGTTAGATGTGGCCCTTTTTGCTAAAGGGATCAGGGGGTATGGAGAGAAGGCAGGTACAGGTTACTGAGCTGGATGATCAGCCATGATCATATTGAATGGCGGTGCAGGCTCGAAGGGCCGAATGGCCTACTCCTACACCTATTTTCTATGTTTCTATGTTTCTATCTTCAGTTTCCTCCCACATTCCAAAGACGTACAGGTTTGTAGGTAAATTGGCTTGGTAAATGTAAAAATTGGCCCTAGTGTGCACAGGATAGTGTGACTGTGCGTGGATCGCTGGTCGGCGCGGACCCAGTGGGCCGAAGGGCCTGATTCCGCTCTGTATCTCTAAACTAAACTAAACTAAACTTAAGACTATTTCAATTTATTTATTTATTTTCCCTCATCTTGCCAACCAACAACAATAATGTAAGATTGGATTTATCTAACATACTTAATGGAATGAATTGTCATGGAGTTTTTAATGGGACAAAATATAACATTGATCTGCATATTAGAGCAGGTGAGCTTGTGACAGAGATGGGGTTTTAGCACCACCTTAGGGGTTTAGGGGGAAAATGCCAGAATTTTGAGGTGAGTCTGCAGAAACATAGAAACATAGAAAGTGGTGCAGAGTAGGCCATTCGGCCCTTCGAGCGAGCACCACTTAAAAGCAATATCTAACTCTCTCTTGAAAACATCCAGTGAATCGGCCTCCACTGCCTTCTGTGGCAGAGAATTCCACAGATTCACAACTCTCTTGCTGAAATAGTTTTTTCCTCATCTTAGTCCTAATTGGCCTATCCCCTATTCTTAAACTGTGACCGCTGGTTATGGACTTCCCCCAACATCGGGATCATTTTTCCTGCATCAGGCCTGTCCAATGCCTTAAGAATGTTATATGTTTCTTTAAGATCCCCTCTCATCCATCTAAATTCCAGTGAATATAAGCCCAGTCGATCCATTCTTTCATCGTATGTTAGTCCCGCCATCCCGGGAATTAAATTGGTGAACCTATGCTGCACTCCCTCAAATTAGGAGACCAAAACTGCACACAATACTCCAGGTGCGGTCTCACCAGGGCCCTGTACAAGCATGTGCACCAAGTGCAGAGTGAGACAGATTGAGAATACGCAGGAGATCAGATTTGGGTGAGCGCTGGCTGGAGGAGGTTAGAAATAAGATGATGTTGTCCGAAGAATGTTGTCTCGACCTGAAACGTCACCCACTCCTTCTCTCCAGAGATGTTGTCTGTCCCGCTGAGTTACTCCAGCATTTTGTATCTATCATCCTTGTTAAGTCATGGATGGGTTGGTGGAGGCCGATTCTCTGGATGCATTCAAAGGAGAGTTAGATAGAGCTCTTAGGGCTAGCAGAATCAAGGGATATGGGGAGAAGGTAGGAACGGGGTACTGATTGTGGATGATCAGCCATGATTACAATGAATGGCGGTGTTGGCTCGAAGGGCCGAATGGCCTACTCCTGCACCTATTGTCTATGTATCTATGTAGTTTGTAGAAACTTATATTTATTCACATTGGACGATCAGTGCAAAGTGATTTAGACGATAGACAATAGACAATAGGTGCAGGAGGAGGCCATTTGGCCCTTCGAGCCAGCACCGCCATTCAATGTGATCATGGCTGATCATTCTCAATCAGTACCCCGTTCCTGCCTTCTCCCCATACCCCCTGACTCCGCTGTCCTTAAGAGTATCCAGCTCTCTCTTGAATGCATTCAGAGAATTGGCCTCCACTGCCTTCTGAGGCAGAGAATTCCACAGATTCACAACTCTCTGAGGCAAGGAACAACACCTGATATTTCGCTTGGGCAGCTTACAACCCAGCAGTATTGAATTCTCTCACTTAAAGTAACCCTTGCTTTCCTTCTCTCTCCGTCCCTCCCCTATCCTAGTTCTCTGACTAGTTTCATTGTCCTCCTGATTAATTTTACTGACATTTGACTGATTGTGTGCCTCGTTGTCACCTTCCCCTCAGCTAACAATGAACCATTCTACATTGTCCCTTTGATCTGTGTTTTCACACCTTACCCATCCATATCTCTTTGTCTCCCTCTCCCCTGACTCTCAGTCTGACGAATGGTCTCAACCCGAAATGTCACCCTTTCCTTCTCTCCAGAGATGCGACCTGCCCCGCAAAGACAGGGGATTGTTTTTGATGACAACTTAGACAACACTTAGAACCATCTATCATAAAGGTTCAAAGGCCAGGTTTGGTCCATTATTCTCTTTAGAAAATGAGGTATAATTGGGTTAGTTGGAAGGTGCTTTGTCTGGGGGGAGGCTACAGGAGAGAGGTTGCTAGGAGAGGCAAAGTTGTATCAGTAAAGATCAATATTTTTTATTTACCTCTCGAATTTCCCTCAGAATCACGAATTCACAAAATCGTATTTTACTGTAAGGTCGCTATGGTTGGGAGTAAATATTGAATAATGACACAGGAAACGATTTTATATTGTAATTGCTGCATTTCTTTAATGAGATCCATTTAAACATTATGGTCATTACTGTGGAGACAGCTCCTGTAAGGAGACAAATAGGTCACTGCTATACATATACAGCCAAACAATTTATCAACAGCATATGAAAGAAAACCTGCCACATTAGATTGCATCAGGCGTGTGTTTTTTAGAGGTAAATTACAGCAATCCTTCTGATAATAATTAAAATTTGGAACCTGCACAAATGTTGATGATGTTTTGGTTTTTATGCTGGTTTATGCTGGATGGTCGTGTTAGGAAATTGCTCTGTGCACTTAAGCGGCCAATTCTTAACTAATGTTGAACGAAATATTAGTTCAGAGCTGGCTTTAATATTGAAACTGGTACCTTATTGTTTTCTCTCTTCACTGAGCGCGATCTCTCCGTTTTATTCTAACGAGGCTTGAGTATGCGGCACGGTGGCGCAGCGGTAGAGTTGCTGCCTTACAGTGAATGCAGCGCAGGTTCGATCCTGACTACGGGCGCCGTCTGTACGGAGTTTGTACGTTCTCCCCGTGACCTGCGTGGGTTTTCTCCGAGATCTTCGGTTTCCTCCCACACTCCAAAGACGTACAGGTGTGTAGGTTAATTGGCTGGGCAAATGTAAAAATTGTCCCTAGTGTGTGTGTAGGATAGTGTTAATGTGCGGGGATCGCTGGGCGGCGCGGACTCGGTGGGCCGAAGGGCCTGTTTCCACGCTGTATCTCTAAATCTAAAAAATCTAAATCTAATGCTGCCAATGGAGAACCACAACTGGCAACGTATTTAGGGACAATGTAACACACACGTGTGCATGGGCACATACAAATGTACGCACAGATGTAGCCGCACAGAGTTGTCATGAAAATGGAAGCAGTTGCCCTCGGAAATGTTCTCGTTTATCAAACAGGTCCCTTCCCCTCCTCCCAGCATGGAGACCATTCACCCAGATAGTATGAGAACATGTCAGAAAAGTGGAGAATAATGCACATTCAATGTTCGCATTGATCTTGCCATTTGTTGCTTGCATTATGATTTACCTCAGACTGGTTTAGTTTAATTTAGAGACACAGCGCAGAAACAGGCCCTTTCGGCCAACCGGGTCCGCGCCGACCAGCGATCCCCGCACATTAACGCTATCCTACACCCACTGGGGACAATTTTTACATTTACCAAGCCAATTAACCTACAAACCTGTACGTCTTTGGAGTGTGGGAAGAAACCGAAGATCTCAGAGAAAACCCATGCAGGTCACGGGGAGAACGTACAAACTCCGTACAGACGGCACCTGTAGTCAGGATCGAACCCGGGTCTCTGGCGCTGCATTCACTGTAAGGCAGCAACTCTACCGCTGCGCCACCGTGCCGCCATACGGTCATATGTTGCTACTGGATTTCAGCAGGAAATGTATATGAATTCCCATTAGCTTTAGAAATGCACCATCGTCTCGTTATGCCACTCGTTGTCCCCTCGTGATCATAAAGTCATAAGGAATAGGAGTAGAATTCGGCCATTCGGCCCATCAAGTCTACTCCGCCATTCAATCATGGCTGAACTATCTCTCCCTCCTAACCCCATTCTCCTGCCTTCTCCCCATAACCTCTAACACCCGTACTAATCAAGAATTTATCTATCTCAAAAATATCCACTGACTTGACCTCCACAGCCTTCTGTGGCAAAGAATTCCACAGATTCACCACCCTCTGACTAAAGAAATTTCTCCTCATCCCCTTCCTAAAAGAACGTCCTTCTGAGGCTCTGACCTCTCGTCCTCAAGTCTCTCACTAGTGGAAACATCCTCTCTCCATCCACCTTATCCAAGCCTTTCACTGTTCTGATAACCATTGTTTTGTTTATTGGTGTTCATGAAACTGCGGACATCCACCAAGATGAAAGTGAAGTTGCTGCCTTCACGGCAACGATTGGTTCCATTGGAACTCGTGTTACAGAAAGTGATGAGGCAGCAAATGCTGCAAATACACAGGCAGCATCGGAGAGAACCAAGGTTAATATTTCAGGCCAACAAACTGGGGAAAAAGCACACGAAAAGATGGCAGGAGATAAGATTCATTGACCGTTTGCAGCTGTGATAATAAGCCATCAACCTGAACTAGTAATCTCTTTGTTCCAACACAGATATTGCCTGACGTGACCGGTGAGTATTTCCAATATTTTTGGATACCTGACCTCTGCAGGAGCTTGCTCTTGCACAGGTATCAGTCAGGTTGCCAAAACTACGGATTGCCCTTTGTGCAAGGGATTAGCATGATGCAGGATGGAATCACTTCAGTTTAATATCAGCACATGCTTTTTCTGGTGAATTGAGGTCAAGCATACTGTGCATTGAGAATGAGTCAGTGATAACATTTCAATACAGTATTTATAAATGGGAGGGAGTTGTCGGAGATGGTCCAAGTGAATTTGAGTGCAGGATGGAAATTGGTGGTGAAGCTCATGAAGCCCATGAATATTTATAAAGGGGAGGGTCTGAGGAAGGGTCTCGACCCAAAACAGGAGTAGGTGATGTTTCGGGTCTTCGCACTGAAGAAGGGTCTCGACCTGAAACGCCACCTATTCCTTTTCTCCAGAGATGCTGTCTGACCTGCTGAGTTACTCTGTCTATCTTCGAGTCAGTGACGAGTCTTGATCTGGGTACAAGAGAGTTCCTCAACTGTACGCTGACAATCCCTGTGTAAAATGACCTAATTCCATTTGAAATGGATTCACACAGAGCAGATGCACACTCTGAACTTCAAAAATCCAAGCTCTTTCCAGGTTTTATAACAGCTGATACCAGTTAAATTAGCAACCATCAGGCTCTTGAGCTGTGCACAACGCCAACCTCAACAATTAACTTTTACGTCTTTTGTTGCGCGGCCGACTTTGTTATGTTCTTGCATTAGCATTATAGTTATTACATTTTCCGGCCTGGCAAGTGAGAATTTTACTGTTCTGTTGTTGATACATATGACAATTAAAAACTGTTGTATTAACCGGGAGACTTAGTGAAATTGCACAAAATTGTCAAGGCAGGCTTAAAATTCTGAAATAGTCTGTTTAAAAATATCACTGACAAGTTTTGGATAGATTAATTAGCAATTGCAGCAATCAATCCAAAACCAATCAAATGTGCCTACCATCAACGAGCTATATTAAGGTTGTGATAAGCAATCTTATCTTAAACACTCTCATTTGGTCAGCTGTAGGGTGCAATTTTTTTAAAATATACCTTGAATGTGAGTTAATACTGTCTTCAACAATCACTGTAATTCAGCTGAGTGCACATATTTGTACCTGTAATCTTGGTGTCATTCCTTTGAAGTAAAAACTGCTGCATAGCTCATCCAGTCCAAGTCTCATCAGTTCTGGAGAATTCAACAATGTAGATGCAAGTGGAAAAAGGAGGCATTTTCCATTCATTTGTTATTTTGTTAAAGTTATTTTTTTCTTTTGTTCTAAACAACTTTCAGTACATCCTTAAAGATGTATAGTTCCATTTCTGTCTAGTTATCAAGTCAAGTCAAATTTATTTGTCACATACACATACACGATGTGCAGTGAAATGAAAGTGGCAATGCCTGCGGGTTGTGCACTTTCAAGTTTGCGTATTGGCACAGAAGTAAATAAATAAAAGCCTTGAAAGGAAATCTCCATTATGTAATCACACAGAGCGAAGTATACTTTCTGGACAGTGTGTTTATTTTTCTTTAACCTTTTGTGTCTTACAGCCAGAAAACCTACAGAAGAATTGGCTTCGAGAATTTTATCAGGTAGGAATGTTTGTAAGAGAATTGGAGACTTCCTCCCATGTAAAATGTTATAGAATTCACTGAAAACGAAAACCATTCAATTTTAGCCGCAACTGAGAAACGTTATATTGATTATTGGTGATGAGTCAGGTTACTTTTTGCAAAATATTTGTATGACAATAGACAATAGACAATAGACAATAGGTGCAGGAGTAGGCCATTCAGCCCTTCGAGCCAGCACCGCCATTCAATGCGATCATGGCTGATCACTATCAATCAGTACCCCGTTCCTGCCTTCTCCCCATACCCCCTCACTCCGCTATCCTTAAGAGCTCTATCCAGCTCTCTCTTGAAAGCATCCAACGAACTGGCCTCCACTGCCTTCTGAGGCAGAGAATTCCACACCTTCACCACCCTCTGACTGAAAAAGTTCTTCCTCATCTCCGTTCTAAATGGCCTACCCCTTATTCTCAAACTGTGGCCCCTTGTTCTGGACTCCCCCAACATTGGGAACATGTTATCTGCCTCTAATGTGTCCAATCCCCTAATTATCTTATATGTTTCATGTTTTGCGCGGAAATGAAAACGTGCTTTAATTGAGAGTCCAATATGTTGCTCAATATATTGTCTCGTTGACTGGGGATGATATTTTCTTTTGATGATTTCTGCTGTTAAGAGTTGATGTTCTAGACTGACTTGCATTGTTTAAATGGAATAGGCTTCCAAACGGGAGAGTCTGGTCATCCTGGCTGGAAATGTTGCTCTGAAATTGACCCCTTTTTAATTAAGCCTCTTTCATTCTTTCTGCACAGACTTAACAAAATCTGCTTTTAGTGTCCCACTGCATTGTTGGTGTACTTAATAGAATTTGCCAGTGAGGACTGACATGCTGAAAATGACCCTTCTATTGTTCTGAAGCATTTATCGGGATTGTTTGTTAAAAGCTTATTTCAGAGTGTCTTAACCTGTTAACTGATCATGTGTGACATATAGTTTGTAAATACAGATTTTCATGCAGCCTTGTAGTTGATAATGTGTGAAAGATGTTCTTTGATAAGCTCTGTTGTTGGTCAATAATAAATTGGTAACTCCAATAGATTTTAGATTTGGAGATACAGCGCAGAAACAGGCCCTTCGGCCCACCGGGTCTGCGCCGCCCAGCGATCCCCGCACACTAACAATATCCTACACCCACTAGGGATAATTTTTACATTTGCCCAGCCAATTAACCTAAATACCTGTACGTCTTTGGAGTGTGGGAGGAAACCGAAGATCTTGGAGAAAACCCACACAGGTCACGGGGAGAACGTCCAAACTCCGTACAGACGGCGCCCGTAGTCAGGATCGAACCCTAGTCTCCGACGCTGCATTCGCTGTAAGGCAGCAACTCTACCGCTGCGCCACCGTGCCGCCCACAATACATTGTTTCTAAGGGGAATGTCCAAAAGTAGACCTTGCACAACACACATGAAACTAATAACAGTTAATTTGCAATCCTGCCTTAAAATGAGCAGTCAATTAAAATTTGCAAACTTTGAGTTTTATGTATGCATTCACTGCTTGGTTCATTTGGACATGGGGATCGATTGATTGATTTTTACTCTTTTTGTTCGTCCGTCATATTTTCCATTTTAAAGATTAAGTGCCAGAAGTGGATTGTAGCTCAGTGGCTGATCACCCACTTCTTCCACTGACTCTGATGTATTTCAGTCAAGAACTCTAATGTAATGTGAACTAACATTACATTGTTTGAGTTTAACATATTGGCGTGTACAGAAGCCATGCGGTTGTTATCAGAGGCTGCAGAATTTGAATTAAATGCAATCTATTTGACACTTTGGGCAGCAGCAGCAGAGTTGCTGCCTGACAGCGAATGCCGTGCCAAAGACCCGGGTTCGATCCCGACTACGGGTGCCGTCTGTACGGAGTTTATACTTTCCCCCCGTGACCTGCGTGGGTTTTCTCCGAGATCTTCGGTTTCCTCCCACACTCCAAAGACGTACAGGTACGTAGGTTAATTGGCTTGGTAAATGTAAAAGTTGGCCCTAGTGTGTATAGGGTAGTGTTAATGTGCGGGGATCGCTGGTCGGCGCGGACCCGGTGGGCTGAAAAGGCCTGTTTCCGCGCTATATCTCTAAACTAAACGAAACTTTTAAAAAACTAATCTAAATTGCTGGGCACATGATCTTTACAGCAGACTAACCTGACACGTCGTTCACCCTTCATGTGCAGATGGAGGAGATTTCAAGTCACACTTCCCTCACCAAAAAAAAAATATAGTAAACATGACAAAGTTACTGATGAAGTGGAATAATGCTGTACAGAGTAGTGCCACAAGAGTCAAGGCTTCATCAGAAAACACCTGAAAAGTTGTATGGATATAAATTATTTTGGGAATTATGCTCGGTTTTCTTGGCAGCAATATCAATAGCAGTTGAAGTTTAAATCGTGAATGTAGTCTGCCTAATCCATATTTGGCTGTAAAGTTAGTACCTTCATAATTCTGCATGATGAATCTTGTCTCCTCCATTGAATGACATACCCAGCAGCATAAAAATACTTTTTTATTACGCCACACTGCTGATGTAATGACTGCCATATTTGGTTTTCATCTGCTTCAATGACACAACAATTTCAAGGCATACAGCTCGGGAGCAGGCCCTTCGGCCCACCGAGTCCGCAACGACCAGCGATCCCCGCGCATTAACACTACGCACTAGGAACAATTTTACATTCATAACAAGCCAATTATCCTACAAACCTGTACGTCTTTGGAGTGTGGGAGGAAATCAAAGATCTCGGAGAAAACCCACGCAGGTCACGGGGAGAACGTACAAACTCCGTACAGACAGCACCTGCAGTCAGGATCGAACCCTGGTTTCTGGCGCTGTAAGGCAGTAGCTCTAACGCTACACCCCACTTTTCAAAAAAGTTAGGTGCAAATGTATGTTTTGGTTTACAAGTTAAAGAAGGTAAAAGAATCATTTGGATCAGGGTTCCCTTTGCCTTGGACGCCAAGTGCTGGAGTAACGCGAGTCTGAAGAAGTGTCCCAACCCAAAACGTCACCTATTCATGTTCCCCAGATATGCTGTCTGACCCGCAAAGTTACTTCAGTATTTTGTGTCTTTTCTTGTAAACAAGCATCTGCAGTTCCTTATTTCTGCATCTTCCCTTTGTCTTTCTTTGAGTGAAATTTGCAGCCCCTCTGTTGTTAAGCTGGATAGGGTGCAGAAAAGATTTACGAGGATGTTGCCAGGACTCGAAGGCCTGAGCTATAGAGAGAGGCTGAACAGGCTAGGATTTTAATCCTTGGAGCGCATGAGGATGAGGGGTGATCTCAGAAAGGTGTATGAGATCATGAGAGGAATAGAGAGGGTACATAGAAACATAGAAAATAGGTGCAGGAGTAGGCCATTCGGCCCTTTGAGCCTGCACCGCCATTCAATATGATCATGGCTGATCATCCAGCTCAGTAACCTGAACCTGCCTTCTCTCCATACCCCCTGATCCCTTTAGCTACAAGGGCCACACCTAACTCCCTCTTAAATATAGCCAATGAACTGGCCTCAACTACCTTCTGTGGCAGAGAATTCCACAAACTCACCACTCTCTGTGTGAAGAAATGTTTTCTCATCTCGGTCCTAAAAGACTTCCCCCTTATCCTTAAGCTGTGACCCCTGGTTCTGGACTTCCCCAACATAGGGAACAATCTTCCTGCATCTAGCCTCTCCAACCCCTTAAGAATTTTATATGTTTCTATAAGATCCCCCCTCAGTCTTTTAAATTCCAGCGAGTTTAAGCCTAGTCTATCCAGTCTTTCTTCATATGAAAGTCCTGCCATCCCAGGACGTACCCAGCAGTCTTGTACCCAGTGTTGGGGAATCAAGAACCAGCGGACATAATTTAAGCTGAGGGGGGAAAGATTTAATGGGAACTTGAGGAGAAACTTTTGTACACAAAGGGTGGTAGGTGTACGGAACGAGGTGCCCGAGGAGATGGTTGAGGCAGGTACCATTACAATGTGTTAAAAAACATTTGGACAGGTACATGGACAGGACAGGTTTAAAAGGATATGGGTCAAACACAGGTAAGTGGGACTAATGTAGATGGAGCATGTTGTTCGGCGTGGGCAAGTTGGACTAAATGTCCACCATATTCAGCACTCAATTCTACAAATAATATTTACAATTTCTGCATTTTGCATTTCCAAATTGCCTTGAGTGTTGAAGGGTGACTGATTACTGGGCACTAGTTCTCATTTAAGGTTGAGAAGCAGAATTATGTGCCGGGAGATTAGACGACTTCGGTTCTTGGGCACTGAAACATGATGGCATTTAGCACTTGTTGCAGGGGAAAGTTGATGAGAAAAAATATGAGGTGCTGTAATGTGAATAGTGCCTGGTCCCTTAAAATAACTAGGTTTAGCACATACAAGCTTTCAAACAGCAGCCCATCACAGAACAACTTTCAATTAGCGGAGAAGTGAGCGGACATGAACAAATATGCACCATAGGAATTCAATATTTCCTCAGCTCATATCTAAATAGACAATCATGGAGTATTTCTTTTCCTTGAGCAATTAATCTTGGCTGAACATTAGTGCTTTTCTGCCTTGTTGGCTGTGTTTCAAATACATGGGATCTAAAATTGAATCCCATGTCCCTGTTTAGGGAGATGCGAGCAATTGCATGACAGTATTTTAAAACAGACTTTGGAGTTCTTCCAGCATTTCCCGTGTAGGCTACAGCATAAGAAGAGAGGCTGGTTTGCTTGTGGTTACTTTTATTGCTGTGTATGGGAATAGCTGATGCTTTGCTGTCAGTCAGCCAGCCACCATCACTGCTCAAATCCTGAACTAGTTTTAGCATTACACAGAGATGTAATAAGGAGTTATGGTGGTAACTTGAAGTCAAAGATAAGAGTGGGGCCAATGACACTTGTTCTTATTTATGGACCAACATTAGACTGACTTGAGCACAAGGTTAATGGACAATTTAATGGTGAAAATTTGAAAGCTTAACCCGGAAACACAAGAAACTGTAGATGCTGGAATCTTGAGCAAAAAAACAAAGTACCGCTAGAACTCAGTGGGCCAGGGAACATCTGTGAAGGGAATGGCCAGGCACAGTTTTGGGTCGGTACCCTTCTTCACACTGGAGCTTCTCTGATCTCAAGAAGGATCCTGATCTTTTGTCCATTTCCTCCATAGATGCCCCTGACCTGCTGAGTTCCTCCAGTTTTAAATAAAACCCTACTTCATGAGCGGGACACCACTGATCACAACAACACAAGAAAACGGAAGCAGGAGGGGACCACCAGGCCCCCCAAGTCTGCTCCATCATTCAGTATGCTCACGGCCGATCTATTCTGGCCTCTTCTCTGGCGCCAGCAATGGCTGCCTCGCCAACAGTCTGTCTCGTCACATCCTCCTTTGTTGTTTTTTTAGTATGTGTTGAAGGTATGTTTTAGTTTTCTTTAGCTTGTTTTATGGGGGTGGGGGGAGGGGGGGGAAAGTTTGTTTAATCTCTCACCTCGACAGAGATGTGTTTTTTGGGGGAGTTTTTCCGTATTGTATCTCCGTCCACACTGCGGCCTAACATCGAGGAGCTGGCAGCCTTTGCTGGAGACCGACTTCGGGAGCACCAACCTCGGGAGCCTGCGGACATAAACATCGTGGAGCTCACGGTCCCTGTTTAGAGACCGACTTCGGGAGCCCCAACCGCGGGAGCCTGCGGACATAAACATCGTGGAGCTCATGGTCCCTGGTTAGAGACCGACTTCGGGAGTTCGAAGCCATGGGGGAATAAAGAGGAAGACGATTAGAGTTTATTAACTTCCATCACAGTGAGGAACGTGGGGAATCCGCTGTGGTGGATGTTTATTTCAACTTTTATGTAGTTGTGTGTCTTGTTGCTTTGTTTAGTATGGCTGTATGGTAATTCGATTTTCACTGTACCTTAATTGGTACACGTGACAATAAACTGATTTTTGTATAATCCTCAATTCCTTGATCTTTCAAGTATTTACCTATCTCCCTTTCTCTCTGTCCAATGACCGAGCCTTCGCTGCCTTCTGAGAGAAGAAATTTCTGTGATCCTCAGTTTGAAATGTCTGGCCCTATACTTTGTAGCTGTGTCTGCCTCCTGGTTTGTGACTCTCCCACTGATGGGGAAAAAATAGAAATCTGCGCTCCTACAAGAAGTAGAAAATAATTCCTCCACAGTTGTTCGAATTGTTCTGAAGTGAAAAACAACCTTTTTAGACCTGTGCGCGTCTTGAGTACCTGGATCAACATCTTCAGCATTGTCAGTGAACATCTTAATGTACTGACTATTAATTACTGTCAAACTATCTTCCTGATGAGGAACAAGTCTCATTTCTTATTGGGTACTTTGAAGATGTAACATTTAAGGTTAAAAGTTATTACTTTTTCTGAATAATTTTAGTTTCCTTCCTGTAACTTAGTACTGTAACAATCTGAGTTGCTGGCACTAATTATTCACATTCCAGATAGACAATAGACAATAGGTGCAGGAGGAGGCCATTCGGCCCTTCGGCCCTTCGAGCCTGCACCGCCATTCAATGTGATCATGGCTGATCATTCTCATGCCTTGCTTTGCTCAATACAATATCATTAGCTCACGTTTTACTAATGTAACGACACAGAATGTATTCTGCCTTTTTCAAGTAAACCATTCTATGATAAGCAAACACATTTTTAAGAATTCAGAAGAAACTACAGATGCTGGAATCTTGAGCAAAACACAATGCTGGAGGAACTCAGCGGGTCAAGCAGCATCTGTGAAGGGTAGACACTCAAAGCTGGAGTAACTCGGCGGGTCAGACAGCATCTCTGGAGATAAGGAATAGGTGACATTTCAGGTTGAGACCCTTCTTCAGACTGAGAGTCAGAGGAAAGGGAAACGAGAGATATAGATGGTGGTATAGAGAGAGATAGAACAAACTAGACCAAGTGGACCCATTGGGCTCAAAACTCTCCTGCATGGGTGCAGCCCCCTCCCACCTTCTTCCCCCCCCCCCCCCCAACCCTCCCCCCTTCCCCCTCCCCCCTCATGTACCGTTTTTTCTGTAGTTCAGGAACAAACAAATGAGAGTTTTAGTATATAGATGAATGGAAAAAAAAGTAACAATGATAAAGGAAACAGGCCAATGTTAGCTGTGGGCTAAGTGAAAATGAATTACAGAAAATGAGACTCAACAAGACTTCTTTGAAACTAGTACAAAGACTTGGGTGGGGGAGGGACAGAGTGACAAGGGATGCAAGGCTTACTTGGAGTTAGAGAAATCAAGATTAATACCACTGGGCTGTAAGCTGCCCAAGGGAAATATGAGGTGCTGTTCCTCCAATTTGCGTTTGGCCTCACTCGACGAAGAGAATGGACGCGTGGCATTTTGGGTCGAGACCTTTCTTCAGAAGTATCAGCAAAATCTTATGTAAGCATTGTGAATGTTTTAAAGGGGGAATTCAAACCAATTTGAAACTTATTTGAAACAAGGATTTGGAAAATAGGAGACTGGGTGAAATGTGCACAATATTAATGTGATATTGCCTCAGTCTGTGATAACTTCATCTCTAAATGGGTTTGGGGTGATTAGAGTAAAAATGTGTGCTTGGTGGTCAATGTGCCCGATGGGCCAAATTGCTAGTTTCTGCTGTATCTCACCATGACTGAGGGTTAATAAGGAAGATGGCAGCTACATCCTGAGGGGCGATCACATTACCACATTGCTTGTGATTTTGGCCATGCCTTCTCCTCCCAGTGGCGTGGCATGGTGGCACAGCGGTAGAATTGCTGCCTTGCAGCGCCAGAGACCCGGGTTTGATCCTGACTACCGGTGCCTTCTGTACGGAGTTTGTATGTTCACCCCGTGACTTGCGCGGGTTTTCTCCAGGTGCTCCGGTTTCCTACCACACTCCAAAGATGCACGGGTTTGTAGGTTAATAGGTTTTGGTAAATTGTAGGATGGTGCTAGTGTACGGGGTGATCGCTGGTCGGCAAAGTGCGCTGAAAGGCCTGTGTCTCTAAAATCTAAACTCAGTGAAGGGAAACCAAGTCAGTTTGAGAGGATTCATAACATTACCAAAAATGCCTGACTAGTCATGTAATTTATTTTCCAATTTCAATGCTGTTATTACATGGGTCCTATCATTCCATCCACCATTCAACTTCCTCCCACTTTGTATTAATCTAACTTCACCAAGTTTACCCTGTCTGTGCTTAACTAAGTTTCCCATTTTAATGCATTCCTACTGTTCTTCTCACCTGCTCTCAGTATCAGTATGTTCAACTTTCTAACCGCTCTCTGGATGTAGGGGTTTCTTCCAAATTTCCTTTAGTAGTTCATGGTTGAGTGTCTATTATTGATGGCCTCCAGATCTGCTCTTTCCCATATAAAGGAAATTATAAACCCAAGTGCTTAAAGTAAATGTGATGGGACACAGTATTACTTGGTAATGATGATTGTACCATTGCTCTTCCAGGTAGTTTGCTGGAGTGTCCAGGAATTGTATCTATAATTCTGGAATTCCAGGGTAATTCTGAGGAGTTGCTCACACTGCCAAGTGAACTTACTCCTTGATTCATTTCATGCAAAGAATCTTTCCGTTTGCAACATCCTCAGTGTCAGATGACTTTGATGCTGTTATTTCTGAATCTTTGCATTCCAAAACCAAAATTCCACAGCAATGAAACGTCTTGTGATAAAGCAGGAGATGCTGGTCACACAACCTCCGATCTGGTGTGAAGAAGGGTCTCGACCCGAAACGTCACCCATTCCTTCTCTCCAGAGATGCTGCCTTGTCCCGCTGAGTTGCCCCAGCATTCTTTGTCTATCTTCTGATATTGGACCTTGTATTTAAAAGACGCAGTATTTGATTAACCTGAGTTGCATAATTTAGAGGATCACTTGCTGATATCTGAGTGCTCACCAACCTCCTGAGCCCATCCTAACCTTTTCTTTAATGGTATTCATTGATTCTCATCAAAGTAGACAGGACACAGAAAGTGGAATATTGCATTGGAATACAGGAAATTCTCGTGGAATGGGCTGCAGTGAGAAGGACAAGATTATCATCGCTGTATGTTTCTGCGAATGACAGGTCTACACGGTGTCATTAAAACAACCGTTCATATGGGCTATGATTTTCCCCTCAGTATTTTAGTTCTATATTTCATTACCCGGGTTCGATCCTGACTCCGGGTGCTGTCTGTACGGAATTTGTACGTTCTCCCCATGACCACGTGGGTTTTCTCTGAGATCGTCAGTTTCCTCCCACACTCCCAAGACTTGCAGGTTTGTAGGTTAATTGGCTTGGTATAAGTGTGAATTGTCCCTGGTGTGTGTAGGGTAATGTTAGTGTGTGGAGATCGCTGGTCGGTGTGGACTCGGTGGGCCGAAGGGCCTGTTTCCGTGCCGAATATCTAAACTAAACTAAAATAAACAAAACTACTTGCTCTTGTGTCTCTTGGGAAAATGAAGTTGATAAGGAAAGATAGTTGGGCATTGATATTGTGTTTATTTATCTGTTAAATATAAATGCATTTCTTTATTTAGTGTTTTTGACACTACTCGCCCATTAGTCTCTCTCAGTTGTGTGATGAGGATTTAAGAATTTAATAGAGATGATTCCCATATAAAGTCTCTCAGAACTGTTGGCAATGCATAGCAGTCATTTCAGATAATATTTATTGCCTCTGTTTTTCCTAAAGCATGGGTAATTTACTGATTTAGTGCGCAATGAAGACGACAATCTAATGCACAAAATGGATTCTAATCGCAATCAATCTTGCTATCGTTGCAACCAACATCTGATATGACATTAATGTTTAGGACATTTAGCATTGAAATGCAAGCCAGCTAGACCTTCAGATTAGTTGGGCAATCAACATTCTCCATAGCCTTTTTCTAAACACAATTTGATGCTTTGTTTCTGGCTCAATCACTTTCCTTTTGTGAAGTGGTTACTATCCCAACTTTCATAGCACCAATGAGAATAGAGTCTGGCCTGACCTCCAACTTTGCACCAGTTAATTTGAATGGGTGTCAGGGGTTATGGGGAGAAGGCAGGAGGGAAAGATAGATCAGCCATGATTGAGTGGCGGCGTAGACTTGATGGGCTGAATGGCCTAATCCTGCTCCTATCACTTATGAATGCACACTATCATTTTAGTAAGGGGTGGTATTCACTCAACATGCTGTGAATATGATGCCCCAGGTCAGTGATGGCAAAGTGTGCTCGTGCGAGTAGGTCCAGGAATTTCGGCATTTCCCAAACAACCCTCGCCAACTTTTACAGATGCGCCGTAGAAAGCCGTTTATCAGGATGCATCACAGCTTGGTTTGGGAACAGCTCCATCCAAGACCGCAAGAAATTGCAGAGAATTGTGGACGCAGCCCAGACCATCACACAAACCAACCTCCCTTCCATTGATTCCATTTATATATCACGCTGCCTCAGCAAGGCCAGCAGCAATATCAAAGATGAGTCGCACCCTGGCCACTCCCTCTTCTCCCATCTGCCAAAAGGTGCAGAAGTGTGAAAATGCACACCTCCAGATTCAGGGACAGTTTCTTCCCAGCTGTAATCGGGCAACTGAACCCATCCCTCTGCAACCAGAGAGCAGTGCTGAACTACTATCGGACTATCTTTGATCCGGCTTTATCTTGCACTAAAGGTTATTCCCTTCTGCATCCGAACTGACAAAACAGCTGATCATTCTGGAGCTGACAGTGCCCTGGGAAGAGCGTATGGAAATGAGAGGAAACGCGCAAAGTACCTGGAGCTGGTGGAGATGTGCTGGGACGGAGGCGGGACGATATGCTATGAAGCCATAGAGGTGGGGTGCAGAGGCTTTGCAGGACGGTCACTCTGCAAAGTCCTCAACCAGTTGGGCATTACGGGGCTGGCAAAGAAGAGGGCCATTCAATCCGCAAGTGAAACCGCAGAGAAAGCCACTAGATGGCTTTGGATTAAGAGGGCTGATCCGTGGGCAGTTGCTGCTGGGACACAAGTCGGGGCCTGATCAACCCCGGCTGGGTCGCCTGGGCGAGGGTGTGTGATGCTGTGAGACTCGAAGCACCCCATGACCCCAGGTCACATCACTGAGGATGCGTCCCATGTGCATCCAGAAGACGTATCTTGCACACTGTACACTGTGAATGGCTCGATTGCAATCATGTATTGTCTTTCTGCTGACTGGTTAGCAAGCAACAAAAGCTTTTCACTGTATCTCAGTACACGTGACAATAAATAAACTAAACTAGACCAAGCTTGCTCCTGTTGGCCAGAAACATTGACAGTCTCATTCTCTGCAGCCGCTGCCTTCTCCTCTGAGCACTTCTAATATTTCTTGTTTATCGTTTCAGATTTCCAGCACGACCCCTTGTATATTTATGTGAGCTGTTTTTACACAGTCTAAGATCTGTTAGTCATGTTCTAAATCCTAGATAGACAAAATGCTGGAGGAACTCAGCGGGACAGGCAGCATCTCTGGATAGAAGGAATGGGTGATGTTTTGGGTCAGGACCCTTCTTCAGTGTGAGACCAGTCTGAAGAAGGGTCTCGACCTGAAACATCACCCATTCCTTCTCTCCAGAGATGCTGCCTGTCCCGCTGAGTTACTCCAGCATTTTATGTCTATCTTCGGTTTAAACCAGCACCTGCAGTTCCTTCCTACACACATGTTCTAAATCCTGTTCAGCTGCAAGTCCCTGTGCTTACTGACCAATGACTGGAAGCACCTCAGTTTTTATAATTCTTGCCCTTGGGTAAGATTCCCTCAAGTGCCTCTGTTGAATTCTCCAGCATAAAACACTAAGCTATCTGAATGTCTTTCGTTGTTTGGACCAATTGATCAACCTTGACTTTACCACTCAGTGCTCCGTATTCTGCTTTGAAAATCCCTTCCTAAACCTCTTCTATTCTGGCCATTAAAATGCGTCTCGCTGGGACAGCATCAACATTTGTTTGATACTCCTCATGTAAACGGTGGCACAGCACGGTAGCGCAGCGGTAGAGTTGCTGCCTTACAGCGAATGCAGCGCCGGAGACTCGGGTTCGATCCTGACTACGGGCGCCGTCTGTATGGAGTTTTGTACGTTCTCCCCGTGACCTGCGTGGGGTTTTTTTTGCCCATTAAAGATACTATAGACTTGGCCGCCTGAAGAAGGATCTGTCAGTCACTTATTCCTTTTCTCCAGAGATGTCTGTCCTGCTGAGTTACTCCAGCTGTTTGTGATCTGACAGATCTAAGAACATGACTGACAAATCTTCGGTTTAAACCAGCATCAGAAGTTGCTGCCTGCACATAAAATTGGTAGCTATTGTTCCAGCATTTGTAAGATCCAAGGTGTGAACATTTCAGATTGGAGTGATACAAGCTTTGGCATCATATTATTCCTTCTGCTTCCCTTGTTGCCTATACACAGTAATTCTTGCCACTCAACTACTCAAGCATCTGAATAGCTGCCTATTGATAACTCGGCAGGTGCCTGCCTGTCCTGTTATAATATTTCCTACGTTACATTTGTGAACCAAGAAGTACGCATCTTTGAATCAGTTTCAACTCTTGAAATCTTTCACAGTCTGAATCGTTTTCCGCGGAACCCTTTCGAGCCCTCGTCTTTGACTCGTTCCTGCTCAGAAAATATTTTCAGAGTCAGCAAATACCTGCTGGAAAGTTACTTCAGTTGTCCATCACTAGGAGTTCCAGATGGCTGTCTGTCATGAAGATCATTCTCAACGTTGAAATGTCTACGGGAACTGCTGCTATTTTGATCATGATCGTGGACCTGCAAAATCCACATGTATTTTTGAGTTTGGTTTGTTTTGACCAGAGCCGTCCAGTTGGGAGGTGCTACTGGTGGATTCTTGACGTTGTTGACATTCGTCCCCTTCCCCTTCAACTTCCACATCCAACACATAATTCTCCGATGTTTCCACCACCTTCAATGTGATCCCACCGCTGGTCATATTTTCCCATCCCCACCCCTTTCTGCTTTCCACTCAGACCACTCTCACTGCAAATCCTTGGTCCACTCATTCCATTCAAACCACTCCATCTACAGGGTACTTACCCCTGCGACTGCAGGAGATGTAACACATGCCCCTACTCCCCTCCCCCCCCCCCCCCCCCCCCGCCCCCTCACATGTTTCCAGGATCTCCAGCAGCTCTTCCAGGTGAGAGATTCACACACCTCTCTCGCCTCATCTACTGTATCCAAAGCTCGCAATGTGGCCTTTATATCACCAAGTCCGAGTGTAGACTAGGCGACCGTTTCGCCGAACACTTGACTCAACCCATCCAGGCCTGCTGCATCGCACAGCTGCTAACCATTTTAACCCTCTTTCTATTCCCATAACTGACCTATTTATCCTGGGCCTTCACCATTGCCATAGTGCAGCCACATGCAAGCTAGAGGAACAGCACCTCGTATTTGCCGTGGATAGTTTACAACCCATGGTGAGAACCTCAAATACTCCAATTTTAGGTAACACTTCCCCCTCACTATTTTCTCCCTCCCCCCCCCCTCTTTTTCCTGCATCCTGACCCCTTTTCTCATTTCCCTTCCATCTATTTCCCTCCCTCTGGCTTTATATTTCATTCCTCCTCTCCTTAACTGACACCCCTTTGTCTCTCTTCCATCTCTAGCCTTTGTCCACCCTTCTGCCAATCGAACCCTTTCACCTGTATCCACCTATCACTTGCCAGACGTTGTCCCTCCACCTCACTCCTTTCCAGCTTTCTCCCTCCGGCTTCAACCGGTCTGAGGAAGGGTCCTGGCCCTGTCTTCCTGCGAAACTGCCTGACCTGCTGAGTTACTCCAGCACTTTGTGGTTTTTTTTGTTGTAAACCAGCATCAACAGTTCCTTGTGTCGCCTTTCTCTAACATGACATTTCATAAGAATGCAACGATCACTTTTAAAGCAGAAATGTGCAGGAAGGAACTGCTGATACTGGTTTAAACTGAAGATAGACACAAAAAGCCAGAGTAACTCAGCCGTTCAGGCAGCACCTCTGGAGAAAAGGAATAGGTGACGTTTCAGGTGGAGACCCGTCTTCAGATTCTACCCAAAACGTCACCTATTCCGTTTCTCCAGAGATGCTGCCTGTCCCGCTGAGTTACTCCAACGTTTTGTGTCTATCTACCTGTAATGTGAATTCATACAATACAATACAATACAATACAATATATCTTTATTGTCATTGTACCCAGGGGTACAACGAGATTGGGAATGCGCCTCCCATACGATGCAATATTTTAATTAATTTAGACAACAGCAACCCAACGAAACAATTGTAACAGTTTTAGACAGGATAAAGTGCAAGTAGATCTGTGCCCGATCACTGTGCGATGTGACCATCCGGCTCAGCAGGACCGGCTCATAGCAGCTATGGCCCTGGGGATGAAGCTGTTCCTGAGTCATATGAAGAGTCCCGCATTTCATCAAAATATGGCAACTCAGTGGTAGTTCAAAGGGTAAGAAAAGTAGCAAGTGTTTGATTTAGATGAAGGCTCGGAACCTGATAAAACGAATTCAATCGCAAAATAACCCTAAATTCCCAAAAGTATCTGCTGCTGCTGTAATTTTCTTTCATTCCCATGAATGATATCCAAGGAATAATAATGGTCGTAAGCATTTTATGTTTTTAAAAAAACATAATAAAGACTCGTAACATTGCAAACCCTGAATGCAGTAGACGAGGCGAGAGGAGATGCGTGTGAATCTGTACCACTAGTGATGTAAAAGGGGTGTAAAAATGGCGGCGCTGCCCTAGCAGCGGTGGCTTACCTGCGGTCCGTTTGTCTTTGTGTTTTTTTGTTGTTTTTTGTCTTGGTTGTGGTGTTTGGATGTGATGTAGTGTTTTTTGTGGTTGTGTGTGGGGGGGGGGGAAGGGAAGGGGGGGGAAGCTGTAAAATTGTCTCTACCGAACAGAGACCTGACCTTTGTTTTCTGGGTGGTGTCTCCGTTCCCGCTGCGGCCTACCATCGGCCAAACACCTGGAGCTGGCGGCCTCCAGCTGGGACCACCTGGGGCTCTGGAAGAGAAGAGACATTCTGGCCTACCATCACAGTGGGGAGGGGACTGGAGGAGACTCACTGTGATGGATGTTTCTTTTTTTGTTTTGTGTTGGTTTGTGGTTGTGTGTGAAATTGCTTATTTTTATTGCTCTTATTGTTGGACTGTGGGTGACGAAATCTCGTCCAAAGGACTTGTTTTATTTGGTTGACAATAAAGGTTATTCTGATTCTGATGAGCACTCACTAACTCACAGAGTTGTCGGTTGAGGTGCAGGCAGACAGACAGCCGGTGTGAACGGTGATCAATAGGCGGCATTAACTTGGTGAGCCAAAGGGCCTGTTCCATGCTGTATCTCTGAACTCAACTAACCACACTTTCACAAGCTCTGCATCATGCTGGAAGTAGTGTGGGGAAAAGAACCTTCAATCTGTGTCTGGGTGATCCGCTGAATATCCGAAGAAGGGTCTCGACCTGAAACGTCACCCATTCCTTCCCTTCTGAGCTGCTGCCTGACCCGCTGGGTTACTCCAGCATTTTGTGATAACTTTAAGCTGAATGTCATTGTCACTGTGAGCTTTTCGAGCAGCAATATAAATGATCTCCAAATTTCATGGGGTTTTTTTGGGGGGCGTTTTCAGACGTGGTGTTAATGTTAACTTTATCACATATTTAACACGCAAGGTAGTTCTGTGCATTTACAGGGAAAGAGACTCATCAACTACTCCTATGTTGCGGCCTGATATCTTGAGGGGAAAAGAGGAACAAAAGTGTTTGGAACTGGGCTCACTATTTTATAAATGGATATGCTAAAGACACTGTGAATTGAGTGAACATATTCTCTTTCCTACCTCTCTCGTTTTAAATTGTTGTGTGGTTGCAGAAAAGGAGATGTCCTCTATGCAACTAGGTCACATACCTTGGAGACCAATGCAACATGGGGTGAGATAAGAGCGATGAGATGGAAAATTAATTTAATTTGCAGAGACTCTAAGGTATTTTTGAAGAAAGGTACCCGTTGTAGCTTACATCTTAAAATGATCTCAGGACAAATGTAACATTCTTAGACACAAAGTGCTGGAGTAACTCAGTGTGTCAGGCAACATCTCTGGAGAACTAACGTTTCGTGCCGAGACCCTCTTTAAAATAATTGTGGGGTTGGTGGGGGGGGGGGGGAGAAAGGTGAAGGAGAGAACAGACAGGTACTATAGCAAGTACTGGGGTGAGATCTACTGCATCATCCAGGTGAGGTAGAGGTTCACCTGCACCTCATCTACTGCATACCAGGTGAGGCAGAGGTTCACCTGCACCTCCTCCAACCTCATCTGCATCCCAGGTGAGGCAGAGGTTCACCTGCACCTCCTCCAACCTCATCTACTGTATCTGCTGTTCCAGGTGTCAACTTCTCTACATCGGCGAGACCAAGTGCAGGCTCGGCGATCGTTTCGCTGAACACCTCCGCTCAGTCCATCTTAACCTACCTGATTTCCCGGTGGCACAGCACTTCAACTCCCCCTCCCATTCCCAATCTGACCTTTCTGTCCTGGGCCTCCTCCATTGTCAGAGTGAGGCCCAGCGCAAATTGGAGGAACAGCACCTCATATTTTGCTTGGGCCGTTTACACCCCAGCGGTATGAACACTGAATTCTCTAACTTCAGATAGCTCTTGCTTTCCCTCTTTATCACCTCCCCTTCCCAGTTCTCCCACCAGTCTTCCTGTCTCCAACTACATTGCAGGTGGAAGGTGAGTTGGAAGGGCAAAATAGGTGCGAGTTCAGGTGAGGCACTGGGGGGGGGGGGGGGGGGGGTGAGGAAGGAGGGGGTTGGGGGTAGCAGGGAGAGTGAAGGGTTTTGTAGTTATCCAAAATTAGGGAATTTATCGTTCATTGGGGATTGTACGCTACCCAAATGGAAAATTAGGTGTAGTCCCTTCAGTTTGTGCGTGCCCTCAATCTGGCAATGGAGGAGTCCCAGGAATGAAATGTCCACGCGAGAAAATGAAGAGGGGTTAACATGGCTGGCAATCTCAAGATCCTGTTGGTCTTGGCAGACAGAGCGCCTGTGTTCAGCGACATTGTCGCGGAGTCTACGCGTGGTCTCAACGAGGTACAGGAAGCTTAATCACAATATTGATTTCTCTTCGGGCTCATTACAGGCAATTCGTTTTCGAGATGCAACTGAGGGTTTGGTGCCCACAGAGGAGAAATCTAGATCAAGTCTTCCATCGAGCTTTATACTGTGTACTTCTGAGAGTTTTAGAAAGTCGGCACACTTTTTAAAAAAAGAACATTTTTTGCTACCTTTCACTAATGGAAAATGATTTTCAAATCCATGCTTGCACAGAATGGGGGGAGGGGGGAAAAACCCCCCTCAAATCTTCAAAATAGATGGATTCATGCATAGTTTAATTTTGGCTATTTGGTATTCCTTGCTTGGACTATTAAGTTTTTGATCTATCTGGGTTAATGTAGGTTGTACAGCTGGAGGCAGAGTCGGGTTGGAAAGGGCTGTGGTGCACTGTGCATGCATGAAAGCAGCTGCATTATCTCGAGCGGGCGGGCTGCCAACTCTATGGCGTTTCTCCTGACGTAATGGAAAGTTGTGCAATTTTGCATGTTTTATTATGTTCTGACAAATCCTCTTTGCCCACAAATATGGTCAAGACTTCTGAAATATAGCTCAGCCGCAAAGATGAACATCAGATTAAGACTGAGGTGCAATTAATAAAAACACTTACACAGAGAGGCCTGGAAAACATATGGCTGGTGAACATGAAATGTTGCTTGTTGGAACAATCATCAGTATTTATTTAAATTAATACAGTTAGTCGTTGGACACGAGCATTGTTCGTTTTGTAGCTGCATTTACAATGATTTGTTTAACTGTCTTGATGAATAAATTTTGAGTATTTTTTTTATATGGCACTTAAAGACCATGATGTGAAGGATTTTTGTCTCTTACAAGCAACTTTCTAGCTTAATGCTCAAAGTTTTTTGCTCGATTGACTGTGTGCTGGCAACGCAAAAATATTACCAACAAAATTTCTTAAGTGCTGAGACAATTGCTAATGATTTCAAGGTTTCAAGATCAATTTAGTGTCGCATGTACCAATTAAGGTGCAGTGAAATTTGAGTTAATGCAGTGTTAACTTAAAGTCACATCCTTGTTCCAAAACGTTATCCCTCCCGACCTTTGCCACAGCTTCCTGCCCATTGAACCTGATGATCCTTCAACTCAGGCCCTCCTGAGCCTCTTCAAGTGTAAGTGTTTTACTGAGGGCAGCTTGCTTTCTGTTAACAAGCTATATTCTGTAATCTCCCCCCCCCCCCCCCCCCCTTAATCTTCTGCCTCTTTGCACTCCTCCTTTAAGATGGTCCTTAAATTTATCTTCAAGCTTTTGGCCATTTGCCTGAATAGTACTTTGCCCGGTTTGACATCAATCTATTTTGTTTTGAAAGCATTTCAGTGATGTGCTTTAGATTTTTTTGCTACATTAGTGCCTAAGTTGAACTATTTGTGGTTGCTGAGGTAGTAAATTAAATCTCAATATAGCTTAAGAATATAAAACAAATGAAGCGTGGATAAGCTTTAATGCTCAACTGATGTAGAAGCACCAGTTAGGAGAGAAACAGAGTTGAAGTTTCAGGACAAGGACCCTTCCTTGGAACAGTAAACTTAAGGGGTTTTTGACATGAAACTGGGTCACAGAGCTCTGGGGCATGGAAACAGGCCCTTCAGCCAATTGTTTCAAGTCTGCAGCATCTACAGGTTTTTGCATCAGATGCATGCCACGCTGTCTCTCACGCCTGCAGCATTATTCAATATATCATGGCTGATCTTATATCTCGGATCAACTTTCCCATCTGACGCCAGTTCTCCGATTGCCTATAATGTTAAAAATCCAATTAATCTGTAAAAAAAACTTCTTCTCATTTCTGTTATAAGTGGCAGACCCTTATGGCAAGACTGTCTGAGAAGGGTCTCGACCCGAAATGTCACCCATTCCTTTTCTCCACAGATGCTGTCTGACCCGCAGAGTTACTGCAGCTTTTTGTGTCTATCTTGAGAGGGAACGTGGCACTTCACATATCCTGTGGACAATTCACATTCACATTTCTTTTTTTTTAAATTCCGACAATAATGAATGTGGATGAATCAAAATAATGAACCAAAATAAAAGTACCATGCACTTCCCAGTTGATGAAATACCTCAGAACAATTGTCACTGTCTTTTTTGCCTATTGTACCAACACCAAATAGGAAATAGCAAGTCGGCCAAGTGACAAAAGACCAGATCGTCAGTTTGTAGGTGTTCCTTGAGGAATAAATATACACCAGGTACTAGGAAGAGCTTCCCTGATCTTTGAATTGAACCATCAGTGTCCACTTGAGAAGCATGGACTGGCTTACTCTAAATACATTATGAGCAGAAGGATCAGCTTCTATTACGGGTTCAAGAGTCGAGAACCTACAATCCACTGTTTTACTGTTAGGCAAGACAGATGTTTGGAAGAGTGAAAAGCACTCAGCACCTCATCGATCACTCAATTTTCCGAAAGTGCAAGATATTTTCAAATGTAATTAGGAGAATATTTTATCTACGGTATTTTTTGCAAGCAACATTGTGTGAATTTTGAACAGTTTTGCCTGATCTTAAATATCTAGGAATGAACCATGCTCTGCAGTGTGAAACCATTACAATGTGGCTATTAGAATTAGAGCAGAGGTATTTTCATCTAGATATCCTTTGTTTTATCTTCTCTGCTCCAACTAAATCAGAGCATAGTGACATTACTCATGGGAGGTCTTTAACTATTTAGTTCTAAATATTCTGAGGAAGAGTCTCGACCCGAAACGTCACCCATTCCTTCTCTCCAGAGATGCTGCCTAACCCGCTGAGTTACTGCAGCATTTTGTGATGCCTTTAACTATTTAGTTACGTTTAGTTATTTTTGCAAGTTCATACTGCTGCTGTGGACATGGTGGCATTGATTAGTCTTGGGAAGGTGCCACTAAACCCCAGGATGAGTGTTACTGGCCTTGAGTGGTAGGCACTTCCTCACCACTGGTGATCCCAGAGGTTTGACCAACTAAATGCAGAGGATTGAGGCCAATCTCAAATTGAAGGAACAGTACCTCATATTTCACTTGGGCAGCTTACAACCCAGTGGTATGAATATTGATTTATCTAACTTCAAGTAACCCTTGCATCCCCTCTCCCTCTCTCTCTCCGTTCCTCCCCCACCCAAGTTGTTGTACGAGCTACAAAGTCATCTTGTTGAGTCTTTGTCTGTAACTCATTTTCACCTAGCTCAACGCTAACAATGGCCTTTACCTCCCCCCTCAACTCCATCCAAGAACCCAAACAGGTGAGACAGAGGTTCACCTGCACCTCCTCCAACCTCATCTATTGTATCCGCTGTTCTAGATGTCAACGTCTTTACACCGGCGAAACCAAACGCAGGCTCGGCGATCGCTTCGCTCAACACCTTCACTCAGTCCGCCTTAACCAACCTGATCTCCCGGTGGCTGAGCACTTCAACTCCCCCTCCCACTCCCAGTCTGACCATTCTGTCATGGGCCTCCTCCAGTGCCATAGTGAGGACCACTGGAAATTGGAGGAACAGCACCTCATATTTTGCTTGGGGAGCTTGCAGCCCAGCGATATGAACATTGACTTCTCCAACTTTAGATAGTTCCTCTGTCCCTCTCTTCCCCTCCCCCTTCCCAGTTCTCCCTCTATCTTCCTGTCTCCACCTATATCCTTCCTTTGTCCCGCCCCCCCTGACATCAGTCTGAAGAAGGGTCTCGACCCGAAACGTCACCCATTCCTTCTCTCCTGAGATGCTGCCTGACCTGCTGAGTTACTCCAGCATTTTGTGAAATAAATACCTTCGATTTGTACCAGCATCTGCAGTTATTTTCTTACGCTAACAATGGCCTGTTTCCTTTATCATCGTTATTTTTTTGCATATCTTTCATTCATTTGTTCTTTATCTTCGTCTATCTTGTGGATGAACTTGAGAGAGAGTTAGATAGAGCTCTGGGGGCTAGTGGAATCAAGGGATACGGGGAGAAGTTGGACACGGGTTACTGATTGTGGATGATCAGCCATGATCACAATGAATGATGGTGCTGGCTCGAAGGGCCGAATGGCCACCTCCTGCACCTAATTGCTATGTTTCCCTTTCCCCGACTCTCAGTCTGAAGAAAGGGTCTCGGCCCGAAACATCACCTATTACTTTATTTCCAGAGGTGCTGTCTGACCCGCTGAGGTACTCCAGCCTTTTGTGCCTATCTGTGGAGGTCGACTTCCATGCTGTAACTTGGAAGTTAACTGCAGTAGATTAGCAGTGGAGGATGTGACTGTTTTAGATTAAAAAAATTTTTTTTTTGAGAAACAGCGCGGAAACAGGCCCTTTCGTCCCACCGGGTCCGCACCGACCAGCGATCCCTGCACATTAACACCATCCGAAACCCACCAAGGACAACTTTTACATTTACCAAGCCAGTTAACCTACATACCTGTACGTCTTTGGAGTGTGGGAGGAAACCGAAGATCTCGTAGAAAACCCACGCAGGTCACGGGGAGAACGTACAAACTCCGTACAGACGGCGCCCGTAGTCGGGATCGAACCCGGGTCTCCGGCGCTGCATTTGCTGTAAGGCAGCAACTCTACCGCTGCGCCACCGTGATCGCCTCTAAACTCTGGTCCAATGAAGCTGCTGGGTGGGGTGCTGAGCCGACAGGTTTTTCTTTCTCCTGGGTCACAGTGGGGTCTGTATGCTGTTGGAGCAACACATGTCAATGCAACTAGAGCATTTTCCATTGAACTCCTGACTTCCACCTTGTAGAAAGTGGGAATCCATTAGGCTATCTACATACGAGTCATCTCTGGTGATGATAGTTTCATGTGCGACTGATCCAATTAAAGTTGTGGTCAATGGCTCTAGGATAATGTAGGACTAGAATGTATTTGAATATCAGAGTTGCTCTTCCAGTTGAGCTGTGATTGCAAAACATTCCAATTGCATACAGCAGACACAAAATGCTGGAGTAACTCAACGGGACAGGCTGCATCTCTGGAGAGAAGGAATGGGTGACGTTTTGGATCGAGACCCCTCTTCAGACTGATGTCAGGGGAGAGAGGGCGGGACAAAGATAGGATGTAGTCGGAGACAGGAAGACTGGTGGGAGAACTGGGAAGGGGGAGGGGAAAGAGAGGAAAAAGATAATTGCATACAGCACATTCCTTTCACCATTTGTCATCCATTTAGCCAACAGCTGGTTATGCATGCATTTTTAGATACCTTTGCTCCTGCACTTCATGGACCAGAGTTTGGAGAAACAGCATGGAAACAGGCCCTTCGGCCCATCAATTCCACAATGACCATCGATCACCCATACACTAGTTCTATGTCCTACATACTTGTTTAGTTTAGTTTATTGTCATGTGTACCGAGGTACAGTGAAAAGCTTTTGTTGCGCGCGAACCGATAAGTGGAAAGACAATACATGATTACAAGTGAGCCATTCACAGTGTACAGATACATGATAAGGGAATAATGTGAATAACGTCTAGTTCAAGATGAAGCCAATAAAGTCCAATCAAAGATAGTCAGAGGATCTCCAATGAGGTAGATAGTAGTTCAGGGCTGCTCTCTAGTTCTGGTGGAATGGTTCAGTTGCTTGATAACAGCCGGGAAGAAACTGCCCTGAATCTGAAGATGTGCATTTTCTCACTTCTATACCCTTTGCCCGATGGGAGAGGGGAGAAGAGTGAGGGGATAGGGGAAATTTACAGAAGCCAATTGATCTATAAACCTGTTTGTCTTTGGAATGTGGGAGGAAATTGGAGCACACAGAATTCGGGGAGAATGTACAAACTCTGCAGAAACACCACCCAAGGTCAGGATTGAAACATGGTCTCTGGCGCTGTGAGGCGGCAACTCTAACGCTGTGTATTGTGCCATCCTACTCCCCACCCTTGTCCCACCTCCGCCTCTCCTTTTCCAGCTTTCTATCCCAAATCAGGCTGAAGAAAAATCTGAAACGTTTCCTATCTATTCCCTCCACCTATACTGGCTGATCCTTTCAGTTGCTCTAGCACTTTGTGTTCAGCTCTTCCATGCATTAAGTTATACATCAGGAGAGTCAGGGGGCAGGTTAATGGAGTTGCTAAAACCTTTGACACCCTTACTAATCAAGAATCTGTTCATCTCCGCTTTAAAAATACCCGATGCTTTGGCTTCGACAGCCATCTGTGGCAATGAATTCCACAGATTCACCACCCTCTGACTAGAGAAATTCCTCCTCATCTCCTAAAGGAACGTTGCTCTGGTCCTAGACTCTCCCACTCGTGGAAACATCCTCTCCACATTCACTCTATCCAGGTCTTTCACTATTCAGTAAGTTTCAATTAGGGTCCCCCCTCATCCTTCTAAGCTCCAGCGAGTACGGGCCCAGTGCCGACAAACGCTCATCAAATATTAACCCAATCAGCACCGGGATCATTCTCGTAAATCTCCTCTCCAAAGCCGGCACATCCCTCCTCAGATATGAGGCCCAAAACTGCTCGTAAAACTCGCCAGAACTGCCCTGAAAATGGGTCATTGAGATAGGCAGATTGGTGAGGATTTATTTTCCTCTTGGTACAATTACCATTTTGCTACATCCTCACTGTGGACATGTACTTCAGGGCAGCCGACTAGCCTGATGACACTACTAGTCTTGGTAGTATAAGAAAAGGGTCTCGACCCGAAACGTCACCCATTCCTTCTCTCCCGAGATGCTGCCTGACCTGCTGAGTTACTCCAGCATTTTGTGAATAAATACCTTCGATTTGTACCAGCATCTGCAGTTATCTTCTTATGCACAGAGAGTATGTTCCTTGTGTTTATTCACAAAATGCTGGTGTAACTCAGCAGGTCAGGCAGCATCTCAGGAGAGAAGGAATGGGTGACGTTTCGGGTCGAGACCCTTCTTCAGACTGAAGAAGGGTCTTGACCGGAAACGTCACCCATTCCTTCTCACCCGAGATGCTGCCTGACCTGAGTTACGCCAGCATTTTGTGAATAAATACCTTCGATTTGTACCAGCATCTGCAGTTATTTTCTTGTACCGAATGTTCCTTGTGGACTGTAATGATGAACAGTTTTCCGGGGCATGCACAGAGATTTAAATTTGAGCATTTTAGGAGGACCTTATTAAACGCATGCATTATACATAAAATGGCATTTCTCTGCGTGATAATCATACAATTATTGGGGGACCCATCTTTCTCCTTGCACTCCCACAGAGCAGCTTTCCATGTCCCGCTGATTATCAGTTTACAATCAATCCTCGTGGGGGAGGAGACTATGTTACTTCAAAAATTCTGGAAGTTTTGAGCGAATCTTTTCAAGGCGTTGTAATTGATATAAAGTTGCACAATGTGTACAATAAATCCTTAATATCACGAGGAATAAGCTCAGGGCTTTCTGCAGATGACAAAACTTTAATACCACAAAATACCTCTCCTTTATAACCAATACACATCCGTAATAATCCTAAATATGGTCTGAAACATTAACAGGAATTAATAAACACGTTTAGTTTAGCTTAGAGATACAGCACGGAAACAGGCCCCTCGTCCCACCAAGTCTGCGCCGACCAGCAAGCCCGTACACTAATGCTATCCCAGGGACTAGGGACAATTTACAATTATTTTCAAAGTCAATTAACCCACACACCTGTTTATCTTTGGTGTGTGGGTGGAAACCAGAGCATCTGGGAGAAACCCGGGCGGTCACGGGGAGAATGTACAAACTCCGGATGTACGAAGTCAGCATCGAACCCGGGTCTCTGGCGCTGTAAGGCTGCAAATCTACCGCTGCGCCACCATGCATATTAAATAAGTATTCTTAAAAAGAAGAAAAGCATAGCACTGTCGCCCAAAAGGAAAATGCATATTAGCTATCAACCTTCCATTGAAACTTCCAAGCAATGATTGGGAAAGAAATTGCAAGGTCCACCTGAGTAGACAATGACTACACTCCATTGGAACAGCCTACAGCAGGGATCCTCTTGGTGCAAGTGGTCAGGAAACTAATTGCTACATTTGTACGGACAGTGAAGACAGTTTCTAAATGTGTATGCGCAGACAAGATATATTTGTTAGAAGTCCTTGCAATTATGTGGATTCATGTATAAATTAGTCGATAGCAAGTAGAAAATGCTGGAAGCACTCAATGTTAGGTAGCACATGTAGAAGGGGAAACAATGGTTGTTTATGTTCACGTATGCACAGCGTGGTGAAACTCTTTTGCACATCCCACAAATGTACCGGTCACCATATTTTGGCGCCGTTTACAGAGTTAATGTTTTAGGATGATGATTTTGCATCAAAATTGGAAGGTTGTCTGTATATTAGATAAATTTGATTTTTAAAAAAAATTTGTAAACAGTGATTAAACTTTAGTTAGATGAACATATATTGTACCAGACATTATTTCTGATCAACTTTACACCATCATTAATTTTATCCCTGCACCTGCATGTGTAATTCACATGTGAGGAAGATGCAATGTGAGGAAGATGCAATAAGGCTGCAGGGTGACTTCGACAGGTTGTGTGAGTGGGCGGATACATGGCAGATGCAGTTTAATGTAGATAAGTGTGAGGTTATTCACTTTAGAAGTAAGAATAGAAAGGCAGATTATTATCTGAATGGTGTCAAGTTAGGAAGAGGGGATGTTCAATGAGATCTGGGTGTCCTAGTGCATCAGTCACTGAAAGGAAGCATGCAGGTACAACAGGCAGTGAAGAAAGCCAATGGAATGTTGGCCTTCGTAACAAGAGGAGTTGAGTATAGGAGCAAAGAGGTCCTTCTACAGTTGTACCGGGCCCTGGTGAGACCGCACCTGGAGTATTGTGTGCAGTTTTGGTCTCCAAATTTGAGGAAGGATATTCTTGCTATTGAGGGCGTGCAGCGTAGGTTCACTAGGTTGATTCCCGGAATGGCGGGACTGTCGTATGTTGGAAGGCTGGAGCAATTGGGCTTGTATACACTGGAATTTAGAAGGATGAGGGGGGATCTTATTGAAACATATAAGATAATTTGGGGATTGGACACATTAGAGGCAGGAAACATGTTCCCAATGTTGGGGGAGTCCAGAACAAGGGGCCACAGTTTAAGAATAAGGGGTAGGCCATTTAGAACGGAGATGAGGAAGAACTTTTTCAGTCAGAGAGTGGTGAACGTGTGGAATTCTCTGCCTCAGAAGGCAGTGGAGGCCAGTTCGTTGGATGCTTTCAAGAGAGAGCTGGATACAGCTCTTAAGGATAGCGGAGTGAGGGGGTATGGGGAGAAGGCAGGAACGGGGTACTGATTGAGAGTGATCAGCCATGATCGCATTGAATGGCGGTGCTGGCTCGAAGGGCTGAATGGCCTACTCCCGCACCTATTGTCTATTGTCTATTGTCTATATTGTGCCCAATGCTTTGTCTGTAACAACACAGGTCTTGCATTGGCCATTATCTCTCTTTAGGTATAACTTGACGCATTGTGTTTATGTCTACTGCACTAGCAACAGGAGACCTGCGTGGGCAGCCACAAGCTGAAGGCACATTGTTCCTTTACCTGTAGCATCTTCCAAAGTCCGCATTGTGCTAAAGCAAACAGGATGTGATTCTTGTCAATGTTTTACTGCTGAGGTGCCCATCTGGTGTCTCAGTGCTGAACAAGGCTTTGGCCATGAAAATTGTCGTCATTAGATCCTGTTTGCATTTTGTGTACACTATTGTTGCCTAAAGAGATGCCAAAAAGGAAATCTCAGCGTTTCTGCTGGAATGCAAACATGATTTGCGTAATATTTTCCACTGCAGAGGGTGGAGCTGCGTGCAACAATGATGCAGGAATGTGATTGCAACACTGACTGGAAACTACCGTACGCTGTTTACCTTTGCAATATCCTTCAGAGTTGCTACAGCTCTGTCACATGGCCCTTCATCTTTGATGTTTCAGCAGAAAACCCTGGCATTTTATTTTTACGAGAGTGTGTTGGGCTCTTATTCCTTGTGTAAAGATTAGTGAATCTTCACAGCATCTTCACAATCTTCAACTAAAGTATTTAACTTTAATTAGGGTTGAGATTGCATTCTTGATATGTCATGTTGCTTAGTGTGACATTGTATCTTGATAATCACCATCTGCACCTTGAATGAACAGGGCAAATATCCTCATTCAAGTCACTGCCGCCTGCATCTTAATTTGTACTGTCCTCTCATTAGGGTTGCCAACTGTCCCGTATTAGCCGGGACATCGTGTATATTGGGCTAAATTGGTTTGTCCCATCCTTTCTTGTCCCGTATTAGGCCCGGGGGACACTGTAGGCCCGGACAGTGTAGGCCTGGAGGCCTGGGCTAAATTCGTTTGTCCCATACGGGACCTTCCTTGTCCCGTATTAGGCCCGGGGGACGCTGTAGGCCTGGACCGCGTAGGCCTGGAGGCCCGGGCGCCGACTAATGGTGGTTGGGTAGCAACTCGCCGCCTGGGCGGCCACCGTTGGTGGAGCGGGAGCACGTGGCCACTGGCTGGGTGACGTCACGTGGGGCGCAGAGCGGTGACATCACCATTTGTCCCTTATTTGGGAGTAAGAAAGTTGGCAACCCTACCTCTCATCAACCCTGTGAACATAGACCTGCAAAAATCCCGGTTCAATAAAAGATTAATTTTGAAAACCTCATTTCTTTTGAATCCCTCCACAGCATCATGTTTCCTTATCTTTCTAACTTGTTCCAGCCCAACAATTGTTTGTGACCTCAGCACCCCTTGGGTTCTAGCCTCTTATGTATCCCTCAACCATCACTAGCCAATAATTTGGTTGTCAAGTTCCTCAACTGTGAAACTCCCTCCCTAAATCTTGCTGCCTCTATTTCTTTTTTTGAGGATCTTTTTAAAACCTCCATCTTTGCTGCTCATCTATCTTGTTATGTGACCCAATATAACTTCTGTTTGAGTA
Organism: Rhinoraja longicauda; assembly: GCF_053455715.1. Taxonomy (NCBI): domain Eukaryota; kingdom Metazoa; phylum Chordata; class Chondrichthyes; order Rajiformes; family Arhynchobatidae; genus Rhinoraja; species Rhinoraja longicauda. The sequence continues at coordinate 40,721,223 of NC_135968.1, forward strand.
TGCTTCTCTGATGTAGGGGTGCCAACTATCTCATTCCCAAATAAGGAACAAAGGGTAACGTCACCGCCCCGTGCCCCACGTGAGCTCACGAAGCCAGCGGCCACATGCTCCCTTTCCACCAATGGCGACCGCGTGGGTCGCTAGGCGGGTTGCTCCGCAACTTCCATCAGGCAGCGCCAAGGCCTACACTGTTCGGACCTACAGCGCCTTCCGGGCCTAATACAGGACAAAGGCGGTCCCGTACGGAACGAACCAATTTAGCCCCAAATATGGGATGTCTCGGCTAATACGGGAGAGTTGGCAACCCGACTCTGATGTGTCATGAGAGGTTTAGCTGCATTGGAGGCAAGATCCATGTGCATGGTCATTGTTTATGATGTTGCAGTAGTCGTAGCATTTGCCTCCTCGCATCAGTGGAGTGCCCGCTTGAAGCAGATTTTGTCTGTCTTTGACAAGGCTTTGTTAAGTTCAGATGTTGTCCTTGAAGTTTAATTCAAACTAGAAAAAGTGGACCCATTGGGCCCAAACCTCTCCTGCATTGGTGCAGCACTCTGTCCTCCCCCTCTCCCCCTCTCCTCAACCCCCCCTCCCCTTTCCCTTCTCCCCCACTCCCCCCTCCTCCCCTCTCCCTCCCCTCCATTTAAACTTTAAAATGTGAATAACTTTAAATATATAACACCGGTTTCAATAAAACTACTTGCATTATCACTAAAGTGACAATGGTGAGTAAGGTGGGCCTAAAATTGTCGTGCAATCGTGTACCGTTTTGGCTGAGGTTCAGTCACAAACAAGATAACAAACGAGTTTTAGTATATAGATGTTATGTTTAGAAGCACAAGCTAAAATACTTTTTCTGCAGATAAACCTTTTTGTATTAAAGTAGTGAAAATATTGTTTGAACAGGTGTAACTCTATTTTTGATGTTAGATTTGAGGAAGAAGCAAAGTTAAAGTTTCATCAATGTTTGCATGTTTATCTATCTATATACTAAAACTCTCGTTTGTTTGTTTGTTTGTTTTTGAACTACAGCCAAAATGTTACACGATAGCACGACAATTTTAGGCCCACCTTACTCACCGTCGTCCCTTTGGTGCTAATGGAAGAAGTATCATTGAAATTGGTATTTCATAGTTATTCATATTTAAAAATTTAAATCTATCTCTTAGGGAGGGAGGCGGGGAGGGAGGGGAGGGAGGGGGTTGAGGGGGATGGAGTGGGGGGAGGGGGAGGAGAGGGTGCTGCACCAATGCAGGAGAGGTTTGGGCCCAACAGGTCCACTTGGTCTAGTAGATAATTATATTTAGACATCTTATTTGAAGCATAAACTATTCATATTATTGAGTAAACTTCCATCGATGTTTGCTGCATCTTTAGTAACACTCAGTTTTATAACATTGCAACAAAAATAATTTACTAAAACTTCTCTTAAACTTCCTCATACCCACTTCCTGTGCTAACGTTTTACATGCAGATGAAAGAGTGGGACCATTACGAATCCATGCCAAGGAGTGTTTTGTTCGATTGGTAAAGTACTTTTAATTTTTCAACAAAATGCCAGTACCCATCTGTTTACAGTTTGTGGGCTAATCTTTACTGGCTGTCATTATTTCCGATACACCTTGAACATTCCTTTAGATGAGTAATTTGCACAGCTGTTATTTGAAAAGGTACTGGTTAGTGCAAGGACAAAAGAAATTCATATCCTCTTAAATGAACACAATAGCTCATTTTCCACACAAGTTATTAAATCATTCAAACCAGGTAATTGAAAACTGCAAATAATGGGAGGGTGGTTTTGTGAGATCTTGCGTATGAATTGTGTCTGGACTGTTTCGCCATTTGTCAGTACACGAGTCATTTTCCGTGTCTTTTGTTGGTAACCTCTTTTACTTGCCAGCTTGTATCAGATGCCAGGAACATTTTCTAGGAGTAAGAAATAAGCTTGTATCTATTTCAACACAAGTGGGTTTCTGGTCGCCTGACGGAAAAAAAAGACACACCCAGCAATCTGAGTGGAGTGTGCCATTTGATTCTGTCTGCAGTTGACTCCCTCTGTGTTCTTGGTAATGGATCTATTGATTCAGTCATTGTCAAGCGGGTGACAAACATGCTGTTCACACTACTACCCATTCTCCAGTGTTAGGACCATGCAGGGCAATTCCCTGCTGAATTTGTTGAGCGGTATAACACTGGCATTGCTGAGTTTAGGGAATGCACATAACTTTCTCTGCTGAGTCAGACAAGAAGAGGTGAGGCCGTGGCAGGTGAGAATTAAAAAAAAACATGTTGTTGAAGAAACCACAAGGTCATAAGTGAGAAGAACAGAATTAGGCCATTCAGCCCATCAAGTCTACTCCACTGTTCAATCATCGCTGATCTATCTCTCTCTCCTAACGCCGTTCTCCCCATAACCCTGACACCCGTACTAATCAAGAATCTATCTTACGCTGCCTTTTTTTAAAAATCTATTGATATGGCCTCCACAGTTTTCTGTGGCAAAGAATTCCACAGGTTCACCACCCTCTGACGAAAGAAATTCCTCCTCCATCTCCTTCCTAAAAGAATATCCTTTAATTCTGAGGCTATGACCTCTGGCCCTAGACTCTCCCACTAGTGGAAACATCTTCTCCACATCCACTAAACATCCAAGGACGTACACGCCACTGGAGATAAATGGGTCGATTGTGGATAGGGTGAGCAGTTTTAAATACTTGGGAGTCCGCATCGCAGAGGATCTGACATGGGCAACGCACATCGCCGCACTGGTGGGTAAGGCTAAGCAGCGCCTTTACCACTTTAGACAACTGAGGAAATTCAGAGTGTCTCTGAAGATCCTTCATTGCTTCTACTCTGGGGCTGTAGAGAGCATCCTGTCCGGCAACATTACAGTCTGGTTTGGGAACAGCTCTGCCCAGGACAGGATGGCCCTGCAGAGAGTAGTGCGTTCGGCAGAATGCACCATGGGAACTACACTCATCCCCCTGCAGGACCTATACATCAGGAGGTGCAGATCCAGAGCAAGTAAGATCATGAGGGACCCCTGCCACCCCAGTAACGGACTGTTCCAGATGCTACGATCAGGCAAACGCCTCCGCTGTCACGCTGTGAAAACGGAGAGGTTGAGACGGAGCTTCTTCCCACAGGCCATCAGGACTGTCAACTTTTATAACCCCAGAGACTAAATTTTGTCGACACTAATAGTAACTTATTAACTTTAATTATATGCTGTAACTGTAATTCTTTTTGTGCACAACCCGCAGGCATTGCCACTTTCATTTCACTGCACATCGTGTATGTGTATGTGACAAATAAATTTGACTTGACTTGACTCTATCGAAGCCTTTCATGAGCGAATGTCAGTCAACAAGCATGGTGAATGTAATTGATGAGGGCTTGCAATCTAATGGGATTAGTGCAACAAATTGGAATAAACTCTGGTTCCTTGAGATTGGCAAATGGGAGTCTGGACAGGAAAACCCTAGGATTGCTGGGTCTTCCAGTTAATACAATGTTGTAATGCCAAGTATATCCATGGTGATGAAATCTTGCTCTAAGTAGATAATAATTGTCAGAGTGCGGCCTTAAAATTGCCCCTGGAAAAGCTGGTTATCCAAAGTTGTTGCGTTCAGCGTTGAGGCTGAAGGATGGTAATTAGATTTTTTTAGATATACAGCGCAGAAACAGGCCCTTCGGCCCACCGGGTCCGCGCTGCCCAGCGATCCCCGCTCACTAACACTATCCTACACCCACTAGGGACAATTTTTACATTTGCCCAACCAATTAACCTACATACCTGTATGTCTTTGGAGTGTGGGAGGAAACCGAAGATCTCGGAGAAAACCCACGCAGGTCACGGGGGGAACGTACAAACTCCGTACAGACGGCGCCCGTAGTCAGGATCGAACCTGAGTCTCCGGCGCTGCATTCGCTGTAAGGCAGCAACTCTACCGCTGCGCCACCGTGCCGCCCGATATGCCTCATCAAAAGATACAATGCTATCCCTTAATCTTACGTTGGGCATCAATGGAAGGTTGTAAAATGGACATGACAGAAAGTTTAGAGTGAGTGTAGGATGGAGAATTAGAGTGGGAGACAAGTGGGTCATGCTGGTTGGTATTCGGTCAGGTCCAGAGGACTCCAGAACAGACCGCAGGAGTAAGTAGATCTGATCCAGAACCTGGGGGATGGCAATCCAATCCTCGGGGTCTTTGAACTGGGGAGTTGAGGGCTTGTTGTGTTGAGAACTTCTACTCCCTCACAGTGCTGGAAAGGCACTTCACCTTGACAAAGTGTGTAGGAAGGAACTGCAGGTGCTGGCTTACACCGAAGATAGACACACAATGCTGGAGTAACTCAGCGGGACAGGCAGCATCTCCGGAGTGTAGTAATGGGTGACGTTTCAGGTCGAGACCCTTCTTCAGACCGAGAGTCAGGGGGAGAGGGAAACTGGGCATATGGAAGGATACAAAGGGATGTAAGGTGTGAAAAAGACAGATCAAAGCAGACGATGCTCAAGGAAATGTGCAAAGGTCCATAGATGGTAAAGAGGAAGGTGACAATGAGGCATATAAACAGTAAAATGAATCGGGAGCACAGCGAAACTAGTTGGAGAACTAAGGTGAGGGAGGGACAGAGTGAGAAGGAAAGCAAAGGTTGCTTGAAGTTGGAGAAATCAGTATTCATACCACTGGGGTGTAAGCTGCCCAAGCAAAATATGAGGTGCTGTTCCTCCGATGTGTGTGTGGAGGAGGCCCAGGACAGAAGGGTCAGTATGGGAATGGGAGGCAGAGTTAACGTAGCAACCGGGGGATCGCATAGTCCCAGGCGAACTGAGCGGAGGTGTTCAGCGAAACGATCGCCCAGTCTGCACTTGGTCTTGCCGATATATAGGAATCCACACCTAGAATAACGGAGACAGTGGGTGAGGCTGGAGGAGGTGCATATGAAACTCTGCCTCACCTGAAAAGACTGTCGGGGCCCCTGGACAGAGTCAAGGTGGCAGGTATAGGGACAGGTGTTGCATCTCCTGCGGTTGCAAGGGAAAGGACCTGTGTAGGGGGTGGTTTGGGTGGGAAGGGATGAGTTGACCAGGGAGTTGCTGAGGGAACGGTCTCTGCGGAAAGCAGAAAGCGGAACCTTGGCAAAGGTTTCCTCATCTTCCTTCGACAGCTTGGGAAACCCAGTCATCCCTGTAAAACCTGGGAACTTGGGAAGTAGTGATGATCCAGTACAACTATTGCCTACACCTGTCCCTATACCTCCTCCCTAGACTCAGTCCAGGGACCCTGACTGTCCTCCAACCTCATCTACTGTATCCGTTGTTCAAGGTGTGGATTCTTGTACATCGGCGAGACCAAACGTAGACTGGGCAATCGTTTCACTGAACACCTTTGCCTCGTCTGCCTGGACCTACCTGAACTCCCGGTTGGCAAACACTTTAATTCCCCTTCCCATTCCCACACTGACCTTCCTGTCCTGGGACTCCTCCATTGTCAGACTGAGGCCAAACGTAAATTGGAGGAACAGCACCTCGTATTGCGCTTGGGCAGCTTACACCCCAGCGGTATGAATATTGATTTCTCTAACTTCAAGGAACCCCTGCATCCCCTCTCTTTCTCTCCGTCCTTCCCCAACGCAAGTAATTGTACTAGCTTCAACGCTGCCTTGTTGAGTCTCATTGTCTGTGATTCATTTTCACCTAGCCCACAGCTAACCATGGCCTGTTCCCTTTATCATCGTTACATTTTTGCATATCTTTCATAGATTTTTTTTCTATATCTCCCCACATCACCATCTATATCTCTCGTTTCCTTTTCTCTCAGCGACGAAGGGTCTCGACCCGAAATGTCACCTATTCCTTTTCCCCAGAGATGCTGTTGGACCCGCTAAGTTACTCCAGCTTTTTGTGTCTATCCAACAGCTATTTATTTGCCTTGCACTTCTCGGTGACACGGGCCACAGGTTTGGGAGGTGTTTTGACAACTTGATAAGGACAGATGTTATCGTGGTGTTTCGGTAAGTTTGAAACTGCAACCACCCTTGCAAAGAATGTGGTTTCTACTGCTGGCAGCCAGCCATTTACAGCTCAGCTTGCCGTTCTGCTCAGTCACAAGCAGTGCACCAGGGAATCCATACCTGACCCTTCACTCCAGCACTTCAATCGCCTTTGTGCCCAGCATTAGATTACTGATGTGCTGGAGAAAGGGGCCTGAGCTGCTTTGTATCAGGAGCAGTGTTGCAGTGCTAATTGTTTAGGTGCCGGTGCTGTCACTGGTGCCAGAGGGGCCGCTGTTAAACTCCCCGCTAGCTAAAAATTCCCCGCTGTTTATTGTGGCTTTTTAAAATTTTAAGTAGGTGTTGGAGTGCCGCTCCGGCAGCAGTGAACCCCTGTAAGGTTATTAAGGGGTTGGACACGTTAGAGGCAGGAAACATGTTCCCAATGTTGGGGGAAGTCATACCAGGGGCCACAGTTTAAGAATAAGGGGGAGGCCATTTTAGAACGGAGATGAGGAAAAGCTTTTTCAGTCAGAGAGTTGTGAATCTGTGGAATTCTCTGCCTCAGAAGGCAGTGGAGGCCAGTTCTCTGGATGCTTTCCAGAGAGAGCTAGATAGAGCTCTTAAGGATAGCGGAGTCAGGGGGTATGGGGAGAAGGCAGGAACGGGGTACTGATTGAGAATGATCAGCCATGATCACATTGAAGGGCCGAATGGCCTCCTCCTGCACCTATTGTCTATTGTCTGATCAGGTGTGATGGCCAGGTCCAGCATGATGCAGCATGAGGTCCTGCAACTGGGAGACTTTTTTTCCTGGGGCGTTGAGTGTTTAGCAGTTGTTTCACCTTTTCACCTAAGCAACAGGAATATCCTTTGAGTGCACTTTGTTGCAGACAACTTTTCTAAAAATACTGACTTTCTTTTTGGCATCGATCTCCATTAATGCCAACTTGAAAAGGAGGAGGAGCCATTAATTGATTCCAAGTTCATAGGTCATAGGAGCAGAGTGAGGCCATTCGGCCCATCGAGTCTACTCCAACACTCAATCGTGGCTGATCTATTTTCCTCTCAACCTCATTCTTCTGCCTTCTCCCAGTAACCTTTGACACCCGTACCAATCAAGAACCTGTTAATCTCCGCTTTTAAAAATACCCTATGACTTGGCCTCCACAGCCGTTTGTGGCGATGAATTCCACAGATTCACCACCCTCAGGTGAAAGAAATTCCTTCTCATTTCCTTTCTAGGGGTACATCCTTTTATTCCGAGGCTGTGCCCTCTGGTCCTAGACTCTCCCACTGGTGGAGGCACCCTCTCCACATCCGCTCTATCCAAGCCGCTCACTGTTTCAGTAAGTTGAAATGAGATCCCCTCTCATCCTTCTAAACTTCAGCGAGTACAGGCCCAGAGCTGTCAAAAGCTCACCATACGTTATCCCAATCATCCCTGGAATAATTCTCGTAAACCTGTTCAGGACCGTATCCAATGCCAGCACATCCTCCCTCAGATATGCTGCCCAAAATTGCTCACAATACTCCAAATGTGGTCTGACAAGTGCCTTGTAAATCGTCAGCATTACGTACGTCCCTGCTTTTATATTCTAGTCCTCTTGAAATGAATGCTATTGATCCATTTGCCTTCCTTACCACCGATTCAACCTGGAAATTAACCTTTTGGGAATCTTGCAGCAGTACCCCCGAGGCCCTTTCATTTTGATTTCAGAAGCTTCACCCCATTGAGAAAATAGTCTATGCCTTTATTCCTCCTACCGAAGTGCATGACTAGTCACTTTGCTACGCTGCATTCCACCTGCTGCTTCTCTGCCCACTCTCACAACCTGTCCAAGCCCCTCTTGTGGATTCCCTGGTTCCTCTACACTACCTGCCTCTCCACCTATCTTCACATCATCCACAAAGCTGGCATCAATGCATCAATTCCATTGATATACGTGGAATATCGCATCCAATACCAACCCCAGCAGAACACCACTCGTCTAGCAGCTAACTAGAAAAGCCCCCCCCCCCACTTTATTCCCACTCTTTGCCATCAGCCACACTTCTATCCAAGATAGTATCTAGCCTCTCATACCGTGGGCTGTCATCTTCTTTATCAGTCTCGCGCACGGCATCTTATCAAAGGCCTTTTGAGAATCCAGGTCAAGAACATCCACTGACTCTCCTTTGTCCACAAAATGCTGGAGTAACTCAGCAAGTCAGGCAGCATCTCTGGAGAGAAGGAATGGGTGACGTTTCGGGCGACCTGAAACGTCACCCATTCCTTCTCTCCAGAGATGCTGCCTGACCTGCTGAGTTACTCCAGCATTTTGTGAATAAATACCTTCAATTTGTACCAGCATCTGCAGTTATTTTCTTAGACTCTCCTTTGTCTGTCTTCCTATTTACTTCCACAATGTATTCCAAAAGATTTGTCTGGCAAGATCTTCCTTTCAAAACACCATGCTGTTTTGGCCTATTTTATCATGTACTCGAGAACCTCATCCTTCATAATCTATGTACTTGTTTGTTTGTTCCTGAACTACAGCCAAAGCAGTACAAGATAGCATGACAATTTCAGGCCCACCTTACTCTCAGTCGTCCCTTTGGTGCTAATGGAAGATGTTTCATTGAAATCGGTGTTATATTTTTGAAGTTATTCACATTTTAAAGTTTAAATCTATCTCCGAGGGAGGGGGGGGGAGGGAAGGAAGGAGGGAGGATAAGGGGGGGTGAGGGGGATGGAGTAGGGGGGGAGGGGAGAGGGTGTAGTGGGGGGAGGAGGGAGGGAGGGGGGGAGGCGGGACGGGGGAAGGCGGAAGGGGAGGAGGGAGGGGGGAAGGGAAGGGAGGGAGGGGGGGAGATGGGAGGGGGGAGTGGGGGAGGAGAGGGTGTTGCACCAATGCAGGAGAGGTTTGGTCTAGTTTACTGTAAAATCTTACCAACCACGGAAGCCAGGCTAACCACCGATAGTTTCCCCTCTTTTGCCTTGCTCCTTCCTTGAACAGCGTGGGAGAATATACAATTTTCTAGTTTTTTGGGGCCACTCCAGACTCCAGTGATTCTTGAAAGATCACTCCTAATGCCTCCACAATCTCCAAAGCCACCTCTTCCAGAACCCTGTGTGTGTAAACAATCTGGTCCAGGTAACTTATCCACCTTCAGACCTTTCAGCTTCCCAATCACCTTCTCCTTGGCAATAGCAACTCCACTAACTCCTGCCCCCTGACTCTCTTGATGTATAACTTAAAGTATGAAAGAGCTGAACACAAAGTGGTGGAGTAACTGAAAGGATCAGGCAGCATCTGTGGAGGGAATAGATAAGCCATGTTTCGGGCCGGGCTCTTTCTTCAGGATGATTGGGGGTAGAAAGCTGGAAAAGAGAGGTGGGGGTGGGCAAGGGATTGGGGTAGGGCAGCACAATGGCGCAATGGTAGAGTTGCTGCCTTACGATGCCAGAAACCCGGGTTCAATCCTGACCATGGGTGCTGTCTGAATGGAGTTTTTTTAATATTCTCCCTATGACCGCGTGGGTTTTTAAAAATATGTCATCATCATCATCATCATCATCATATATATACAGCTGGAAACAGGCCCTTTCGGCCCACCAAGTCCGTGCCGCCCAGCGATCCCCGCACATTAACACTATCCTACACCCACTAGGGACAATTTCTACATTTGCACAGCCAATTAACCTACATACCTGTATGTCTTTGGAGTATGTCCTCGGGTTTCCTCCCACGCTCCAAAGATGTACCGTTTTATAGGTTAATCAGCTTCTGTAAAGTGGATAGTGCCAGTACATGGGGCGATCGCTGTTCGGACGGACTCGGTGGGCCGAAGGGCCTGTTTCCACACTGTACCCCTGAAGTAAAGTCAAAGTAAAGTAAAGTCAAAAGCATGGCATTTAGGTGAAAGGTGAATACATATTCCACTTGGTAACTTGGGCGGCACGGTGGCGCATCGGTAGAGTTGCTGCCTTACAGCGAATGCAGCGCCGGAGACTCGGGTTCGATCCTGACTACGGGCGCCGTCTGTACGGAGTTTGTACGTTCTCCCCATGACCTGCGTGGGTTTTCTCCGAGATTTTTGGTTTCCTCCCACACTCCAAAGACGTACAGGTATATAGATTAATTGACTGGGTAAATGTAAAAATTGTCCCTAGTGTGTGTAGGATAGTGTTAATGTGTGGGGATCGCTGGGCAGCACGGACTCGGTGGGCCGAAGGGCCTGTTTCCACGCTGTATATCTAAATCTAAAAAAAAAAATTAAATCTAAACTTACAACCTAACGGTATCAACATTGCGATCTCCAATGTTAGGTAATACCCCTCTACTCCCATTTTCTTTCCTGTCTTCCACTATTCCGTTGCACACCCACTTCTCCCATTATACTGCTCCCCCCCCTCCACCTGTTCCCTTCCACCTCCACCCCTCCCTCTGGCTTTACATTTCACTCCTCTCTCCTCCTTACCTGACATCTTTATCTTTCATCTCTAGCCTTTGTTCCTACCTGCATCCACCTATCACTTGCCAGGCTTCATCCTGCTCCCACCACTCCCTTCCAGATTTCTCCCCACTACTACTACCACCAGCCTGAAGAGTCCTGATCCACAATGTCACCAATCCATTCCCTCCACAGATCTGGCCTGACCTGCAGAGGTACTCCAGCACTTTGTGTTTTGCTCAAGATTCCATCATCTGCAGTTCCTCGTGCCTTAAGAACAGCTCCCTTGCCAAGCTAGCCACAATATGCTGGAGTAACTCAGTGGGACAGGCAGAATCTGGAGAGAAGGAATAGGTGACGTTTCGGGTCGAGACCCTTCTTCCCTCCAATCCATTGCCAAGCTAGTTTGACGGTGCTACATGTTGAAGCTTGCTATGTGGAACTTTCATTGCAACTAGTCTGATGGTGGGTTTTCATTGAATGTTGTAAATTCCTTCTTAGATTTAAGATTTTACATCAGCTATCATATATTTGGTTCAACGATATCAAGGGCAACATGCCTAACCATGCCGAACTCTATCTTCCATGGTACAGATCCATTAACAAAATGCTAGTCCTTTCCAAAGTTAAAAGTAACTCTCTCTCCCATTAATCTGCCGGTGTTTACAGTCACTCGAGAAAACATTTGGCAGGTTTGCACGTTTTAATTTGTGGCCATATCTAACCTTGCTATCAATTCCAATTGAAGCCAAGATTTGTCCCAAAGGATTCAACGTGGTTTCCCCTTCCATTCATTATTTTAATGACGGTTAATGGATTTACACAATGTACGGAAGTTATCTCACTGTTTGCTTGCTGCTTCTTTTGCAAAAATGGGATAATTTTGGTGTCATGTAGGAGGCTTCTAGTATTTTGAAGTACATAATGCACTGGAAAAACCATCAGAATTTCTGTTTTCTGCTTGCACAGTGTTATAATTGATTTCAAAACACGGGCGGGAGAAGTCGACTTCAGTCCATGAGGTTAAACCCCATGAAGCAGACAGCTGTAGTTGAAGGCCACGTCTGGTCGTTGATTGACTCATTTACTTTGTCCAGAGTTGTGTTGAGAATGAACGTGCAGGGGTAAAGATAATGACGTTCCCGAGGTGTTGCTGGCAATGACCATAACTAGCAGTGGAGATGTCATGGGAACAGACTGTGTGATGTAAGCTTTTGGCAATGCAGATACCATTGAAGACCACACAAGTTAAGAGATTATGGAAAGAGCTAATTATGGAATGGTAGAGAGATTGGCATGTATTTTTAATCCTCTCAAGTAAATAAAATGGAATGAATTGGAACAGGGGCAGAATAGCAGCAGAGTCTTTGGATTTTTCATCTTTCTGTTCCTTTCGCAATGTGCTGGGTGCAATATTATATTTCATATTTATTTATTTAATTTATTTGTCATTCCACTCCTTACACTCCTTACAGATCATGCAATGAAAGGGACGAAACAGAGTGCCTCCGGGGGCCATAGTGCAATACAAATGCAAAATATACAGACGGGGGATGGCAGTGCAGTACAATACGATACAGTGCAATACAATTAGACAGTGCCATACAATACAATACATATAGACAGGGGATTAAAGCATGTCAACGGTAAAAGGTGAAGCATTTATTGCAATATAATCTGGTATATAAAAACGTTTCCAGCTACCAGTACTGGGCATTTTCTTTTTAATGAATACACTTCTTTTGCATGGTTTCTGCCGTACTGAATAATCGTCTATTTTCATTTCAATACAAAATTAATGTGTCCCTTATATTCATGGAGATTCGGCCTTATGTAATCCGCAAGCAGAATTGTGCCAATTGACGGAATCATACTTCAACAGCTGAAAGTCCCAAAACAAAATGATTTAAAAGGGTCAGGTTATCAGGTTAGGTACCAGTGGTAATAGTAAAAGATCATAATGGTGCTCCAGTTTCTTGGTTCTCCAGGTGCGCCAGTCCAGGGAAATCTTCTTGTATATTTTGGCTGCAAGTTTCCAGCAGGCATTAGCCTTCCATATGCTGAGTTCTGCTGGAAACCTACACCTAAATTTAAGCAGATCCTTCCTGATGCTGGTAGACACAAAATGCTGGAGTAACTCAGCGGGTCAGGCAGCATCTCGGGAGAGAAGGAATGGGCGACGTTTCGGGTCGTGACCCTTCTTCAGACTGATGTCAGGGTAGGGGGCGGGACAAAGATAGGATGTAGTAAGAGACGGAAACACTAGTGGGAGAACTGGGAAGGGGGAGAGGATAGAGAGGGAAAGCAGGGACTATCTGAAGTTAGAGAAGTCAATGTTCATACCTCTGGGGTGAAAACTACCCAAGTGAAATTTGCGCTGGGCCTCACTCTGACAATGGAGGAGGCCCAGGACAGAAAGGTCAGATTGGGAATGGGAGGGGGAGTTGAAGTGCTGAGCCACCGGGAGATCAGGTTGGTTAAGACGGAATGAGCGGAGGTGTTCAGCGAAACGATCGCCGAGCCTGCGCTTGGTCGCCCCGATGAAGAGAAGTTGACATCTGGAACAGCGGATACAATAGATGAGGTTGAAGGAGGTGCAGGTGAACCTCTGCCTCACCTGGAAAGACTGTTCCTGATCTTGTTCCTTATCCTTGGTGATCGTATGCATATGTGCTTATGCACAAAATATATCTCCGAGCTAATGCTCTGGTCCAGCCAGCTGTCAACACGTGGAGCATAGCTAACTTTGCTCCCTCTGCTCCTCTCTCCCATCGGGCAAATGTTATAGAAATGTGAAACCGCCCATCTCCAGATTAAGGGACAGTTTCTTCCCAGCTGTTATTAGGCAGCTGAATCATCCTACCACAACCAGAGAGCAGTGCTGAACTACTATCTACCTCTTTGGTGACTCTTGGACTTTGCTGGGTTTACCTTGCACTAAACGTCATTCCCTTATCATGTATCTATCCACTGTAAATGGCTCGATTGTAATCATGTATTCTCCTTCTGCTAACTGGTTAGCAAACAACAAAAGCGTTTTCACTGTACCTCGGTACCCGTGACAATAAACTAAACTGAACTGAAATGTCCTTGACTGTCAGAATCAATGGGAAACATTTTTAAAAAGCTATTATAAATCAATCAGTTAATCTGCTATAAAAATTATGTCAACAAAACCAAAATTAAAGTATTTTGAAAAACACTTACACTATTTATCAAAACTCACATCAGACACTATGTCTAATGTAATTAGACATACAGACGGTATAATTACAATTGCATGTACATAAAATGAATGTTATCTAACACCTAGATTTGCCTCTGGCAGCCTGGCCTTTAAGACCTGTTGTGCTGCATAATTGCTGGGGAATTGAGCTCCACTGTAAGAGGAGTCCAAGGTTAGAGCACAAAAATAAAAGGCTACATTAGATAGAGTAAAAATTATGGACTTTCGTATTTGCACGCACACAACGCGAGGGGAAACCTAAAATTTCAGAACTGGTTTACTGATGGAAAACTGTGTATGGTAGAAAGACAATATTCAGGCCAAAAACCACGCCGATCTGTGCTGGAACTCACTGCTGTTTGTCATGTATATTATAGACCTGGATGTACATGTAGACCGGTTTGGTTGGTACATTTGCAAACTACACCAAGATTGCTGAGGTTGCGGAAAGTGAAGAAGGCTGTCAAAGTGCACAGCGAGATACAGGTCAGCTGCAGAAACGGCTGAAGAAATGGCAGATGGATGTTAACCCAAGCAAGTGTGAGGTGTGGCACTTTGGAAAGTTGAGTGCAAGAGGGAAATATACAATTAATGGCATTGCCCTTACCAGCATCTATGTAGAGAGGGATCTTGGGCACCCTGAAAATGGCAATACAATCAGATGGAGTGGTAAAGAAGGCATATGTACACTTGCCTTCTTCCTGAGTCTAAGAATCAGGAAGTCATGATCCACCGGGTGGCGCCAGTAATGGCTGCCTCACCAACAGTCTGTCTGTTCCTTCCTTTTTTGTTGTTTGTATGTACGTGTTAAATGTATGTTTTTAGTATTCTTTAGCTTGTTTTCTGTGGGAGGGGGGAGTTGGGGGAGACTTTTTCTAATCTCCTACCTCGATGGAGATGCGTTTTTTTTCACCGTATCGTATCTCCGTCCGCACTGCGGCCTAACATCGTGGAGTTGACGACCATTGCTGGAGACCAACTTCGAGAGCTCCACCACGGGAGCCTGTGGACTTAACATCACGGAGCTCGCAATCCCTGTCGGGGATCGACTTTGGTGTCCAAACGCTGGAGCTTGCGGACTTTAACATTGTGAAGCTCTGGTTAGCGACCGACTTCAGGAACTCCAAGTGGCGGGAGCTTCGACCGCCCCGACGTGGGGGCTTCGACTGCTCTGTCCGACGGATGGTCCGACTGCTCTGTCCGCGGGAGAATAAAGAGGCCCCCTCGCTCGGAAAAACTGGTCCCCTACGTTCTGGGCAACTTTGCACTCTACACTCTGGGCAGCATTGACGCTCTGCCCTCCGGTCCCCTACACTGGACCGCTATTGTCTCGGCAATTGCTCGCGTCAGTCCTTCAATTTTAGCGGTGCATGTTCCTCCTCCCTCTCGACTGCACTGGAGCCCCAACCACTCGGCTGCACTGGAGCCCTAATCACTTGGCTGCACTGGAGCCCCACCCACGGCTGCACTGGAGCCCCACCCACGGCTGCACTGGAGCCCTATCCACTCAGCTGCACTTGAGCCCTATCCACTCGACTACATGGGAGCCCTAACCACATGGCTGCACTGGAGCCCTAACCATGGCTGCACTGGCTCCTGTCCTCTTGGCGATTGTTGGCGGTGGTCTTCAACACTCTCGGTGATCCATGTCCCTCCTCGATCTTGGCGGCCTGCCAGCTGGGACGTCTCCGCGGCACAATGGGTGCCTGATGATGGGATGGGCCGGCGGAAAATTTTTCACGAAATCAGTCCCGCGCGTAGATCAACCTGCTCAGCATAAATCGGATCCCTTTCACAACGTGGGTCCTATCACAAGGATATTTAAAGACTGCTAATTATCTGCAGAAGACGGGTGGGGGGGGGGGGGGGGGGGGAATCATATTTGGACTGAAGCAACTTTTGTCTGTGCCTTTGTTTCGAGCAGTTAGAATTTTGGAGATTTAAACGCACAGCTCCAATTTCCTTGGGGCCTAACAAGAAACAAAGACCAGTGTAAAAGTGTCCAAAATAAAAACGGACCGGGTCTGTTCACAGAAATCGGCAAACATTACTATGATAGTTCCACTGCTGCTGGCTTATCTTTTGAATGGTGGAAAATGATACGTCATGGACTGTGGTAGAAATGCTTTCACCTCCTTTGAGTGTGCCAATTTCAGGGACCTATTTCAGCTATTCCTTATGTCAGTGAAAGTGATGGCTGTAAACCTGGAAAGTTAATTGAATAAAGGAAACGACACTATAGTGTGGACTTCACAACAAGGTAACTTGTATTTACATCCGGCCATTAATAAAATGAGTCAATGCACTTCACAGGGATCTTATCAAACTCCACTCAGAACTCCACATTAGCAGAATAGCTCCAAACTTGGTCTGTTATCTCCCTCCCTGCACTTGTTATTTTGCAGTATTAATACACATTTTTCTGCCCTATTTTCCAAAAATGGAATATCTCCTGCTCAGTAAACTGAGAGATTATCTTCTAAAACCAGGCAGCACGTGTTCATTTTAATGTGGAATTGGTTTAGAGCCGAAGAAATGATGATTGATGTTTACCACTTTAAGGTATCGGGGGCAGGGAGACATTTTATTCAGCTGATAGCCAATATTTCAAATGTTGCCTGCAAAATTAGGATGATTTTTATTTTTTGTTTCACCGTTGAAGCCCAGTTGATCTGCTTTTCTAATCTCGGGCAGAGTGTGTTTGTACTAGATCTGAAAAGCCTGCAGCAGAGGGATGACACTGAGCTGCTTTGTCGGAGAAAAGACCATTTGGAAGTGTAATCTGTGATGCAAGGGAGATGATAGCATTACAACGTGTCTGTTTGTTACTATGTTACCAAAGGTTACTGGCCTAATTTGTCGGAAATGACCTTGTCCTTTCCAGCTTTCCAAGCTTGTAGAGATGAAAGGGTGTAGCTGAAGCCAGCTACTTTTATCTATTTCAATCTACATCTTGTTGACCTGCACTATTACATGGGGTCACTGAAGCCAGCTGCTTGCCGTGCAGGCTCTGGATAGAGTACAAATTAGACTGCGTGTTCAGGTCTGGCTGTTACAGACCAAGAAGATGAGTTTAAACTAAATATTGGAATTGGTTTGTTAATGTCACGTGAACTGATATAGTGGAAAAACTCTGTGTGCTATCAATATATTAAAAAATTGTGTGCTCTCAACGTATAAAATTATAAAAGGACTGGACAAGGTAGATGCAGGAAAAATGTTCCCAATGTTGGGGGGAGTCCAGAACCAGGGGCCACAGTCTAAGAATAAAGGGGAGGCCATTTAAAATTGAGGTGAACAAAAAAGAAATTTCACCCAGAGAGTTGTGAATTTGTGGAATTCTCTGCCACAGGAGGCAGTGGTTGCCAATTCGCTGGATGAATTTAGAAGATAGTTGATTAGATAGTGCTCTAGGGGCTAGCGGAATCAAGGGATATGGGGAGAAGGCAGGCACGGGTTACTGATTGTGGATGATCAGCCATGATCACAATGAATGGCGGTGCTGGCTCGAAGGGCCAAATGGCCTCCTCCTGCACCTATTTTCTATGTTTCTAAATTAAATCGAACTATACACAAGTATTTCAACTTGAATAAATACCAGACAAATTACCAGAGTGAAACGATAGTGACAGAGAAAGTGCAGTTTAAACAAAAAGGGTGAAATGTTCGCAATTAGGCATTGGGAGATCGGGACTGCACCACAAATTTTTGAGAGAATCATTTGATAGTTTGATAACAGATCAGAAGACGCTGTTCCTGAATCTAGCAGTAGGTGCTTTCACGCTTTTGTATCTATTGCCCGATTGGAGAGGGAATGACTGGAGTGAAAATGGTCCATGATAATGTCAGCTGTATTCCAGAACAGTGCGAGGTGTAGATGGAGTCAATGATGGCGGGACTGGTTTGTTTCATGGACTGGGCTACATCCACAACTCCCTGCAGTTCCCTGGAGGCTGGAGGAGAGTCCAGGAGGTGTTTCTAGAGCTGGACCCAAACAGGGTGGAGGCTCAGTGTGTATATTTTTAGGAATATTTTCATAAGATGGTAAGATATAGGAGCAGAAGTAGGCCATTCGGCTCATCAGTTTACTCCGCCATTCATTTATGGCTGATCCATCTTTCCCTCTCAACCCCATTCTCCTGCCTTCTCCCCATAACCCCCCGGCATGCTTACAATCAAGTATCTGTCAATCTCCATCATAAAAGTATCAATTGACTTGGCCTCCACAGCAATGAATTGTGGCAATGAATCCCACAGATTCGCTCTGACTAAAGAAATTCTCCTCATCTCCTATCTAAAGGTCCTAGTCGCTCCCACTAGTGGAAACATCCTCTCTATCCAGGCCTTTCACTATTCTGTACATTTCAACGATGTCCTCCCTCATCCTTTTAAACTCCAGCAAATATAGGCCCAATGTCCTTTCTGTATAAGAGGAAGATTAACGGACCTAGATGCCAAGATCAACAGCTTGATTAACAGACTAGAGTCCAAGTGCAAGATTTGGCGTCTGATAAGATTCCGCTCCCTAGGGCGCTGCCTGGATTGCAGCATTCATGGTAGAATTGAGAGAACAATGGTGTTCCATTGTTAATACGTTAGACAGGGCCTTCCCTGTAATACTGGGTCAGAATGATATCTATTCCCAGATGGGAAGGATGGAGAATAAAGAGGGTGGCCTGTATAGAGATGGTGACAGGAAAAGAAACTGCAGATGCTGGTTTCAATCAAAGGTAGACACAAAATGCTGGAGTAACTCAGCGGGTCAGGCAGCGTCTCGGGAGAGAAGGAATGGGTGACGTTTTGGGTCGAGACCCTTCTTCAGTCTCGACCCAAAACGTCACCCATTCCTTCTCTCTCTCGAGATGCTGCCCGACCCGATGAGTTACTTCAGCATTTTGTGTCTGCCTTAGAGATGGTGATACTCGAGCCAGGTGGAAGAGAAAACTGAACGAACCATGAAGTGAATCTTTAAAGGGAACTATCTAAAGAGTGCTGACTGAAGTTTTGCACGAAAGTACTCCTTTAAGTTATTTTCTTTGCTCGACCCTAATTTGCTGTTGATGTTCCAAGGGTCTCTGATCCACTATATAAGCACCACACTCTGTACCTACTGCTCTCAAGCACTGCACTCCAGTCATTGTCTCACTTCTAAGCAAAACAAGGCCTGCCTGGCTGCCTTCTGCGTTATAGAAACAGTTGAGAAATAGTATGTGTAAGTCCTGTACAATGCTGCCAGCAACTGGGCATCTTTGGACCTGTTGTATGATAAGAATAAATTAGAAGGTCAATCATTAATCCTAATTTTTAAATCATTTTACATGTTTCAGATTCCATTGACTCACAACTTGACAAGAGCCCATTCAGTCCAACTATTCTAATTCGGTGTTTATGCCCATATGAACCTTGTCCCAAGGGCTTCATTTCAGCCCTTCATCAGCTTTCCTATTCCTTTTTCCTTGTCCCACTTTCTCATTGATGCACATATACCGATCAGCCAAAGCATTATGACCACTGACAGGCGAAGTGAATGACATTGATTATCTTGTTACAATGGCACCTGTCAAGGGGTGAGATATATTAGGCAGCAAGTGAACACCCGGTTCTTGAAGTTCACGTGTTGGATGCAGGAGAAATGGGCAGGAGTAAAGACCTGAGCGACTTTGACAAGGGCCAATTTTTTTATGGCCAGACGACTGGGTCAGAGCATCTCTGAAATGGCAAGGCTTGTGGGGTGCTCCCGGTCAGCAGTGGTGAGTACCTACCGACAGTGGTCCGAGGAGGGACAAACCACAAACCGGCGACAGGGTGTTGGGCGCCCAAGGCTCATCGATGCGCGAGGGCAACGAGGGCTATCCCGTCTGGTCCGAACCGACAGAAGGTCTACTGTGGCACATCACAGAAAATGTTAATGGTGGTCATGGGAGGAATGTGTCACAATACACAGTGCATCACACCCTGCTGTGTATGGGGCTGCACACGGAGGACCAACAGCATATTAGGCAGGTGGTCATAATGTTTTGGTTCATCAGGTCATAATGTTTTGGCTGATTGGTGTAGGTTAATCCTTAACCATTCTTGACTGTGCTGGAATGCTTAAATACCCACATTTTCACCACCCTGATTAAAGATGTTTGTCTTCATGCCGGCT
The DNA here is from genome assembly GCF_053455715.1 of Rhinoraja longicauda. NCBI lineage: Eukaryota > Metazoa > Chordata > Chondrichthyes > Rajiformes > Arhynchobatidae > Rhinoraja > Rhinoraja longicauda. Next base: position 40,741,028 of record NC_135968.1, read on the forward strand.
GGCTTTTGGAATTAGAGTTATTCTTTGCTGCACTTTGTTAGTTCCATAATGTTTGTATTTGAATTATAAGATGGCGGGTTTGGTGGAAATATTTAGCATGGTGAGGGAGCAGAACGATACAAGTACTGACAAATGTTTAAGTGAAACCCAGCCTGTTTCCATGGTCCATGTTCAACACTATAATTGAGCATTTGGAATGACGCATCTGGTGAGACTTGATTTATGAGTGACGGAATGCACAAGTAAACACATTTTATCTGTCACTGTGAAGGAGGCTGAGAATGTTCTCCATAGTTTCGTTCAGTACATTGAATAACTTTATTTTCATGATGCTTGCATTGATATGTTCCACACACACAGCAAAAATCTGTGCTTTCAAAAAATTGTTTTATTTTTAAGTATGTGTGATCATCTCGTAATAGAGATACACTTAACACACAAATAACTAAACCACATAGGTTGTGGCTTCGTTCTCTTGAAGGACTGAGTACAAGTTGGATTGTTACATCAAGTGTTGTGGGATCTGTTTGTTATGTATTGAATGGTCAGATACGTAAAGGGTTCCTGGCACAATATGGGACAATGACGGAGTGGACATGGAGAATATGTTTCCACTGGAAACATAGACAATAGGTGCAGGACTTGGCCATTCCGCCCTTCGAGCCAGCACTGCCATTCAATATGATCGTGGCTGATCATCCAAAATCAGTATCCCGTTCCTGCTTTCTCACCATATCCCTTGATTCTATTACTGATTCCGGTACTGATTTTAGATGATCAGCCATGGCAGTGCTGGCTCGAAGGGCTGAATGGCCTACTCCTGCACCTATTTTTCTATGTTTCTATGTTAGCCCTAAGAGCTATATCTAACTCTCTTTAGAAAACATCCAGTGAATTGGCCTCCACTGCCTTCTGTGGCAGAGAATTCCACAGGAGCTGATCCAGAGTCTATAGAACATTGGAAAATGATCACACAATGCATCCACGATTTCTAGGGCCACCTCCTTGAGTACTCTGGGATGCAGACCACCAGGGCCTGGGGATTTATCTGCCTTTAGTTCCAACAGGTTACCTGTCACCATTTCCTGACTAATGTGGATTCCCTTCAGTTCCTCCCTCCCACTACATCCTTGATCCGCTAGTATTTCCGGGAGAGTGTTTGTGTCTTCCTTAGTGAAGACAGAACCAAAGTACTTGTTTAACTGGTCAGCCATTTCCTTGTTTCCTTGTTTCCCATTATAAATTCACCTTTTTCTGACTGTAAGGGATCTACATTTGTCTTCACTAATCTTTTCCTCTTCACTAGTGGGAGAGTCTCGGACCAGAGGGCACAGCCTCAGAATAAAAGGACGTATCTTTGGAAAAGGGATGTCGAGGAATTTCTTTATTCAGAGGGCAGTGAATCTGTTGAATCCATTGCCACAGACGGCTGTGGAGGCCGTCAATGGATATTTTTAGCGTGAAGATTGGCAGATTCTTAATTGGTAATGGTGTCAAAGGTTATGGGGAGATGGCAGGAGAATGGGGTTGAGAGGAAACGATAGATCAGCCGTGACTGAATGGCAGCATTGGACTGAATGGCCTAATTCTATTCCTATGACTAATGAACATGAAAAGGCTGGAATATTATGATGTTCAACAGGGATAGTTGTAAAATGAAAAGCAAGCCCTCGGAGCATAAAACTGCTCCCCTTCCCCATCTTTTACTTTATAACATAATTATTTAGGAAATTTTATATCCGAGTTTGGGCATATTGCTAATCAGCTTTTTAAATTCCTGTTTTGTTTTTTTTGCATGCTAAGAAAGGAGCCATTGCATTTAATGCATTGGATCTGGATCTCGTGGTGAGCTTAGAGGGGAAATTATATCCCCTTTGGACAGATGGTACATTGTGACTCCAGAAATTAATGGGCTCTTTAATGTAAGGAAATGCTCACCAGCAAATTAAACAGCCAGGCAGTGCAGTGATCAAAGTGAATCCTTTTGGTATAGTAGCTGATTCCAGGCCATCCATAAACTGCCATCTGAACCTTGTAGTTGACATTAGAAACATAGAAAATAGGTGCAGGAGTAGGCCCTTCTAGCCAGCACCAACATTCAATATGATCATGGCTGATCATCCAAATTTCAGTACCCAAATTCAGTTTCCCCATATCCCTTGATTCCGTTAGCCCTTAGAGCTAAATCAAACTCTCTTGAAAACGTCCAGTGAATTGGCCTCCACTGCCTTCTGTGGCAGAGGATTTGAGTATAGGACCAAAGAGGTCCTTCTAGAAACATAGAAACATAGAAAATAGGTGCAGGAGTAGGCCATTCGGCCCTTCGAGCCTGCACCGCCATTCAATATGATCATGGCTGATCATCCAACTCAGTATCCTGTACCTGCCTTCTCTCCATACCCCCTGATCCCTTTAGCCACAAGGGCCACATCCAACTCCCTCTTAAATATAGCCAATGAACTGGCCTCAACTACCTTCTGCAGTTGGAAAGAGCCCTGGTGAGTCCACATCTGGAGTATTGTGTGCAGTTTTGGCCTCCTAATTTGAGGAAGGACGTCCTTGCTATTGAGGCAGTGCAGCGTAGGTTCACGAGGTTAATCCCTGGGATGGAGGGACTATCATATGGGGAAAGATTGCAAAGACTGGGCTAGTATTCACTGAAATTTAAAAGGATGAGAGGAGAGACGTATAAAATTATAAAAGGACTGGACAAGCCAGATGCAAGAAAAAAAGTTCCTAATGACGGGGGAGTCCAGAACCAGGGGCCACAGTCCAAGAATAAAGGGGAGGTCATTTAAAACTGAGGTGAGAAAAAACTTTTTCACCCAGAGAGTTGTGAATTTGTGGAATTCTCTGCCACAGAAGGCAGTGGAGGCCAATTCACTGGATGAATTTAAAAGAGAGTTAGATAGAGCTCTAGAGGCTAGTGGAATCAAGGGATATGGGGAGAAGGCAGGCACGGGTTACTGATGTTGGATGATTAACCATGATCACAATGAATCAAAGGGCCAAATGGCCTCCTCCTGCACCCATTTTCAATGTTTCTATAACAATCATTAGCATTCAATTGGGCTCATTTGAGCCAAACCGTTATGATGGTCTGTGCATCCAACAGTCATTTGAAGTTACTATCTATTCAGCAAACACGTTTCACTTCTGTTTCATATTCAGCATAAAATATTATTTTTACTTGTTAAAGCAAGTTACCTAGAGCTCTCCTTTCGAGGACACAACTTGCACAAAGATGTAAGCTGCTGTACACGAAATGCGACACTTGCTTTTCGCAGCTATGCTCATTTAGTCAAGGTAAAATTATAAACGGGGAAACACTCCAAAAAATGACACTGGGTAATCTCAGATTCCATCGCTTGGTGGGTAACACGATGCTACTGACATTCAGGGACTCAACGATCATGAAACTAAGTTGTTTAATAATTCAAAACAAATGTCTGATTTCATGAAAGAAGAGTTCCCATCTGATAACATTCTGAGGAAAGGTCAAAACCTGAATCACCATTTCTCTCTCTCTGCAAATGAAGCATGAACTGCTGAGGATTTCCAGCATGAACTGCTTTTAACCTCATGTTTCCATCACCTCTGGTTTTAGCTTGATTCTAGATCTAAATTGCTGATTTTAAAGAGGAGGAGGAAAAGGAGACGCCATGTTGATTAAAAGTGTTAATGACAGTGAAGGATTTACACTCAACACTGAATTTAAAACGGTCACAGTACACACAGGTACGCTCACATAAATAACATTTCCTGTCTATCGCAAGTCAGATCTAAGTAAGGCACAGTTCCCCATAGCTTTAGGTCAGTGTTCAGAGTTAGAGCATCACACAGCACGGAACCAGGCTCTTCGGCCCAACTTGCCCATGCTGACCAAGCTGCCCCATCTGTGAGTCCCTCCTGCCCGCATTTGGCCAAAATCCCTCTAAGCCTTTCCTGCCCATGTACCTCTTCAAATGTCTTTCAGATGTTTTTAAAAAAAAATTAATTTTATTTAAATTTTAACAAAACACATACATGTTACAGCTCATCGTACCCAATGATACCTACATTATAAATTCGATTATACATTATAAATTCGATTATACATGTATTGTTCTGTATTATCTCCCCACCCACAACCCCCCTTCTTTCAGATGTTGATATTGTATCTGCCTCAACTACCTCCTCTGGCAGCTCATTCCATATGTGTAGGAAGGAACTGCAGCTGCTGGTTTAAACCGAAGATCAACACAAAATGCTGGAGTAACTCAGCGGGACAGGCAGCATCTCTGGATAGAAGGAATAGGTGACGTTTCGGGTCCAGACCCTACTTCAGAAGAAGTTGTCTCGACCTGAAAGGTCACCCATTCCTTCTATCCAGAGATGCTGCCTGTCCTGCTGAGTTACTCCAGCGTTTTGTGTCGATCTTCAGCTCGTTCCATACACCCACCATCCTCTGTGTGAAAATGTTGCCCCTCGGGTTTCTATTAAACCTTTCCCCTCTCACCTTAAATATATACCCACTGGCTCTTGATTCCCCTCCTCTGGGTAAAAGATGCTGCATCTATTCTATTTCCCTCGTGATCTTGTGTGCCTCTATAAGATCACCATCATCTTCCAGCATTCCAAGGAATAAAGTCTTAGCTTGTCCAACCTCCCTGTATAGCTAAAGGCCTCAACTCCTGCCAAATCCTGGTTTCTTTCATGAACATTTGTAACGTTGTAAGAAGTGAGTGGGCACAGATCTGGCAGCTGGAGTACAATGTGGCAAAACATGAAGTTGACTATTTAGGCATCTCCGCTGACCCTTGCTCTCCTTCACACGGCACCTTCCCATGCAAGTGTTGGACCTGCACCACCGAACCTTTAACTTCTTCCTTCCCTCTCTCAAGGGAACCAGACTCCCTTACAAAGAGGTTGGGCACATGTTACTGATTGTGGATGATCAGCCATGATCGCAATGAATGGCGGTGCTGGCTCGAAGGGCCAAATGGCCTCCTCCTGCGCCTACCTTCTATGTTTCTATGTAAACAAAGTAGGGATTCAATCAATTTTTTCCCAACGCACTCCTCTGCATTTGGTGATCGCACTGTGGTCTCCTCAACATTGGTGATCCTGGCCTGTCACTTCAGATTTTCCAAATCCCATACCTCTCTGAGAATGTAAACTTAATGGAACAGCCTCTGATTTTCAAATCATACATGTTATGGCCCTCTGGGCTCAATATTAAATTCAACAATTATTATTCTACTTTACCCATTTAGCTTGATTTAGAGATGCAGCGAGGAAATAAACTCTTCAACCCGCTGAGTCCGTGCCGACCAGCAATCACTGCGTACACCAGCACTACACTTGCGACAACTTACAATTTTCTTACCAAAGCCATTTAACTTGCAAACCTGTACGTCTCTGGAGTGCGGGAGGAAACCGGAGCACCCGGAGAAAACCCACGCGGTCAAAGGGGGAACGCACAAACTCCGTCCAGACAGCACCTGCAGTCTAGATTAAACCCGGTCAAAGGCCAGCTCCCATAATTATATGCAACTAGACTTTCCAGTTTGCATTAGAACTGGTCAGAGTTCTTCATGAAATTCACAGACTGTCCCTTGTTAAGCAAACAACCTGTGAGTAACCATGAGAAAACATTTCTCGCTATCAATGCCATGCATCTGGGGGAAGAACCCATGATCAGTTTTTGTTGGGAGTTTGCTAGAATCAGAATCAGAACTACCTTTATTGTCATCCAAATTAAAATAATCCAACGATAAGAGCAATAAAATAAGCAAGTACACACACACAATCACGAACCAACACAAAACAAAAAAAAGAACCATCCATCACAGTGAGTCTCCTCCAGTCACCTCCTCACTGTGATGGAAGGCCAGAATGTCTTTTCTCTTCCCCTGCCGTCTTCTCCCGCGGTCAGGCTGTTGTAGTTGCCACGTTCCAAGCCGCGCCGGACGGTGAAAGGTCCGCATCGGGCCGACCCGCACTAAGCGTTGAGTCTTAGAGGTCACCCCACCTTCCTTGGCTTCTGACTTTCGTCTGTGCTCTTGTGAAGGTCATTGGTTTAAGAAAAGAATCTTGACAGCAATTGCAGTGCACAGTGGATTGAACTGGATGATAAAAATCCTCGGGGCTCGACTGCCATTCTCAGCTGTTCATCTCCGATCTTTGTCTCTTACCTGGGAAAATATTGCCAAAACTTTGTGTCCGACATTAATGTTAACTCCTCCATCTAATTCCCACAGCTTCCACCGTATTCCATGTGGCGGTTTCCACATGCGCATAAGTGGTTATTGTGGTGGCCAAGTTTATTTTTAAAATACATTTATGTAGGAAAGGCGGCCAATTTTAAATAAAACCATCATGTTATTGTTTTAATTAACTGTCTGTTAATGTGTGTGGTTTCTCAAATGTTTCTGTCTTAAACCGCAATGTACCTCATCTGTTGAGTACATCATTGTAAATAAGGCTGCAAGTTCTACTTGTAAAGATCAGTTGTTTCTCTTGATTAACACAGGAAAGATCTTACAGGGTGTTTTTTTTTTTAGTCGAGCTGTCAGTCATGAAAGATGAAGCACACTTTTATTTGTTGTTGAGGGTCCCGACATGATAAAACAGTTCATATTTACGTAATTACTGGATCATATCATAATTGATCATTTCGCAACATGAGACCAACAGCTAATAAAATGAATGACGAGGCACAGTGAGAGTTGTTCCAAAACCTGATCAGAGAGGTGAGTTTTAAGCTGAAAGTACAGGTTGGGAGAGGATAGAAGGGAGGGGTGGGGGTTAAGAAGTCAAGATGAGGTGCTGAAGGAGAGTTTTAGATAGTGGCACCTCGATTAATGATGCCTTCCACCTTCCTTGAATGTACAACCCCTTCCCAACCTCTTCAGCCTGAGGGAGATGGATGCTCAAGAATGGAGAGTTGGTGGGATGCAGGGTTTTAAATTCAAGGGAGACACAAAATGCTGGAGTAACTCAGCGGGTCGGGCAGCATCTCTGGATAGAGGGAATGGGTGACGTTTCGGGTCGTGACCCTTCTTCGGACTGAAATGTTGACCGTCCCGCTGAGTTACTCCAGCAATTTGTGTCTACCTTCGATTTTAAACCAGCATCTGCAGTTCTTTCCTACACAGGATTTAACGGTAGATCTCTTAGCAGTTCAGGAGCCAGCTTAGGCCACCATGAATAGGGAGGATGGATGAATGGGACTTGGCTTGGATGGAACATGTGTAATATATAATTACGGTCACATTTTTTAAAATAGTAAAAAGTTATGATCTCATTTATTATCATGAGATCACTGATGTTTTGCACCGCAAGTAAAATTTTAGAAGTTCCATTTCATTCCCTCCCACGCAGTCAGTGAAAGATGAAGATGATAAAGGTAGATGTTGCCTCTGATTAAGTTTACACCACTCCTCCCAACCACACTAGCTTGGACTGAGCATGCATTCACTACATGTGCATTTGCATCAAATTCCCTGATAACACCCTCTGGCTGTTTTTTTTTTCTTGATGTTCAACCTGTCTAGAGGTACAGCGCGGAAACAGGCCCTTCGGCCCACCGAATCCGCGCCGCCCAGCGATCCCCGCACATTAACACTAGCCTACACACACTAGGGACAATTTTTACATTTACCCAGTCAATTAACCTACATACCTGTACGTCTTTGGAGTGTGGGAGGAAACCGAAGATCTCGGAGAAAACCCACGCAGGTCACGGGGAGAACGTACAAACTCCGTACGGACGGCGCCCGTAGTCAGGATCGAACCTGAGTCTCCGGCGCTGCATTCGCTGTAAGGCAGCAACTCTACCGCTGCGCCACTGTGCCGCCTTGTCAAACTAGAAAATGCATTTTTTGTCTCCATCCCCTACTAAAATGTATTTTCTTGTCATAAATTGTGCTGGGAGAGAAATAGTTTAATCTTTGTCCTGTCTGTTACTTTCTGACCTCGTCAGCATAGTTTAGTCTCAAAAAACAGTGTTGTAAGCGAGAGGATTGACACAGATTGGAGACTCAGTTGCCAAGGTTGAGCTATATAATTTTAAATGTAACACACACTGATAGATTCATCAAATAATCTATAAAGTAAGCCATTATCACTGTAAATAAATGACTTCACCAGGTGCTAGTTAACGTTGTACTGCAGTTGCTCCCATTCTCATTTTTAAAGTTATAGTTACATAGCATGGAAGCAGGCCCTTCAGCCCAACTTTTCCATCCTGACCTAACCCTAACCTAACCCTAACCCTAACCCAAATTAGCAAATTTGCAGATGATACTAAGCTGGGGGGTAGTGTGAATTGTGAGGAAGATGCAATAAGGCTGCAGGGTGACTTGGACAGGTTGTGTGAGTGGGCGGATACATGGCAGATGCAGTTTAATGTAGATAAGTGTGAGGTTATTCACTTTGGAAGTAAGAATAGAAAGGCAGATTATTATCTGAATGATGTCAAGTTAGGAAGAGGGGATGTTCAACGAGATCTGGGTGTCCTAGTGCATCAGTCAATGAAAGGAAGCATGCAGGTACAGCAGGCAGTGAAGAAAGCTAATGGAATGTTGGCCTTCATAACAAGAGGAGTTGAATATAGGAGCAAAGAGGTCCTTCTACAGTTGTACCGGGCCCTGGTGAGACCGCACCTGGAGTACTGTGTGCAGTTTTGGTCTCCAAATTTGAGGAAGGATATTCTTGCTATGGAGGGCGTGCAGCGTAGGTTCACTAGGTTAATTCCCGGAATGGCGGGACTGTCGTATGTTGAAAGGCTGGAGCGATTGGGCTTGTATACACTGGAATTTAGAAGGATGAGGGGGGATCTTATTGAAACATATAAGATAATTAGGGGATTGGACACATTAGAGGCAGGAAACATGTTCCCAATGTTGGGGGAGTCCAGAACAAGGGGCCACAGTTTAAGAATAAGGGGTAGGCCATTTAGAACGGAGATGAGGAAGAACTTTTTCAGTCAGAGAGTGGTAAAGGTGTGGAATTCTCTGCCTCAGAAGGCAGTGGAGGCCAGTTCGTTGGATGCTTTCAAGAGAGAGCTGGATAGAGCTCTTAAGGATAGCGGAGTGAGGGGGTATGGGGAGAAGGCAGGAACGGGGTACTGATTGAGAGTGATCATCCATGATCGCATTGAATGGCGGTGCTGGCTCGAAGGGCTGAATGGCCTACTCCTGCACCTATTGTCTATTGTCTATTGTCTATTGTCTAATCCTAACATGTCACGGGACAGATCAAAGGGCGGTCTCTAGTGGGACTGAATCACATAATGGGAGCAGTGAGAACTGGAGTTATGATCATCCCACTGCCCACACACTGACAATATTGACTTCTCTAACTTCAAGCAACCTTTGCTTTCCCTCTCTCTCTCTCTCTCTCTCCCTCTCCCTCTCTCTCTCTCTCTCTCTCTCTCTCTCTCTCTCTCTCTCTCTCTCTCTCTCTCTCTCTCTCCCTCTCTCTCTCCCTCTCCCTCTCCCTCTCCCTCTCCCTCTCCCTCTCCCTCTCCCTCTCCCTCTCTCCTCTCTCTCTCTCTCTCTCTCTCTCTCCCTCTCCCTCTCCCTCTCCCTCTCCCTCTCCCTCTCCCTCTCCCTCTCCCTCTCCCTCTCCCTCTCCCTCTCCCTCTCCCTCCCTCCCTCCCTCCCTCCCTCCCTCCCTCCCTCCCTCCCTCCCTCCCCCTCTCCCTCCCTCTCTCTCCCTCCCTCTCTCTCTCTCTCTCTCTCTCTCTCTCTCTCTCTCTCTCTCTCTCTCTCTCTCTCTCTCTCTCTCTCTCTCTCTCTCTCTCTCTCTCTCTCTCTCTCTCTCTCTCTCTCTCTCTCTGTCTCTGTCTCTGTCTCTGTCTCTGTCTCTGTCTCTGTCTCTGTCTCTCTCTCTCTCTGTCTCTCTCTTCCTCGTTCTCTGACTAGCTTGACTGTCCTGATTAAATTTTAATTTCATCGTTGAATGCTTTGTTGTCACCTTCCCTGAATTAACAACGATCTATCTATGGTACATTTTCCTTTTGTCTTTGTCCTATTTGATGACTCATTTTTATACCTTCCACATTTCTCTGTCTCCCTCTCCCTGACTCTCAGTCTGAAGAAGCTTCTTGACCCGGAACGTCGCCCATTCCTTCTATCCGGAGATGCTGCATGTCCTGAGTTACTCCAGCATTTTGAATCTCTATTTGGTGCAAACCAACATCTGCAGTTCCTTCCAACATCGAGCCCATTTGCCCCATTTTCCTCTAAACCTTTACTATCCATGCTCCTGTCTAAATATCTTTTGATATTCCACAGACCAACCACCCCCAGTGTGGAAAAGGCTGCCCATCTAGTCCTCTTTAAATTTTTCTCTTCTTAAATCTGTGCCCTTGAGTTTTAGAGTTTACTACCCAGGGTTAAGGTTCTGACTATTCATCCACCTTATCTATGCATCTCATGACTTTATGTAAAATCTTTCAGGTCACCCCTCAACCTCTCGGGCTCCAGGGAATAAAGTCCCAGCCTATCCATTCTATCCTCATAACTCAAGCACTCCACATCAGTAACACTCTCATGAATGTCTCTGCACCCTTTCCAGCACACTGACATCCTATGCAGGCCATCCAGAGCCACACAAAATACCGCATGAACAGTCTCATCATTGACTTGTACAGTTGTAACGTGATATCCCAATTCCTGTACTCTACGCCCCTAACAATTGAAAGTGAGTTTTCCAAATGTTTCTTCACTAACCTGTCTACATATGTGGCCCATTTTCAGGGAACTGTGAACCTGTACCCACGGGTCTCTCTGTTCTGGAGCACTCTCTGGAGTAGGGTTGCCAACTTTCTCACTCCCAAATAAGGGACAAAAGGTGACGTCACCCTGTCAGCGGCCACGTGCTCCCACTCCACCAATGGCGGCCGCCCAGGCTGGGAGGTGGGTTGCCATGCTACCTCCATTAGGTGGTGCCTTGGCCTACAGAGGCTCCAGGGCCTACACTGTCCGGGCCTACAGCGGCCCCCCAGGCCTACAGTGTCTGGGCCTACAGCGGTCCCCGGGCCTACAATGTCTGGTCCTACAGCGCCCCCAGGGCCTAATACGGGACAAGGGCAGTCCTGTATGGGACAAACCAATTTAGCCCAATACACGCTATTTCCTGGCTAATACGGGACAGCTGGCAACCCTATTCTGGAGCCTCTCATTTCTTGTGTAAGCCCTGCTTGCTTTAACTTATCGCAATGCAATATTTCACGTGTCCAAGGTTAATTCCATCTGCCGTTCATTAGTCCATTCCCAAGTTCATTTAGACCCTGTCATACTCTTAAATAACCATCTGAACTGTCCACTAGGCACCAATTTAAATGACATCCACAGCAACTAACCATGCCAACCCCTACATTATCATGTTAATCATTAATATAGATGAAAACAGCAAATGAACCTAGCGTAAATCCCTGTAGCATATCACTACTTACAAGCTTCCAATTTGAATAACAACCATCCACTACCAACCTCTGACCCCACCACCAAGTTAGTTATATATCCAAGTTACTTATATATCTCCTCCTGCACTCCATGTGATGTACTAGCTTACCTTGTGGGATCTTGTCAAAGGCCCGGCCAAAGGCAATGAAGACAACGTTTACGGCCCTGGTCTCATCAATCTTTTTTGTTACCTCGTCAAAAAAACGCACTCAAGAGACAAAATTTACCATGTTGACAATCCTTTATCATTCCTTGCCTTTCCAAATGCTGGTACATCCTGACCCTCAAAACCACCTCTGGTAACTGTACCACCACTGTTAAGTTCACTGGTATTCTCTCAGTGCTATTCCAATGGGATTATCCAATTGTGTAGGAAGGGCCTGCAGAAGCTTGTTTACACCAAAGATAGACACAAAATGCTTGAATAACTCAGCGGGACAGGCAGCATCTCTGGATAGAAGGAATGGGTGATGTTTTGGGTCAAGAAGTCTGAAGAAGTTTCTCGACCCAAAACGTCACCCATTCCTTCTCTCCAGCGATGCTGCCTGGCCCGCTGAGTTACTCCAGCATTTTGTGTCTTATCTTCGGGATTATCCAGTTGACAGTTGTGTTTTGTGGGAATGGTTTAGGATTGGCTAAATGTATTTAAAATTCAGCAGGAGCAAGGATATTATTCCACATGTTTGGTTTCAAAGGTTAGTTTCCAGAGCTGAGGGGCAGTGTGCCAAGACACTGACATTTAAGTTGCAAGTTTGTTACAAACTTCTTTACACATCTATCATCGTCCATTATTGTGATTATATCTTAGAAAAATCTAAGACAATTCATCAAGGGTTTAATGTTATACAAGGACAATCCACTTACTTAATCCCTTGTCATCTTGCTATGATCTTTTATAAATAAAATCACATCCCACCTCCATGTTAAGATCTCCACTTAATATTACACTCAGACATCCTATAATTTATATCTCCCTCAGTTACAGATTGGTTTGGTTTCGGCTGCAGTCTTAGTGTACTTTCCTGGAATATGGATAACAATTTATGTACCTTGTATTTTTAATAATGCAGGAAATCAAAATGAATGTACAGTGCCCTCCAGAATGTTTGGGACAAAGACCCATCATTTATTTATTTGCCTCTGTACTCCATAATTTGAGATTTGTAATAGAAAAAAATCACATGTGGTTAAAGTGCACGTTGTCAGATTTTATTAAAGGGAATGTTTATACATTTTGGTTTCACCATGTAGAAATTACAGCTGTGTTTATACATAGTCCCCCCCATTTCAGGGCATCATAATGTTTGGGACACATGGCTTCACAGGCGTTTGTAATTGCTCAGGTGTGTTTAATTGCCTCCTTAATGCAGGTATAAGAGAGCTCTCGGCACCTAGTCTTTCCTCCAGTCTTTCCATCACCTTTGGAAACTTTTATTGCTGTTTATCAACATGAGGACCAAAGTTGTGCCAATGAAAGTCAAAGAAGCCATTATGAGACTGAAAAACAAGAATAAAACTGTTAGAGACATCAGCCAAACCTTAGGCTTACCAAAATCAACTGGTTAGGACATCATTAAGAAAGAGAGCACTGGTGAGCTTACTAATCTCAAAGGGACTGGCAGGCCAAGGAAGATTCCACAGCTGATGACAGAAGAATTCTCTCTGTAATAAAGAAAAATCCCCAAACATCTGTCCGGCAGATCAGAAACACTCTTTAGGAGTTGGGTGTGGATTTGTCAATGACCACTGTCCGCAGAAGAAATAGAAATACAGAGGCTACACTGCAAGATGCAAATCACTGGTTAGTTGCAAAAATAGGATGGCCAGGTTACAGTTTGCCAAGAAGTACTTAAAAGAGCAACCACAGTTCTGCAAAAAAGGTCTTGCTGACAGATGAGACGAAGATTAACTTATATCAGATTGATGGCAAGTGCAAAGTATGGAGGAGAGCAGGAACTGCCCAAGATCCAAAGCATACCACCTCATCTGTGAAACACGGTGATGGGGGTGTTATGGTCTGGGCATGTATGGCTGCTGATGGTACTGGCTCACTTATCTTCATTGATGATACAACCACTGAAGTTAGTAGCATAATGAATTCTGAAGTGTATAGACACATCCTATCTGCTCAAGTTCAAACAAATGCCTCAAAACTCATTGGCCGGCGGTTCATTCTACAGCAAGACAATGATCCAAAACATACTGCAAAAGCAACAAAGGAGTTTTTCAAAGCTAAAAAAAGGTCCATTCTTGAGTGGCCAAGTCAATCACCCGATCTGAACCCAATTGAGTGTGACTTTTATATGCTGAAGAGAAAACTGAAGGGGTCTAGGCCCCCAAAACAAGCATAAGCTAAAGATGGCTGCAATACAGGCTTGGCAGAGCATCACCAGAGAAGACACCCAGCAACTGGTGATGTCCATGAATCACAGACTTCAATCAGTCATTGCACGCAAAGGATATGCAACAAAATACTAAACATTGCTACTTTCATTTACATGACATTCTTGTGTCCCAAACATTATGGGGCCCTGAAATGTATGAACACTTGTTGTAGTAATTTCTACATGGTGAAACCAAAATGTATAAAAATGCCCTTTATTAAAATTTAACAATGTGCTCTTTAACCACATGTAATTTTTTTCTCTTACAAATCTCAAATTGTGGAGTACAGAGGCAAATAAATAAATGATGGGTCTTTGTCCCAAACATTATGGAGGGCACTGTATTGTATAAGCATTTACTTCAGGGCTTGGTGACCAGTGTTGACTTTATTCTGCCTTTTGTGTCTATCTTTGGTGTAAACTAGCAACTGCAGTCCCTTGTTGCAGATTTATCTAGGGAGTTGCGGATTGAACGGTCTCTGCGAAAAGCAGAAAAGGGGTGGAGATGGGAAGGTGTGGCTAGTGGTGGGATCCTGTTGGAGGTGGCAAAACACCAACGCTCAGTCCGTCTAAACCTACTCGATCTCCCGGTTGTTAAACACTTTAACTCCCCCTCCCATTCTCACACTGACCTTCCTGCCCTGGGCCTCCTCCATTGTCAAAGTGAGGCCCAGTACAAATTGGGGGAACAGCACCTCCTATTTAGCTTGGGCAGCTTACAACCCTGCGGTATGAACATTGACTTCTCTAACTTCAAGTAACCCTTGCTTTCCTTCTCTCACCATCCTCTCCCCCTTCCTGTTCTCCGACCAGTCTGACTGTCCCTGATTACATTTTATCTCTGTTTGCTTTGTTGTTACCTTCTCCTCGTAAACAAAGATCTATTCCCTTTCTCACACCTTACACTTCCCTATCTCTGTATCTCCTCCTCCCCTGACTCTCAGTCTAAAGAAGGGTCTCAACCTGAAACATCGCCCATTCCATCTCTCCAGAGATGCTGCCTGTCCCACTGAGTTACTCCAGCATTTTGTGTCCATTTGCAGTTCCTTCCTACACTATGTATTCCTTTAGGTTTTTTTCTCCTGATTAAGAAGCAAAATAGGTCCTTTCTGCAGACCCTATCTGGACCCCTCCTAATTTTATGCACCTCAATTAAATGTGGTTTATCAGATTGAGCACCCGGTCCCTCCTTCTTAACACTAATCATCCTTCCGACTGTTTATAATTCAGTTAATGTCGCCAGTTTGCTGGGGCTCTATTATCGGTATGAATTCTGTGGTGAATCTCCAACCTCCCTTTCTTCTAGATCAGTGGGACTTAGCAACAATGTGCCTCTATTGTGAGATTAATGTGTCATCAAATTGTCTTCCACATGCAGTCAACTATTTTTTTAGGCAAGGCCTAAATGGGAAATAATCATAATACAATACAATACAATACAATACAATACAATACAATATATCTTTATTGTCATTGTACCCAGGGGTACAACGAGATTGGGAATGCGCCTCCCATACGATGCACTAATTTAGGTAATTTAGACAGCAGCAACCCAACGAAACGAACAGTTGTAACAGTTTTGGACAGGGTAAAGTGCAAGTTGATCTATGCGTTGTGGCCATCCGGCTCAGCAGGAATGTAGGAAAGAACTCCAGATGCTGGTTAACACCAATAGATACAAAATGCCGGAGTAATGCAGCAGGTCTGGCAGCTTCTCTGGAGAGAAGGAATGGGTGGCGCTTCGGGACGAAACCCTTCTTCAGTCTGAAGACGGGTCTCGAAGCAATCATAAAGAGTAGCTGAAGAGCTATCTGCATTATTGGATCTCGATGTCAACCCAGTCATGTTGAGAAAGTTTAAATATCTATACCTAGATCTCATACCGCCTACTCAGAAGGAAACTATCTCACCGAGGTTAGCAGGGATATGCATTTGTAACCTATCCATTCCAAGGATAATTCAGCCTGACACACCGTCATACTCAATGTTTTTCCATGATTCTAAAATGCTTAAACCAAAATGAATTTTTGTATTTCTGGTTGAACTGTTGTTGTCCAAAAGAAACCCCAATTCTCTTTCTCTAGATTTCCTCATGGAACGGAGAGGCCTTGAAGGACTTTAGGTTAAGGGGAAAAACATGGAGTTAGATTGGAAGCAGAGAAAGTGGCGATGGTTGTGGTCTGTGACGAAATGATGATAGAAATTTAAATTGTGAGGGATTTTGAAATGGTGCTAATAAAATAATCAGATAATACTGATATTTCACTGCTCAACATTCTTTTTAGATCTACCCACCAGTGATTTACTCAGGATCTATGGCCAAACAGGGATATCTGAAATCTTGGACTGATTCCAGGATATTGATTTCTTTCACTTCAAGTAACCCTTGCAATCCCCATCCCTCTCTAGGGTTGTCAACTATCTCACTCACAAATAAGGGACAAAAGGTGACATCACTGCCCGCGCCCCACGTGATCTCACCCATCCAGCGGACACGTGCTCCCGCTCCACCAATGGCGGCCGCCAGGGCCGGGAGGCGGGTTGCTACGCAGCCTCCATTCGGCGAACACACTCGGCCCGGCTCCCCAAACACACTCCATAAGCCAACACTGTCTGGGCCTATTGTGCACCCCTGGGCCTAATACAGGACAAGGGTGGTCTAAACCAATTTAGCCCAATATACATGATGTCTCGGCTAATACGGGACAGTTGGCAACCCTATCCCTCCCCACCCAAGTCGTACCAGCTTCAAAGTCGTCTTGTTGAGTCTGATTGTCTGTACTCGTTCTCACCGAGCCCACAGCTAACAATGGCCTGTTTCCTTTATCTTCTTTACTTTTTTGCGTGTCTTTAATTAATCTATTCTATCTCTCTTGTTTCCCTTTCCCCTGACTCTCAGTCTGAAGAAGGGTTTCGACCCAAAACGCCACCTATTCCTTTTCTCCAGAGATGCCGTCTGGCCCGCTGAGTAACTCCAGCTTTTTGTGTCAATTTCCAGCATCAAGTGTTCCTTGCGTCAAGGATCTCGGAAAAGCTGGGTCAGACTAGATGCGACTTAGTCTTTACCATCTCCTTCTCTCATACTCAGGAATAGATGGGAGCTTTCATAAATAGTGGCCTTCCTCGTAGTCCATGACATTCATTTATTTGTACAGAATAACCTTTCTATTTTTTGATAAATATATGCATTATTCTGGGTAATCAGCAATGGGGAACCTGTGAGATATATTTCCATCCGATTTAAAGAAGTGAAATGGCATCTCCTCACACTGTTGCATAAGGGTTGAAGCGGCTTGGTTAGGTTTGCAAGCAGAGGAATTAACATGCAAAAGTGAAAATCATTGCAAATAATACAATAAGTACAGTACAGAAACATGCTAGAAATGGGATCAGAACTTTGAAATGTCAAAACAACCTTCAGAGTAAGATTGAATGTTTCTGGACCATTGGTTCTGTTTCCCACGTTACTGTTGTTACCCAAGTATTTCCGTCCTCTGTTTAGATTTCCAGCATCTCCAGTGCTCTTTTGCTTTTGACTCCAATCCAGGCCGTTGTCACCTCCAACCAATACATTCATGTTGGCCCAGGCGTGAGAGCAGCCGGCCCTTGTCCCGCCCTGCCGGGTGTCGGGGGGGCTCAAACGTGTGGAGTACTTGCGGCTGAGCAAACCCCCGCTCAACCGGAGGTACTCGTCGGACCCAGGCACCGTAATCCTTCCCGGGAGCCGGTCCCACATAACATGAGCCGCATTTCCCCGACACCCTTCATCTCCCTCCGAGACGCAGGGAGGCATGTCCTGTACGGGCTCCTCCTCCACACCCTGCACTTCCTCGCCCTGGTCCACCGTCCGGACACTCAGTGGCGGTCGGTGTTGCCTTCCGGTCGCGAGGGGGCCCCGCGGTGGGGGTCCCTCTACACAGGGATTCTGCCCCTCTCCATCGGGGACCTGGGGTGGGGGGTATTGCACCGAGGAGTCCCCTGCAAACTGTTCCTCGCGCGGTTCACAGACTCGCCAGCCGCCCGCCACTGCTGCGGGTTGGAAGAGTCTGTGTACCACGTGTACATGGAGTGTGTGAGTCTGTGTACCACGTGTACATGGAATGTGTGAGTCTGTGTACCACGTGTACATGGAACGTGTGAATCTGTGCACCACGTGTACATGGAGTGTGTGAGTCTGTCTACCACGTGTATATGGAGTGTGTGAGTCTGTGTACCACGTGTACATGGAGTGTGTGAGGTTGCAGCCCCTGTTCCAATATCTAAAGGGGCTGCTCCTTGCCTTCTGGCTGCACTTCTCACCCACCATCCTCATCTTTGGACACCCTGTGCGTAGGGGAGAGGGTAGGGCCGAAGATGTCCTTGTTGGGTTGCTCCTGGCCCTGACTCACGGCGCCAGGCGGAAGAGGGCTCTGCCCGAGCCAGCTGCCTGCCCCTTTTCCGGGGTTACATCCGCGCCCGGGTGGCATTGGAGAGGGACCGCGCGCTGTCCACGGGCACCCTGGAGGATTTCCAGGACCGCTGGGCACCGCGGGGGATTGGATGTATCCTGGATGGGGATTGTAATATAGTTGTATAATAGTTTCAATTGGTATATTTGTTTGTATAGTATTCTGGTGGTGGGTTCTGTTTTGGTTTTATTGTGTTGTATATATTATTTTAATATTTGAATAAATATTTTTGATTTAAAAAAAAATAAAAAAATAAAAAATCATTCATGTCAAATTAATTGGGTTCTGAGGGTTTCATTTGTCCTTTTCGTACAGACTGAGTTTTCACTTAATTATTATTAGCGATGGGAGGACAGTTTCCTTTTTAAAATATAATTACTCTTTTTTTTGGAAAAAGGCATGAAAGAAAAACATTTCCAGTATGTCCAGGAATGTCAATTTGAATTGTTCTGTGATGAGTAATTAGCAAATTGCCTTTCAACTTGCACAGTAAACAATGAGATGACCTCATTGCTGATAGCACTGGAGAGCACAAGAATTGAGAGGAGGTGTTGATATCTGGACTACACTTCTTCCCACCCGGTCCCCTGCAAAAAGTCGATCCCCTACTCCCAATTCCTCCGTCTACGCCGCATCTGCGCCCGGGATGAGGTGTTTCACACTAGGGCTTCCGAGATGTCCTCGTTTTTCAGAAAACGGGGCTTCCCCTCCTCCATTATAGATGAGGCTCTCACTAGGGTCTCTTCTACATCCCGCAGCTCCGCTCTTGCTCCCCATCCCCACACTCGCAACAAGGACAGGATCCCCCTCGTTCTCACCTTCCACCCCACCAGCCAGCGGATCCAACATATTATCCACCAACATTTCCGTCACCTACAACAGGACCCCACCACTGGCCATATCTTCCCATCCCCTCCCCTCTCTGCGTTCCGCAGAGACCGTTCCCTCCGCAACTCCCTGGTCCACTCGTCCCTTCCTACCCAAACCACCCTAACCCCGGGCACTTTCCCTTGCAACCGCACGAGATGCAACACCTGTACCTTTACCTCCCCCCTCAACTCCATCAAAGGACCCAAACATTCTTTCCAGGTGAGACAGAGGTTCACCTGCACCTCCTCCAACCTAATCTATTGCATCCGCTGCTCTAGATGTCAACTTATCTATATCGGCGAAACCAAGCGCAGGCTCGGCGATCGCTTCGCTGAACACCTGCGCTCGGTCCGCATTAACGCAACTGATCTCCCGGTGGCCCAGCACTTTAACTCCCCCTCCCATTCCCAGTCTGACCTCTCTGTCATGGGCCTCCTCCAGTGCCATAGTGAGGCCCGCCGGAAATTGGAGGAGCAGCACCTCATATTTCGCCTGAGCAGTTTGCGGCCCGGTGGTATGAACGTCGACTTCTCCAACTTCAGATAGCTCCTCTGTCCCTCCCTTCCCCTCCTCCTTCCCAGATCTCCCTCTATCTTCCTGTCTCCACCTATATCCTTCCTTTGTCCCACCCCCGACATCAGTCTGAGGAAGGGTCTCGACCCGAAGCGTCTCCCATTCCTTCTCTCCCGAGATGCTGCCTGACCTGCTGAGTTACTCCAGCATTTTGTGAATAAATCGATTTGTACCAGCATCTGCAGTTATATTCTTATACTGTTGATAGTAAATCCCTGCTCCAACTATTTACATAGATAAGTAGAAAATAGGTGCAGGAGTCGGCCATTCGGCCTTTCGAGCCAGCATCGCCATTCAATGTGGTCATTGCTGATCATCCACAATCAGTAACCCGTTTCTGCCTTCTCCCCATATTCCTTGATTCCACTAGCCCCAAGAACTCTATCTAACTTTCTCTTTAATACATCTAGTGAATCGGCCTCCATTGATTTCTGAGGCAGAGAATTCCACAAAGTCACAACTCTCTGGGTGAAAAAGTTTTTCCTCATCTCAGTTCTAAACGGCCTACCCCTTATTCTTAAACTGTTGCCCCTGGTTCGGGACACCCCCAACATCGGGAACATGTTTCCTGCATCTAGCCTGTCCAATCCCTTAATAATCTTACATGTTTTTATAAGATTCCCTCTCATCCTTCTAAGTTCCAGTGAGTACAATCCCAGTCGTTCTATTCTTTCCTCATGTGACAGTCCCGCCATCCCGGGAATTAACCTTGTGAACCTACTCTGCACTCCCTCAATAGCAAGAATGTCCTTGTTCGAATCAGAGGCAACTGGGTCAGTGGAAGGGGCAGACAGTGGAACAGCAAGCCAGCCGATGGCTTTCTGCAGGCAATGATATACCAGGATGTACCTGAAGAAGGGACTCGACCCGAAACGTCACCCATTCCTTCTCTCCTGAGATGCCGCCTGACCCGCTGAGTTACTCCGGCATTTTGTGTCTACCTTCATGATATACCAGGAAGTAACTCCTCCAGTTCACAGAGTGAGAGGGAAGCTCTGGTTTGCGGATCGATCTTGCTGGAGTAAAATGCTGCTCTCCAAAGTGCAAATAACCCTTTAAACCCGGTGATTGGAAAAGGACGCCCTTAACTCTATTTCTTTTCCCCCCCAAAGTAACCAATGGGCCTTCTTCGTATTAATAAATTCACAAATATTTTTTTGGCAACGTCCTTCAAATGAATGTTTATTTAGTTTTTTTAAATCTTGACGTTGCCTCTATGTTTAAAGCTTTGCTTTTCAGCCAGTGAGTACAGTATGTCATAAGAACTGCTCAGCTTCTTCGGTTGCAGTGGTGACAGTGTATTTCTGTTCTTCTTTGCAGACTGTGCACGTACACAAGCCTCACTTTATTGCATTGCATTGCCAAGAAGTTGGAGGGAAGAATTACGAAGCCTCGATGTCCCATGTTGACAAGTTTGTGAAGTAGGTATCACGTTTACCTGACTCTAAGTGAAATGCATGTCTCATAGAAAATAGGTGCAGGAGGAGGCCATTTGGCCCTAAGAGCCAGCATCGCCATTCATTGTGATCATGGCTGATCATTCACTATCAGTAACCCGTGCCTGCCTTCTCCCCATATCCCTTGATTCCACTAGCCCCTCGAGTTCTATCTAACTCTCTTTTAAATTCATCCAGTGAATTGGCCTCCACTGCCTCCTGTGGCAGAGAATTTCACAAATTCACAACTCTCTGGGTGAACATGTTTTTTTTTCTCACCTCAGTTGTAAATGGCCTCCCCTTTATTCTTAGACTGTGGCCCCTGGTTCTGGACTCCCCCAACATTGGGAACATTTTTCCTGCATCTAGCTTGTCTGGTCCTTTTATAATTTTATCCGTTTCTATAAGATCCCCTCTCATCCTTCTAAATTTTTCAGTTAGAGTTGTGAATCTGTGGAATTCTCTGCCTCAGAAGGCAGTGGAGTCAATTCTCTGAATGCATTCAAGAGAGAGCTAGATAGAGCTCTTAAGGATAACGGAGTCAGGGGGTATGGGGAGAAGGCAGGAACGGGGTACTGATTGAGAATGATCAGCCATGATCACATTGAATGGCGGTGCTGGCTCGAAGGACCGAATGGCCTACTCCTGCACCTATTGTCTATTGTCTATTGTCTAAATTCCAGTGAATACAAGCCCAGTCTTTCCAATCTTTCGTCATATGACAGTCCCGCCATCCCGGGAACCTTGTGAACCTACACTGCACTGCCTCAATAGCAAGGATGTCCTTCCTCAAATTAGGAGACCAAAACTGCACATAATACTCCCGATGTGGTCTCACCAGGGCCCTATACAACTGCAGAAGGACCTCTTTACTCCTATACTGAAATGATTTACTTTGGTCTTTATTACTAACAAGATGCAAACACCTGATGAAAAAAAAGAAAATATGAAAAAAACTACTTGCACATCTATTTCTCCTACTTTCCCGCCCCACTCCCTTTTCCCTTCCCCCATCCCCTTCCATCTATATCCTTCTGCTGGCTTTACATTTCACGCCTCTCCTCTCCTTATCTCTTCCTGCCTTTGGTCTTCTTATCTCTGCCTTTTGTCCACCTATCAGCCAGTCAAACCCCCTCACCTGTATTCACCTATCACTTGCCAGGCTTTGCCCTTCCATCATCTTCCCCTTTTCTAACTTTCTCCATCCTGCTACAATCAGTGTGAAAAGGGGTCCCAACCCCAAACGTCACCTGTCTATGTCTTCCAGCGATGCTGCCTGACCCGCTAAGTTACTCTACCACTTTGTCTTAAGATAAAATCATGGGTACAGGCCGAAATTGCATCAATTATTTGGCTGTTCACCAACCTGCATTGATTAAATTCATATTTCATTTTGCATACTATGAGGTCAAGTGAAAAACAATATTGTTATGACTGATTAATCAACCTTAATTATACGATACGATAGAACTTTATTTATCCCAGGAGGGAAATTGATCTGCCAACAGTCATAAAACACAAGATATATGAAACATAAAATTAAAGTAACGAGGGGATGTGTAAAGATTGGGGGGGGGCAGTGGGGGCGAGGGTGGGCGGGGGAGGGGAGTCAGTCTACCCCACGACAGAAGGGGAAGGAGTTGTACAGATTGATAGCCACAGGGAAGACGGATCTGTGGCGTTCTGTACTGTTAATAGAATATGAAAAGTCATTGTGACAAACTGTTCTATAAACATTCTTTAAACCTGATAGAATATTCGGTTTCCATGAGGAATCTATCTCACAGGAAATAAGAACATGCACCTTGGGTCATTTTGATGTAGCAACTGGGCATTGATCAGACGGGTCACATTAAGGTCAATAAACCCAGTATCTATTAATTATTTCTTTGCTTATTAAGGAATGACTCAATATCTCTGCTTACAATTTAACCCACCAACCTCTTCCCTCTATTAATAGACAGTAATAATTCAAAGATTTTTTTATTGATGGGATTGATGTAATTCTTGAATTTGCTGAGTAACACCTGTCAGTGACGACTCGATTTGTTGAAATGCATTTTTACTGGTCCTTCGGAGGCAGCAGTAGTCAGCTGTTGATTTCAAGTAAAATGTTTTCTCCAATTCTGAAAAGTGTAATTGGTAGTTACAATTGAGCTTGTTTCAAATGCCTTTTTGGGGAGTAGTTTTCCAAATTTTCAGCGACTTCTTTACATAGAGTCATAGCCACACAGCCAAGAAACAGGCCCTATGGCCCAATGCATCCATAACAACCAAGATATCTCAGCTAAGCTGGTCCAGTTTTCCCACATTTGGCCCATATCCCTCAACGCTTCTTATGCATACAATAGACAATAGACAATAGACAATAGGTGCAGGAGGAGGCCATTCGGCCCTTCGAGCCAGCACCGCCATTCAATGTGATCATGGCTGATCATTCTCAATCAGTACCCCATTCCTACCTTCTCCCCATACCCCCTGACTCCGCTATCCTTAAGAGCTCTATCCAGCTCTCTCTTGAGTTTTAGTTTAATTTAAACCGAGTGAAATGTCGCCCATTCCTTCTCTCCAGAGATGCTGCCTGTCCCGCTGAGTTACTCCAGCTTTTTGTGCCTATCTTTAGTTTAGTTTAATTTAGGGATACAGCGTGGAAACAGGCCCTTTGGCCCACTGAGTCCGCACCGACCAGCGATTCCCCCTACACTAACACTATCCAACACACTCTAGGGACAATTTACAATTATACTAAGCCAATTAACCTACAAACCTGTTTGTCTTTGGAGTGTCGGAGGGAACCTATGATCTCTGAGAAAACCAACGCAGGTCATGGGGAGAGCGTACAAACTCCATAAAGACAAGTACCCATAGTCAGGATTGAAGCCGCTGGCGCGGTAAGGCAGCAACTCTACCACTGCGCCACCATCCGAAGTGTTCCTCTTGTACCTGTCTCTAATACTTCCTCCGGCATCTCATTTTTCAGACCCACTACCCTCTGCATGAAAAGATTGCCTCTCAAGTTCCTATTAAATCTTTCTCCTCTCACCTTACACCTTTGCCCTATAGTTCTGGATTGTCCTACCCTGGGAAAAAGACCCTGTACATTCATCCTGTCTATTCCCCTCATGATTTTGTATACCTTCATAAGATCATCTATCAGCCTCCAGTGCTCCAAGTCCTGGCAACTTCCCTCAAAAAGCTTCTCTGCTCCTTTTCCAGCTGAATGGCATCTTTCCTGCAGTTGGGCTGAACATAATACTCCCAAGTGCAGCCTCACCAACGTTTTGTACAACTGTAACACAATGTCGCAACTTCTTTACTCATTTACCTGACTGATGAAATCCTGGGTGCCAAAAGCCTTCTTTGCCACCCTATCTACCTGTGACGCCACTTTCAGGGAGCTGTGTACCTGAACTCTTAGTTCCTTCTGCTCTCTAAAACTCCTCAGGCCACCACCATTCACTGTGAATGTCATGCCAAAGTGTAACATTACCTCAAGCTTATTATTCCTTGGCCCGCTTGCCCAACTGATCAAAATTTGGCTGTATTTCTTGATAACCATCGTCACTGAATGCAATACCATCTATTTTAGAGTAATCTGCAAACTTGTACACTCTCATCCAAATCATTGATATCGATGACAAACAGCTATGGGCCCAGCACTGGTTACATAGAAGTGTTTTCAAACTTCACTCTCGAAAGGCTCAGCTACAAAATTTAGATTAAATCTTCTAGTTCTAGATTCCAGACTCAGCGAAAATAGTTTCTGCCTTTTCTATCAATTCCCCATTCTCTTGAAAATATCAATCAAAGAACAGCACACACAGTGGCACAACGGTAGAGTTGCTGCCTTACAGCGCTTACAGCGCCGGAGACCCGGGTTTGATCCTGACTTCGGGTGTTGTCTGTACGCAGTTTGTACGTTCTCCCTGTGACCTGCGTGGGTTTTCTCCAAGATCTTCGGTTTCCTCCTACACTCCAAAGACGTACAGGTTTGTAGGTTAATTGACTTGGTAATAAATGTAAATTGTCCCTAGTGTGTGTGGGATGGTATTAATGTGCGGGGGTCGATGCGGACTCGGAGGGCCGAAGGGCCTGTTTCCGCGCTGTATCTCTAAACTTTAACCTTTAAAGTTCCAGGAAGTATAATATGCAATCTGTTCCTTTATCTTCCCTTGGATTCCTGATATAATTGTGATAAATCAATGCTCCATTTCCTCCCTCCTCCTCTCAATGTGAAAGCAATAATAACCTCAGTAATGAGCGCTGACCAGCGATCCTGATCAGTTTCCTGGGCTTCGAATATCTGCGACATTATTTCTATCGCCTTGTGCTCCAGGCCCTCTGAGAATCCCAGGCAGCATTCCATCCATTAGCAACCTAAATTATTGAAAATTCAAAAAAACCCCATAGATGCTGAAATCTAAAGTAAAACCATAAAATGCCGTGAAATATTCAACAGGTCTGGCTTCATTTCCG
This sequence comes from Rhinoraja longicauda, assembly GCF_053455715.1. NCBI lineage: Eukaryota > Metazoa > Chordata > Chondrichthyes > Rajiformes > Arhynchobatidae > Rhinoraja > Rhinoraja longicauda. The sequence continues at coordinate 40,766,671 of NC_135968.1, forward strand.
GGACGAGAAACAGTGTTGACTTTTTCAGGTCAAGGACCCTTCTTCAGAACGTGACATTTTCTAGACACTTTGTACCAGGACCTCAACAGCCTTTAGGCCACCTATTGATCCTCACTTTTTAACCATTGAGAAAGTTCCATTCATTTTGGGCAGAAGTCATAGAGTGATACAGTGTGGAAACAGGCCCTTCGGCCCAACTTGCCCACACTGGCCAACGTGTCCCAGCTACACCAGTCTCACTTGCCTGCGCTTGGTCCATATCCCTCCAAACCTGGCCATGTACCTGGCTAACTGTTTCTTAAACGATGGGATAGTCCCAGCCTCAACTACCTCCTCTGGCAGCTTGTTCCATACACCCACCACCCTCTGCGTGGAAAAAGTTACCCCTCGGATTCCTATTAAATCTTTTCCCCCTCACCTTGAACCAATGTCCTGTGGTCCTCGATTCCCCTACCCTGGGTAAGAGACTCTGTGCATCTGCCCGATCTATTCCTCACATGATTTTGTACACCTCGACAAGATCACCCCTCATCCTCCAGCGCTTCATGAAATAGACCCAGCCTACTCAACCTCTCCCTGTAGCTCACACCCTCTAGTCCTGGCAACATCCCCGTAAATCTTTTCTGATCCCTTCCAAGCTCGACGATATCTTTCCTGTAACATGGCGCCCAGAACTGAACACAATATTCTAGATGCGGTCTCACCAACGTCTTGTACAACTGCAACAAGTCCTTCACTCTAAATTCATTTGTCACAATTTAGCTCATTCACTTAATTTATTAAAACCTATCAACCAAATTAACAGCCCTTTTTATATCGCGTGAGTTTGCAGTCATAGAAATCAATCTTAAAAAAATAACTGCTAAGCATTGCCATGACAGTCAAATAATGAGTGATCCAAATATAAAAAGTTGCACATCAAATCCAAATCAGGATCAGGGCGCCCTCTGCTGGCACAGACATATTTGCAAAGTTTGTTGCAGACTTTCCTGGAAACGTCTCCCCCTGCTGGCATGAGATAGGTGTGTGTGTGTGTGAATGTCCTATATTTTAGTTTAGTTTAGTTCTGTTCAGTTTAGTTTATTGTCACGTGCAGTGGGTACAGTGAAAAGCCTTTGTTGCGTGCTAACCAGTCAGCAGAAAGACAATCCATGATTACAGTCGGGCCACTTACAGCGTACAGATACATGATAAAGGAATAACGTTTAGTGCAAGGCCAAGTCCGATCAAGGATAGTTCGAGGGTCACAAATGAGATTCCAGGAAAGTAAAGATTATTCCTTTAGAGCTTCATGTTCACGTCTCTACTGGCACATCTTTCATCTTCACTTTCAGAAATTTAGAATTGGAATGTCTTCCAATTCTGTATTGAACCCTTGGCTTCTTGTCAGTAAAAACAAATGGCAAAGTGTGAAGTGCAAAAAGATTACCAATTTTCCCTGCCCTTTCTCAATAGCTCCCTTCCATCGGGAAATCGATTCCTAATCCCGTGCTGCATTGCCCATTCTTGTTGGGGTAAACATTGTCACCCAACGGTTTCATCTATACACTAAAACTCTTGTTTGTTTGTTTGTTCCTGAACTACAGCCAAAACGGTACACGATAGCGCGACAATTTTAGGCCCACCTTACTCACCGTCGTCCCTTTGGTGCTAATGGAAGAAGTTTCATTGAAATTGGTGTTATATTTTTTAAGTTATTCACATTTTAAAGTTTAAATCTTTCTCCTAAGGAGGGAGGGAGGGAGGAGGGTGGAGGGAGGGGGGGGAGGAGAGAGGATAAGGGGGGTTGAGGCGTGGGGGGGGGGAGGGGGAGGGAGGGGCGAGGAGAGGGTGCTGCACCAATGCAGGAGAGGTTTGGGCCCAACGGGGTCCACTTGGTCTAGTCCTTCATTAAAGGTGGCATAGGGTGCAGTAATGGGGGCCGATGCAACCAGGCTCATTACAGTGCGTGCCATCTTTCCTGGCTACAGTTGTGCTCAGCTCAGACCATCTGCTGAAATAAATTAATCTCTATCTTCAGTAGGCCTTTAACGTAAATTGGGAAGGGAATTATTTCACATGCTGTTTAAAATTAAATTTTGACACAGGCATGTTTATCTTGCTTTGGTGATTTTGAAATATGTAAGTGGGGACCATATCCACTCACGGAAATAGTTGGACTGTGTCACAGAACCCCCACATGCAATGAAGGAACATGTAGTACGGGTTAGTAAGGGGTGTCAGCGGATATGGGGAGAAGGCAGGAGAATGGGGGTGAGAGGGAAAGATAGATCAGCCATTATGGAATGATGGAGTAGACTCAATGGGCCGAATGGCCTAATTCTGATCCTATCACTTATGAACATATGAAAGTGCTGGAGTAACTCAGGCAGCATATCTGGAGAACATGGGCAGGTGACATTTCTGTTCGGGACCTTTCTGCTTATCAATAAACCTCCCTAAGTCTGTGTCCACCTATTACCTACCACGCTTTGTCCTGCCTATCCTCTCTTCCAGCTTTCCCATTCTCCCCCCCTCCTCCTCCCGCCCACATCCATCAATTAGTCTGAAGTCCAGACCCGAAATATCACCTATAACAGGTATAACAGGTATAACAGAGTTTTATTTGTCGTTCGGTACCGAAGTACTGAACGAAACTACATAGCAGCCATAGAAAAAAAAAAGAACACAAGACACATAACCCCAACACAAACGTCCATCACAGTGACTCCAAACACCCCCTCACTGTGATGGAGGCAACAAAACTTCCACTCTCTTCCCCACGCCCACGGACAGACACCTCGTCCCCGACCGACCCGCACAGTCCCCGCACCGGGCGCTGAAACGTCTCGCGGCCGAACCGGGCGATGAAAGGCCCGCGACCAAGCCTTGCGCAGCTAAGTCCCGTGGTCGAGCCGCACCGGGCGATGTCAAGCCCCGCGGCCGAGCCGCACCGGGCAATGTAAAGTCCCGCAGCCAAGCCGCACCAGCGGTGAAAAGTCCCGCAGCCGAGCTGCACCGGGCGATGTTAAGCCCCGCAGCCGAGCTGCACCGGGCACTGTTAAGCCCCGCAGCCGAGCTGCACCGGGCACTGTTAAGTCCAGCGGCCAAGCCGCACCGGGATGTAAAGTCCAGCGGCCAAGCCGCACCGGGATGTAAAGTCCAGCGGCCAAGCCGCACCGGGATGTAAACTCCAGCGGCCAAGCCGCACCGGGCACTGTTAAGTCCAGCGGCCAAGCCGCACCGGGCACTGTTAAGTCCAGCGGCCGAGCCGCACCGGGTGATGTAAAGTCCAGCGGCCGAGACGCAGCGGGCGATGTTAGGCCCCGCAGCCGAGCCGCACCCCGCGCCGTGAGGAAGAGAAAAGTTCCCCCCCCTCCCCACACCCACCCACCCACACCACCACCCCCTCCCACACATACACAACCAAAAAAAAAATATATAAAAACCATCCCAACACCGACACACAACAAAAAAAGGGAAAAAAAAGACGGACAGACTGCTAGTCAGCCGCTGCCTGAAATTGCTGCCTGACCTGCTGAGTTACTCCAGAACTTTGTGTCCCTTTGTGTAAACCAGCATCTGCAGTTCCTTGTTTCAATATTCCACCACTGGCAGCAACTTGCTAAATGAAATCGCGGTCATTGTGGAGGAGAACAGTGCACCAACACATCGTTTATCAAGACGTTCTAGTTTTAAACCTGCTACTTACTTTTAGCAAATGTTTCACAGAACAATTCACACGTAAATACCACATACAATGAATGCTACATTTAGGAAGGCCTTTGGTTTAAGCACGTTTCTGAACATTTGGTCTATTTTACAAATGTTATTCGGAGGATGCGCAGTTAAAATGATTAAAACATTTTCTCGTGTTCATTGTTTTCCACCAGACCAATCATGTTTATAAAACGAAGGGTAGACACAAAATGCTGGAGTAACTCAGCGGGTCAGGTAGCATCTCTGGAGAGAAGGAATGGGTGACGTTTCGGGTAACGATGGTTTATAAAATCGGGTAACGATGGTTTATAAAATTCTCCATTAATAATCAGATTCATGCACTCCTTTCACTGAGGCCTGAGCATAATAAGACACAATTTGAGACAAGGTAGTTAGGAGGAAAGGTGGAACCCTCAGAGGTGAGTCTAAGGTGGGGATGAGGGGGGATTTTTACTACTCTTTGGCATTTTCTACCCTGGGGAGCAATAGAATATATTCAAGGATGAAAGAACGACAAGAGGGACAGCATAAAAGTAAGCAGAGCTGCTTTTATTTCATTTGCATTAAAAACACCTGAGCCTTGTGGTCAGAATCTCCCAGCCCCTGGCACCATGCTGAATTTAGCACGTTTTGAATATATCATATCATATCATATATATACAGCCGGAAACAGGCCTTTTCGGCCCTCCAAGTCCGTGCCGCCCAGTGATCCCCATTAACACTATCCTACACCCACTAGGGACAATTTTTTTAAAAAATTTAAAAAAAAATTTTTTTTTTACATCTACCCAGCCAATTAACCTACATACCTGTACGTCTTTGGAGTGTGGGAGGAAACCGAAGATCTCGGAGAAAACCCACGCAGGTCACGGGGAGAACGTACAAACTCCTTACAGTGCAGCACCCGTAGTCAGGATCGAACCTGAGTCTCCGGCGCTGCATTCGCTGTAAAGCAGCAACTCTACCGCTGCGCTACCGTGCCGCCCAAATACGTTATTCAAATTAGACTGTCAAGGTGTGCAAAATGTTCAAAGGTTTAGAACTTTAGATTGATGTTCAGAGGCACGGTGGCGCAGCGGTAGAGTTGCTGCCTCACAGCGTCAGAGACCCGGGTTCGATCCTGACTACGGGTGCTGTCTGTACGGAGTTTGTACGTTCTCCCCGTGACCTGCGTGGGTTTTCTCCAGGAGCTCCGATTTCCTCCCACACTCCAAAGACGTACAGGTTTGTTGGTTAATTGGCTTGGTTTAGTTGTCCTTAGTGTGTGTCAGATAGTGTTAGTGTGCAGGGATCACTGGCCGACGTGGACTCAGTGGGCCAAAGGGCCTGTTTCCACGTTGTATCTCTTTAAAAAAAAACTAAAAGGTGAATTAGAGCTAAAGAAAGGGAACATTCTGATCCATCTTACTGGCTTGCATTTATTCCTACAACGTGAATGGACAATATTTTAAACCTCTGCATTACTTGTAGTGCTTAGTTTAGCTTAGGTTAGTGATACAGTGCGGAAACAAGCTCTTCGGCTCACCAAGTCCGCACCGACCAGCGATCCCCGCACATTAACATTACCTACACAATTTTCCTCGTATACCAAGCCAATTAACCTACAAACCTGTACATTTAAGATTATTAAGGAATTGGACACGCTAGAGGCAGGAAACATGTTCCCGATGTTGGGGGAGTCCAGAACCAGGGGTCATAGTTTAAGAATAAGGGGTAAGCCATTTAGGACGGAGATGAGGAAATACTTTTTCACTCTGAGAGTTGTGAATCTGTGGAATTCTCTGCCTCAGAAGGCAGTGGAGGCCAATTCTCTGGATGCTTTCAAGAGAGAGTTAAATAGAGCTCTTAAAGATAGCGGAGTCAAGGAATATGGGGAGAAGGCAGGAACGGGGTACTGATTGTGGATGATCAGCCCTGATCACAGTGAATGGCGGTGCTGGCTCAAAGGGTCGAATGGCTTCCTCATGCACCTTTTGTCTATTGTCTATTGTCTTTGGAGTGTGGGAGGAAACCAAAGATCTCGGAGAAAAGCCACACAGGTCACAGGGAGAAGGTACAAACTCCGAACAGACAGCGCCCGTAGTCAGGATCGAACCCGGGTCTCCGACACCGTGAGGCAGTAGTTCCGCCGCTACGCCACCATGCCGCCCATGTGTAATGATGCAAAGTTCATACTGACCTGAAAAATAATCTGCAAAACATCTTTCCTCTTTTACACCAGAGAACTGCTATCAAGTGATGAAATGATAGAGTATAACAGAGCACGAGTGTACTTGGATGAAAATTATAAATCACAAGAACATTTCACGGTAAGTTTGTTTCCTTGGCCAATGTATCACCTAAGGTGATCATACTAATCTTGTAACATTAAAATACAGATTGGTTATGAGCATATATCAGCATTAATACTATATTATGTTCCATATTTTCACTGCCGAGCAGAATCATAAATGTTTTTGTATTATGTTATTTAGATGCTTAAAAAAAAGAATGGTACTGACTTCAGTTTCCATCAAAATTGAATGATTTGGTATGTGAGGGGATGGGAGGGCAACCATAATTCTAACTTTCCCCCAGAAAAATCAGAGCAAAATTGCGACCTCCAAGACCAAGTTGCATAAGCAAAACTTCAAGCAAAGATAACTTCAAGCTTTATTGGTGGTTGAAGTGTACAGAAGCACAAATGTCTTTTGTTGAGACCTGGAATGCTTTAAATGGATTGATAAAATCAAGTAACAAGAGTGTGTTTCATGGGGAGTTGGACAGAATTTTGGTCACGGGCTTGGATCGCAGCAATCTCAGCTACGGGTGAGTTTCCAGCTCGTACAAGATGTTTCATGATTTACAAAAAGCACATTTTGTTATCCTCCTGGAACCTGCGGTAACTTGAACTGCTGCTTCATACAGACGATTTAACTGGAAATGAGTTTGTAATATATTTTGTTTGATGGTTTCACCTTTATTGTGCAGACAAACGTCCTTGTCCCTTTGTTTGTGTCTTCGTAAATGAGAGAGGAGTAATATTCTGAGTAATATAGGTGGTGCAGCGGTAGAGTTGCTGCCTTACAGCGAATGCAGCGCCGGAGACTCAGGTTCGATCCTGACTACGGGCGCCGTCTGAGTTTGTACGTTCTCCCCGTGACCTGCGTGGGTTTTCTCCGAGATCTTCGGTTTCCCCCCACACTCCAAAGACGTACAGGTATGTAGGTTAATTGGCTTGGTAAATGTAAAAATTGTCCGTAGTGGGTGTAGGATAGTGTTAGTGTGTGGGGATCACTGGGCGGCGCGGACCCGGTGGGCCGAAGGGCCTGTTTCTACGCTGTATCTCTAAATCTAAAAATCTTTAAAAAAAATCTAAATCAGAGTTATTTAATTCTGGATGTTTTTTTGAGATTGAATTGGAGGGAAGATATTGCCAATGTGATACTCGAGAGCTCTTTTCGGGAGAGTGTATTGGTAGTGAAGGCAATGAATAATAAATCCTGTTTTCAATACCTCAGATGAATTTATCTCAGGAAGTGGGCATTATGTTTTTTGAAGAATTCTAACAGGCGTGACCTTGAAACAGAGTTGCCTCTCAACTTCATAGAGGTGCCTTGGAAGCCTAGGATTATTATTAAATCCTCACTCACGAAGTGTGGCAGGTGACGTTACCAAAATGAACTCTTTTGTGGCCAGGAATACAAATGCCCTAAATCAATTGGCCTACTTTACATTTACAGATATAAGTACTTTAGTTTAGAGATACAGCGCAGAAACAGGCCCTTCGGCCCACCGAGTCCACAGCAACCCCTACCCACTAATTCTATCCAACACACACTAGGGGCGATTTGCATTTATGCCAAGTCAATTTACCTACAAACCTGTACGTCTTTGGAGTGTGGGAGGAAACCGAAGCTCCCGAAGAAAACCCACGCTGTCACGGAGAATGTACAAACTCCGTACCGACGGCACCCGTAGTCAAGTCAAGTCAAGTCAAGTCAAATTTATTTGTCACATACACATACACGATGTGCAGTGAAATGAAAGTGGCAATGCCTGCGGGTTGTGCACAGAAAGAATTACAGTTACAGCATATAAATAAAGTTAATAAGTTACTATTAGTGTCGACAAAAATTTAGTCTCTGGGGTTATAAAAGTTGACAGTCCTGATGGCCTGTGGGAAGAAAATCCGTCTCATCCTCTCCGTTTTCACAGCGTGACAGCGGAGGCGTTTCCCTGATCGTAGCATCTGGAACAGTCCGTTACTGGGGTGGCAGGGGTCCCTCATGATCTTACTTGCTCTGGATCTGCACCTCCTGATGTATAGGTCCTGCAGGGGGATGAGTGTAGTTCCCATGGTGCGTTCTGCCGAACGCACTACTCTCTGCAGGGCCATCCTGTCCTGGGCAGAGCTGTTCCCAAACCAGACTGTAATGTTGCCGGACAGGATGCTCTCTACAGCCCCAGAGTAGAAGCAACGAAGGATCTTCAGAGACACTCTGAATTTCCTCAGTTGTCTAAGGTGGTAAAGGCGCTGCTTAGCCTTACCCACCAGTGCGGCAATGTGCAGTCGGGATCGAATCCGGTGCAGCAACTCTCTTGCTGTGCCACTGAAATACTTCTCAAAAGGCCTTTTCTAAGGGAGTGCTTCCTGCCCATTCCCTGCCCATAGACATCTCTGATTGTGCTTTGAGTAGCATTGCAGCAGATGCTTTCTCAACTGTTGCTTTCTGATAAACATCCTTCACCGAGCAACCTAAACCAAACACGGCACAAAGATGCCGTAGAATCTAGTTGCTATCTGCTCTGAACAGCTCACCGAAATGTTTTACTTTTTAAAATTATTATCATTAAACCCCTTAGATTCTAACTTCATTTGTGGAAGTCTATTGGTGCTCAGCTATTTTGTGTTTAGTAGATATAGGTTTACAAAACAGTGTAAAACTTGTAAATATCTGGCTGCGTAATCCTGCACAACTGATAAGTTACTTTATAGCACAACCGTAAGAAAAAAAGAGATAAGAAACAGAAATGTATAAATAATTCAGACGCAAAGTTGTATGAAGACAGTCACATGCCTGGTAATTTAGAAATAAGGCTTCATACCAGATAGTCATTATGGTTGACTAGTCCATTCTTGATCAGTACGGGTGTCAGGGGTTATGGAGAGAAGGCAGGAAAATTGGGTTGAGAGGGAAAGATAGATCAGCCGTGATTGAATGGCGGAGTAGACTTGATGGCCTGAATCTGCTCCTAGAATTTATGAAGTTAACAGCATGCTTTTCTCTTGATTCTGTGCACTGTTCGTTATTCCCCTCTTCTCTAATTAGTATAAAACTGTAGTGATATATGATTGTAAAGGTCAGCAAGTGATTTTGAAATGGACCACGCACTGTGTAAAGTACAATCTGATAGGCAAATGAGCAACAATTCAGGTATGTAGGCAGAGAAGTTTGTTGTTCTAAAATCCGGTGTCAAATATTCAATCTGGCGGTGTGTGCTGATTCTCTGCAGAAGGTGCAGTGCGTGCCATATCTGCCCAGGCCCTAACACTAGGAGAGCTTTTGCTTCGCACAGTCTGAGAGCTATCTGTGGGATCAAATCCGGGCTGAACATCAACATTATCACGTTAGTTTAGCCTGAAGGCAAGTGTGGCAACACCTTTGGTTCCTATCGAAGGCAGACACAAAATGCTGGAGTAACGCAGTGGGTCAGGCAGCATCTCTGGCGAGAAGGAATGGGTGACGTTTTGGGTCGAGACCTGAAACGTCACCCATTCCTTCTCTCCAGAGATGCTGCCTGACCCGCTGAGTTACTCCAGCATTTTGTGTCTTCCTTCGATTTAAACCAGCATCTGCGGCTTTCTGTCCTACACCCTTTTGGTCCTTCATTCCCTCTTTGCTTCACTACTTTGCTGCGTGATCCCCATTTTACTTAATCTAACCAGTCCCTTAAGGCTGCCCACATTCTCTTGGTCACTCCTCTTCGTTCTTCTGATATCTCAGAGAGGTCTTACCCTTGCATCCTGAATCAATTTCTAGGCCAGCCTTGATGGTGCGTTGCAAAATATAGTGTGCAGGAAATGTGGGTGAACAGATTTTGGCACATTGGTTGTGTAGATAATCTCACGCAACAAGTGTTCTGTTTTAGATAAGCAATTCTTCTGATCCACCCTCTGAGTTAGTTGTGTAGGTAGGAACAGCAGACGCTGGCTGGTTTAAACCGAAGATGGACACAAAAGGCTGGAGTAACTCAGGGGAACAGGCAGCATCTCTGGAGGAAAATTAACGTCACCCATTCCTTTTCTCCAGAGATGCTGCCTGACCCGCTGGGTTACTCCAGCTTTTTGTACCTCCTGAGCTAATTGGCAGGATTTAAGAAATGAAAAGTGCTTGGTCATACCAGGTTTGGCCACTAGGTGACAGTCAACAGCAGGAATTCCATTGGAACAAGAGTGAAACAGCGGGAATCTGGCCCGAGGAAAATGCAGGAAGTGCAGTGAGATAATCAAGAAATAAAGTCGTCAATGGTGCAATTTCTGACTTTATTATACCTGCCCAGGCCCTAACACTAATAATTATGGCAGAAGTTTTCTTTTAAACATAGTCAAGGGAGTGATGTAATCGGTGTAAATGCAAACAGACAGTTTTTTTGCAGTTTATTGTTTCCTGTTAAAGTCATTCCTCTCCTGTGTATCCAGGAGCTCTGGACTTATGCTGAACGATTCAAACTCTTACTTTATTGAATGTGTCGGGTCTGAGCAAGGGTCTCGACCCGAAAAATCAGCTATTTCTTTTCTCCAGAGATGCTGTCCGACCTGCTGAGTTACTCCAGCATTTTGTGTCCATCTTCTTATTTTTATGACTTGGGACTGCAGAATTCTTAACCAATGTTTGAGGAGTTTTTTTTAATTTTATTTCAATAGAGCTCTACTGTTTTGTTTCATTGAGAGTGTGTATTAAATTATGTTGTCTATTCGCTGTAAAGGATTTTAAACTCTTTTGATCATTATTTTAGCGTTTGTACACCATCGATTTTCCATGGAAATTGCAACAGTTTAACTGCCCACCTTTTTTTACTCAAGTATAACGACCCTCATATGCAGCATAGATAAACTCATTTATCTATATACTAAAACTCTCATTTGTTTGTTTGTTCCTGAACTACAGCCAAAACGGTACACGATAGCGCGACAATTTTAGGCCCACCTTACTCACCGTCGTCCCTTTGGTGCTAATGGAAGAAGTTTCATTGAAATCGGTGTTATATTTTTATAGTTATTCACATTTAAAGTTTAAATCTATCTCGTAGGGAGGGAGGATAAGGGGTGTTGAGGGGGGAGAGGGGAGGAAGGAGGGGGGGAAGGAGAGGGTGCTGCACCAATGCAGGAGAGGTTTGGGCCCAACGGGTCCACTTGGTCCAGTAAGAACTAAAATTGTTCTTATTTGGTCTGAAGAAGGGTCCCGACCCAAATGTCGCCCATTCCTTCTGTCCAGAGATGCTGCCTGTCCCACTGAGTTACTCCAGCACTTTGTGTTTATCTTCAGTGTAAACTAGCATCTGCAATTCCTTCCGGCACTACAATTGTGCTCTTTACATTGGGCTGGAGTCGATGTGCATTTCACAATGATTTCTACCACAAGAAAACCTGGTGGTTAATTTTAGTAGTGACATTCGAGGTGGTAACTTCAACTCTGCAACAGATTATGTTGACATTTTGTGAGTGGGACAACCGAGCTTCATCACTCGGCCTGCATTTCAATCCAGCAACAAAGGAAACGGGCTTTGTAGTTTCTGTTCAGTTTGGAGTGGACATGCCGAATTCATCACTGAGGACCGCTCCAGGTAGCCACGTGTGTTCAATGTAAAATTGGCACCAGGGTGCAGTGCAGGTACACGCTCTGATCATGGAGGCACAAGAGACTACAGATGTTGGCATTCTGAGCAGCAAAATGCTGGAGGAAGCATCGTGGAGAGAATTGGACAGGTAGCATCGTGTAGGGAATTGGGCAGACGGAGTATCACGCCAGGATGCCTTCTCAAATCATATCGTTGGAGGAGAATGGAGAAAACAATTTGTGTCGGAAGGAACTGTAGCTGCTGGTTTAAACCAAAGGTAGACACAAAGCTGCAGTAACTCAGCGGGGCAGGCAGCATCTCTGGAGAAAAGTAATAAGTGACATTTCGGGTCGAGAAGTGTTTTTGCGTCTATCTTCGGAGAAAACAATTTACTGCTTTCGTTGATGTGAGAGTGCTTGATGCCAACCACAGACCATTAAACTGAAAAGCCTGTGATCTTTCAGCCCTGATGTCTCTCACTGTGCTGAGTCCACACACTGAAAGTGACTGCAGCTTTGGTACAGAGTGAACAGAACTGTGAATGAGCCAACAAATTAAGTGTCAACTCAGGGGCAAAAGGTTCTCGCTAAATACTACCCATGAAGATCTGTCAATGACTAGAGTGATAACTTCCCAGTTCTTGGGTCCGTGGGTCTCGGGTGTCAATACAAAAGGATGCCTGGAATCCAGCAGTTGGCATCATCTTAAGTTGGCTGAACAAGACTGCAAAATGCTAATTAAGATTGGAACACATGCAATTATTGAAAGGAGAAGCCGAAATAATATCAATAATAAATAAAGAAACAAAAAAAAGTAAGCTGTACATGAGAGACTGACAATAGCAATAATCAACTCTTTGAAGGTAGACACAAAATGCTGGAGTAACTCAGCGGGGATAGGCAGTATCTCTGGAGAGAAGGAATGGGTGACGTTTCGGGTCAAGACCCTTCCTCGACCTGAAAGGTGACCCATTCCTTCTCTCCAGAGATGCTGCCTGTCCCGCTGAGTTGCTCCAGCATTTTGTGCCTACCTTTGATTTAAACCAGCATCTGCAGTTTCTTTCCTACACACAATCAACTCTTTGAGTTGTGTAGTTAGTAGATATCATGCCGTGCCACACAGTTGAATGCTCACGGACCTAATGCAACAAAATGCAAGGTTTTTGGTGTATTTTACAGTATTTCTAGATTGTAAATCCATGAAATTGACGTCTCTTCAAGCGATTCCACTCCATCGGATGGGAAACGACTGCAAACAGCCCAACATCTAATCACTTTCTCCAACGTGCTGTTTTCACCTGAAGCAATGCATGCACAGAAAATCTGAAGTTGTCGTCGCCAATGGTTGCCACACTTGTACCACGCAATGTGTACTGATAGGGAAAATCTGAGAATTATGGTTAAGTGCACTGATTCAAAACTGAGAATAAGGTTCTGCTTTCCTGCTTTGATTAAATTAGCCTTTTTCATCATAGATTCCAAGCGAGCAATTAGCCTTTTATTCATATGCTCAGAATTGCCCCAAAACTTGGTCCGTTGGATTTCCACATTCAGGTTCATTTGTTGTCACTTTCAGTTGAGTAGTCACGTTAATTGTGTAGGAAAGAACTGCAGGCTCTGGTTTACACTGAAGATAGACACAGAATGCTGGAGTAACTCAGCCGGACAGGCAGCGTCTCTAGAGAAGGGTCTCAACCCGCGACGTCACCGGCACGGTGGCGCAGCGGTAGAGTTGCTGCCTTACAGCGAATGCAGCGCCGGAGACTCAGGTTCGATCCTGACTACGGGCGCCGTCTGTACGGAGTTTGTACGTTCTTCCCGTGACCTGCGTGGGTTTTCTCCGAGATCTTCGGTTTCCTCCCACACTCCAAAGACGTACAGGTATGTAGGTTAATTGACTTGGTAAATGTAAAAATTGTCCCGAGTGTGTGTAGGGTAGTGTTAGTGTGTGGGGATCGCTGGGCGGCGCGGACTCGGTGGGCCGAAGGGCCTGTTTCCGCGCTGTATCTCTAAATCTAAAAATCTAAATCCTTCTCTCCAGAGATGCTGAGTTACTCCAGCATTTTGTGTCTATCTTCAGTCATGTTAATCTGTGATCAATACCTTGTCTCTCAATAAATTATAGATTGCAGATTTCATAACAGTTTTCGTTTGGAAAAGAGGGGCTATGACCATCTGTGCTTCTGATCACTTTTTCTTTGTCACACTGAGTATTTTTTACCCTTTGCCATCATCTCATCCAATATTCTTCCTAATCCACAAATCCTAAATAAATTTCTATTCCAAAGTAAATTCACATATAGTGTTAATTCACACATGTAAAAGAAATGCCACCCATAAAAGGTCAAAATGTTACTAAAATAACTTGGAATAAATTACAAATCTAATTATTGAGAGCTGTTAGATTAAGCTATTAACAGTTACACGTTAAACATAATCTATTGTTAAAATAGCTGGAAGTTGTTTGCTAACAGTAACTAATTAATTTATTACTATTTGTTGGTCATGTCTTAATGCTGTATTGATTAGACTATCGTGCACAGCCTAGGTAGCTTTGCACACAACTTTATTTAACTGACATTTGAATAAAGGTCAAAGACAAATAGTGGCAATAAAAATATCCAAACTGTCTGTAGGTCAGGACTGATGGTTGATAGATTTTGATAGTCTCACAAGTGCTCTTGGTTGAAGTTAATCAGAAGGCAGCATTGTTACTATTTGAAAACTATTGCGAACATCGAGTAGCATTTTGCGTCCGTAAATGTACCGCTTTGTACGAGCAGGTGATTAGTGGAGTTGAGCAAAAGCAAACGCCAACAGTAACAGTCCACTAACAAACAGTGGATGGCTATGTTCATACGAACTACCACCAACAACTCCACCCCCCCCCCCCCCACAACACCTACCCTGCCCCCAAAATCAATACAAAGTAATTCAAAGACAGTCATCAAATCACAATCAATAAGGAAAGCAATCCTGTGCTGCGTCAACTGCTCCTGAAAGACTTTGCATGACCCACGGAACTGACAAATGGAACCACGTCCCCAATGTCCCTTGTTAAAAGGATGCTTTAATTTGGTGAAATTCAGCATCTGATCATTTAAAAGTTGAAGAGGTTATATAATTTTCTACCTGTTGCTCAATTGTCCCTTCAGAAAGATTCCGGGAAAGGTTACATTATCAAATATGTCTCCAGGTGATTACATACAGGACAGCACTTTTCAAGCAGGAGATTATTAAGGGGTTGGACACATTAGAGGCAGGAAACATGTTCCCAATGTTGGGGGAGTCCAGAACCCGGGGCCACAGTTTAAGAATAAGGGGTAGGCCATTTAGAACAGAGATGAGGAAAAACCTTTTCAGTCAGAGAGTTGTGAATCTGTGGAATTCTCTGCCTCAGAGGGCAGTGGAGGCCAATTCTCTGAATACATTCAAGAGAGAGCTAGATAGAGCTCTTAAGGATAGCGGAGTCAGGGGGTACTGGGAGAAGGCAGGAACGGGGTACTGATTGAGAATGATCAGCCATGATCACATTGAATGGCGGTGCTGGCTCGAAGGGCCGAATGGCCTCCTCCTGCACCTATTGTCTATTGTCTAACGTCTATTGAAGAGCATAACATGAGAAGTCGCTCCAGATGATTATTAGCTACCCACTTTCATTGAGATCCACCAACAATGCTGGCATAATAATGCCCACAATGAATAGTATTTGAACACACCCACACCATCTCCCTGCAATTTTATCTCGTAAGGGATTTAACCTGCCCTCTCCATTTTAGGGTAACATTCCAGTTAGATACCACTAAATATGTGAGCCGGCCACAAAGAAATTTCACTGTTTGACACACCAGCCAGGGTTTAAACTACTAATGTATTTTGCGAATCAATTCTTAATATTTTTGGTTTGGCTTAAAATACTGTTTTATTCATAAAAGAAGATGCCACAAGGGAAACAATGCAAAGGAAAGCCAAACCCTCAGGATCCACAGTTGGAGTGAAAGTTAGACGAGGAGTGGTTGCAAAGCAGCAGGTTGATCTTGCCCTCAGATCGAATGCTACAGAAGAACCAGTCTGTGATCACCTCTGTTGGAAATCACTGCACTATGCAAAGTCATGCTGCTGAGTGTCGTTTGTGGGTCCTTGCCATGCTTTTCAGAAAGGACTGGCCACCCTCAGGTGGACTCCTCCTTGTGGAAGAGATCATTGACGAAACCCCCCCCCCCCCTTTAAAACACCACCTTCACAGCCATTGCTGGAGTGTCCCCATGTTTGGAATGAGTATGGGCAAAGGGAGCTGGAACTTAACATCGGTACAATGAGGACACTTCCACAACGGCTGTAAAGAAATGTGTTAAAGAGTTTTACATTGAACTCTACAACATGAAACCCCTTTTTGAAGGTGCTGCAGTAAAGGCAAGTGAATCAAACCAAAACGTCTGCCCAATGCCCCTGAATATCAGTGATTGAATACGTAATTATCACACATGTTATTTGTGCACAAAAAGGGTCTGATTTCTTGACCTACTTAGTTACAGCGTGTACTCTATGAAACCATCTCTGAGAAAAGGGTCAGTAAACATCATCCCACTTTCCTAGATCCTTAGCGCTCGGCAAAGCACACAGTGTCATCACATCACTATTCAACTCAATGGGGATACGACACTCCAAGGGGCGGCACGGTGGCACAGCGGTAGAGTTGCTGCCTTACAGCGAATGCAGCACCGGAGACCCGGGTTCGATCCCGACCCCGACTACGGATGCTGTCTGTACGGAGTTTGTACGTTCTACCCGTGACCTGCGTGGGTTTTCTCCGAGATCTTCGGTTTCCACCCACACTCCAAAGACGTACAGTTATGTAGGTTAATTAGCTTGGTAAATACAGAAATTGTCCCTAATGCGTATAGGGTAGTGTTAATGTGCGTGGATCGCTGGTCGGCGCGGACCCGGTGGGCCGAAAGGGCCTGTTTCTGCACTGTATTTCAAAACTAAAATGGAAGACATAAGAAAGGTAACAAAAGCAGTCTTATTGAATAGGTACCGGATATAGGATGGGCTTTCACATTTGCTTATAAGAAAATCCTTGCTGTGTTTATTATCACTACCATCTTCCCCTTCCTTATTTTCCGGCACTGTATAGGGGTTGCTTTAGCAGAGAGTAGTATAAGTGTACCACATGCTGGGAGAGTGCAAAGATACATACAGCCCGAAGCCCCATCCTTTAATTCTCAAGTCAAGCAAGTATGTGACCAACAATCATTACATTAAAGTGAGCATCTACCGTCCCATCTTTCCAAGTAGTTTTTTTCTTAAATTACTTGACCATTTTGGATGTCCACTTACTTTACTCTGTGATTCGGCCGTTCAAATATATTTTTTATATATTTGTGGCAGGAACCAGAAAACTCTTTGAAGAAGTCATTTCAAACTGAGCAATTCTTTGAAAGCTGACTCATCAGAAGAAATTTCTCATACGAGTACATTCGCTCTCAAAATGGCTCAGGCAAGAAATGCAGCAATTTTGAAAAGACCCACCGATCAATTTTTATAGGGAACTGCCAAGTAAATACAGCAACAATGACCGTGTTTAGCTAAAGATCACTCAAAGACATTTCACAAGCCGTAAGAAGGAAGAAGTGCAGGGGAGGACGAAAGGGATGGTTGGGCTAAAATATGGTTACTAGGGATGTTTCTAACGATGAGTTGTGCGGTGGCGCAGCGGTAGAGTTGCTGCCTTACAGCGAATGCAGCGGCGGAGATCTGGGTTCGATCCCGACTACGGGTGCTGTCTGTACGGAGTTTGGACGTTCTCCCTGTGATCTGCGTGGGTTTTCTCCGAGATCTTCGGTTTCCTCCAACACTCCAAAGACATGCAAATTTGTAGGTTAATTAGCTTGGTATAAATGTAAATCATCCCTTGTGCGTGTAGGATGGTGTTAATGTGCGGACTTGGTGGGCCGATGAAAAATATTTCAGACATCACAATATTGAGCTGAAGGAAACAGTACAGGTCCCCGTGACCTGCGTGGGTTTTCTCCGAGATCTTTGGTTTCCTTCTACACTCCAAAGACGTACAGGTTTGTAGGTTAATTGGCTTGGTATAAATGTAAAAATTGTCCCTAGTGGGTATAAGATAGTGTTAATGTGCGGGGATCACTGGTCGACACGGTGGGCCGAAAGGGCCTGTTTCCGCGCTGTATCGCTAAACTAAACTAAACTAAGCTTCACTTATTTGCACATTCTCTCCTTTTAGTTAGTAATACACCTTTGATTCCCCCAATTTAAGCACCCCCCAATCCAGGTACGCCCCAGGCTGCCGCAGGGCCTTGTCCCAGCGTCCCTCTCCTCACCCGACCGCTTCTGTATCCCAGAAGGCTATAGGGGTGCCTCCTATAGCTGACCTTGATGATGCTGGAGGCAATACCCTCTCCTAGCCACCTTCTCCTCGTGTCCTGTGACGGCAATTTCATGATCTTTGTCTAGTTCATCGTGGAAGTCTTCACATCACGAGCTTCAGGATAGATTCCAACAGTGAGGAAATCTCCCATGCATTTGGAGATCTGCGATTCTTTACATTATTTCCCGTGCATTAACGTGGAGAAGTGTGTCATTTCCTGGACTGTGGCAGTAATACTTTCACTGGCACCCACTATTAATATTTTTTGCAAAGGTTTCAATAATCTGTTACCCTGTTTCTTGGTCTTCAGTTCCAATGTGCTGTCATTGTCGGGCAGTTCTTGCTAATGTTCTTTTTGATGAGGCATTTTGGAGCTAATTCCATATGGTACGGTCTGTCTAACCGGTCTGGCTCCTCATGTAGCTTGTCACTTACAAGTTTCACCGGGACATAGAGACATAGAAAATAGATGCAATAGTCCATTCAGCCCTTCGAGCCAGCACCGCCATTCAATATGATCATGGCTGATCGTCCAAAATCAGTACCCCGTTCCGGCTATTTCCCCATATCCCTTGATTCTTTTACCCCTAAGAGATAAATCTAACTCTCTCTTGAAAACATCCAGTGAGTTGGCCGCCACTGCCTTCTGTGGCAGAGAATTCCACTTTCATTGTGAATGCCTCCACTTGTATGAGAGACCCTCTGCCTGTGGGCCATGTGTGCTTGTATAACTGCCGTCCAAATGTGGCTTGGATACCAATGCACAGCCTGGTAGCTTCCGTGCATTCCAGCACCCAAAGCTTGGAGCGTCAAGAACCAAAATTGCAAATCTCGGTGATAGCTGCTATAAATCCACAATCTTGTGCAGTGAAGTTTTTTTTTCAATTAAATCCGATGCTTTTAATCAGAAGATAAAGAAGGTCATTGGAAGATCATGCTTTTGAAATATAGCTGACATGAAAGGCTGCATAATTGCTGTGTTACGCTGCAGAATGATCAAACCAGCCTATTTTCATCTTTTTGAACAGGCCCGCAAAGAAAATCCACACAAACACTTTGAAATTTGATTTTGATGCGGTTGCAATTTTATCCAGGGCGATGTGGATCTCATATCCCATCTCGACGTTCTGGACATTTTGTGGAACTGACGCAGGTACATTATGCTTGGTTGGGATATGGATACAGTACTGGAGTTGAGTGTTCCCTGCTCCTCAATAGTTTAACACACAATCATCGATTAACGCTACTCCCCAGCCTGGGCTCATTGGCAACCAATCTCGGACATTTACAGGGCAAGGATCAAGGCAAAACAATGTATATTGTACACACCAGATGCTCTAGGAAAAATGTAACTTACTGATAATATGTTTTGCAACAGGTCACATTTTAAGCACAAAAGTAAAGAATTTTCCAAAGGAGAACAGGAAAAGTAAATTGCCAATTTTTTGTAAGTGCCTTTGGAAATTAAAATTGATTGGCTTTCGTAGTACAAGATGGGTGTGCTTTGTCAGTTTTTGCCAGGGACCATATTGTAAACCATCACCTATTTTATATAAGCTGCACGATGGTTGCGGTGGTATAAAGTCTCTGTGGCAAATAGTTGACCGCTTGTATCCAGACCACTTTAAAGAAGGTGCTGCATTTCATTACCAGTCTCTAAGATGGTCATGGACATCATTGGTATTAGCATGTACTATTCAAAATCTTTGAATAGCCTTGCGTCTGCCTCACTAAGGAATTTCCCATGGCAGCTCTTGCCGGAACAGTGATAGCCAATGAATGCTACTTTTGTCATTAATTTTTTAAATATGCCCCTTTGGACAGGAGGAACAAATCTCTCTTCCTGGCTCTGCATCCAAACCAAAAGGGTCTGTTTGTTGTCTGCCTGCAACCAAGGTTTTGTCTTGTCTCCTTGATAGACACGAAATGCTGGAGTAACTCAGCGTGACAGGCAGCATCTCTGGAGAGAAGGAATGGGTGACGTTTCGGGTCGAGACCCTTCTTCAGACTACCTTCACTGACAACTCACCAAACCTTGCAGCAAAACATGACTTAGGATCAGAGCTGAGTAGGAAAGCAGTGTCCAAGTATTGTTGTTGTTGGTTAGGCTGTTCTGGAAGGGGCAGGAGATGTAAATCACGCCGTGTGTTGTTAAACACTCACCACTGGACTCTCACTTGCCTATTGCTTAGACGGGTTGGCTTACAAATGTCAAATTCACATCCAAACTATTACTTTATGTGGCCAAAATATTTTCACAACAGTAATCTTCCCCATGGTACCGGTTAAGCATGGAATAATTTAACTCCGTTTCAGAAGCAATGGCAGTGGGAATATCTCCGGTACGGAATGAAAGCAATTTGATTCCATTAGCTCAACAATAACCATTTGTAAGTCAGGTGGAGAATCTTGAGATAAAGTGCAACCATATTTAATATTAATTGAGACTGTCAACTTGCTACACATTTGGTTTATTTGAGATTCACATTGACAACCATATCTTTAACATTTACATTTGACCTTTACTGCATCATTCCTTTTAACTCATTTTCTATTAACTTTCCTGCTCTTTTCAGATGATAATCAACATAATATTAATCTCCTCCAAAAAGTTACCCATGGCCTTAAATGTATCACTTGAGAAATCATTACTGCAATTATCAGGGATAATTAACTTCTCTTTAATAAGCTACAAAAGACTTGGCTGTAAGCATGCTTCCCATCAACCTATGGCTTATTAAAGCAAATCATTTTGTGTGCAAACTCTTTAAAGGCACAACTGCTATAAAAGCAGCTGGATTCTTTGAACCAAGAAGCATGATCCTGTGAATGGAGGATAGATTTTTGATTGAGAATTGTGTCTTGAATTTATGTCGAACATAAACTGTGAGTGCATTTCCAGCTTAGACAAAATGTGACTGAGATGGAATAAGCCATCCGGCCACCTTTCATTTTGTCTAAAGAAAGGCAGAGCAGTTCCAAATCATTGAAATGAAGTAGATGTCACTGTAGTAATATGCTATGGTTGTAATTCTTCTTCCCGTACGCACAGACATACTGAATGGCGATCAATGAATCCACCGTAGTAAATGAATTATAACTGTGTATTTCGGGGCATGGTTTCGGGTTTGAATAATTTTGTTTGGAAATTTATGGAAAATTAATTATAGTTTACAGATGTTCCTTGGCTCAGCAAAAATTGGATGCATTTATGATGAGGGACGTAATCTGCTTTATGAAACTGTCTGTGCTTTGCTCAATAAAAGACAGGTCTGATAAACTGTATGAGCCGAGATTGGTTTACTAAGGGCATCAGGCGCTTCATGATGGGCTAAATCATTCCTGTCTGGCTCCATGTCTGGATAATGATGTGATTCCAGCGTGGCTGCACCTACATCACCCACTGTACATTATGATGTGCTGCAGTCAACTGGCTGGGTCTGTAGTGAAGGTGAAACTGTCATATCGATCTTTTTAGCGCTAAAATATGAGCCACTTTACTTTGCTCCTGATGCTGTGATGTGAAAAATAATAACTTGAACCCAAATTAAAAATATTGATCACTTGATGTGTTGAGAGTAAATAAACGCCTACAGAAGTTTCAGGTCATTGCAGGAACGTTGTTTAACAATAAATAAAACATCCTGTCAGAATTTGGGGGAAGGAGGTGCATCTTTTTTTTTTTTACCTTTGCAAATTGATTTCTCATCATTTACATCCCATAATGTTGCAGACAACATTTTTCGTCCTTAATTGCACGATCTTCTTGATATTTCGGCAAATCATCTCTCGCAAGTCGATGAGTTGTTGTTAATCCACTTGTGCATTGATTGATTGATTCTGTACTCAATAAACTTGCATTACTTCACTTTATTTAGGACTTCCATCATGATTTTTTGTACATTTAAGTTTGACTTTTTTATTTCCCATGGAACCGATAAGATGACAGACACTACTCTATTAAATACAAGGCTAACAATTGCTACACACTTTGCTTTATTGTTATTTTCATGCATTTTAACTAGGACGAGGCATTTTCTGCATCATCCGGTTGATAAAATGCTGCAATGGGGAAGGCATGGCCTTGAACAGGCAGCAATTAAACAAGAAACCAAACAGCAAAGGACATTGAAGGCTAAGCTATTAGTATTATATATGGAAACATTTGAACTTATCTGGCATCTGTTTGCTTTTCCATTTTATTTTATTTTATTAGCTGCTTCATTAACTGTAATGGAGCCGATTACAATGTGATCTGTGTCTGAAGAAGGGTCTCGACCCGAAAAAGTCACCCATTCCTTCTCTCCAGAGATGCTGCCTGCCCCGCTGAGTTACTCCAGCATGTTGTGTCTATTTTCAATGTGATACTTGGTTTCTAAAAGTTAGGTCTTCCCTTAGTGTTTCCTTACCCATGGCCCCTCCATTCAATCGTAGGCTGAGCAAAGGTTGTTGAAGGTGCTCATCACCATGCTTCTGTTGTCATTGCCGCTTGACGTCCTTGGACTTTAAAGGTGTACTTACAAATGATGTGCGGCACAAAAATGTACTTGAATATTGTCATGCATCCACAAATTGTAAGAAAGATAGAGCCTTCAGATAGATCCAAAATGCCCAGTCGAGAGCAAATAATCTCCTGTCAAAGGGGAAATCCATAACCGAAGCCCATGGGACTAAAGAATAATAAAAGGCCAATTAATTCATTTTGATATCTGTATGCATCGACTGCAGAGTCTATCGGATCGCACACCTGATACCTAACCTGAGAGCCATATGTGGCTCATATGAGCCTGATGTGAATTCCCATCTTGTAACCTCCACACTGAAGGATGCATTTAGCTAAGATACTGTAATCTTGACTCAACTGCTATATTTATGAATTCAATCTCCAGAAAGATAATTTACAGTGCATTCAGAAAGTATTCAGACCCCTTCACTTTTTCCACATTTTGCTACATTTTAAAATAAGGCTGTAACGTAGCAAAATGTGGAAAAAGTGAAGGGGTCTGAATACTTTCTGAATGCACTGTATACCTGCCTTAAGTTTCGGATTAGACACAAAATGCTGGAGGAACTCAGTGGGACAGGCAGCATCTCTGAAGAGCAGGAATGAGTGACATAGACAAGAGATAGGGAAGGGTGACAAGTATCTATTTTACATTTTCCTTGAGCTCGTCCCCTTTGATCTCTCATTTTCACACCTTACCCGTCCATATTTTGTGTCTATCTTCGGTGTAAACCAGTATCTACAGTTCCTTCCCACATATTAAGTTTCTTATTACATGTGCATGGAAAAGAAATGGAAAATAGGTGCAGGAGTAGGCCATTCGGTCCGTCGAGCCAGCGCCGACATTCAATATGATCATGGCTGATCATCCAAAATCAGTACCCCTTTCTGGATTATATTATATTTCCATATCCCTTGATTCCGTTAGCCCTAAGATCTACATCTAACTCTCTCTTGAAAACATCCAATGAATTGGCCTTCACTACCTTCTGTGGCAGAGAATTCCACAGACTCACAACTCTCTGGGTGAAAAAGATTTTCCTCATCTCAGTCCTAAATTGCCTACCCCTTATTCCTAAACTGTGACCATTGGTTCTGGACTCCCCCAACATCAGGGACATTTTTCCTGCATCTACCCTGTCCAATCTAAGAATTTTATATGATTCGAAAAGATCCCTTCTCATCCTTCTAAATTGCAGTGAATACAAGCCCAGTCAACTATTCTTTCATCATATGTTAGTCCCGCCATCCTGGTGAACCTATGCTGCACTCCCTCAATAGCAATAATGTCCTTTCTCAAATTTGGAGACCAACATCGCATACAACACTCCAGGCGTGGTCTCACCAGGGATCAGTACAACTGCAGTCGGACCTCCTTGCTCCTAAAATCAAATCCTCTCGCAATGAAGGCCAACATTGCCATTGGCTGTCTTCACTGTCTGCTGTACCTGCACGCTTACTTTCAGTGACTGATGTACAAGCGCACCCAGGTCTCATTGCACCTCCCCTTCTCCTAATCTGACACCATTCAGATAATAATCTGCCTTCCTGTTCTTGCCACCAAAGTGGACAACCTCACAGTTATCCATATTATACTGCATCTGCCAGGCCACTGCACCATTCAGTCATGGTTGATCCATCTTTCCCCGTTCCCATGCCTTCTCCCCATAACCCCTGACACTCTTATGCAGACTGATGAACAGCTTTTCCGCATGGTTAGCAGATTCTCGACCAATTATCTCTTTTATACTCCTTTCCCAGAGGTTTCTTACTCTTAACTGTACCTCATTCAGTTATCGCACTATTGCATTTTTTTGAATTTTTTAGATTTTTAGATTTTAGAGATACAGCGCAGAAACAGGCCCTTCGGCCCACCGGGTCGGCGCCGCCCAGCGATCCCCGCACACACTAACACTATCCTACACCCACTAGGGACAATTTTTACATTTGCCCACCCAATTAACCTACATACCTGTACGTCTTTGGAGTGTGGGAGGAAACCGAAGATCTCGGAGAAAACCCACGCAGGTCATGGGGAGAACGTACAAACTCCGTACAGACGGCGCCCGTAGTCAGGATCGAACCTGAGTCTCCGGCGCTGCATTCGCTGTAAAGCAGCAACTCTACCGCTGCGCCACGGTGCCGCCCATTTTTGTTGTGCTACAACAGATTGCACTATGATGGTTGCAATATTCTGCTATTTTGCATTTGTCATTGTGTCTTATTGTACTTATTATGTTTAACTATTTACTCATTGAGCTTCACACAAGCAGGAATTTCATTGCACCCTGATGACAATAAACTCATCTGAATTTTGTCCTCGGGTCTGTGAGACGATAACTAGAGGGCATAAGCTTATAGTGAGAGGTGAGAAATTGAAAGGAGATCTGAGGGGGGCAGGCGGAAGATGGCAGTTGCATGAAAACAAACTGCCAGATGAAGTGGTGGAGACAGCTACAATTAAAAGGCACTTGTACAGGTATTTAGATAGGAAATGAGGAGAGGAATATGGGCAAATGGACAAATTAGCTTAGATTGGCATCATGGTCAGTATGGATAAGTTGGGTCGAAGGGCTTGTTTCTGTGCAGTAGAAAATGACTCTAAGACTCCCGAAGAGAATGGGAATCTTGGCTGACATTTGCTCCCAGTGGAACAAGAGTTTTGAAGGTAATTGTGGTATCCCTCTGAGGTGTTTTAACTCAGCACAGTCTGGAAATGTTCTTTGTAGTATGTTACAGAACATATATAGAATCACACGAGGCCTTGTTGTGGTTTAATCCTACTTTGTTTGAGTTTTTGTGCACACTACACAAAAAGTTCTGAATTGTTATCCATGGTGCAGCTTAATCTAAATAGTTACATGAGAGAGCATATTGAAGAAGTAGCTTTGGAAAAGAGAGGTATATGCGGATAATCTGAAATTCTTCGTGGTCTAAGGATTAACAATTTAAGCATCATTGTCTCACTGTAATCACAGATAAATATTATGATATTATAGAAATTGGGGAAAAAGATTTATGGTGTTGGGAACCTTCAAATCTTTTACAACAGAAACTAAGTATTTTCCTGAGGAAAATTCTTGGGTGAATGATGAATATTTTGATTTATATTTTTACTTGCTATGTTATTTTGTCATAGCTCTGCTGCATCAAATGATTATTTACATATCTTTGTACAAAAGATATTGAACAACGTGTTTAAACGGCTTAATGAAACCTCAACCTTTTAGCGCTAATCCATTTACTTTAGCACTGTGAATTAGCGGTTCTTTTAATTAGATCTAAAACTCTGTTGTAGCAGCTTCTAGAGTTTCTATCAATGCAGGCACTTAAAACCTGATAAAGGTTGTGAAATCCATAAAGGTATTAAATATTCTCATAATTTAGGGCTGCTTCCGCTTCTCAGGTATTCAAAATAATCTTCTCTATTAACTAAATGATAATTTGGATTTTACAATAGGAATACGAAGTGCTTGGTAAATCAGGCACCAAGTTCCAGCAACTACACGTACACAAACAGAAAGATGTAGTATGATGTACCCTGAAGAACTTTGTTACCTTAATCCTCTCTCGTAGAGTACTGTGTTTTGTAGCTGCTGCCGTACAACACCAGCGACTCAGGTGTGATCCTGACTTCGGCTGCTGTCTGTAAGGAGTTTGTACGTTCTCCCTGTGACCTGCGTGTGTTTTCTGCGGGAGCTCCGGTTTCCTCCCACATTCCAAAGACGTACAGGTTTGTAGGCTAATTGCCTTGGTAAAAATTGTAGACTGTCCCTAGAGTGTGTAGGACAGTGTTTGTGTGCGGGGATCGCTGGTCAGCGAGGACCTGGTGGGCCAAAGGGCCTGTTTCCATGCCCTTTGTCATAGCTCTGCTGCATCAAAGTCAAACCTTCAGATTTTCATTGCTGTTAGTAATCTTTTATAACCAAAAGATTGGTTTATTTTTACTATTTCAATCTCAGTCTTTTCTTTCCAAACATTATCTTCAGAATATTATTTGGCACGGAATTAAAATTCCCGGTTTAGGCTCTTTTTGCCTTCTATCTAATTGGTTGAAGAGACTTCTTGTTGCTTTCCTTGTTCAAAGCAATCCTGGACATAATACCAGACTCTTGATGGCTGTGGAAAACTCAGTAATACGTAGGGCAGTGGAATATGTAACGAACTGTGAATATTGTGCACTTCCTGTTGACTGACGATATTTAGGTCAATCTGTCTCACACCAGGTGGACTGAATGGAAGCCTGTGACTGCCTGGCAAAAAATTTCTAACAATAGAAAGGTGTACTGGGGAAATGGCAGTGGTGTTAAATTTAGTGAAGACAAATTGAGCAGAATTGTAAGGAATTAAAGAATTGTGCAGGTTGAAGTATAATATAGTCCGTCCTGTTTCTCAGTGTAAGGAGAATTTCTTTATTTGATTTTTTTTACACTGGAAGTTTCACATTAGTACCCAGCAGAAGCTATTGCCTGGTGACAGAGAGGGAGCATAATCGGAGATGAATATCATCATCATCGGCGGTCACTCGAAGCGAGTATGACTGTCCTCTCCATAGGGGCAGACGCCTGTGCGTGATTTTGTTTAACGTGGGGAGACTGGTGCACAGACAGCCACCACACGGTCCTTGACAGATCTGGGTCAGGATCCAGTGGCATGGAGTCCAAGACGACCGGGGACACGTTTCTGCTGCAGCCTTCATCCGCCTTCCCAGCCGTTGTGACGCTCCACTAAAGTCACCCATCATCCTCCACCTGTTCCACCGTTGGTTGGATTACTCTTTGTCAGGGACCTCCCCCTCGACCTTACCGCCATGGGTGACCCTACCAGGAGCGTAGCTCCAGACGGCATCGCTCTCAGGATCTCAGGACCACACAAGCTTCTCCACCACGACAAGGTGACAATCCATGGGGAAGGCCGAATATCACTGGTGGAGTGAGAGACAATCACCTGAGTTGAGACTCAGGGTAATTTTCACCATGACCACTCTGGAGATAACTGAGAGGACAGTCAGTCATGTTCTGATTTGGGTGGGAATCTACTTCACGATGTGAAGGTGAAAATGTGTCTTAACAAAATAAGGAGCAAAAAATTGACATATAATGGAAATTAAAAAAAAAAAAAAATACTGAAGGTACTGAACATGGCAACAGCATCCATGGGGAGATAAACAAAGTCAATGCTTCAGGTCATTACCTCTTTGTCAATTGTTTAAGGGCAGCACGGTGGCGCAGCGGTAGTGTTGCTGCCTTACAGCACTTACAGCACCAGAGACCAGGGTTCGATCCCAACTACAGGTGCTGTCTGTACGGAGTTTGTACGTTCTCCCCGTGACCACGTATGTTTTCTCCGAGATCTTCAGTTTCCTCCCACACTCTGAAGACGTTCAGGTTTGTAGATTAATTGGCTTGTTATAAATGTAAAAATTGTCCCTAGTAGGATAGTGTTAATGCGCAGGGATCACTGGTCGGTGCAGACTCGGTGGGCCGAAGGGCCTGTTTCTGCGCTGTATCTCTAAATTAAACTAAACTTAAAACTAAGTTGCAGGGAAGGGGAAAGGGGCGAGAACGGAAAGGAGTGCCTGTGAAAGGTGGAGTCCAAAGTTGACAAGTTCCATTCCTCATGCCCAAACAGGCAGGGAAGCTTGAATAGGAGTGAGATGAAGTTAGAGATTAGTGGAAGCTCAGGATTGCATAACCACTCTGTTGTGCATCTTGCATGGTGCTGTGCGTTTGGTCGTCCAATCTGCATTCCGTGTCTCCACTGAGGAAGACACCACATTGTGAGCATTGAATACAATACTTTGATTGGGGGAAGTGCTGGTCAATGTTACTTCACCTGGAAGTATTGGTTGGGTCCCTGGATGCCTTGAAGGGAAAACGTATAAGGAAAGGTATTGCATCTCCTGTGGGTTGCACGAAAAATGCCATGAGAAGGGAGTGGTTGATTAGTCACATGGCGTTAAGACAAGTCTCAAAGATGCTGTAGCAGCTTATTCTAGTTTATTTTAACAGTATTTAAGATTGAATATACAAAAGAAAGATTGAAAAGATCCTTGAGGATGTTGGCAAAACTCTAGGGACTGAATTATTGGAAGAGGTTGAGCTGGCTAGGACTTTATTCCTTGCGCACAGGAAACTGAGTGGTGACCCTAAGGAGATGTATAAAATCATGAGAGGAATAGATAGGGTGGATGCTCAGAGCCCTTTCCCAGAACTAGAATGCATAAATTTAAGGTGAGAGGGGATAGATAGGAAACTGAGAGGCAACTTTTTCACAGAGGCTGATAGGGTGTACAGGGCCCTAGTGAGACCGCACCTGGAGTACTGTGTGCAGTTTTGGTCTCCAAATTTGAGGAAGGATATTCTTGCTATTGAGGGCGTGCAGCGTAGGTTTGCTAGGTTAATTCCCGGAATGGCGGGACTATCATATGTTGAAAGACTGGAGCGACTAGGCTTGTATACATTGGAATTTAGAAGGATGAGAGGAGTTCTTATCGAAACGTATAAGATTATTAAGGGGTTGGACACGTTAGAGGCAGGAAACATGTTCCCAATGTTGGGGGAGTCCAGTTCCCAATGCTGGCTCGAACGGCCGAATGGCCTCCTCCTGCACCTATTGTCTATTGTCTATTGTATGGTATGAGCTGTTAGAGGAAGTGCTTGTGGCAGGTACTATAACAACATTTAAACAACATTTAGAGGGATATGGGTCAAACGTGGGCAACCGGAATCAGTATTTTTGGTCGGCATCGATGAGTTAAGCTGAAGGACCTGATTCCATGCTGTATGACTTTACGACTCTAAAGTTCTTGCTAGGAATGTGATATATAGCTATAATTAACCAGGCAGTTCAGCAGAGGTCCAACAGACAGCAATTTATGGGTGACGTTTCGGGTCGAGACCCTTCTTCAGACTCTGACCCGAGACGTCACCCATTCCTTCCATCCAGAGAAGCTGCCTGTCCGGCTGAGTTACTCCGGCATATTGTGTCTATCTTTGGTTTAAAACAGCACCTGCAGTTCCTTCCTACACAGTCAGCAATCTATGTTCAGTTGCTATCAACACAATACTGCCAATTGGGGCCTTAGATTATCCAAACTCCAGTTATGCATAACTTTCACTGAAAGGTGCATGTAAATTACCATAACAGAAAATGATAGTATTAGCAGGTGCTGGTTATCTAAAATGAATTTATCATATCATATCATATCATATCATATCATATCATATATATACAGCGCGGAAACAGGCCTTTTCGGCCCACCAAGTCCGTGCCGCCCAGCGATCCCACTATCCTACACCCACTAGGGACAATTTTTACATTTACCCAGCCAATTAACCTACATACCTGTACGTCTTTGGAGTGTGGGAGGAAACCGAAGATCTCGGAGAAAACCCACGCAGGTCACGGGGAGGACGTACAAACTCCTTACAGTGCAGCACCCGTAGTCAGGATCGAACCTGAGCCTCCGGCGCTGCATTCGCTGTAAAGCAGCAACTCTACCGCTGCGCCACCGTGCCGCACTATTTAGAAATAGTTTAGATGGAGTCCGTGGGAAGAGAAACAGAGATGATCTTGCATCATAACGAGGAAAGTTTAGAGATGTAGCAGGTTTTAAGCGACATAAAAGACGGGGTGAGAGAAGCTGGTGTGAAAAGCAGGATTAAGGGGCTAGTGGAATCAAGG
This sequence comes from Rhinoraja longicauda, assembly GCF_053455715.1. Classification (NCBI taxonomy): domain Eukaryota; kingdom Metazoa; phylum Chordata; class Chondrichthyes; order Rajiformes; family Arhynchobatidae; genus Rhinoraja; species Rhinoraja longicauda. The sequence goes on from NC_135968.1 coordinate 40,796,774, forward strand.
GATATGGGGAGAAGGCAGGCACAGGTTACTGATTATAGATGATTAGCCATGATCACAATGATGGGCGGTGCGGGCTTGAAGGGCCAAATGGCCTCCTCCTGCACCTATTTTAATAGACAATAGATAATAGGTGCAGGAGTAGGCCATTCGGCCCTTCGAGCCAGCACCGCCATTCAATGTAATCATGGCTGATCATTCTCAATCAGTACCCCGTTCCTGCCTTCTCCCCATACCCCTTGACTCCGCTATCCTTAAGAGCTCTATCTAGCTCTCTCTTGAAGGCATTCATAGAATTGGCCTCCACTGCCTTCTGAGGCAGAGAATTCCACAGATTCGCAACTCTCTGACTGAAAAAGTTTTTCCTCATCTCCGTTTTTCTATGTTTCTATGTTTCTAAGTAGGAAAGGAGTAAGTGTGATCAAGGTTGCTGTTTTCAGTTGGCAGGCCTGTAAAGTAGTTTGTTTGATGGTTCACCCTAGAAATGGAGATAGAGAAGCCATGGGTTCAAGAAGTAATCGCAAAAACGGGCCAGCAAAAGTTTCATTTTTTTGAACTTGAGCTTTTCAGCATAGCCTTCAGAATATTTTTTGTCTGTTGCCTTGATGTCTTAGTTTAGTAGAATGGAAGTTAAAATAGGAATCGTAGCACAAGACGATTAAAAAACATTACTTCCAAGAAAGTATAAGAAAGTAACTGCAGATGCTGGTACAAATCGAAGGTATTTATTCACAAAATGCTGGAGTAACTCAGCAGGTCAGGCAGCATCTCAGGAGAGAAGGAATGGGTGACGTTTCGGGTCGAGACCCTTCTTCAGACAAAAGCATTTTGTGAATAAATTACTTCCAAGAAAGAAGTGTTTAAAATGTCCCTTGGAGGACTGGATTTTTTCAGAATGGAATATTTGGAACACAAGAGTTCCTATTTATTCGGGTGTCAGGACGAAAATAAATTCAAAACAAAGCATTAGGCACATTCTTCTTTAAAGCCATGACCTTATATATATTTTTTTTATTAAATTACTAGAAAAGAGGGCCCGTTGGGCCCGTCCCCACACCCCCCATTCTCACTCCCCCAGCCCCACTCTTACTCTCCAAGTGTGCCCGTTGGGCCCGGAAAAGAGGGCCCGTTGGGCCCGTCCCCACACCCCCCATTCTCTCCTCCCCCAGCCCCACTCTTACTCTCCAAGTGTGCCCGTTGGGGAGGGCCCGTTGGGCCCGTCCCCACACCCCCCATTCTCTCCTCCCCCAGCCCCACTCTTACTCTGTCCTCCTGATCTGTGTATGTCAAGTGACCACTATAGCCTTCTTTTTTTTTTTTTTTTCCTAATCAGATGTTTTGGGTTTTTTTCCTAATCAGATGTGCAGTACTTTGGTCAACGTGGGTTGTTTTTAAATGTGCTATACAAATAAAAGTGACTTGACTTGACTTGACTTGACTTGCAATAACAAAAAAGACTTCTTGGAAGCTTTTCGAAACAATGTAGCCGCCGTCACAAGCTGAAAACTAAATCCTTGCTGAAAACTAAATCCTTTTCTGTAAACTTTTGGAAACAAATGTAGCCCCTTGAAGAAAAGGGTTAGAAATGAAAATTTAAACTTTAATATCTCTCTAGCTTTAAAAAGGTAGCTTCAATTTGAACGAAAGTACTTACAATAGTTGCCCAGGTTAATGGTGAATACGGCGGTACAAAAATCGTAGCGCTTTGGTGTACCGTCTAGGAGGAGTAGGGTTTGTAAGTAATCTTCCGTACATACACATATACATACATACATACGGAATGTTGGACCGCAGAGTTTTAGTATTATATAGATATAGATAGTGTTTTTAAATATTACTAATTTTACTAATATTATTAGAAATAGCATCACCAGTGACGAAATGCTTAGAAAAATAGATGGAAATAAATGTAATATTTTTGGTGTCTACATTTCTTCATCCTTACATACACGCCTTAAAATGTAATCTGCCCACTGTGAGCTGCATCTGAATTAATCTATATAACTGGAAAACCTATGTGCAATGCCGTGATGCATCTGGTAACAGTAAGATAATAGTTGTGGCTCTATTTTTAGCTGTTGCAAATCCAGTATAATGCAGACCTGTGTTGATTTTAATGGTAAAACAAAAGTTCACTGTGTCACTACTCAATGACAGCATCATTCAGCGACCATCTTCAACTTTGTACCTCATTTCAATTCAGCTGGCGATCTGTGCGAAGCAAGCATCTTGTTAATGTTCTAGCTTGGAAAGGATGGGTAGATACAAGAGGACAGATTAGGAAGGAGATTGAACTGTGAGGGAACATTTTAATGAGGCATTGTTTATTAAATATAAATGTAACCAAATCTTTCAGCCAATTTTTGAGTGACCTCCAATGGTTCCATTCATGGCTGCAAATGAGACTGCTGATTCAGAGCTGCTGAGTGCCCAGTATAAATCCAGTGTTCACCTCACCCAATTGGATCTGAAACTAGCAATCATGATTTTTTTTTTGTTGCACATCTACATAGACTTCTCTGGAAACAGATGGGAGGTACGTTTTCTTATTTATGGTCATGCATGAAATTGAAAATGATGGGCTTTAGTCGAAATGTCCCTCATCCATCTTTGAAGTCAGGTGCCCATTTTTCAGATGGGAAAAGTCTTGCCTCCAAGTATTTGAGCAATAAATTATTTAAATCGCCTCTTTCAGATAAACCACTTTCCTGCAAGGTAAAGCTGCTTCATCTGTTCCATTTGCCAGTTCTGCATTTACCAAAACAGATTTGTGCATTTCTGAGCTTGCAAATTTCCAATGGTCATGATCTTTTGTGGTGTTTAAAAAATAAATCCACAGGGAGTGCCTATTAAGACCCAAACTGGGAATGGACTGAAAAATAAGGATCCTTCAGTATTTTTGCTACTGGTTAATTATTGGCTCCTGTTGAGTGAGTCAATACAGAAATAATTTGTCGGGGCAAACTGATATTCAAACAGAGTAAAGCTGGATAGGATCAAAAAATTGCTGAGGTATTTTGAATGCCATGGAACCATTTATATGATTAAATTAGCTAATGCTTCAATTCTAATGTATGTCGCCAAATACGAGCAGTGTTGGAGATTATTACTGTGAACAGCACTTTTTTTTTTTATTAACAACTATATTAAATTCAGAGCACTGTCTATAAATGGATGTTGGCCATTCCGTTTAGAAATATGATTATTTAAAAGTTTTTTTAGAAAGAGGTTCGGAATTAAATAATCACAATTACTTTTTTGTATTTCATTCTGGAGTTAAGTGCATTTTCATTGTGTCATTTTTGGAGCCTGTCCAGTTTTCATCCAATATTGAAAATAATTGAGTTTGTCCCATAAATTAAATTTATCAAATTGTGTTATCCCCCTTTGAAATTGGATAGGTATCCTGGCAGTCAGAGCAAGAAGTTAATCTGCTTTCCTTAAGCCTTCAGTGTCTACAACTGCAACAAGATTGCTAAGATAGAACATCTGCCTGTCACACGGGACACTGTGTAATTTTTCCCATATCCCTTTTACAAATAATGATATTTGGATCGAGCATTAACAGGCTTAATTACTTTAAAATTGTCATTTTAATTTACACTGATATAGTATTGATCATACAAGCAGAGATTAAATTGTTCACTGAAGCAGATGATGGGGAATTAAACATTAAAGGGTCCTCATGGGGCTGAGAGGGTAGTCCAGAATGTGCCGAGAGAGGAATGATATTTCTCCGTAATGAACTGACAGGATGCAGGGACATGAATCTTTGGCCTGAAAAAAAAAGGAAATAATGGGGTTTGGGAACCATTTGCAGGTTATTCATTCACTGCCATGCACCAATTCTCCTGTGATTCATCTACTTTACTTGCATTTATTTATCCAGTGAATTCGGGTTACTGTATATGACCTTTTAACTGAACAGATTTTCTATGAGGGTTCAGGGTGGATTTGCAGGTGAAAGAATCTGCTGTCGACAACAATTTCAGAGTACCAATAATCAACATCATTAGTTTTATGCGCTGCAGACCTTTCGCATTGCCATTGTACACACGGGTTAATTTACCTACACTAATAAACTGCCTGCTTATTGCTGTTAATAGAAACATTAATTGAAAAGAAGCATTTCATTCCATTCTTATTTGATTGGAAGAAGCAGGCAGAGCCAGTGTCTTTCTGAGCGTAACACTTTATTCATTTTATTCAGTCAGCTGCCCGGAGAGGCTGCAGGTATAAAATGCTATGTCGTTGCAACTACTGATTCACAAATGCAAATTCTTAAGCAAACAAGTACAAACTCCATATAGACAAGTACCCAGATCGAACCCGGGTCTCTGGCGCTGTATGGCAGCGAGTCCACCACCGCGACACCTTACCGGCCTTTTGCCACATGCCTATTATTTCAAATATTTCAAAGTCAGAACAATATGGACTATTTGCACAAGTATTTCTGAGGATGAAGTGCATGAAGTACGATACGATACGATAAAACTGTATTCATCCCCAGAGGGGAATTTTTGGAGCCTTTTCCTGAGTGTAATAAAAATAATAAATTAAGGACAACGTGATCATTTGCGATAATGTGATCTTTATCCCATGTTCCCGAATTGAGGCCTTTCGATAGCACAATTCCAGACAAATGGAGAATACTCGCTGGAATTTAGAAGACTGAGGGGGGATCTTATTGAAACATATAAAATTCTTAAGGGGTTGGGGAGGCTAGATGCGGGAAGATTGTTCCCGATGTTGGGGAAGTCCAGAACCAGGGGTCACAGCTTAAGGATAAGGGGGAAGTCTTTTAGGACCGAGATGAGAAAACATTTCTTCACACAGAGAGTGGTGAGTCTGTGGAATTCTCTGCCACAGAAGGTAGTTGAGGCCAGTTCATTGGCTATATTTAAGAGGGAGTTAGATGTGGCCCTTATGGCTAAAGGGATCAGGGGGTATGGAGAGAAGGCAGGTACAGATTACTGAGCTGGATGATCAGCCATGATCATATTGAATGGCGGTGCAGGCTCGAAGGGCCGAATGGCCTCCTCCTGCACCTATCTTCTATGTTTCTATGTTTCTAATATGGAAATGATTGTGGGTTCTCTAGAAAGTGCTCCCAAATATTTCTGTTTCAGCTGCAACGTGTCTCACTGAACTGGTGTTTGACCTGTTTCAAAGTGAGCTACCTTTATGCAGGCACTGAATGGAATGATTGGGTTGGCTTCAGTTTCAGTTTCAAAATTAGCTGAGGTCCACATTGGATGAAAGAAGTACGCTTGTTAGTTTATCAATTTTTGTTCGTTGCACCGTGCACATCTTTGTGGCTATCTTTGCACAGAGACCAAAATATTGATAATCTAAGTAGAATTCATACGGTGCCATATTTAAGCTTATCACTCTGTAATTTCTCATTTGGCAAAGCAATTTATGAATAAAATGTGTTACCTATTACTGAAATGCTCCCAGATAAGGTTCAAAATAGTATTAACCATCAATTGCCAAAATAAGTCCATTTTGAATAAACAATATTTTCAATTGTCTTTCATATCTCTGATGCTGTTGATGAAGCATAGTAGTTAAATACCAACTTTTCAATCATGGTTTGAGCAACTCTTAATGTCTGCAAGGCATATTATTAATTTGTTTTTTGATATGCTATTTTTAAAATACTAGAATTGATTAAAGATATTATTAGATCTTGGGTTTAAGTGTTTAGTTTAGTTTAGAGACGCAAAAACAGACCATTCGGCCCACCAAGACCGCACATTAACACTACCTTACACACACCAGGGACAATTTACAATTATACCAAGCCAATTAACCTACAAACCTGTACATCTTTTGGGTGTGGGAGGAAACCAGAGATCCCAGAGAAAACCCACGCAGGTCACGGGGAGAAAGTACAAACTCCATATCGACAAGCACCCAGAGTCAGGATCGAACCCGGGTCTCTGGCGCTGTGTGGCAGTAACTCTACCACTGCGCCCTTTTGCCACATGCCTATTATTTCAAACATTTCAAAGTCAGAACAATATGGACTATTTGCACAAGTATTTCTGAGGATGAAGTACGATACGATACGATAAAACTGTATTCATCCCCAGAGGGGAATTTTTGAGCCTTTTCCTTTAATCTCAGCCTTCAACTCCAGTAGCTTGCCCCCCACTTCAACACCACTGAAATGAGGCAATATATTGAGAAAGAAGTCAGGCGTGGTTTTAGAACCATGGGGTTTGTTATAGTTAAGCATGTGAACAGTCACAAGGCCACTGCACCAGAAGCTACTTGTTCAGTTGAATCAATAGTTAACTCGTTACTGGTCACTTGATTGGAGGTGGACAGTTGCGATTAAAGAAATGAGAACTCTTCTGTGTAAGATTTATACAAAGACAATTTATTCCCGCAACCTTTTCTACATTAGGCATCTTTTTTGTCATATCTTGAGAGATTTTATATTGATTTTCAATCAATAATGAGGTATAATGACCTTTTTTATATCTTTGGAAAGTGATAAAATTCTGAACTTCATTCTGTGAATGAACCATCTTTATGGATTAGGTAGATGTACCATCACCAACTCCAAATCACACTGCGATGCCGAACATTCACTTTGTAAGGCTTTGACATCGGTGGTGTCTTTGCATTCTAACACATTTCACAGTGGAGCTGCAACCTCACAGTGCAAGAGACCCGAGTTTGGGCGCAGTTTGTGTGGAGTTTGTGCGTTCTCCGTGTTACCGCATGGGTTTCCTCTTGGTGCTCCCGATCCCTCCCGCATCCCAAAGATGTGCGGAATTGCAGGTTAAATAGCCTCTGTAAATTGCCCGTAGTGTTTGAGGAGTGGATCGGAAAGTGGGATATCACAGCGCTAGTGTGAATGGGTGATCAATGGTCGATGTGGACTTGATGGACTGAAGGACCTGTTTCTATGCTGCATAGCAAAACTAAACTAATATTCTTAAGTTGGAGATCTGAACAAGACAGGAATAGGCCCTCAAGTTCCACTAACCTCATATTTAGTGAGATGCATTTGAAATGACACCACACTTATGGAGGTAGACATTGGAGGCAGACATTAGCGTACAGCAAGGTATCACAAACAGTAAGTCAAATAACCAATTCCCAGTTATTTCTGCAGGAAATGGCAGCGCTCTTCCTTTTCAAAGGTGCAGCCATGTTTGAAGGGTAATGTAGATTTACGTGAACAGATGATTTAAGATGTGTTACCTCAGAATGTGGGTGGGAATAAACTCGCACTCTGCGTTTGGAATTCAGGAAACAATTGTATGAAGTGACTGAAGTTGTACTTGATGCATCGATTTCAAGAGGACTTTTGAAGTAGACCAGAGTCATTAAAACCTGCATGGGTTTAAGAAAATGTCTGCACGAGCTGCCATTTCCTGCATAGATAACAGCGAACTGGTTATTTTACTTATTACTTGTGAAACCTGACTGTACACAAATGTATTCCAATGTCTACATCTATGTGCAGTGTCTACATTTCAAATATCTTCATATACTGTATATTCAAACATTTGTTTAAAGCAATCCTTGCTACTTTTCAGAGCTGGTGTGTTTGCTGTACTTGGCAGAGACTAGCTTGAGATGCAAATTGATGGCATTATCTCTCTCATCTCGAAAAGGAGGACACATCAGAGATGTGGCATTGAGGACCGTCTTCATAAAAGGAGATAAAGATGAGCGTGTTAATTACTGAGATATATCACCCTGCTTTCTGCCACAGGGAAAGTCACTACAATAAAAACTCTTAGGAGAATTGCAGGGAGCAAAATCATTCAATATCCATCATATTCTTGATCGCATAAAAGCCTGGATTCCATCAGTTGAGAGAATGTAAAGAATCCTTCTCAAATTTGGCTTCCCTCAGAAATCCACCTCCATCCAATGTCCGCTACAGTACACAGTACCCATGCAAGCATGGTTCTAAGCAACTGTTCAACAACAATCAGTCCAGTGCAAATTAGTGTCGAGCAACGCTGTATCATCACCGCAACACTTATCCCAATCTTTCTTGGTACACTTAGCTTTCAGCTGGAGTGGAACAAATTCACAGGATGAGTGTTTAACCTGCGTTACTTCCACTCCCAAAACAAGATCGGTCCAATCTCCTTTCATCGAGCTATCAAGCTGCAGAACACAGACAAAGTTTGAGGATGTCCACAGTCGGAGGCCAAAGTCTGAAACATCATCAACTCGTTCACCAAAGAGTACAAGAGACTGCTTCTCAGGCTAAATATGCACAGAATCAATTTGATGTGGCTGCACAAACAACAACCCCTCCCCACCCCTCCACAGCAACGATCCACCTTGAGACCCTGGAAAACGTGGAGATAGTTTAGTTTCTCACATGCAACCACTTAGTGATATCAATGGTGAAATTCAACACTGTTCCCACTGTAGACTCAAAATGCTGGAGTAATTCAGCGGGTCAGGCAGCAAATCTGGAGAATCTCCAGAGATGCTGCCTGACCCGCTGACTTACTCCAAAATTTTATGTCCACCTTGGATTTAAACCAGCATCTGCGGTTTTCTTTCCTCCACTGTTCCCAGCTGTGCTCGCACTGCCTTTGGATATCTGAGAGAGGTCTTAGAAAATCAAAATCTTGAACCCAGCATTACACTTATATAGCCTATCATTCAGCAGTGACCCTAGGCCTCTGTGGGAACAGGGCTCCCCTTCAACAAGCACCTCGGAGCACTGTAGAGGCACCACCAACCCTGTCTCTAAGATGTCTTCCATATCCACCGCCAGGTCAAGTGAAGGTGAAGGTCTAAGTCAAGGGACTTAACTGCGCAAGGCTTGGTCGCGGGGTCTTTCATCGCCCGGCTCAGCCGCGAGACGTTTCAGCGCCCGGTGCGATTCGGCCGCGGGGACTTCCATCCCCTTGCGGGGACTGTGCGGGTCGGTCGGGGACGAGCTGTGTCCGTGAGCGTGGGGAAGAGAGTGGAAGTTTTGTTGCCTCCATCACAGTGAGGGGGTGTTTGGAGTCACTGTGATGGACGTTTGTGTTGGGGTTATGTGTCTTATGTTCTTTTTTTATGACTGCTATGTAGTTTCGTTCGGTACCTCGGTACTGAATGACAAATAAAGCTCTGTTATACTGTTATACTGTTATGTTATCAATGGCGACCAACAGCCGAGGCATTGAGGCTGTACATACTATCACTGTCCATGTTACCTGCTGGGTCAGGCTGCTGAAACTCTGCGATCCATCGCTGGGAAGAGTTTACCAGGTGGACCGCGGTAATGATTCAAAGATATTGTGGGTCTTTTTGCGTACGTATCAATTCCTAGTCCATGCCTTGAGAGGCCCAGCAAAAAAGGTGAACGGAGTGGCACTGTGTCCCATCCTACCCACTATATCAAAGACATCTTGGTCCTGAGATGGCCTCAGTAGATGCACAACTGGAGTGGAAGTAAATCATCCTCAGCCCCGAGGGGTTGCCTCGGAAGAAGTGTTAGTATGTCACCTTGTAGTTTCTGCTCCATTCTTTATTCCTTCACCTTGTGGCAATATTTTGGATTTTGAGAGTTTAAATCAAGCTGAACCAGTTGGACCGGCCTATTTGTATTTCCTGACGTTTTTTCTAAGATGCCACACAAGAGAGATTGCTAAACAAAAGTAGAGTGCAGAGAGGCTGAAGGATTTGAGGATGGAATAATGGAAGCAGTGGACAGTAAGCGGAGGTGGAGGGACAGGTTGGGAAAGGTTGTTCAAGGCAAGAATAAAAGGCACATTCAAATTATTGTGGTAGTGTCAAGCAAGCTTGTTAGGCATGTCAGAAATGAGAACGTGTCCATTTGCGAAACTTTATGTAAGAAAAGGCACAACTGTACTGAAGATAGGCACAAAATGCTGGAAGCATCTCTGGAGAGATGGAATGGGTGATGTTTCTGTACCTGTAAACGCAAAGTTCAGTAACTATATTGGTTGGTTTCACTGGAGTTAATGAAAGGTTTGGGTGGATATTTATTTGTTTAGTATATTCAAGGCTGGTAGGAATATTGAGCACAGAGACAATGGAGGGATATTAGCCTAAGTGGGATTGTGAGCTTGTTGCTGAAGATTATGTGTGACTTGTACACGATGGAATGTATAAGCACCGATCGGATGGGTACTGAGAGTTTGTGCACACTGGTTGCTGGTCCTTTCCCTAGTATGGAGATGGTTTAAGAACGAGAAGAGCCAGGAATGGACCAGGTTGATGCAAGAACAGGGAAGTACAGAAATGCAGTTATCAATGAAATGGGAAAAGAGAAACATGAAAAGAAACCTAACCCGGTGAGTATTTCTAGCACACACTCAGTCTGCCAAGTCTTGCTGGATCTCCCGGTTGCTAATCATTTTAACTCCCCTTCCCATTCCCATACTGAGTATACTGGGCCGCCTCCATTGCTAGAGTGAGACCACACACAGAGCACCTCATCTACCACTTGGGTAGCTTACAAACCAACAGCATGAACATTACATTTCCCAACTTTAGGACGCTAACAAAGCCCCCTCACCCCTTCTTCTCCTCTCCCACCCCCCCTCCCGATGTTTCCCTCTCCCCTCCCCAGCGCCCCACCTGGACTTGCAACTGTTTCTCCCCTCCTCCTTCCCTTCCACCTACATTCCTTCCTCCAGCTTCACAATTCACAACTCCTCAATTATTTTGTCTCACACCTTCTGTCTTTTCATCCAAGGTCTTTGTCCAACTATCTGCCTATCAAAAACCAACCTCAGCTCCGTCCACCTATTACTTGCCAGACTTTGTCATGCCCCTCCTCTCTTGCATCTTTCACACCCACCCCCCACTCTCAACTACAGTTAGTCTGAAGAAGAGTTTCAACCCGGAACATCACCGATCCATGTTCTCCAGGGATGTTCCCTGACCCCACTGAGTTACTCCAGCACTTTGTGTCATTGATCGGTAACCCACATGGTTTGTATAAAAATATAGCCTGGGCAAAACTGACTAAAGGTGGAAATATCATCCTCATTAAAAAAACATTGTTACCCCATTAAAGATGGTTAGATAATGCAAACTAAAAGTGTTGGTATTGTGAAAACCGCAAAGAAAATCAATTAAAACACCATTAAAATGTAAGAAAAAGTGATTGATTAATGATTAAGAAATGATCAGTTTGCAAACTGATTTGTATTCATGGATTGCATGGCAAAATTTAAAAGTTACAGTTTAGACTGTACAGAATATGTATGTTCTCCCCATGACCCACGTGGGTTTTCTCCGAGATCTTCGGTTTCCTCCCACACTCTAACGAAACACAGGCTTGTAGGTTAATTGGCTTGGTATAAGTGTAAATTGTCCCTAGTGTGTGTAGGGTAGCATTAATGTGCTGGGATCGCTGGTCGGCGCGGACTGGGTGGGCCGAAATGCCTGTTTCTGCACTGACTCCAAACTAAACTATAAAAATTGGTCTATTCAGAGTTTTATATTAGCACCATGGAGTGGTTCTTGCAGGTGAATCAACTTGAATTTTCATGCATCCATATTTCTAAATGATTGGGTTGAAGATGAACCACTGGTAAAGGTGAATTATACCAGTCAGACTATTTTTTGTGCATTGCTTGTAATAAATTTAGTTTAAAATGGCTTAAAGTTAACTTCTGAATTTTAGCTACAATGTCAAAAGTTTGTAACATAAATAATAAGAAACAAAGTACTGGGGAAATATCTGTTCATGACAAAATATGTTCATGGGCGGCACGGTAGCGCAGCGGTAGAGTTGCTGCTTTACAGCGAATGCAGCGCCGGAGACTCAGGTTCGATCCTGACTACGGGTGCTGCACTGTAAGGAGTTTGTACGTTCTCCCCGTGACCTGCGTGGGTTTTCTCCGAGATCTTTGGTTTCCTCCCACACTCGGTTTCCTCCCACACTCCAAAGACGTACAGGTATGTAGGTTAATTGGCGGGTAAATGTAAAAATTGTCCCTAGTGTGTGTAGTAGGATAGTGTTAATATACGGGGATCGCTGGGCGGCACGGACTTGGTGGGCCGAAAGGGCCTGTTTCCGGCTGTATGTATATGATATGATATGATATGATATGACATTTATTTATAACAACCCAACATTCTTATGTCATGTGGAATGTGACCACATTTTAACTCTTACATATAATGGCAGTGGAGGCCAAGTCAATGGGCGTAGATTGACAGATTTTTGATTAGTAAGGGTGTCAGGGGTTATGGTGCGAAGGCAGGAGAATGGGGTTGAGGTGGAGAGATAGATCAGCCATGATTGAATGGCAGGGTAGACTTGATGGGCCAAATGGCCTTATTCTGCTCCTAGAATCTATGAACAATAAGTGAGAAGTATGCACTGTGTGGAAGGTATGCATTCATTACATTAGCAGAGGGAGCAGCTCCCATATGTTGAATATAAGGCCACCATATGAGAGTTGGATAGAGATGTTGCAGAAAGGAGCAATTTGATGTGCTGATTTACCAATCCAGTAGAGTAATATTTTATCATGTCGGCTGATAAATTCACAATTCATAATCATACTTTATTAGCCAAGTATGTTTTGCACCATACGAGGAATTTCATTTGCCATACAGTCATACCAATAAAAACAACAGGACACACAAAATACATTTTAACATGAACATCACCACAGTGACTCCTCCACATTCCTCACTGTGATGGAAGGCGAAGAAAAGTTCAATCTCTCCCTTCTTTGTCCTCCAGCGGTCGGGGGCCTCTAACCTTCCATTGACGGGGCGATCTTGACTCTCGTTGCCGGTGGTGGGCCTTCCTCTTTGGGGCGATCAAGCTCCCACATCGGGAGTAGGGGAGGGGGGGGGGGGGGGGAATCTCAGGTCCCCCGCACCGGGCGATCTACCCCAGGTCGGGGCTTGTCGAGCGTCGTGCGGATTTAGAGCTCCCGACTTCGGTCTGAGCCCGAGACTGCGGCTCCCTGATGTAATCGCACACTCAGATGGTAAGTCCACCCCCCGCGGTCAGGCTCGAAGTCAGTCCAGGGCAAGGCCTCCAGCTCCATGATGTTAGGCAGCAGAGCGACCGGAGATACGATCCGATAAACAATCGCATCTCCGGCAAGGTAAGAGATTGAAAAGTTTCCCCTGACCCCCTCCCCCACCCCCCCCCCCCCCCCCACTTAAAACAAACCAGAGAACATTAACACAGACTTTTAAAACTCACCAAAAATAACAAAAAAAGAATGAAAAGGACAGTCTGTAGGCGAGGCTGCCATCGTGATGGCGCCACCCGGTGGCGCTGCAATGGTAGCCTCGTTTACAGTCTGTAATGTCATAATGATGTCATGTTTATAAGATCCTGGAAATCTCTTTTAGTCCTCGTTCATATCTGAGCTGCATTTTAGTAAGCCATGAACAAGAGGAAGTCCATACAACCAAGGCTTTTCACTGTACCTCGGTTCACGTGACAATAAGGCACGGTAGCGCAGCAGTAGAGTTGCTGCTTTACAGCGAATGCAGCGCCGGAGACTCAGGTTCGATCCTGACTACGGGTGCTGCACTGTAAGGAGTTTGTACGTTCTCCCCGTGACCTGCGTGGGTTTTCTCCGAGATCTTCGGTTTCCTCCCACACTCCAAAGACGTACAGGTATGTAGGTTAATTGGCTGGGTAAATGTAAAAATTGTCCCTAGTGGGTGTAGGATAGTGTTAATGTGCGGGGATCGCTGGGCGGCACGGACTTGGAGGGCCGAAAAGGCCTGTTTCCGGCTGTATATATAAAATATGATATGATATGATAATAACTAAACTCAACTGAACAACTGAACGCCTTGTTTTAAACCAGGGTCCTTTTCACATTAATTGGGAGGTCCAAGCTGTGCCTGTTTCTGGAACCATTGGGATGGATGGAGGAAACGATAGGCAAAGTGATTATGGAAATGGGTGAAAAATGTGGAAAAATAAAAAAGGAAAAAAATTAAGAGCAATGCCAAATGAAAGAAGAAAAAAAATAACGCACATCATGGCATGAATTATGTGTGAAAATACATCTACAATAGATGAGGGAATATGGAAATACTTTATACAGAGCAAAAATAAGGGAACGTAATTTATGAAATTGTAATACGAACAAATACTAACCCGAAGGGTTCCAATCTGAAACTCGACTTGTCCATTCCCTCCAGAGATGCTGCCTGACCCGTTGAGTTGCTCCAGCATTTTGTGAAGACTTTTGAAACAAATGCTGTTGTGGTTGGACTTCCCTAGTAGTGGTACCGGGTGGTACCTAGGAATGGATAATTCGGGTTGATCCATAGATGTCTGCTACATTAGACTCCACAACAATGGTATAAGTAACATTATATCCATTTACAAATCACACAACTGGTGTATTTTCCCCCATTATTGGGGCCTGCTTTAACATGCATGCTGCGTACAGTTCTTTGCCACGTGTCTAACAGACAATCTGGCATCCGTGCACTGCGTAACAGTTGATACCATCCATGTGTCCAATTTGTTTGATGATTTTGTACAGACAGAACCATCCGATTGTTCAAAAGAAATTTTGAAACATTCATTGAAATACCAATTGTGATTAGTAATTGATTTTTACGCCACATTTCAATCCTGTAATGCTTAAAAAATGCACAATGTGATTAACTTTTTATTTCTTTGCTTCTCATCTTCTCATCAGATGTGTTTGTGCATCTGTTTTTACAAAGGATAGAATTGCTGTTATTTTCGTCACCTTTTAAGATGCACTTTTCCATGAAAGCATGAAGTGAATAGTTTAAAACAAACACCTCTTTCTTTGCTAAATGGTACATAAAGTGTATTGGTTCTGCATGTAAGGCCCTTGTGAAGAATAAAGGATAAATAAAGAAAACATGTGAAAACGTTGACCTTTTAATGTACCCAGCATGCTGATTTGAGTGGTGGCTTTGTCTTATGTATCTCATAACTGTGGCACTTTTAATGAAAAATGCTTTTAATGCTTAAAATGATATCATTTCTTGGGGAGCTGCTGAATATTAGATAGTGATCAAGTGGTTCTGATACCTTTCGGCATGTGAAGTTTTTGCTGTTAATCATGGTCAGATCAATGGATTACAGACCTACAGTGCAATGATAATCCTATAATTGAAAGAGAAAACCTATTACCAGGGATGCATGCATGATGTACACACCTTTAAACGTGCTTTCTTTAAATTATCCCCTCCTTTTTTTCCGCTATCATCTGACAATATTTTTCTGAGAATCCCTCTTGCGATACATCTTCCGACGTAATCAAATATCTTTCATTTTTCATTGAAAGCTTTTTTAATGCCCATTCTAAAATCTAGGCAATCACATGCTAGAAATAAAACAGTCATATGCCCAATGCTAAATTGGACTTATTCACTTACTTGCATTCTGAATGCAGCAAGTGTCAAATGCTTCAATACTACTCTTTATCAGTAAATGAATAAGCCTCATATGGCCTAACCTTGTGCTTTTTGAGCTAAGTAAAAAGTATATTGGCACCCTTGTTTTCAATGGTAGTGTTTCATTGATTTTCACAGATTTAAATCAAGCCTAAAACATTTATCTATTCCATTTGCCGAAGTTCTTTTACTGTAGTTATAAATGAGCCGGTCTTGTACTCAACGCACACAATGATCGACTGTTTTATTATAATTAAGAGATTTCAGAGAACTTTTTGTGATGTTCCCTTTCTAATCAATGTTTGTATGAAATAGTAGATGTTATAAATTGAATTGCAGATAATGTTTTCTGCTAAAACTAAATCAAGATAAATAATCTATTCCCAAGGAATATAATGATAATAATAATTAAGAGAAGAATGTTGACATTATTTAAATTGATGCATTAAATGATGTGATTAGCTCAATGAATTGAATTATTAACTTTATCTTTAGTTCAGAATGACAGTGGCATTGTGAATATTAATACATACATTTCAGTGTTATAAAACTCAAAACAACGCTCAAACATAAAATGTGCAGGAAAGAACTGCAGATGCTGGTTTAAATCAAAGGTAGACACAAAACGCTGGAGTAACTCAACGGGACAGGCAGCATCTCTGAAGTCTGAAGAAGGGTCTCGACCCAAAATGTCGCCCATTCCTTCTCTCCAGAGATGCTGCTTGTCCCGCTGAGTTACTCCAGCATTTTGTGTCTACCTCAAACATTAAAGTTTAGTTATCTTAACATGGATTTTACTATTTGAAATGTTAAAATGGCTTGGATAATTTGTACTTGGCCTTTATCCAAAATTGCTCAAAAATCCTAAAATTGGAAAAATGTAGGAGATGGGCTTGATAGGTGGGAAACTCAGCCACTGAAACGCGCTGGCATTGAAATGTGATTGCATACCACTGCTTGGTTCAGAACTGGACAATTAAAATCGTGATAATAATGATCAATCTTGGATCTTTGCACACCAGACGAGGAATTCAGTCAGGCATTTCCCAGGCTGGATTCAAGCATTTGCATCAGGCACAACTTCCACATCAGATGGACATTGAGCGATGCCACTCCCCATGCACTGCTCCTTTAGGATTTGTAGAGAGAAAAAGATGGATAGAAAGAATGAGGAATTGAAGAGATGAAGATAAAGTCCATAAAGCATCTAATGCAGATGAATTTCCTTCTTCAAATCTGGATTGATTACTGCCTGTTTTTATCTGGAGTAGATTGAGCATGTGATCATTTCTGGATTGATTGGTGCCCATTGTCGGCGTGGACTGGTAGTTGGTCGGCGTGGACTGGTAGGGCCGGACAGGCCTGTTTCCATGCTGTAGTTGTTATATGTTATATGTTATATGTTATATGTTATTGCAAACGTGGATTAGGCATTCATGAGCGCAATCCACAGTAGCTCCTTCTGATCTTTCTCCCAGCATCAGGTAAGCACCTAAGATTGCACACTTTGCTCAGTGCTATTTCTTGTCCTTCCTGAAATATTTGGAGCTGAAAGGTGACACCTAACTATCATTAGGGAGCAGTCTCATGTTTCCAGGAAGCAGACTGGATCTCTTCATCACAGGGGAGTTCTCAATACTTTATTTCCAATGACGGCAACTGCTCAGAGGGATTTACCCTGAGGATCTGTAGTTCTTTATATAGTGGGCTGCTGAACCACAGCAGATGAGCCCAGATACAATGAGAGCCATCAAATGACCGAACAATAATGTCACAGATCTTCAGACGATGAGAGGCCATTATGCATATCAACCCGGTGTGGGGATCGTGATTGGTGTTTTATTGTAGAATCAAAGAACTGCAGATGCTGGTTAATACGCAAAAGGATTCTGGAGTAACTCAGCGGGTCAGGCAGCATCCCTGGAGAACATGGAGAGGTGACGTTTCGGGTCGGGACTCTTAGTCAGACTTCAGATATCTGAAGAAGGGTCTCGACCCAAAACATCACCTCTCCAAGTTCACCAGGAGATATTGCCTGATCTGCTGAGTTACTCCAGCATTTTGTGTCCTTCAGTGTTTTATTGCCACAAGTTCCAGTATGAAGTGAAACTTATTGCACTGAGGAGGCATTATTTGGAAGACTGAGGGGGGATCTTATTGAAACATATAAAATTCTTAAGGGGTTGGAGAAGCTAGATGCAGGAAGATTGTTCCCGATGTTGGGGAAGTCCAGAACCAGGGGTCACAGCTTAAGGATAAGGGGGAAGTCTTTTAGGACCGAGATGAGAAAACATTTCTTCACACAGAGAGTGGTGAATCTGTGGAATTTTCTGCCACAGAAGGTAGTTGAGGCCAGTTCATTGGCTATATTTAAGAGGGAGTTAGATGTGGCCCTTGTGGCTAAAGGGATCAGGGGGTATGGAGAGAAGGCAGGTACAGGTTACTGAGCTGGATGATCAGCCATGATCATATTGAATGGTGGTGCAGGCTCGAAGGGCCGAATGGCCTACTCCTGCACCTATTTTCTATGTTTCTATGTTTCTACATGTTCCAGTATTTGTTCAGTGTGTTATCTGGTTTATACATGGGAGGAATCAAGCCGTATGTGAATACAATATAATGCAAAAAGAGAAAAGAAACAAAGAGTGTAGAATATAGTGTTCCATCTATGAAGAATGTGCAGATAAAAAAACATTGCCTTATAGTTTAGGCCAGGCAGAAATGGAGTGTGGTGTGGCATATGACCTTGCATTCCAAAAGCAGCTGGTGCAAGAGGAAGACCTGAAGACTGGACAAGAAGGTCATGAAGAGGAAGGAGGCACCTCGAGGGATGTCCTTGCTCAGCATCATGTGACTGAGCATAGGAAGGAGGCATTGACCAAGTTGGACATAAGGCACTGCTGAAGCATTTCACATGATGGTTTCACAAAATCATCGAATCCATCCCAAATACAAAACTCTCTTCACATCCAGTCATTATCAACAACATAGTACATCAATAATCAGGAGGGGGATGGGGCATATAAAGTATAATAGTCCATTGCATGCAACTCTGCAGATCCACTCACACTCCTTATAAGGTATTAATAAATAAATCCCTAATCCAAAGACTGAAATAGTTTTCTTATTGTATTTATTGGTCTCTAGCTCACCATGACAAGCGGACACAAAACCTACTTGTGCAATTGAACGGAGAAGTGACTGTCACAGCCATCTCCTGTTTGGCTTTTCATACATTGGCTCCAGCAGTTGTCCTACACATAGAACCTTCATCCTGGTATTGATCCTACTGGTGTGAATGCCAAGTCTCCTTCCGTGAACCCAGGAGCTCTTTCCCCACCTCTGGCCTCTTTGTCATGGCTGACACAGACTGTGCTGCTGCTGTTTGGCTGCCTCAGTGTGTGTATTTTGGAGGGCAGACACCCTTCTCAGAATGGCATGTTGCAAATTATCAGTAGCTACATTCAGGTCCAATTGGCTGAGTGGTTTTGTTTGGAAACCACCCTGATGCTGTTTGAAATGTCTTTTCATGTTGTTTAGATTTTAGATTTAGATTTAGAAATACAGCGCAGAAACAGGCCCTTCGGCCCACCGAGTCCGCGCCGCCTAGTGATCCCCGCACATTAACACTATCCTACAGCCCACTAGGGACAATTTTTACATTTGCCCAGCCAATTAACCTACATACCTGTACGTCTTTGGAGTGTGGGAGGAAACCAAAGATCTCGGAGAAAACCCACGCAGGTCACGGGGAGAATGTACAAACTCCGTACAGACGGCGCCCGTAGTCAGGATCGAACCTGTCTCCGGCGCTGCATTCGCTGTAAGGCAGCAACTCTACCGCTGCGCCACCGTGCCGCCCGTTTTAAGGTTTTTATTGTGGGGCATCCATATCTATATACTAAAACTCCCGTTTGTTTGTTTGTTTGTTTGTTTGTTCCTGAACTACAGCCAAAATGGTACACGATATCGCGACAATTTCAGGCCCACCTTACTCACCGTCGTCCCTTTGGTGCTAATGGAAGAAGTTTCATTGAAATCGGTGTTATATTTTTTAAGTTATTCACATTTTAAAGTTTAAATCTATCTCCTAGGGAGGGAGGGGGGAGAGGGAGGGAGGGAGGGGGATGGATGGAGGATAAGGGGGGTTGAGGGGTATGGAGTCGGGGGGAGAGGAGGGGGAGGGGAAGGAGGGAGTGGAGGGGAGGGGGTAGAGGGAGGGGAGGTGCGATGGAGAGGAGGGACGGGGAGGAGGGGAGGAGGGAGGAGGCAGGGAGGGAGGGGGTGAGGAGGGGGGAGAGGGGAGGAGGGAGAGGGGAGGGGGAGAAAGGGGAGGGGAGGGGAGGGGAGGGGGGAGGAGAGAGTGCTGCACCAATGCAGGAGAGGTTTGGGCCCAACGGGTTCACTTGGTCTAGTCATTAAATACAAATGTAGATTAGACGATCATTTCGCTGAACACCTTCGTTCAGTCCGCCTGGACCTACCTGATCTCCTGATTGCTAAACACTTTAATTCTCCTTCCTATTCCCACACTGACCTTTCTGCCCTAAGTCTCCTCCATTATCAGGGTGAGGCTAAACGCAAATTGGAGGAACAGCATCTCATATTTCACTTGGGCAGCTCACAGCCCACTGGTACCCAGTGAATATTGATTTCTCTCACTTCAGGTAGCCCCGGCATTCCCTCTCTCTCTCTATCCCTCCCCCACCCAAGTCACACCAGCTTGTCGCTTTCACCCAACAAACAGCTAACAATGGCCTGTTTCCTTTATCATCATTTTTTGCATATCTTTCATTCACTGTTCTATATCACTCTACATCATCGTCTATATCTCTCGTTTCCCTTTCCCGTGACTTTCAATCTGAAGAAGGATCTCGATCCAAAACATCACCCATTCCTTCTCTCCAGAGATGCTACCTGACCCGCTGAGTTACTCCAGTTTTTTGTGTCTATATTCATTAAATATAATGATGATTTAATGCAACCAAAATAAGTGAAACCCAATAAGCGAGTTTGTTATTACAACAGTGCATGCCCAGGTCATAGGTCATTCGGGATAAACATTATCGCCGGCTCAGCTACTGTGTGTATACAGACCTTCGTTTTAAATACGTCTTTTCCAGTTTTGCTTCTTCGAGGTAAGAAAATATTGCTTTCAAAACTATTAACTAGGTGTATTTATGGCTCATTTGTACAAAACTACGATGATTTTGATGCTTTAATTGGCTTTTCTTTGGTCGCTTGCTGGCCCGCTTTGGTTAGTGAGTGAGATCGTGACGATTAATAACAACAATTTTTTACTGTTTTTGTTTTGGGGGGGGGGGGGGGGGGGGGGAGAATGAAATGAAATGTATGATTTCTATAACTATCAACAGATAATATGAAACGTATTTGTGGGGTGTTCACCTCTTACTATACTAGTCCAGGGCCATGGGCTGTATGCACGTTTGTTGACTTCTGAATGCATTCTGCATGTACATGTGTAAGTAAAGTTGTGTAGTACAAAACTTAGCCACGAGTCTCCTGACTAATCATGTCTCTTCTGGTTCCCATTACATTGGATAATTTAAATCCGTATTTGACATTCTAATTTTCAGTTACAATCTTGTGATTGTATAAATCAGTTCAATATACTTGCACCATTTTCTTTTGCATTGTAACTTGTATGTAATGGACATGCTTGCGGATCGTGATTTGATAAGGTCCACGCGGCCGAAACAGATAATAAATAAATGCCCAGCACTGAGATGCATTCTCGACTGCACAGAGATATTTATAGAATGACCAGGGCATCTACAGTTGCAGGCTTTGACATGGTCCGACTACAAGAAACACAACACTGTGGAACTAATGGTTGGAATTGCCCCAAACGGCATCTTATCAAAAGCTTGGGGTGGGCGATCATCTGATACACACATTGTTAGGAAGAGTGGATTTTTGAACTTCGTTGATCCTGGGGATTGCATAATGGCGGATAGAGGATTTCCCATTCAAGTAGACTAGATGTTTCACCAACCCTATTTAGAGATTGCCCCTCCCAGCGGTGGTTATCAGCAAATGACCAAGTCAAGTCAAGTCAAGTTTATTTGTCACATACACATACAAGATGTGCAGTGAAATGAAAGGTCACCCACAGTCCAGCAATAGAGCAATAGAAAATAAATAATTTCACACACAATCACAACCAACACAAAACAAAAAACAAAAAAAAGAAACATCCATCCCAGTGAGTCTCGTCCAGTCACCTCCTCACTGTGATGGAAGGCCAGAATGTCTTTTTCTCTTCCCTGCCGTCTTCTCCCGCGGTCAGGCTGTTGAAGTTGCCACATTCCAGGCCGCGCCGGACGGTGAAAGGTCCGCAGCGGGCCGACCCAAGCCCCGCGATTCGGGGCGGGCGAAGACGCTGCCGTTGCACGTCGGGGCTGTCGTGGCTCCCGACATTGAAGACCCCGCCAGGTGGAGAAAAATCCCGCGGCCTATTTCAGGCCGCGCCGGACGGTGGAAGGTCCTCGGCCGGCTGACCCAAGCCTCGCGATTCGGGGCGGGCGAAGACGCTGCCGCTGCCGGAGCTCCCGATGTCGGCCCCGACCCAGGGGGCTGCGAGCTTCCGATATCCACGCGGCCCGCGGCCGAAGCCTCCGGAGCCTCCGAAGGCGAGTCGCAGCCGCTCCCGCAGCGTCACCACAGTCTCCGAAGGCAGCCGGCTCCGCAGATGGTAAGTACAGTCCGGTCGGTCCGCGGGCTCTGCGAACCAGAGCCCAGGTGGTCCCAGGTGGAGGCCGCCAGCTCCAGGTGTTTGACCGATGGTAGGCCGCAGCGGGAACGGAGACACCACCCAGAAAACAAAGGTCGGGTCTCCGTTCGGAAGAGACAATTTTACAGTTCCACCCCCCCCAACATAGTACACAACCACAAAAAACTACATCACATCTAAACACTACAATCAAGACAAAAAACAACAAAAAAGACAAACGGACTGCAGATGAGCCACAGCTGCTATGGAAAAGTACACAAAACCAAGAAGGTTGCCGATGTCCACATTCATGTTGAATGGGCCAAAGGTCGTCTAAAGTGGTTTAACATCCTGAGAGACACTTTACCCATCACTTTAGTTCCGCATCTTGATGATATTTTCACCGACTGCGCAGCACTATGTGATTTATTGCCTCCATTGGTGATATTGTTGTACTTGCAGATCATTTTGATCAGAAGTTCAACTTTATGTTCAACCAGATTTGATATGAACTGAAATCCAGAACTCAATCAGTAAATGTACAGAAGTTCATACAACTCTTAATTTCTTTCATTTCATTTAATCATTTACCAACCATTGTTTCAGTGGACATTAGCCATTAAGTTCACTTGCAGCGCTCTTTGTTTATCCCGAATGACCTTTGACAAATCCCATGATTCCTTGCGTTTATCGAGATACCGAACTCGCTTATTTCGTGGCACCATTCTCCTCAGTTAAAGTGTCAAGTCATTAGCTAATGTTGATAGGAAAGAGCAAAGAACAAACTCAGCCATGGAGACACAATGAACTGCAGATGCTGGAATCTGGAGGATTCCAGATGCTGCCACCTGGAGGAAGTCAGCGGGTCATGCAGCACCTGTGGAAGGCATGCGCTAGTGACGTTTCAAGTCGGGATTGTATGGCAACATTTCGAGTCTGAAGAAGGGTCCTGACCCAAAATGTTGCCCGTCTATTCCTTCCATAGATGCTGCCTGATCTGCTGAGTTTCTCCAGTACTTTGTGTTCAACCTCAGCTGTAGCCATGCAAAAGGAGAAAAGTGCAAACTTCACAAAGTGTTTTCGTAATTTTACCCACGTCTGGATGCGAGTGAACATGACCTGTTTTTGACGGCAGACAAATACACTAAAACAAACAAGGAAGTTCAACACTTTGATGATAAGCTATCCAAATGCCAGTGGAGATTCTCACGTTTTTCACATCTCCAAAACAACAGCAAAAGAATGGCTTTGAGAACCTCAACTGAATGATGTGAGGGAAACGCCCCATCCTGAGCACACAGAGTCAACATGCTTTACATTTGCTTCAGCTGTTATATTGAGAGGCTGATGTACATAATAGCAGAACTCTGAGAGCAGACACAAATTCATACCTGCGAAAAAGTTAAAGGAAATGTAACGTAACTGAAAGATAGTTTGTTCACTGATTGCAAATGTCACCTACAATGCTGGAACTTATTACCCATCCCTAATTAACTGTGAACTCTGGAGGCAATCACATTAGTAGATCTGGTGTTACCATGCTGGGTAAGGGCGGCAGGATTTAGTGTAGTTTAGAGATACAGCGCGGAAACAGGTCCTTCCGCCCACCGTCCTCGCCGTCCAGCGGTTCCCGCATACTAATACAAGGGACAATTTACAATTTAACCAAAGCCAATTAACCTACATACCTTTACGTCTTTGGAATGTGGGAGGAAACTGGAGCACCCGGAGAAAACCCACGCAGGAGAATGTACAAACTCCACACAGACAGCACAGGTCTGGATTGAACCCGGGTCTCTGGCGCTGTGTGGTAGTAACTCTACCGCAGCGCCACCCAGTTTCTCCACTGAATGACTTTGTATCTCTTTTTACCAGTCTGAGAGCTACATGGCTATTGTTACTGAGACTCGCTGTTTTTAATTCAAGATTTATTTGATTACTTGTATTAAAATTTCCCAATGGCCACGATGGGATTCAACCTTGTGACTCTGGATCAATGGTCGAGAACCCTGACTGCTCGGCCGATAAATTAACCACTACACTACCTAACATGTATAGGGGTGGCAATTTAACCTTGGTCACCTGTGCTGGGGATTGTGTCATCACTGTGATCTGAACTTACCTTCTGATTCCTGAAGTCAGTGGTATTTCCATCTTCATACTAAACTTCAGAGGCAAAGTATACCTAACAAGCACTGCCATATTTACGTGGGTCGTGCATGAATTGAAGGATGAATTCCTACGCCATAGATCTGGAATGTGGGATGTCCACCAGCATTTTCTCAGAAAAGAGAGACAGGGTTATTTTGTGTCGATGTTGAATTTTACTTTTTAAGGGCAGAAGGGGCTGTGATAAGTAAGTGTAAATAAAGTGAGTGCACAAAGTTGCAGATGCTGATGGAAAGGGCATGCTTCGTTTTTGGGAATGGGTGGAAGGTGTAAAATAACACATAAAACACAGCTGTTGGTGTTTTGTGTTTCTGAGTCAATTTGAATGGGATTGTAACACAAGAAAACATTGGTTCTATCTCTCACGCAGTTTTGAAAGACTTTTAAGCATTTCCATTTAAGCAGCAGAAAATCAATCCCCTCCCATTCTCCATAGACCACCGACAAAAAAGTAGTTTGTTCTTTAAACTGTAATTACAGTAAGCTATAAAACACTTGGCAAACATATGTTAAAAGAAAATAGCAGCAGTCTGACTTGTGTAGAAAGGAACTGCAGATGCAAAGATAAACGGAAGATAGACACAAAAAGCTGGAGTAACTCAGCGGGTCAGACAGCATCTCTGGAGAGAAGGAGAAGGTGGCATTTCGGGCTGAGACCCTTCTTCAGACTGAGACTCAGAGTGCTGAGAGCACTGACTCTCAGTCTGAAGCGGATTCTTACTTGCTTAGATAGTGTAGGATTTCAGAATGCTTGCGCCAACTAGCATACACACTGCATATAATTAAACTGCATATATTTAGGTTTTGCCAATGCTTGAAACTTGAGTGATGGTAACAATTCCAGTCATTGAAGAAACCTATTTAGTAGCATCAAAAGTAATAAAGCATTCAAATACGTAAAGAAATAAAATAATTTCTGTGTTGGAATCACATTTGTAATTATAATATGTATAGAAAAAGACGCATATGTCTTTAATTGGCACAATAAAAAAATACAGCAGTTTAAAATGATTAATCTTTTTATTAACTATATATTTTCTAATGTATTTTAAGATAATGAGATGATGGTATTGGTTATTTAATAATTCCAGACATTATTGAAATAAATAAAATAAATATAAGGTTAATTGTTATGAGAAATCCCTGTGGGCTCAGGTTTGGATATTTGGCCTTTGCATTATGGTAAGTGGTGAACTTTGATGCAATTAGCAATGAAGATAATAGGTTGAATATAAAAGCTTTATGATCCACTAAAAGGTTGAAGTTAATTTGCTGCAACTAATTTCAATGAAGCTATTTCCTCATATCAGTTTAGGTTTTCTCAGATTTACATTTCTACCTGTTTTGAAGGTGTTGAAAACACAAAGCTTAAGTTGTAATTGTCAAAGAGCATCCTCTTAAATTAGGGACTATGAAAGTAACAAAAGAGTTGATGTCTTAAACAGGCATTAGCCATAAGAGGTGAGGTTGAGACAATTTGATTAAGAGTTTCAATGAAGCAAATTTAACTGCTCTCCATCAGAAAGGCTTTGAACTTTTAGATTTTTTTTAGATTTAGAGATACAGCGCGGAAACAGGCCCTTCGGCCCACTGGGTCCGCGCCGCCCAGCGATCCCTGCACATTAACACTATCCTACACACACTAGGGACAATTTTTTAATTTTTTTTACATTTGCCCAGCCAATTAACCTACATATCTGTGCGTCTTTGGAGTGTGGGAGGAAACTGAAGATCTCGGAGAAAACCCACGCAGGACACGGGGAGAACGTACAAACTCCGTACAGACGGCGCCCGTAGTCAGGATCGAACCTGAGTCTCCGGCGCTGCATTCGCTGTAAGGCAGCAATTCTACCAAACTTTCTGTTTGGTAGGGTGCAGACATTTAATCTGATTATTTTACAAACAAGTGATGTTGTAGGAATTCACAAGCACCAAAATGTGTTTTAGCCTTTAGTTTTTCATTTATGATTTGCAAAAGTGTTTGTCGTTCTCAATGGGCATTATCGGTTCCAGGGTTAATACTTGCCTTCAACATTGGACCATTTGTGTGAGAGTATGATTAAATGTCTTTGTAAATGGGGGAGTATTTGATTGCTAAATAAAATGGTCAACATGGTTCTATTTCAGGTCAATAACGTAAAATAGTACAATGAAGAGGAAATTAAAAGTCCATCGCTATGAGGTTACATTCAAATGACGTTTGGTGGTAAATCTAAAAGCAAAAAAAAAACATGCAGTCGCTGGCAATCTAAAACAAAAGCAAACAATATTGGAACTACTCACCGGATCAGGAAGCATCTATGATGAAACAGAGTTCATTTTTCAGGTCGATGATCAGGTCGATGATGTGCAACCTTGTGATGATTGCAAATCAATGGGAAATATACACTATATTATATCAGACCTAGAATATTAAAAGAAGGGTCTCAGCCCAAAATGCCAACCATTCCTTCTCTCCAGAGATGCTGCCTGTCCCGCTGAGTTACTCCAGCTTTTTTTGTCTACGGTTTAAACCAGCATCTGCAGTTCTTTCTTACACACTAAAATATTAATTAATGATTTAACTTCTGTATTTATTTGTTATGCCATTGAAGACTATTCAACTCCCCTCTTATGTTTTTCCTTATTCTCTCTCAACTCCCTCTTTATTTATTTACCATTTAATCAAACAGTAATTAACAGTTGTTAGTTAATCTACCAGGATAACTTAGGGATGTGGGAGAAAACCAGAGCATGGGGTGAGGACCAAAGATACCAGAGGAACAAGATAGACCACTCGACCCTAAAAACCGTAGTATGTCATGGCGCCATTTTAGTAGGCAGAAACTTGCAGAAACATTTAAAAATAAAAATAATAAAAATCTGTGAATTGATAGATGAGATATATTCTGCATTTTAATGGTATCATCACACGTACTGTTCCCCCAAAATACTAATCACACTGCGAGAGGCATAACGGATGGCGGGTTTTGCCTACTAAAATGGCGGACGTTACGCTCCTTTGCGTACTACACTTGAGTATAGGCGATTTCAACGGAGTGGTCCATCTTGTTCCTCTAGTATCTTTGGTGAGGACCCAGGCGATCATTAGAAGAATGAGCAAACTTCATGCCGGGTCAGGAGAACTCTGATTTTCTTTCCCCACGAATGATGTCTGACCTATGCAGTACTCCAATCATTTTCTGTTCAGATGACCAAAACTCTTTTGTTTAAAGGGGTGCATGATGTATTGCTTTTAGGGAAAAGATATCCCAGAGGCACTGTATTGCAATGTATATTTCTCATTGATTTGCATTCGTCACAAGGCTTCACAGGTTGAAAACCAAATAATATAGCAATTGTTATGAACTCAAAGCAGTATTGAATAAGTAAATTTAAGCATTTAATAAGATAGTTTCACAATGGTACACATTATTATGGTCTTGCCTCTTGCTCCTAGCATGCTCAGGGACAGAAATCCAATTTAAATGAACATCACTTCAATATTCTACACAGACCTTTTAATAAAGAGATTTTTATGTCAATACTGATATTTCAACATGAGTGCATGGTCCAAAGTAATTCTCATTCCTTGCGAGTTTTATTTAATATTGTGGATACTGTATCTCTCACAGCGAGTGATTTGGAGCTGCCCATATTTTAACAATTTCTAGAAAGCATCTTGTTGGGCTTCACTGCTCACCTCCAAAGTTGTCAAGGCCACGGAGATTTCTATCCGAGTCAGGAGAACGCACATTTGTTTTAATTGGGGACATGTGTGTCAAGTATTTGTATGGCAGAAACAATCCGGAGCATTGAGTCATCCCAAAACAGCATTCAAATGCATGCTATTGATGAGGTAGGCTCGTATGTCCATAAGTTCACAAGTTATAGGAGGAGAATTAGGCCATTCAGCCCATCAAGTCTATTCTACCATTCAATCATGGCTGATCTATCGTTCTCTCTCAACCCCATTCTCCTGCCTTCTCCCCATAACCCCTGACACCCTTACTAATCAACAATCTGTCAACCTGCGCCTTAAAAATACAATACAATACAATACAATACAACATATCTTTATTGTCATTGCACAGGGGTACAACGAGATTGGGAATGCGCCTCCCATAAGATGCAATTAATTAATTAGCTAGTCAGTATTAATTTAAACAACCCAATGAAACAAATTGGGACAGTTTTAAAACAGAATAAAGTGCAAGTAGATCTGTGCCGGTTCACTGTGCGATGTGACCATCCAGCTCAGCAGAACCGGTTCATAGCAGCTATGGCCCTGGGGATGAAGCTGTTCCTGAGTCTGGAGGTGCGGGGGTAGAAGGCCTTGTATCATCTGATACCCCATGACTTGGCCTCCACAGCCATCTGTGGCAATGAATTCCACGGTTACACCACTCTCTGGCTAAACAAATACCTCCTTTCGTACGTCTTTTCATTCTGAGGCAATGGCCTCTGGTCCTAAATTCTTCCACTAGTGGAAACTTCCTCTCCACATCCACAATATTCAGGCCTTTCACTATTCGGTAAGATTCAATGAGGTCCCCCATCATCCTTCTAAACCACGTGTGCAGGCCCAGTGCTGTCAAACACTCACCATATGTTAACCCAAGTATTCCTGGGATCATTTTCGTAAACCTCCAATGGACCATCTCCAACGCCAGCACATCCATTCTCAGATATGGAGCTGAGCGATTCTGTCTTAAGAAACAATAACTTCCAATAATATCATTACTGTTGCTATATGTGTTTTGACAAAGCTAATCGCAGAGTGGTACAATTTCAACAAATATCTTCTATGTGCTTGCATTGAACGTGTCTAAAATTGCAATACCTTTTGCACTAAAATTATGGAAATGCCATTAATCTCACTAGTACATTATCAGTAAATTCTGGCCTCATATCTATTTTGAATTTCATATTTTGATCTTCAGGAAAACGGGTTATCATTGAAAAAATTAGTTATGACTTGTCCGTTCCATTGCCACTTTAGTTGAACATGGAGACTTTATGACTGCACACTGAACCATGTGGGCTTTCCTCAAGCTTACTAGCAAATTAAAGGGAATCATAACAAAGTTTTGTTTTGAAGGGCATCCCAACAATGAGGAAACTAATTATTGAAATTGCTTTTATTTAATTTTGCAGTGAAAAAAGATTGATAGAGTAGGAATATTGTACTTAACCTTTTTAACCTTAAGAGAATGTAATGTAGTGCATTAGTCCATAATCTAAATGATCAACACTCAAATGTAAAAAAAATTGTGATTCTAATTTAAAGGGATTATTTCATTGACTATATGAATCAATAATATTGTAGACTGTACCAGTTTCATTATGCTTCACTACTGCAGATTTTATGGTCCAGTTTCTTTATTTTTTCCATTTTGTGCGTACAAGTTGGTTTATGTACATGCACTTTATTTGTGACATCTTGGAGTAACAATGTACTGTTTTGTTTCCTTCTCTGCAGTCTGATGTGTAGGTTCAATTTTATTTTTTTTACTAGAAATTAACTGCAGTTGAAATAGACAAGTTTGCGGTAAAGACGTACAGGTATGTAGGTTAATTGGCTGGGTAAATGTAAAAATTGTCCCTAGTGGGTGTAGGATAGTGTTAATGTACGGGGATCACTGGGCGGCACGGACTTGGTGGGCCGAAAAGGCCTGTTTCCGGCTGTATATATATGATATGATATGATATGATAAAGTGTAAAAGGAAAACTAGATTCATCATAGAGTGGAATAGACATTTAAACCACTTCCATCACCCGCTGGCATTTCTGAAGGGACTGCCAAATTCAGATTGTTTTCGTGCCTGCCAGACACTGATACATAACAATTGTCATAGATTCTGCTTGGCTAAAGTATTATTTGGTTTACTTTGCTCCGCGGTGTACTGTGTTGTTTCTTCCGCCCTTTACATTGAGCAAGGATCAATGTTGAACAGTTCCCGAACAGAAGTTATTAATTTTCCTAACAGCAATGTACCACAGGACATTGTGTAGGTATGTTAATATAGACGGCAGAAGAAAAAATGTTGTCTGGGTTTAAAAACATGTTGATGGCTGTCGAGCAATATGGAAGACGATGTAAGATCAATGTCAGCAGCAGCTTATTCAAATCTCTGTCAGAATTTGGCAGCGGCACAGTGACAATTTTCATGAATCATTTTTATTGTGGTACTTATGGCTGAAAAGCAGTACTAATCCAACATGGGAACAATTCATGTTTCTCGAGTAACAAACAGTGCCATGTTGGCTCTGCAGAATTCAATCAGTCAAGTGCAAATGACAATCTAAATAGTCAATGGAGCCACTGATATCATCCTCACAGCACTGATATCATCCTCACAAATCAATCAATTGAATGTATTTGTCGTGCTTCTCCTGCACCAACGATAGGTCCAAATAAAATAATCAGGCTGGTTGAAAACCCTTGCGTTGAACATGTGGAGTGGAAGCAATCTCTTGTCTTTGAGCAAAATCGTGGAGGAGCAATGGAATCAGACAAAGAGAATAATTAGGCAATGTGGCAGATGTAACTCGGTTTCTGTTTTTAAACCACATATGGCAGTGCTGGCTCGAAGGGCCGAATGGCCTCCTCCAAAACATCACTCATTCCCTCTACCCAGAGATGCTGCCTGTCCTGCTGAGTTACTCCAGCATTTTGTGCCTATCTTTGGTTTAAACCAGCATCTGCAGTTCCTTCATTTATACATTCAGTCTAGCCAAAACAGTTTTTTAAATTGCTGGAATAGACTGACATAATTCCTGTCCTTTCCTGTGTATTTCTCCCTGAAAATATAAAGGCAAATCTTCTTTAATATAAGAAAGATATTGTCCCTGACTAAACTGTAATATGGATTCTGCTGTCGATAAGCACTGGACATCATTATAGAAACCATCTTACATTCTACACCACTTGAACCCCAGGTGAATTATTTAAATCATTGAATGGTAATTCCACTGTTGTTGACTCAATCCACAGGAAAATGTCTCAGATCATCAGCTGGGCAAATGGTTGATTTCTGCACCCATGCTATTCCAGATTGCTATTTCCCACTGAACTGAGGATAATATCCAGTTGCAGTTGAAAGGGTTGATTTTCAAGTTTGGTTTAGTTTAGAGAATACTGTGTGGAAACAGGCCCACCGAGTCTGCACCGACCAGCGATCCCCACACATTAATACCATCCTACACATACTGGGGACAATTTTACATTTAGATTTAGAGATACAGCACAGAAATAGGCCCTTCGGCCCACCTACACACACTAGGGACAATTTTTACATTTACCCAGTCAATTAACCTACATACCTGTACGTCTTTGGAGTGTGGGTGGAAACCGAAGACCTCGGAGAAAACCCACGCAGGTCACGGGGAGAACGTACAAACTCTGTACAGACAGCGCCCGAAGTCAGGATCGAACCTGAGTCTCCGGCGCTGCATTCGCTGTAAGGCAGCAACTCTACCGCTGCGCCACCGTGCCGCCCATTTATACGAAGCCAATTAACCTACGAACCTGTACGTCTGTGGAGCGTGGACAGAAATCGACACAAGGAGAACGTACAAACTGTGTATCGATAGCACCCGTTGTCAGGATCGAACCCAGGCCTATGGCGCTGTAAGGCAGTAGCTCTAGCACGACGCCATCATGCTGCCCAAATTGCACGGTGCGGAAGTAGCTTGCGACTGTGCTTTTTGCCAAAAATAGAGATGCAACTCTTCTTTATTATAGGAAAGATAAAGTTCCTTTAATTCAATACGCACTACTGCTGAACTTCACCTAGAGTAAGAGAAAGTATAAGGAAATAACTGCAGATGCTGGTACAAATCGAAGGTATTTATTCACAAAATGCTGGAGTAACTCAGCAGGTTAGGCGGCATCTCAGGAGAGAAGGAATGGGCGACCTAGAGTAAAAGTCATCAGCAGTAGCTGAAGTTGCAATTGTTCTAAAGGTAGCCTTGTTGGTTGCATAGTAGATGCACGATTCCTTCAAACATATAGATTTTTTTTAGATTTAGAGATACAGCGCAGAAACAGGCCCTTCGGCCCTGGTCCGCGCCGCCCAGCGATCCCCACACACTAACACTATCCTACACACACTAGGGACAATTTTTATAGTTGCCCAGCCAATTAACCTACATACCTGTACTTCTTTGGAGTGTGGGAGGAAACCGATGATCTCGGAGAAAACCCACGCAGGTCACGGGGAGAACGTACAAACTCCGTACAGACGGCGCCTGTAGTCAGGATCGAACCTGAGTCTCCGGCGCTGCATTCGCTGTAAGGCAGCAACTCTACCGCTGCACCACCGTGCCGCCCTTATATTTGTTACATTTTGCTGATAAAAGGATAGGTCGATGCAAATAAATGTGCCATAAATGATGCACTTGTGATGGATATTTAACATCTTGAATACAATACCCTAAATTCATTAGGGGACATTAAACAACACGTCTGACGATTCTCAGGCCTGCAGACGAGAATGATTCACAATGTACGAAGCCTGTGATAGATCCTGGTCCCTAAAGACAGATGGAGCAATTGAAATAAGCACCATTTGCAGTAGATAACCTTGGTGACATATTCATCTTAATGATGCTCACTTTCCTAATCCAAGAGGCCGATAACATGTTCTGCCAGAATGGCTCTGCTTTAATCTATTTGATAAGTGCATGGAACAATTTTGGCAATGACACATTTGCCCTCTTTGCATCAGGCAGAAACTCTGGAAACACCATCATTTATTGAGTTATTTGCAACTTTAAAAAACTTTAGCAGAAGTTCGTGAGAGAAGGCAAGGGAATAATCTTCCCGATTGATCGGAAAAGTCAGAATTGAGACACAGGCATTCAGCATTGTCTTGCAAATAGTTGATGTTTCCTTTGATTCATTAGTTTCATTCATAAACAGAAGTAACATGCATGTCAAAAGGATTTTTCAGTTGGTAAGATTGCATGCAGTTTGATATAGGGGGGGCTACTGTGTCTGAGTACATCCACAAAGAGGCTTCTTTAATTCAACACACTGGCAGAATATATAGTTATTTGATACAATTTTGTTTGTTCCAACAACCATGTAGTAATGACATTGACTTATTTACATTTACATGCCTTTAATTTATTTCTTAAGTTAGCTTTCAGTACATTTTCTTATCAGTTAGGGTTTGATCTATTTTTGAGTGGTTGTAATATTACATTATAATTTTTTTCCTATCCAACATGAATGGCAAATGCATGACTCCATTTAATGCTAGCACAAAGTCTGACAAAAACTTATACTCTGCTGTATGAATAAACATGTCCTGATATTGGCATAAACTTATGTGCTACTGCTTGGAGCTTGGTGTATTCATAACAGCCACAAAATATAAGGTGAAATCATTTCTGAGCATAAAGTAATGTAAGTGACGCATAATCACTTTATATCTGTAGCCAATCATTTCATTGGCGGCACGGTGGCACAGCAGTAGAGTTGCTGCCTTGCAGTGTCAGAGCCCCAGGTCCCGGGTTCGATCCTGACGATGGGTGTTGTCTGTACGGAGTTTGTACGTTCTCCCCGTGACTGCGTGGGTTTTCTCCGAGATCTTTGGTTTTCTCCCACACTCCAAAGATGTACAGGTTTGTAGGTTAATGGCTTGGTACAAGTGTAAGTTGTCCTTAGTGCGTGTCGTGGTAGTGTTAATGTGCGGGGATTGCTGGTCGGTGTGGACTCGGTGGGCCGGAGAACCTGTTTCCGCACTGTATCTCTAAATTAAACTATACAAAATTTGATTGATGTTGTTTCTGGAATGTGATCCCTGTATTCTTTCTCAACCTTTGCTTACTTTATTCCCCAATTTGGTGTTTTGTAAAGGCCAAGTATTGTAGAATCTTTCATCAATAGTTATTGTTCTTTTGCATAAAGTTGACTGAACTAAGGCTGCCCCTTGTTACTTTTTGCACAGTTGTGAACACATGACATCCAATTCAACTAAGCCACAACAATTACTGAGGCATGAAATGGCAGGCTATTTTAAGGTGAAGTTTTTTTTGCAAATTGTGAAAATGTCTTATTGCAAATTTTGTTTAGCTGACCAGGCTTCGAGTTCTACTGATATTGTAGACTGTTGTTTATCACCGAATCTTGCAGCACAGAATGAAACCATTCAACCCATCAAGTCCATGTCAAATCTCGATTAGATCTATATTAATCATATATAGTCACTGTTCTTCCCCCCACTGCCCAATTTTATTTTCAAATATTATGTTACCTCCATTATAGGTGGAATTTTAATATTTTATTTTAAGTATGAAATTATTTGTGCTGTGGAGGGCTCTGCATGAAGCAAGATACATACGTGTGATAAATGCACACATGTAAGTTGTAGGAGAGAGTGAAATAAACAAGATGCACATGTTTTAGTGATTCACCATGCCTCTTAGCACTTCATTTTATTCCTGTATTATATGCACTTAGAACAACAAAGAATAGACATTGTGTGGGAAGGAACTGCAGATGCTGGTTTACACCGAAGACAGACACAAAATGCTGGAGTAACTCAGTGGGACAGGCAGTATCTCTGGAGAGAAGGAAGGGGTGACGTTTCGGGTCAAGATCCTTCTTCAGATATAAACATTCATGCACCACACGCGAGCACGCACACGCACGAGCATGCACACGAGTGCACATGCACACGCGTGCACACACACACACACACAACAAATTGATGAGCACAATGTAAAGAATAAACTTCCTGTGAAAAGAAGAAAACTTGAGTTTGTGTCAAGCTCCATTGAAGAACATGGTGGCAGTTTCACGTCCCTCAACTTTCCCGAGGACAGTGGCAGCTGCCCTTGAATGTGTGGGGAAAATTGAGCACGAGAAAAAGCACTGATTAAAACTCTGCACAAGTAAGGGGAATGAGGGCGGTCACGGTGGCGCAGCGGTAGAGTTGCTGCCTTACAGCGAATGCAGCGCCGGACACCCGGGTTTGATCCCGACTACGGGCGCCGTCTGTACGGAGTTTGTACGTTCTCCCCGTGACCTGCATGGGTTTTCTCCGAGATCTTCGGTTTCCTCCCACACTCCAAAGTCGTACAGGTTTGTAGGTTAATTGGCTTGGTAAATGTAAAAATTGTCCCTGGTGGGTGTAGGATAGTGTCAATGTGCGGGGATCGCTGGTCGGCGCGGACCCGGAGGGCCGAAGTGCCTGTTTCCACGCTGTATCTCTAAACTAAAAGTAAACTAATACAGGTCAAAAAGCTTCTTGACGAGTAATTTGGGTAAGATTTGCACAAGAAAGGGCAATGAAATGGATGAGGAGGCATCTTGGGAAGTACTTTGGGGGAGGGCTGCTGATATTTTTGTTGTAAAGAGTGCTGCTCTGTACATCTGCAGTGGCCAGCAGAGCACTTGTGCACAAGAAAGCTCCAGACAGTCGTGCAGCAGGGGATCACATGGGAGAGATAATATGGTTAATTGGTTGAGTTAGAGAGTGCACCAATGAATCTAAATTGAGCAAGGAAGCTGCAGGAACTTCAGCGCATTCCAGTGTGAGGTCATTAGTTTTGGCAGGAATAGCCTCAAAGGAAGTGGATGCAGTGACTGCTCAGGTTCATGCTATAATGTAAGCCCTAGGGTGCATGGTCAATAGACGAGCCTTTCACCTCACAGCGGCGATATTTTGTAGAGAAAATAACACCGTGAAAATTGACAGTGCGTGTGAGATTGTATCTGGAGCGGATGGTGCTGTGCAGGGACACGAGACGGTTGCCCACTGAAATAGACTCCAAAACATACAGTAGATGTCCTTTGGGACAGGGACAGATGTCCTGTGTGGTACCTCAGCTGCACGGAGGCAGAGAGGAAAGCTCTTCAGCGGGTAGTCCATAGAGCTCAGAGGACCATCGGAACACAGCTACCAGCCTTGGAGGGCATCTACAACACACGATGCCTCAGAAAAGCCACCAACATCCACAAAGACACTTCACACCCCTGCAACAGTCTGTTCGAACTTCTACCATCGGGCAGACGATACAAGGCCTTCTACGCCCGCACCTCCAGACTCAGGAACAGCTTCATCCCCAGGGCCATAGCTGCTATGAACCGGTCCTGCTGAGCCGGATGGTCACATCGCACAATGATCCGGCACAGATCTACTTGCACTTTATTCTGTTTTAAAACTGTTACAATTTGTTTCATTGGGTTGTTTAAATTAACACTGACTAGCTAATTAATTTATTGCATCGTATGGGAGGCGCATTCCCAATCTCGTTGTACCCCTGTACAATGACAATAAAGATATATTGTATTGTATTGTGTATTGAAAGCAAAAGACGTTGTGTTCAGTGAAATGGCATTGAAATTTTCATATCATTTCAAAGCCAAGTCCTTGGAAGTTGGAACTAGGAAACATAAGTTCTGTGAAGTTAGAGGAAGTAAATTATCCAGTTGAAGGACCTTTTTTGCTATTTTCCTAAGCCGTGCATTGCATGACATGTTTGTTTGCGATGGAATTAATGAGCAAATTTGAACAATGTCGTACAAAGGTTCAATCGCACATTTGATCTTGCATGCAAAATTGTGGCATCTGTGGAAATGGTAAAGAATCTTATCCATTTCAAGATGCAGATACAATTATAGTTTACAGTACAGAAGCAAAGGTTAAAACTCCTGAATATAATCTAAAGCAAAAAGGAGATAGACACAAACTGCTGGAGTAATTCAGCGGGACAGGCAGCATCTCTGGAGAGAAGGAATGGGTAACGTTTCGGGTCGAGACCCTTCTTCAGACTCGACCCGAAATGTGACCCATTCCTTCTCTCCAGAGATGCAGCCTGTCCCGCTGAATTACTCCGGCACTTTGTGTCTATCTTCAGTTTAAACCAACATCTGCAGTTCCTTCCTACACATGATAATGTAAAGCATATGAGTGGGTCCAGGTCACTTAGCTGTTATATCCTGGAAGCTACCGTGAACAAGTCTAAAACCGAGATAGTTAGCCAGAACATCTTAATTGGTTCCTTTTTTATTTCAGAAGGAGGATATTTAGAATAATTATTGAAGCCAGTGAGATCAATAGATGATTGGCTTTACGCCATTCTCAGCAATGTTGGAAAACTTGACCTCATAACAGAAGTCTGGTTAAATGATCATCATATTAATCCAACAGCAGATTTCTTACCAGTGAGTAAAGGTTCATATCATAAGTTCAACCAAGTGCTATGAACAATGAAAACACACTCAAGTGAAGTAATTGGGCTAAATGAAATTTTTTGTGACTCTGTCAACCAAGTGATCGTAGTTGTTGAACTGATGAAGAAGACTGGACAGAAATCAGCTCAGAGAATTAAAAACTTGGCGAGACAGAGTAATTCTGAATTGAATTTTCAAAATTACACTTGGACCTACTATAGGGAAAGTATGCGAAAAATATTCCATCTTATCCACAGGTGTATTACAGGTTATAATGCCCAGATTTGTATTAAGCCTGGTGCCAGTCAACAGTAAGCTTCAATGAGAACGGAACAGAGAACATTACCTTCTCATTAGAGCTAAATGCTGAGTAGCAACGTTTTCACGAAACTAGTTCTGTCATGCATATGCTTAGCATAATGAGATAAAAGAAGTCAGCAATATTTTGCAAATATTATGCTTTCGGGTCTTATTTGTATGCAGGAATGATCTTGTGGTGGAAATCATGACTGAAAGGCTTTCAAGTTACCATTGACAAGGCCCGACTAAACATAGATCGTTGCGTGGTCAATCATGGCATACTTTTAGCAACAGGCATTGAAAAAAACACTTACAAGTGTTTGAGCATCTTCTTAAGTGTCGCGTAAAATTCAGAAGAAGTGTGTGTTTGAACAGAATGCAGAAGTTTCCTTTTGGGCTGAAAATGGATGCAGATCGTTGCAATCAGTCAAGTAAAGTGGCAGCTATTTTGAAGGCAAAAGAAAACCTGACAACAGGGACCCAGGTTCGATGCTGGCCTTGGGTTCTGTCTGTATGGAACTTTGTGCATTCTCCCTGTGACCACGCGGGTTTGCTCCAGGTGCCCCGATTTCCTTCCACATCCCAAAGACCTGCGGGTTTGCAGTTTTAATTGGCCTCTGTAAAATTGCCCCCAATGTGCAGTGAGTGGATAAGAAAGTTTGATAACATAGAATTAGTGTGAACGGGTGATGAATGGTCAGTGGTACATTTGGTGGGCCAAAGGCCTCTCCACACTAAACTAAACTAAATTAAACTAAACTGAACTAAATTCAATGCAGGACTTTGATCATCTCTTCGCACAGTAGATGTTTTGCCAGTACTGGCAGCATTATATCTGTTCCTGAAGAAAGTAAATAAAGGAAACTGGAGCATAATGCAGCAAATTGCAGTTGAGTCTTGCAAGTGACAATGGGTCTGAAGAAGGGTCTCGACCCGAAACATCAACCATTCCTTCACTCCTGAGATGCTGCCTGACCCGCTGAGTTACTGCAGCATTTTGTGTCTAAATTCGATTTGAACCAACATCTGCAGATATTTTCCTACACATGCATATAATGTAACTCAGAATTATGAGATATGATTATCCATGTAAAACCAATTGTGTTTATATTGCATGCAGTGAAGGACAGTGAGAGAAATTATGGTCAAAATAGAAAAGGGACACTACCATTTGCCCAAAGCGAAAAAGTGTTCCATAGTTTCTGTTGAGCAGATCTTGACTGTAGTCACAGACCAGAAGGCTTTTTTGACTATTTTTAGACTGAATTTAGAAAGGGGCCTGTTTCTGCACTGTATCTCTAAAGGCTAAAGTAAAGTTAGAATTGGTCACCATTGGTCTCCTGCTCTGTGGTAGATACTTGGAAAATTCAGAATATGGTTGCGCTGATGAGGAACAAGAGACTGTAGATATTGAGAGCCAGAGGCAGAATACAATTCAGGCAGCATCTGTGGAGGGAAATGGACACTTGATGTTTCGGGGTGAGATCTTCCACCTGGACTGAATGAGTAGAGGGGAGATAGCCAACTTAGTTCAATGTGGACC
Organism: Rhinoraja longicauda; assembly: GCF_053455715.1. NCBI lineage: Eukaryota > Metazoa > Chordata > Chondrichthyes > Rajiformes > Arhynchobatidae > Rhinoraja > Rhinoraja longicauda. Next base: position 40,836,066 of record NC_135968.1, read on the forward strand.
TTTGTGGAGAAGGCACTTACAATACTGTTGCCATCTTATACGGTGTGTGTCGTTCAGGTGGTGGGGTGGGGGGTTGGAAGGCTGATGTAAATATTGCTATGTGATAAGGGGCCACAGTTTAAGAATAAGGGGTAGGCCATTTAGAACTGAGATGAGGAAAAACTTTTTCAGTCAGAGAGTTGTGAATCTGTGGAATTCTCTGCCTCAGAAGGCAGTGGAGGCCAATTCTCTGAATGCATTCAAGAGAGAGCTAGATAGAGCTCTTAAGGATAGCGGAGTCAGGGGGTAGGGGGAGAAGGCAGAAACGGGGTATTGATTGAGAATGATCAGCCATGATCACATTGAATGGCGGTGCTGGCTCGAAGGGCCGAATGGTCTCCTCCTGCGTCTATTGTCTATTGTGATGGTTAGAGGTCTCGATTGGATTGAGGTACGTGGAGAGGATCCTCAGAGAAACCTATGATGAAGGGTAAGCTTTTAATTTAGAGGGAGTTACCAAATGGCAATCTCCCAAAGGGACGAATCTTTGGATTGTTGCCCACTTGAGCAGGTGCTCCTGAGGTTTTGCCAAGGCTGGCCTCACATTCATTGTGAAGACCTGCTTCCTGATGAGGGGCCCATGCTATCTTGAACCACCCATCTCTGAGTGAGTCCTGCAGGAGTGGGAGTGATATACATTTCATGCCATTGCGTGCAACGGCGTGTGTACAGATACTTCCGGGCCCCCTAGGGTCCAAAAGTAAAATAGTGAACTTTGTAATAGTCACAGTAGGAAGCTTTCTCAAAGAAAACAATCTATCCTGTAATATGTTAAAGGAATATAATAAATGTATAGGAAAAAAAACTGCAGATGCTGGCTAAAATCGAAGATAGTCACAAAAAATGCTGGAGTAACTCAGCGGGTTAGGCAGCATCTCGGGAGAGAAGGAATGGGTGACGTTTTGGGTTGAGACCCTTCTTCAGACTGAAGTCTGAAGTCTCGACCCGAAACGTCACCCATTCCATTTCTCTCCCGAGATGCTGCCTGACCCGCTGAGTTACTCCAGGATTTTTTGTGTCTACAATATGATAAATGTGAATATAATAAATGAATGGTGGTGTGTCGGTGGAATTCATTGCCATAGGCGGCTGTGGAGGCCAAGGCAATGGACATTTTTAAGACGGAGATTGACATCTTTTTGATTAGTAAGGGTGATAGAGGTTAAGGGGCGAAGGCAGGAGAATGCGGTTGAGAAGGAAAGGTGGATCAGCCATGATTGAATGGTGGGGTACACTCGATGGGCCGAATGGTCTAATTCTGCTTCTATCACTTATGAACTTATCCTTTAATATGCTAAAGGAAAATAGTCAATATCCATATAATAAATGGTGCACTATGTGATAGAACTTCTAGCCGTTTTCTGAATGAAAACATAAAATGCTGGAAATACTCAGCAACTGTGGGGAGAGAAAGAGATGATGCTGAGTTCTTAAATATTCACTTTTTATTTAGGTTTCTGCACCTAATTTTGCTTTTGGATGACCTTTTTCTTTCCAACCATTTGCCTGACTTATAGGCTATCCAACGTCTGCTGGAATGTGAATCCTGGATGTTCAGGAACCTCAGCCGAAATGAATCCTTCAAAATATGGGATTGCGTTCTTCAGCAGAGAAGAAGTTTGATTCCCTTTCCATGTCTTACGTCGCTACAAATATCAATATTGTTCTCCGTTTAAAAACGCAACGACGAGCATTGCAACAGGAGCATATTAAAATAAACTTAGCACATGCCCCTCTGTCTGGGTCTGACTTGTTATGTTCTAAATTGTCAAACAAAAAATCCTTTTCATTTCTGCACTAATTGGGAGATCTGTAAATGGGGAATATGACAGAGTTCAACTGCACTCTGTACTGTCTGCCAGGTCCCATAGTGTATGCTTTATAAAATGCTCTTCAATTCAGAAGCAGAATATCATTAACTCTGTAAGTGGATGAACACAATGGACATGCAATTTAATTAACTTCTAACATTGTATGTTGGAAGGTAGACAAAATGAAATTATGCACATATTTCTCAATAATGCAGGCAACCTTGAAAGGGCTTGATTGAAGTAGGTCAGACTGGGGTACTGCTTTGTCCAATTATTTCATATTTACTTGAACTCTAATTTTTTTAAACTTCTGTAGTTTATAAATCAATCATGTTTAACTGTATGACATTTCCAAAGATTCTCTGAAACTCAGAACAGTTTAATATGAGTTCTGATATGCTTCGTGTATCCTGTTACCATCAAATGCCCCTTTAAAAAAAAATGAGAATGACTATCGTGATATTAAATGAAACAGACAACAGGATTAACTTTGTTCCTAATGTCCCAGGACAGGACATGAATGAAAACCAATGAAAATCTACAATGCTTTATACCCACATGTTTCAAATAGTTTATGTGCCTTGATATTATTAATATCTCCTCAGAAAACAGCAGCATAGACCAGACATTTTGCAGTGCAGTTCAATAATATATTAATGTTATGTACCTTGTCTGATAAGCTCAATTCAGCAAATGATAAATAGCATACAGCCATCATTTCTGCAATAAAATTTGATGGATTTACATAAATGTGAGCCATGCCTGTTGGTGGTCACACCTTCCATTGTTAACATGTAACAGATGCGCCTCAATATTTAGTGTGTACTTAAGCAACAAGTTTTTGCTGTGAACTATTCATACAATTGACACCACTGATATTAATAATATTAATAATATTAATATTATTAATTACTGATATTAATTACAGGCATTAGAAATGTTCCTATCGACATGTGCTGATATATTCAGTAAACAATTTAGAATCACTGTAAAATCAGAGTAGGTGTCCAGCATTTCAATTTTATGCATCAGTGTTAAAGAGAGCAACATTTTTTTTCTCAGGGTGATATGAATATTGCCATTCCTTCACATTTCTTTTCCTTCAGATTGTTTCATTTTTCAACTGTTCCTCTCAGCTGAATGGGCAGAATAGAGATCAGATCTTGAGAATAATGGATGGAAGAAAACAAAAAATGTAATGCTCGTCCTCTATCAGGCACTGGTCAGGCTGCATTTGGAGTACTGTGAGCAAATTTGGGCCCCGTATCTGAGGAAGGATGTGCTGGCTCTGGAGAAGGTCCAGAGGAGGTTTACAAGAATGATTCCAGGAATGAGTGCAGGTTTGCATATGATGAGCATTTGACAGCACTTGGCCGCTACTCGCTGGAGTTCAGAAGGTTGAGGGGGGACGTCATTGAAACCTACAGAATAATGAGAGGCATAGATAGAGTGGATGTGGGAATGATGTTTCCACTGGTGGGAGAGTCCAGGACCAGAGGTCATAGCCTCAGAATTAAAGGGCACTACTTTAGAAAGGAGTTGCGGAGGAACCTTTAGTCAGAGGGTAGTTAATCTGTAGAACTCATTGCCACAGAGGGTTGTGAGGGCCAAGTCAATGGCTATTTCTAAGGCAGAGATAGACAAATTCTTGATTAGAACGGGTGTTTCATAGAAACATAGAAAATAGGTGCAGGAGGCCATTTTGAAAAGGACCTGTTTATTCGTGCTCTTTACTTCCTGTCTCTATTCCCTTCCAATGCTCTATCCATGTCAATACCCTACCCCCAATACCATGTGCACTAATTTTGCTCACCAACCTCCTGTGTGGGACCTTATCAAAGGGCTTTCTGAAAGTCTAGATACACTTCATCCATTTTACTTGTCACATCCTCAAAAAATTCCAGTAGGTTAGTCAAGCATGATTTCCCTTTCATAAATCCATGCTGACTTGGACCAATCCTTTTACTGATATCCAAATGCGACGTTATTACCTCTTTAGTAATTGACTCCAACATCTTCCCCATCACCGATGTCAGGCTAACTGGTCTATAATTCCCTGTTTTCTCTCTCGCTCTTTTCTTGAAAAGTGGGATAACATTAGCTATCCTCCAATCCACAGGAACTGATCCAGAATCTATAGAACATTGGAAAATGATCACCAATGCATCCATGATTTCTAGAGCCACCTCCTTGAGTACCCTGGGATGCAGACCATCAGGCCCTGGGGATTTATCAGCCTTCAGCCCCATCAGTCTACCCAATTTCTCACCTAATGCAAATTCCTTTCAGTTCCTCTGTCTCCCTAGATCCTCTGCCGTCTAGTACATCAGGGAGATTGTTTGTGTCTTCCTTAGTGAAGACAGATCCGAAGTACCTGTTCAACTCTTCTGCCATTTCCTTGTTACCCACAATAATCTCACCCATGTCTGCCTTCAAGGGACTCACATTTGTCTTTAATAATCTTTTTCTCTTAACATACCTAAGAAAGCTTTTACTGTCCTTCTTTATATTCTTGGCCAGCTTCCCCTTGTACTTCATCTTTTCTGGGGAGAAGGCAGGAAAATGGGATTAGGAGGCAGAGATCAGCCATGATTGAATGGTGGAGTAGACTCGATGGTCCGAATGGCCTAATTCTACTATAACTTGTGAGCTTGTGAACTTGTAAAGATTTGTTTCTATGTGTCACCTTTCACATTTAAAAAAAATAATAATTTTATTTAAATTTTAACAAAACAAATACATGTATGAACTCATAGTACGCGATGGTACCTACATTATAAATTCGATTATACATTTTAAATTCCTCATCTCCGTTCTAAATGGCCTACCCCTTATTCTTAAACTGTGGCCCCTTGTTCTGGACTCCCCCAACATTGGGAACGTGTTTCCTGCCTCTAACGTGTCCAACCCCTTAATAATCTTATATGTTTCAATAAGATCCCCCCTCATCCTTCTAAATTCCAGTGTATACAAGCCTAATTGCTCCAGCCTTTCAACATACGACAGTCCCGCCATTCCGGGAAAACAATCCTAAAATTAAATATTTCCAATTCTTAATCCTAGTTTTAAAGTGAATGGGTTCCAAAGTTTCAAAAATAAATCATATTTATTTCTCAGATTATAAGTAGCTTTTTCTAATGGGATACAACTACGCATTTCTGCATACCATCTTGCAATTCTTATTTCATTGTGATCTTTCCAAGTGACCGCCACACATTTTTTTGCTATTGCTATTGCTAATTTGAGAAATCTTTCCTGATATTTACCTAAAATTAATCTTGGTAAATGGCGGAGTAGACTCGATGGGCCGAATGGCCTAATTCTACTATAACATATAAGCTTGTGAACTTGTAAAGATTTGTTTCTATGTGTCACCTTTCACATTGGTGCATCGCAGAGCACTTCAGTACAAAGAGTACTTGTCCTTGAGTTCAGCTCGAGAGGACAGAGCCTCTCTTGATAGGGATCACCTCACTGGTCATGCCATCCCTGACGCTGAAGGTGAGGTCAGCACCTGAGTATCGGGACAACTGTGCAGGTGCAAGCACACCTGTCCCTGACACTTTGCTATTGAGGGCCTCATAAGTGAACGAGATTTGCCTGTAAATGCATTTGCATCTATTTATTAACTGATGAATGATTTTAATAGTATTTATCTTATTTTTTTAAGGTTTTCTTGAAATGTATTGGTGGCATTTAGACAATCCATTTTTTGGATTCAATGGCAAAAATAGGGAATTCCAAACTAAAAGCCATCCCTTCGCTTTTCCACCTTTGCACTAATTAATGAGCGGCAGTAAAGCCATCCAGGTGGAATGATTAAGTCCCTGTGACAGAACTGCATCACGGTGGTGCAGCGGTAGAGTTGCTGCCTTACAGTGCTTGCAGCGCCGTAGTCCCGGGTTCGATCCTGACTATGGGTACAGCCTCTCGGGAGTTTGTACGTTCTCCCCGTAACCATGTGGGTTTTCTCCAAGATCTTCGGTTTCCTCCCACACTTCAAAGACGTACAGGTTTGGAGGTTAATTGGCTTGGTGTAAGTGTAAATTGTCTCTAGTGTGCGTAGGATAGTGTTAATGTGTGGGGATCGCTGGTCGGTGTGGAACCGGTGGGCCGAAGGGCCTGATTCTGCGCGGTACTCCTAAACTGAACTAAAACGAAACTGCAACTAAATGTGTGGCACATACAGTTTTAAGCATCAGTTAGTGGCTCAGTTTGTCCCACAAGCTGACTGAAGAAAACAAGGATGCCGAATGAAATACGGGGAAGTCAGGGAAGTCAAAACAAACACGTGAATATGGGTAAAGTCCCAATTCAGAGAGATAGCCCAACTATAGCGCATATAATTGCTCAGCTGCAGATTACGTCAATTAATTCCAAATATGATATGCTTTGCTATAATGACTCATAAAACATAATTTTACTCCATAATTATTGTGTTTATTTTTGTCTGCAGTTAATGCAATTACTCATTTTCTCCTTTGGGGCCTACTCTGAAGTTAATAGATGCATTTTACTAATGAAAAATTAAGTAGAACTACTGACAGTGAGGTTTATAAATATGTAAAATATAGTTTTAATTATTTCAAATGAAATTGACAGAAAATCAATGAAATGAGACGTGACAAACATACAATTGACATCTGCTATTGTTAAGGGATCAGGCCACTGTCAGCAGAGCATTTTCTAATTAATATTTTTTGATTAGTTACTAATCCATTCATTAGTAATGACATACAAAGTATTTTTAAAAATCATTGCTCGGTTTTAGTTTGAACTCTGACTTCCAAATATTTATGCACTTACATGTACATTTAGCAGTTTGCTCCATTGTTAGTCACATGCAATTAATTATAGATTGAAAGTTATTAACTTAAGTGCCCAACTTTGTTCATGAACTAAGTTTGTATATCATGTCCCCATCGTGGCAGTAAATTCTGTGCTTCCATTTCCCAATGTTCACATGAAAAATGTGAGTTAGTAGCTGTAAATAATAGTCTTCCTCGGCAAATTGAACAGTTTCAGATGTGCGCTTGAGACCAGAGTAGTAATCTGTGTTGATGATGATGATAATTCCATTTGGAACTGAGGGCGTGCTGGATTTTCCAGAATTTTCTGCTATAATGGACAAGTCAGCTTGGTAATTTGGTAAACGCTTAGGCAGCCTACAACTCAGCGGTATGAATATTGATTTCCCTAACTTCAAGTGACCCTTGCTTTCCCTCTCTCTCCGTCCCTCTCCCACCCTGGTTCTCCTACTAGTTTCAATGTCCTCCTGATTGATTTTATACCTCATTGTCAACTTCCCTTCATCCAACAATGAACCGTCGTACATTTCCTTGAACAGCATCTGCTTTGATCTGTTCTTTTCACACCTAACACATTCTTTGTACCCTTCCATATCTCGTTTCCCTCTCCCCTGAGTCTGAAGAAGGGACTCGACCCGAAATGTCGCCCATTCCTTCTCTCCAGAGATGCTGCCTGATCCGCTGACTTACTCCAGCATTTTGTGTCTATCTTCGGTGTGAACCAGCATCTGCAGTTCCTTCCTACACATGACTCTTAAAGGTGTTAGGACAGCAAGAGGTGGACAATCGATGCTGCCTGTTCAACATAGTATCCCTGCCATAAGATTTAAATGATTTTGCAAAGGTGCAGTTTTAATTATATTACACCCATACAAAAGGATTTAAATGTTGTTATATATATATATATATATATATATGAGTGGACTCACTAACATATTAGCATATGGTCTATCGGTATTCACAAAAGTGATAAAAGTCATGTATCAACCAAGAACTGATTCCATGATTTATATAGTGTAAGAAAATAACTGCAGATGCTGGTACAAATCAAAGGTATTTATTTCACAAAATGCTGGAGTAACTCAGCAGGTGACCCGAAACGTCACCCATTCCTTCGCTCCAGAGATGCTGCCTGCCCTGCTGAGTTACTCCAGCATTTTGTGAAATAAATACCATGATTTATATAAATAGGATGTCAAATAGACATTAGCTTTATTGGTTTATATGTTTGTGCTTATTAGATTTATGCTAAATGGTCTTAAAAACTCGGTTGGAGTGTTCAGCAACAGTTCGTGGTTGATGTCTGCCATCTGGGATTCTTTGGACCAGCAGAATAAGCCTTATTTAGCTAGGGTAGTGATGTTTGGGTGTTGGGGTTTGCAGTGATTCATGTCATCGAGAGTCATAGAGTCATACAGCATGGAAACAGGTCCTTCGGCCCAACTTGCCCACACTGAGCAACATGTCCCATCCACACCAGTCCCGCCTGCCTGCATTTGGTCCAAATCCCTCTAAACCTGTCCTATCCACGTACCTGTCTAAAGGTTGCCTAAATGTTGCAATAGTCCCTGCCTCAACTACCTCCTCTGGCAGCTTGTTCCGTACACCCACCACTCTTTGTGTGCAAACGTTACCCCTCAGATTCCTATTAAATCTTAAAGATATTATGTATAATTTGCTTAACTCAATGTATTTGACAATGCCATCTTATCCATTTTCATACAATACTTTTGTGGAGAATGGTGTTATCACAGGAGCTATCTCTGAAGGTTTGGGTACAATATTTAGTGGTGGAAGAACGATTTTTCCATCTGTCAATGACCTGTTGTAGCATTCATCATTTACCTTCCCGAGATGAACATTTGAAATTTGTCACAGGCTAAAACACTATCTTTCTCCCCTCACCATAAACCCATGTCCCCTGGTTCTCGATTCCCTTACTCTGGTCAAAAGGCTCTATGTGTTTACCCGATATATTCCTCTCCAGATTTTGTACCCCTCTACAAGATCACCCCTCATCCTCCTGCGCTCCCAGGAACAGAGCCCTAGCCTGCCCAACCACTCCCCATAGCTCAGGCCCTCGAATCTTGGCAACATCTTCGTAAATCTTCCCGGCAGCCTTTCCAGCTTGACAACATCTTTCCTTTACAAGTGCTCCCTGGCTTACGATGCTTCGGCTTGCGATAGTTCGACTTTGCGATGGTACAAACGGCAGCGGCCCGTAGCGAGCCACAGTTCACTTCTGGCCACGTGATCGTGCGTACTAAATGCATCTCGACTTACGATATTTTCGGTTTCCGATGGGTTTCTCGGAACGGAACCCCATCGTAAGCTGAGGGGCACCTGTAACATGCTGCCCAGAACTGAACACAATACTCTAAACGTGGGCTCACCAACATCTTATATAGCTGTAGCATGACCACCCAACTTCTATATTCAATACTCTGACTGATGGAGGTCAATGTGCCAAAAGCTTTTTTGACCACCCCATCTACCTGTGACAGCACTTTTAAGGAACTATGTACCTGCACTCCTAGATCCCTCTGCTCTACAGCACTCCCCAGAGCCCTACCATTCACTGTGTAGGTCCTGCCCACGTTAACTCTTCCCAACATGCAACGCCTCACATTTCTCAGTATTAAATTCCATCATCCATTCCGCAGCCCACCTGCCCATTTTCACTAGCTACAATACCACCCACTTTGGTGTCATCTGTTAATCATGCAATGTATATTCTCATACAAATCTTTTTTTAATGACAAACAGCAATGGGCCCAGCACCAAACCCTGAGGCACACCACTAGTCACAGGCCTCCGGTCCGAGAAGCAACCTTTCACCATCACCCCCTGCTTCCTTCCATGAAGCCAATTTTCTATCCATTCAGCTATCTCTTCTTGGATCCCATCTATATTCTAAAACTCTCGTTCGTTTGTTTGTTTGTTCCTGAACTACAGCCAAAACGGTACACGATAGCGTGACATTTTCAGGCCCACCTTACTAACCGTCGTCCCTTTGGTGGTAATGGAAGAAGTTTCATTGAAATCGGTGTTATATTTTTTAAGTTATTCACAGTTTAAAGTTTAAATCTATCTCTTAGGGAGGGACGGGGAGGTAGGGTGGAGGTGGTGGGGGGATAAGGGGGGTTGAGGGAAATGGAGTGGGGGGGGAGAGGGAGGGGAGGGGGAGGAGAGGGTGCTACACCAATGCAGGAGAGGTTTGGGCCCAATGGGTCCACTTGGTCTAGTAAGATCTAATCTTCCAGCACAACCTACCGTTCAGAACCTTGTCGAATGCCTTGCTGAAATCCACACAACATCTACAGCTGTCTCTTCACCAAATGTTTTGGTCACATCTTCATAAAGCCTAATCAGACTCGTGAGATACGACCTCCCACATCCAAAACCATGCTGACTGTCCCTAATCACCCCTTGTCCAATTAAAAATACATGCGTGTCCTATCCCTCAGAATGCCCTCTAGTAACTTTCCGACCACAGATGTTATGCTTACTGCCCTGTAGTCTCCAGCCTTTTCCCTGCTGCACTTCTTGAAAAGAGCCACAACATTTACCACCCTCCAATCTTCTGGCACATTGCCAGTATTTAATGACGACTCGCAAATCTCAGACTTTTTGGACAATTTTGTTTTCTTTTTGAATTATCATAACACCAGAATTTTTATCTCACTACTAAGGATTGCCTAGAGGCAATGCCACTGGCAAAGTCAGCATTCATTACCTATCTATTCACAAAAAGCTGGAGTAACTCAGCAGGTCAGGCAGCATCTCAGGAGAGAAGGACCCGAAACGTCACCCATTCCTTCTCTCCTGAGATGCTGCCTGACCTGCTGAGTTACTCCAGCTTTTTGTGAATAAATACCTTCGATTTGTACCAGCATCTGCAGTTATTTTCTTACGCTCATTGCCTATCTGTCGTTTCACATGAGATAATTACGATGAGCCCTCTTCTTTTATGACTAGATGTTCTGGTGAAAGTGTATCCATGTGCTATTGTGTAGGTCGTTCCAGGATTTACACGAACGAAGGAAAGATATTGTAATGTATCACCCGGAACAATAACCACAACGGAGTCAGTAATTTAACAGCGATTTTCTAATCAACGTTGTACTTTAAACATCATCGTAACTTACAAAAGATGGCTGCGGCCTTTCAGAAGGTGTCCCAGCCGTGTCCCGCGCTGGTCCCACGTCGTCATCCTCCGATTGGATGGTGTTTCCAATCGACCGCGCACGTGAGCACCCGTGACATTCCTCGCCGGCAGGGATGTCGCCGCGCATGTCCATAAAATGCTGGCACACATGCGCAGAAGATGCTGGCGCGCATGCACGGGAGTTAACCGTTCACAATGGAACAGATGTGTTTCCAAGTCATGATGGTTTGCAACTTAGAGGAGAACCTTAAGTAATATTGATTTCTCTAACTTCAAGTAACCCCTGCATTCCCTCTCTCTCCATCCCACCCCCACCCGAATCACACCAGCTTTTTGTTCTCGCCCAGCAAACAGCTAACAATGACCTGTTTCCTTTATCATCGTTACTTTTTGCATTTTTTTCATTCATTTGTTCTATATCTCTCTACATCATCATCTATATCTCTCATTTCCCTTTCTTGTGGCTTTCAGTCTGAAGAAGGGTCTCGGCCTGAAACATCACCCATTCCTTCTCTCCAGAAATGCTGCCTGTCCCACTGAGTTACTCCAGCGTTTTGTGTCTATCTCCAGGTATTGGTGCTCCCAAGCATTCTCTGTGCAGGTATCAGGCCAGCAAGATGGCCCTTCCTTTCCAACTGTGGTCCTTCCCAAGTATAATACTGATCACCTAAATATTTTTTCTGGAAATGCACTTGGTTTATGTGTGCAGGTGCTGCAATGTCTTTTCTACCTAAAATATTAGCTTATCGGATATAGCCTATATATGTTATAGGTTAAATTCATTTATGCACTTTTATAATATTCTTTATAATCTAATGCTACAGGTAGTCCATTGCAATGCAAATGCTGCATATCCAGTGAAGATTTATGATATTTGGAAATGTGCTGCCTGTACGGAGTTTGTACATTCTCCCCGTGACCGTGTGGGTTTTCTCCAGGTGCTCTGGTTTCCTCCCACACTCCAAAGACGTGCCGGTTTGCAGGTTAATTGACTTATGTAAATTGTCCCTAGTGTGTAGGATTGTGATCACCGCTCAACGCAGACTCAATGGGCCGAAGGGCTGTTTCCACACTGTGTCACTAAAGTCTAGATATTGTTATGTCTTGAGAGGTCGGGAGCTTTTCTCTTGAAGGTTGGGAGGTGTGGGTGCCGGAAATGAAGACAGAAAAGTTCTTGTTTTCAAACTTAAATTCCATATAACAGGTAAAACAGGTAAACTTAATTGTTTGCAGACAGGTACACAAAACCAAAACAGGTAGTTAAATCAAAACCGTAGCTTGCTGCCTTCTTACAAAATATAACTCAAACGCTGCTTCTCTCCCTGTCTGCTCCAGTCGTTGTCCCTGTCCGCTCCAGTCGTTGTCCCTGTCCGCTCCAGTCGTTGTCCCTGTCCGCTCCAGTCGTTGTCCCTGTCCGCTCCAGTCGTTGTCCCTGTCCGCTCCAGTCGTTGTCCCTGTCCGCTCCAGTCGTTGTCCCTGTCCGCTCCAGTCGTTGTCCCTGTCCGCTCCAGTCGTTGTCCCTGTCCGCTCCAGTCGTTGTCCCTGTCCGCTCCAGTCGTTGTCCCTGTCCGCTCCAGTCGTTGTCCCTGTCCGCTCCAGTCGTTGTCCCTGTCCGCTCCAGTCGTTGTCCCTGTCCGCTCCAGTCGTTGTCCCTGTCCGCTCCAGTCGTTGTCCCTGTCCGCTCCAGTCGTTGTCCCTGTCCGCTCCAGTCGTTGTCCCTGTCCGCTCCAGTCGTTGTCCCTGTCCGCTCCAGTCGTTGTCCCTGTCCGCTCCAGTCGTTGTCCCTGTCCGCTCCAGTCGTTGTCCCTGTCCGCTCCAGTCGTTGTCCCTGTCCGCTCCAGTCGTTGTCCCTGTCCGCTCCAGTCGTTGTCCCTGTCCGCTCCAGTCGTTGTCCCTGTCCGCTCCAGTCGTTGTCCCTGTCTGCTCCAGTCGTTGTCTCTCTCTTTAAATACACTGCTTCCCTTCCCTTTTAGCTCTCTCACTGAGGCAATCAGCTCATCTGGTTCAGCTGGGCATCAATCAGTGTCAGCAGCAATCACTGTCAGCAGCAATCAGTGTCAGCAGCAATCAGTATCAGCAGCAATCAGTGTCAGCAGCAATCAGTGTCAGCAGGGCAGGCAACCCTGCTGACTATGGGTTTTGTAGTCTTTTGCTGGCAGCCATGATGGTTTGTAGTCCTTGATGCATCCACCGTGAGGAAATGTATCTCCCCTCTATGACTCTACCTCTCATGATATCACAATATCTAAAGAATTCATTTCAGAACAAACCAAATATAATGCTTTTTTCTTTGGATCCTATTTTAAGCTATTTCATGCATGATGTTCTGAAGAAGGTTCTCAACCTGAAACGTCACCTAGGCCTTTTCTCCAAAGATGCTGTCTGACCCGCTGAGTTACTCCAGTGTTTAGTGTCTATCTTTGGTTTAAACCAGCATCTGCAGTTCCTTCCTACACATGAAGTTCTGTGTCCTTGCTCCCAGGTTTTGCAAATCTTCATGCATGAATCTTAAACATTGACTTTTAGTTTTAAAAGTGGAGAAACACCGTAAAGGATTATCATCAACTTGGAATGCTCGAACATAGACTCTTACCCAGAGGATCGGAATGTGCTGCTACCTTGTTTTCCTCTTACTTTAAACACATGCAAGAACAATTCTGCCATCGAAGGTAGACACAAAATGCTGGAGTAACTCAGCGGGACAGGCAGCATCTCTGGAGAGAGGGAATGGGTGACATTTCGGGTCGAGACCCTTATTAAACCAGCATCTGCAGTTCTTTCCTAGTAATTTTGCCATTCCACTTTCTCAGCACCACAATTGGTGAAAATCCTCAGTAGTGAGATTGATGTTCCATTGTAAGCAATGCAGATGTCTCTGAGCAAAACTGCCTAGAAATTAATTCTTAATCGATGGTGTCAAATGAACTATATGTTAGTGGCAGCACATTGTTTCTCTGCCTCTAAAATCCAGTTTCATTAACTTCAACAGAGCTGAATTGCACAAATAGAGTGGAACATGTTTCCACTGCTAAATAACACATTTGATACCACTGACTGGGCATGAATTTCTAGACTGATTAGTGTCAAGCAGCAAAAGTGAAACTGCTTATATACTGTGATTGATGTCGCCGTTTGGTAAAATGTTATCTATATACTAAAACTCTCATTTGTTTGTTTGTTTGTTCCTGAACTACAGCCAAAACGGTACACGATAGCACAACAATTTTAGGCCCACCTTACTCACCGTCGTCCCTTTGGTGCTATTGGAAGAAGTTTCATTGAAATCGGTTATATTTTTTAAGTTATTCACATTTTAAAGGTTAAATCTATCACCTATGCAGGGGGGGGGGGTGGATGGAGGGGGGGGGGGGGGATAAGGGGGGTTGAATAAGAGGGGTTGAGGGGGATGGAGTGGGGGGGAGGGGAAAAGGTTGGAGGAGGGAAGAGGGAGGGGGACAGGGGAGGAGAGGGGGGGAGGAGAGTTTTGGGCCCACCAATGCAGGAGAGGTTTGGGCCCACTTGGTCTAGTTTTAGTTTAAAGTTGAAATTACGTTAACAGCCAGGTTTTTATTCATTATAGTTATAGTTATAAGTGGCCAGCATTTATTGCCTTTCCCTACTCCCACTTGACCTGATGGTGGTGGGTCACCTTCCTAAACCATTGAAATCCTTCTTGTTACCAACTCAAAACATCAGGATTATTCTCAGATGATCTTGCCCAATATGGTGAAATGTCAATATCTCTAACAGCCCATTGGGCTGTTTCTAAATTATTGACAGGTCTCGACAGGACAAAGATAAATAGCACATTATGGGCCGCTGGTCTTTTTATTCCATTTTCACCATCTGGGCATTGTGCCAAGGCCAGCATTTATTGTCCATCCCTACGTGCCCTCGAGAAGGTGGTGGTGTGGCACTCTGTTGAACCACTGCATGTCTCCTGGAGCAGGGGCTACCGTAGTGCTATGGGATAGAGAGATCCAGGAATGGAACTCAACGGTGATGAAGAGGTGGTGATAATCTTGGAGAGGTGCAGCTTGAAGGAAAACTACAGGTGTGGTGTTCTTGTTGCCCCCAGAGGATAGAATATCTGGGTTTAGATGTCGCTGTTGAAGGAGCCTAAAGCCCCTGTCCCACTTAGGCGATTTTTTTAGGTGACTGGACCCCCCCTACGACAGTGTCTACGACAAGCTACAACAACCTACCACCTGGTCGACGTCAAGCTACGGCAAACTACCGACAACCGGCGACCCAATCGTCGCCACTTAGGACGTCCACCAAACGACCGCACCTACGACAACCTACAAACACGCAGGCGACAACCTACGACAACTGAAGTCAACCTACGTCTACCCGCGACAAACTGCGACAAGCTACGACCCTGTCGCCGACAACTGAAGACAATTCACGTCATTTTCGCCTCCGGTTTTGACGCCGGTACCTGTCGCCGGTTGACGTAGGTAGTCGCCAATGGAATTCACCGAAGTCAGCAACGGCGACAACCTACGTCACCTGGCGACAATCTGGCGACAACCTGCGACAGCGCCCACATCAGGAGACGTCAAGCTACGATCATTGGCGTCAAACCAACAGTCGCCGAAAATTATTAAACATCGCAAAATCCAGCAGCGACCAGAAAAATGCTACGACTCTTTGGAGACGACTCACGACTGTACAGGCAACACCCCGGCAACCGTGTGGCGACAGCCTAGTCGCCTGTAGTCGCCTTAAAAATCGCCTAAGTGGGACAGGGACTTAATTAATTAGCTACAATGCATGTTGAAGAGGGTGCCTTTCAGGCAGAGTGGATCATTATGGGAGGGAGGCAGTGTTATGGTGATGGATCAATGATATAAAGCAATGGGGCAGCTCCAAGAAGCTGGCTGCACACTGTACAGAAAGACATTCAACTTTCAACATTGTATTTCGGCTTTCACTACCTTCTGACTGGACATTTAGAATTACTCAAAGGGCCCATTGCAAATGATCAGATCATAGTCTGAGTCTTCTATAAAGGAGACTCTCCCATTACGTAGAAGGTTATGATAAACTATAACAATGAAAATGCGTGCAAAGAGTACAAGGGTTATATTTATTGGTAACTTAAGCAAAAAGCACCATGCCTCAGAAAAGCCACCAGCATCCACAAAGACTCTTCACACCCCTGCAACAGTCTGTTCGGACTTCTACCATCGGGCAGACGATACAAGGCATTCTATGCCCGCACCTCCAGACTCAGGTAGTATAAGAAAATAACTGCAGATGCTGGTACAAATCGATTTATTCACAAAATGCTGGAGTAACTCAGCAGGTCAGGCAGCATCTCGGGAGAGAAGGAATGGGTGACGTTTCGGGTCGAGACCCTTCTTCTGAATAATTTTCTGAAGAAGGGTCTCGACCCGAAACGTCACCCATTCCTTCTCTCCCGAGATGCTGCCTGACCTGCTGAGTTACTCCAGCATTTTGTGAATAAATCCTCCAGACTCAGGAACAGCTTCATCCCCAGGGCCATAGCTGCTATGAACCGGTCCTGCTGAGCCGGATGGTCACATCGCACAGTGAACCGGCACAGATCTACTTGCACTTTATTCTGTTTTAAAACTGTTACAATTTGTTTCATTCGGTTGTTTAAATTAATACTGACTAGCTAATTCAATTATTGAATCGTATGGGAGGCGCATTCCCAATCTCGTTGTACGTCTGTACAATGACAATAAAGATGTATTGTATTGTATTGTATTGTATTGTATTGTATTGTATTGTATTGTATTGTATCAAGGCCAAAAAATATATACTTTGAAGCAGGAGTTAAAATCACATTTTAAATGAGAGCATTATTGGCATCACTGGCTACTCTGCAAAGCAGAAATCAGGCAATAATTGGAGAAAATGACTCATCTTTTTGTCCCGCATCAAATTGTCTGTTCCTAAAATAAATTGGAGCAGTTATTGTAAGGTCTTTTGGTTAAAACAATGCCTCGTATGTGAATAATGTGCACGCATCAACCACGGAAACCAGCAAATGCCGGCCTTCATCTTCAGAAAAATGGTCTGCAGAACGGGGTCGATGGTGAATATTATGAGAAAACAATTAGTCTCGAGGACAATATGATTTAGTTCGCAGCCTTATGTCACATCCTTTCATTTGTATTCAAGGAGGTGCTGTTATTCGTACCTGAGAGCTTGAAGGATAGATGCAAGCAGGACAATTTCTGTCGGCTTATGAGCACATTTTCACCTGTGAAGGTTCTTTTATCTTAATATTAAAAACATTGCATTCTGATTAATTGCAATGCAATTAATTGCACAGCATAATTATTGGATTTTTAATCAAAAGAAAAGTAAAGCATTTATTTTTAAAATAATACATCAAGCAATCACTTATTGACGAATTTAATAGACAATAGACAATAGGTGCAGGAGGAGGCCATTCGGCCCTTCGAGCCAGCACCACCATTCAATGTAATCATGGCTGATCATTCTCAATCAGTACCCCGTTCCTGCCTTCTCCCCATACCCCCTGACTCCACTATCCTAAAGAGCTCTATCTAGTTCTCTCTTGAATGTATTCAGAGACTTGGCCTCCACTGCCTTCTGAGGCAGTGAATTCCACAGATTTACAACTCTCTGACTGAAAAAGTTTTTCCGTATCTCCATTCTAAATGGCCTACCCCTTATTTCTAAATTGTGGCCCCTGGTTCTGGACTCCCCCAACATTGGGAACATGTTTCCTGCCTCTAACGTGTCCAACCCCTTAATAATCTTATATGTTTCAATAAGATCCCCTCTCATCCTTCTAAATTCCAGTGTATACAAGGGAAACACACTCCACATTTCAGGAAATCAGGAAACACACTCCACATTTTCTTTCCCCTCTTTATTTTGATCCCTCTCTCACAGACTGTCATCAGTTTCAACCCAGAATTCCACTTCCTCTAGCACAGTTATGATTCTTTTACCTTTTCTGGTTTATAAAGAGTCGGCTGTATCAGAAACATAGCTAGTGTTGTGGGGATGCATCGTGCATACAAAAAGCCATTCTCGTCAGGCTAAAGATTGGTGCCAAGAGACAACTATAAATAATTCAACTTGTGCACACACAGAGATCATCTTGCATGAAAAACAAACTGCCAGTGGAATTCAGCAAGTCAGGTGGTAACTGTGGAGGGAAACGGAAAGATGACATTTTGGGTGGACCCTTCTTCTACTTTGCTGAAGGATTAAATGCATCTCTTTAAGTTTCCCATTCCCAACTTTATTGCCTGACCATTTGAAATGCAATCCAACAAAGTTATAGTCCCTGTAATGTCAAGTATAACATTTGTGAAGAAGTATCCTTGAGTGTTTGACAACATGATCATAACTGACTCCATAATGATTGAACTGGAAACAGAAACTGCTGGAAACACTCAGCAGGGCAAGCAGCATCTCTGGAAAGAGAAATAGATTTGATATTTTAGGTCCAAGACCCTATGTCAGTTCTGTCTGATTTTTTTTTAGATTTCAGATTTTAGATATACAGCGCGGAAACAGGCCCTTCGGCCCAGCGAGTCCGTGCCGCCCAGCGATCCCCGCACACGAACACTATCCTACACACACTAGGGACAATTTTTACATTTACCCAGTCAATTAACCTACACACCTGTACGTCTGTGGAGTGTGGGAGGAAACCGAAGATCTCGGAGAAAACCCACGCAGGTCACGGGGAGAACGTACAAACTCCGTACAGACGGCGCCCGTAGTCAGGATCGAACCTGAGTCTCCGGCGCTGCATTCGCTGTAAGGCAGCAACTCTACCGCTGCGCCACCGTGCTGCCATGATCATGATCTATTCATAATTTTCATCATGATCTATTCATCATGATCTCTTCATACTTTTTTTGACAGCCTGAAGTACTACTGATAGTTTGCCTGCACTGGAAACAGTAACTTACTGTAAATGGAAGGCATACATTATTTGAACTTCTAGAAGCAAATGTACAAAGTTTAGTGCACTTTGTTGCTCCTTCTGTCACATTCCTCATGAGGAGAAAAAGGGTCTCGGTTCAAAATGTTGTCGAGCCATGTCCACCAAGTGATGCTGAATGGCCCCTCTGAGTTATTGCAGCACTTTGTGTTCTACTCAAGATTTTAGCATCTGCAGTTCTTTTTGTCTCTGAGGATCTGACGCTTGTTCACTCTGTTACATTTTGGCCTGGGAGTCTATTTCATGAAACCATTACGATATGCAAGTGATATAGTATGCATTCTTTTATCAATACTATACTATTTCTGATCCAAAAAAAGTTGTTTTTTTCTTATCATTAAAATAATGTCTCTGCACACCTACAACTGTCCTTGTCTTAGAAGTTGTTCACCTTGAGTTATGTGACAGGCAGCCTCTCGTGAGTTTCCTCCTATGTCGCCTTTGGAAAGCTCAACGCAGAGTGGTTGGGTCACAAGAAGAAGTACTCATCAATTAAATGTATGATGGTATTTTGCATCGGATGAACTAATGTGTCAAGGAGATGGGCAGGACCTCATGTTTGGGCTTTTGACAAATCAGCAAATGTTTAATCTCAAGATGTGCAGTTTCTCATAAATAATGCAGTGATTACTGAGACAGAACTCTCCGACTGCGTTAATGTCTTCCTCGCAAATGTGGTCAGGGAGAAACGTCAATTAAATCTCTTTCTCTTAGGCCACATCTTCAAGAGACCAATTTTAGAAAAATTATTATTTTAAATGCCAGATGTTTTATATTCCCAGCAAAACTAATGAAGGAACCCGTGATGTGGTCATTCTTATGAGGGGAAAAAAAAGGCCAAATTTTGTCCCTGGTTGTTTAGATTTTAGATTTAGAGATACAGCGCGGAAACAGGCCCTTCGGCCCAACGAGTCCGCGCCGCCCAGCGATCCCCGCACATTAACACTATCCTACACACACTAGGGACAATTTACATTTACCCAGTCAATTAACCTACATACCTGTACGTCTTTGGAGTGTGGGGGGAAACCGAAGATCTCGGAGAAAACCCACGCAGGTCACGGGGAGAACGTACAAACTCCGTACAGACGGCGCCCGTAGTCAGGATCGAACCTGAGTCTCCGGCGCTGTAAGGCAGCAACTCTACCGCTGCGCCACCGTGCCGCCCCTAGGGCCAATATCACAGATGTTGAAATATTGGTTGTGCTTTCACTCCACCGTTGAGTTTCAGTTATTTTTTTCTTGTGCCTTAGTTCCTGGTATCATCAATGAAATTGCATCTGTGAAATTAGGTTTTCCTAGATAAATTTCTGTTTAACTAGATAATGTCAATCTATTGAGATCTACAGCATTACATCACGTGGAATTATTTGCTGCACATCTGTCGTTAGAATGGATGTAACAAGAGCAGGTTTTGTTTCGAGCATCAGACTTGTGTCTTTGAAATGGTAAAGAAATTGTATGGATAATATATTTGTTGCCAAGGTGCAGACTCTCAATCCATCAGTCAAATAGTGAGTGTGCAATTTGAAGGCCAGATCATGGACGATATTTTTAGCTAGTCGACCGTATCACGATCATGAGAATCAGTGTCAACAAGGTCAAACCTATGTCCTCGTGAAATCGTTGAATGCCAGTTTGGGGAGAATTCCATTAATGAAAGTCCACTCGACCCTTGATTCTAAAACAGAGGAAACATAGAAACATTGAAAATAGATGCAGGAGTAGGCCATTCGGCCCTTCGAGCCTGCACCGCCATTCAATATGATCATGGCTGATCATCCAACTCAGTATCCTGTACCTGCCTTTTCTCCATACCCCCTGATCCCTTTAGCCACAAGGGCCACATCTAACTCCCTCTTAAATATAGCCAATGAACTGGCCTCAACTACCTTCTGTGGCAGAGAATACCACAGATTCACCACTCTCTGTGTGAAAAAAAACGTTCTCATCTCGGTCCAAAAAGACTTCCTCCTTATCCTTAAACTGTGACCCTTTGTTCTGGACTTCCCCAACATCGGGAACAATCTTCCTGCATCTAGCCTGTTATATTTCATATTTCATATTTCAGATACAGCGCGGAAACAGGTCTTTTCGGCCCACCAAGTCCGCGCCGCCCAGCGATCCCCGCACATTAACACTATCCTACACACACTAGGGACAATTTTTACATTTACCTAGTCAAATTAACCTACATACCTGTACGTCTTTGGAGTGTGGGAGGAAACCGAAGATCTCGGAGAAAACCCACGCAGGTCACGGGGAGAACGTACAAACTCCTTACAGTACAGCACCCGTAGTCAGGATCGAACCTGAGTCCCGGCGCTGACATTCGCTGTAAAGCAGCAACTCTACCGTTGCGCCACCGTGCCGCCCCTTAAGAAGTTTGTAAGTTTCTATAAGATCCCCCCTCAATCTTCTAAATTCCAGCGAGTACAAGCCGAGTCTATCCAGTCTTTCTTCATATGAAAGTCCTGCCATCCCAGGAATCAATCTGGTGAACCTTCTCTGTACTCCCTCTATGGCAAGAATGTCTTTCCTCAGATTAGGAGACCAAAACTGTGCACAATACTCCAGGTGTGGTCTCACCAATGCCCGGTACAACTGCAGCAGAACCTCCCTGCTCCTATACTCATTCAACAGATGAAGAGAACAGGACGCTTATCGTTCTCCAGTTTATCCTCAAGTCCTGTCACATGTTACGCCATCTTATGTTGATGGCTCTTCATACAAATGCACAATTTCCATTAAATATCACAAGATTAGCTTTTTGGTCAAAGCAATTGAATTCTAAAGAAAGCGACTTTTAATTTTATTTCCAAATGTCTGTTGAATTACAAGCTATTTAAAAATTTAAGCAAGATAAAGACATCACCAGAAGCTATTTTGAAGTGACTCGTAAAACCATTTCACTGCAGATAGTTGAAAGAGATCTTAGATTTTCTGGAGGCAAGATCCGCAGATGCTGGAATCTAGTGTGAAACAAAAACTATTGGGGCATCTCAGCGGCAGCAACTTAGGAGGGAAATGAATAGTTGACATTTTGGGTTAAGATCCTTCATCTGAAGAGTGGGGGTGGATAGTTAATATGAAGAGGTGAGGGGCAAGGGTGGGACATCGAGGAGTTGGCAGCCTTTGCTGGAGACCAACTTCGAGAGCTCCAACTGCGGGAGCCTGCGGACTTGCCATCGCAGAGCTCGCGATCCCTTTCCCAGGGGTCGACCTCGGAGCTCCAACCGTGGGTGCCTGCAGACTTTAAGATCACGGAGCCCGTGGACTCTAGTCAGAGACCGGACTTCGGGAAATCTAAGCCGCAGGCGATTCGACCGCCCCGACGCGGGAGTTTCAATCGCCCTTACGCGGGGGCTTCGACCGCCGACTGTGGGAGCAACCAAATGTTTTGTAAAGCTGCGACACGTTTTATAAAGAGCTCCTGGCTCTTGTACCTGATGCCCTGACTAATGAAGACGAGCATAACAGGCGTCTTCGTCACCTTTCTATCTACTTGTTCTGCTACCTTTAGAGAGCAATGGACCTGTGCCCCAAAATCCCTCTGTACATCAATGTTGTTACGAGTCCCACCATCAACTAATAGAGGACGTAGCGGCACTGCACAGCAGCTGCGGCTTACCTGCAGTCCGTTTGTCTTTGTGTTTTTTGTTGTTTTTTTGTCTTAATTGTAGTGTTTAGATGTGATGTGTTTTTTGTGGTTGTGTACTATGTGTGGGGGGGGGGACTGTAAAATTGTTTCTTCCGATCGGAGACTCGACCTTTGTTTTCTGGGTGGTGTCTCCGTTCCCGCTGCGGCCTACCATCGGCCAAACACCTGGAGCTGGCGGCCTCCAGCTGGGACCACCTGGGCTCTGGTTTGCAGAGCCCGCAGACCGGACTCACCATCTGCGGAGCCGGCTGCCTTCGGAGGCTGTGGTGGCGCTGCGAGTGCGGCTGCGACTCGCCTTCGGAGGCTTAGGCCACGGGCAGCGTGGACGTCAGAAGCTCGCAGGCCCCTGGGTGGGGGCCGACATCGGGAGCTCCGGCAGCGGCAGCGTCTTCGCCCGCCCCGAATCGCGGGGCTTGGGTCGGCCCGCTGTGGACCTTTCACCGTCCGGCGCGGAATTTCCTCAGCCCGGCGGGGGCTTCAATGTCAGGAGCCCCGACCGCCCCGACGTGGCAACTTCAACAGCCTTACCGCGGGAGAAAATGGCAGGGAAGAGAAAAGACATTCTGGCCTTCCATCACAGTGAGGAGGTGACTGGAGGAGACTCACTGTGATGGATGTTTCTTTTTTTTGTTTTGTCGGTTTGTGTCGGTTTGTGATTGTGTGTGTTGTTGCTTATTTTTATTGCTCTTATTGTTGGACTGTGCGTAACGGAATTTCGTCCAAAAGACTTGTTTTTTTGGATGACAATAAAGGCTATTCTGATTCTATATACTTTCCTCTTAACTCTGACTTCCCAAAGTGCAACCACCTCACACTTGCACCGATTAAACTCTATCTGCCATTTTCCACCCATACATGTAACTGATCCAAATTCTGCTGTATATTTTGACAGGATGTAGAAACAAAATATGGCAATGCTGGTTTATTAAAAAAAGATAAAAAAGTAGTGGAGTAACTCAACGGCTCTGTCAGCATCTCTGGCAAACATGGATAGCTGCCAATTTGGGTCGTCGGGACCCTTCAGACTCAGTCTGGAAAAGGGTCCCAACCCGAAACGTCACCTATCCTTATTCTCCACAGACGCTGCCTGGCCCGCTGAGTTACTGCAGCACTTTGTGAATATTTTGACTGCCGCATTCAAGGTTTGTAATTCCACTGCTTTTGTGTCAACTGCAAACTTACTAAATAGCCCATCAATATTTTCATTCAAGTTATTTATATATATCACAAACAAGTATTGATCCCGGCAGATTACCATTGGTCACTGATCTCTACCCAGAATAACACCCTTCCACCACTGCCCCCTGCCTTCTATGAATAAGCCAGTTCTGAATCTGAAATACCAATTTACCATTGATCCCATGCATCCTAATCATATGTATCAGCCTACTATGGGTGACTTTATCAAATACCTTAGTAAAGTCCATGTAGGCAAACTCTATTGCTCAACCCTCACCAATCACCTTTCTCGCCTCATCCAAAAAATCAGTCAATTGGCCTGCCCCACACTAAGCCATGCTTAATAAGCCCATTTAGAATCTGGAATAAGCCCATTTAGTATCTACATACTTGTTGCAGATGCTAATTTGAATCCTAAAGGTCACATGTCGTCTAAACACCAGGAGTCAACTTTCACTCTCCCAATCATCCTCTTCTGATATATTTTTTTAAGTATCTTCTTTTACCCAATAGAAGTAAATTAATACATCCCTGCCTTATCTACATACGTTTGTTTGATCATCATGTATAACTTTTCTGTATAAGCAAATAATCATCTTCTGTAACCACTTGAAATGTATTACACACGATATGTACAGAATTAATTTTACCTGTAGTATAAGAAAATAATTGCAGATGCTGGTACAAATCGAAGGTATTTATTCACAAAATGCTGGAGTAACTCAGCAGGTCAGGCAGCATCTCGGGAGAGAAGGAATGGGTGACGTTTCGGGTCGAGACCCTTCTTCAGACTGATGTCGGGGGCGGGATAAAGGAAGGATATAGGTGGAGACAGGAAGATAGAGGGAGATCTGGGAAGGAGGAGGGGAAGAGAGGGACAGAGGAACTATCTAAAGTTGGAGAAGTCGATGTTCATACCACTGGGCTGCAAGCTGCCCAGGTGAAGAGTACTGTTGGCCCTTGCAAGGCTTATCAAACCAGATATCTTGCGGTGAAGAGAGGAAAACTGGGCATGAATGACATGGGCAGTAACTAATCGAGAAAACTAATGCTGCAGTATGATGGCAAAGCTGAATCAAAGAAAGCAAATTTCTGTCAAAACCACTAAACTGAATTTCAAGAATCCAGAACAATTGAGCAAGTTATTGCAATTGTTTCATTGCTAAAATATGTCACTTATAAATCTTGCCAGCTGCCTGTTGTGATGTGTAGTTTGTTGAGCTTGTTGATTTGTATTTTTCACCCCTGCTTGCCGCCAACTGACTGATGCACTGCCTACCTTCACATCTGTGATGCATTATCGGCTTTGCAATAGAGATTCTGAGAATATAAGTGCAATTGTGGCAGAAAACTAGGGACGTGGCACCTAAGGAGTGAGGCCTACAACATGGCGGAAACCAGAAGGCATCGTGCGCAGGGACGAACTGCAGATGCTGGTTTAAACCAAAGATAGACACAAAATGCTAGAGCAACTCAGCAGGACAAGCAGCATCTCTAGAGAGAAGGAATGGGTGACGTTTCAGGTCTGAAGAAGGGTCTCGACCCGAAACGTCACCCTTTCCCTCCAGAGATGCTGCCCTGTCCCCCGCAGAGATGCTGCCTGTCCCCCGCTGAGTTACTCCAGCATTTTGTGTCTATCTTGGGCATTATGCGCATTTGTTAAAGAATTAAAATCTAGAATCGAGAGTGTTTAATTGTCATATGTACTGACAATAGAACAATCTTCACTACTTGCGTATGGCGTGCACAGCCTAAAGTTGTAGGCCAAGGGTAGACATCCAGGCCAGGGCAGCATCTGTTGCTGGGTGGATGGCCTTGATGCCACCAGGGAAAAGCCTCAGTGAGCAGTCATTCACCATGTGTGGGATGGTCTGGTCTGGATATCCGCAGTCCCAAGCAGGGCTGTCTGTCATCCCCCACCTGTGCAGGTGATGGGCTGATCTTGCATGGAGGGTGCGGATCCTGTTCAGGGTTAGCCATTGCTTGCGATGGAGGTCAAATCCCGGTGGTTTCACTGTGGGGTCTGTGATCACCTCTCCGTTGTTGGTGTTGGCATCTTTCCAGGCTCTGCTCCACTCAGTCTTGGGGCCAATCTAATAGAATAGAACAATGGAATTCTCACTTGCAACGACTTAACGGGTCCATAAATGCCGTGCACATAGAAAAATATATGTCAATAGATTAATGTCAATAACTGTAATACTACAAAAACTCAAAGTCTGTAGTGCAACCAAAGACAGCCCAGAGAAGTTTATATTTGCTGAGGTTAGTATTGTGTAGTGTTCAAGAGCTTAATAATTGATGGGTAGAAGCTATTCTTGAATCTGGTGGTCGTGCTTTTCAGGCTCCTGTACCATTTTTCCAACGGAAAAGTAAATTGAGAGTGTGGTCAGGATGGTCTGAATCGTTGATGTGTAGGAAGGCACTGCAGATGCTGGTTTAAACCGAAGACGGACACAAAAGGCTGGAGTAACTCAGCGGGTCAGGCAGCATCTCTGGAGAGAAGGAATAGGTGACGTTTTGGGTTGAGACTCTTCTTCAGACCCACTGAGTTACTCTAGCCTTTTGTGGCTGTCTGAATCTTTGATGATGTAGGCTGCCTTGTGAGGTGGCTTCCCCAAAGATTCCTTTCACAGTACCTGTGAAGGACCAGGCAGTGTCTCCCACTCTCTGAGCAGTGTCTACCACTCTCTGAGCAGTGTCTACCACTCTCTGCAATCTCCCTCATTCCTCGAAGGTATCAGAAAATGCTGGAGTAACTCAGCAGGTCAGGCAGCATATAGGAGAGAGGGAATGGGTGACGTTTCGGGTCGAGACCCTTCTTCAGTCTGAAGAAGGGTCTCGACCGGAAACGTCACCCATTCCCTCTCTCTTAGATGCTGCCTGACCTGCTGAGTTACTCCAGCATTTTCTGATACCTTCGATTTATACCAGCATCTGCAGTTATTCCTCGGTGTTCGAAATTGGTTGCGCTAAATCGGTTGTACTAAATTGTAGATAAATAAAGACTTGCAATTTAGGAAGGTGGAAACTAATTGCAAAATGAAAGAATAGCTTAGGCCAAACTAGTGTCTTGTCACTGGGTGAGCCATGAACTTAGTCCTTGACATTTGACCACATCATCTACTGAGTTGTTGATGTTGAGAATGACAACTGGAATGAGTCTTTCTGCACAGGCTCAGGCTCATCCATCATCTCACCCATCAGCACCAATGCTGAGATTATGCAATTGCTTAACCAGTGCTTAGAGTCTCTGGTGGATGGTTTCCTTCCATCACAGTGCGTGCCAGGTGATCAGAATGGGGCAAGGACAGGACCTCAGGACACAGTGGGACATGACAGATAAACAGAGTGGAGGAGATGGTGTAGGAGGGGGAGTTGGTTGTGGTGCAGAAGGTTGGGAGACGGACAAAATCAAGCTGTCAGGGCAGACAGCTTAAACATGTATAGCAGCTGCTGGATGCACACTACCCCATTCTTCAGTGTGCATTGCCCCACAAAAATTGTGCTAGCAATTTGTAAGCATTTTTGTACCTAAAAATTATGTTATATTTGCTGTAATTATATGTACACTTATATCTGTACCATGGCACTTATATCTGGTACTGCAAAATCAACTTCCTTTCCATGATTCCTTTATGGTGATCCCATGCTGTGGGCTTCATCTTGAAAAACACGTTTAAGTCATGGTGGCAGCACAGTGACGTAGCGGTAGAGTTGATGCCTTACAGCGCCAGAGACCCGGGTTCGATCCTGACTATGGGTGTTTGTCTGTACAAGTTTGTACGTTCTCCCCATGACCTGCGTGGGTTTTCTCCAAGATCTTCAGTTTCCTCCCACACTCCAAAGACGTTCAGTTTTGTAGGTTAATTGGCTTGCTATTTTTTTTTTTTTAAGTAAAAATTGTTCCTAGTGTGTGCAGGGTACTGATAATGTGCGGGGACCGGTGGTGGGTGCGGACTCGGTGGGCCGAAGGGTCAGGTACCGCGCTGTAAGTCTAAACTAAACAAAACCAAACTAAACATTGTCATTTGATGGATCTATGAAAATGTTTTCATTGTTTTATTTTGTATCTGCATTACATATATCGGAGTGAAATATGACATATACGTTTCTTTTTCAGGCTTTAGGGAATCTTTACTTTCTTCATGAGTCTTTGAAAAATACCTATCAATTTGATTTTAAAGGTAAGCTTTGAAGTACTTTGGCATACTGATAGTAACTGCATCTAGTAGTATAATCATCATTAGTATTAATAATTGGTTGATCTTAGTATTGCAGTTGATACTGGATTGAAGTGGATTGGCCGAAAGCTTCTTTTTACTGCTGGCATTTTTGGCACATTGCTTAACATAACAGACTAATTTCTGCCAAATTAACAAATTACATTCCTCAAATATCTCAAGGAGGCTCCTTCCTCACAACTTTGATAACAAAGTTATCTGTACATTGAATTATTATTTTTAAACGAATGAAGTAAATTGGCACACTTTGTGCATGAAAAGTCATCTGTGCCCGTAACAATGAACAAAAGGATTAAAAGTACTTTTCCCGGTGTTTAGACAATTTTGAAGGGGATATGTATTTGTGAAATAAGGGAGTTGCATCAATTTACAAAGCTTCAATAGTAAAGAGAATTTGTGATCAAACCGCATTAGATTGCTTGTTAATTTTGCCTCCTTTTGAAATGCAGCTTTCAACTTCATCAAACTGTAACGTTTGTAGCCCTGTCTGGAAAATGTATTTGTAAAATATCTTTGTCAATGAAATGCCGCAGCGAGATAGACAATAGACAATAGGTGCAGGAGGAGGCCATTCGGACCTTCGAGCCAGCACAGCCATTCAATGTGATCATGGCTGATCGTCCACAATCAGTACCCCGTTCCTGCCCTCTCCCCATACCCCCTGACTCTGCTATCATTAAGAGCTCTATCTAACTCTCTCTTGAATGTATCCAGAGAATTGGCCTCCACTGCCTTCTGAAGCAGAGAATTCCACAGTTTCACAACTCTCTGAGTGAAAATGTTTTTCCTCATCTCCGTTCTAAATGGCCTACCTCTTATTCTTAAACTGTGGCCCCTGGTTCTGGACTCCCCCAACATTGGGAACATGTTTCCTGCCTGTAACGTGTCCAACCCCTTAATAATCTTATATGTTTCAATAAGATCCCCTCTCATCCGTCTAAATTCCAGAGTATACAAGCCCAGTCGCTCCAGTCTTTCAACATACGACAGTCCCACCATTCCGGGAATTAACCTAGTAAACCTATGCTGCACGCCCTCAATAGCAAGAATGTCCTTCCTCAAATTTGGAGACCAAAACTGCACACTGTACTCCAGGTGCGGTCTCACTAGGGCCCTGTACAACTGCAGAAGGCCCTCTTTCCTCCTATAATCAACTCCTCTCATCATGAAGGCCAACATTCCATTGGCTTTCTTCACTGCCTGCTGTACATGCATGCTTAATTTCAGTAACTCATGAATAAGGACACCCAGATCTATTTGTACTTCCCATTTTCCTAACTTGACATCATTCAGATAATAATCTGCCTTCCTGTTCTTACCACCAAAGTGGATAATCTCACACTTATCCACATTAAACTTAATCTGCCATGCATCCGCCCACTCACACAACCTGTCCAAGTCACCCTGCATCCTCATAGCATCCTCCTCACAGATCACACTGCCACCCAGCTTTGTGTCATCTGCAAATTTGCTAATGTCACTTTTAATCCCTTCATTTATGTCATTAATGTATATTGTAAATAGCTGCAGTCCCAGCACCGATCTTCAATTCAAGTGTATTAATTTTTTTTAGTTTAGTTTTAGTTTAGAGATACAATGCGGAAACAGGCCCTTTCGGCCCACCGGGTCCACGCCAACCAGCGGATCCCCACATATTGACACTATCCTATACCCACTAGGGATAATTTTACATTTACCAAGCCAATTAACCTACAAACCTGTACGCCTTTGGAAATAAATTAACTATTTAAAAATGCTGCCATATTTAGTTAAAAGCGATTATTTAGTTTTAATGGTTCATCAATTTAGAAATAATCTACCAACAGTTGATTCACACGGACAGAATCCAATCCTCCTTCACTCCCAGAGGGTAGAACTCTTGAGCGTATGGCTGTGATTTAAAAAGATTAAAGTTTTTAGTTCATTATTTTGGTGTGGATTAGAATCAATGCAGTACATTAGCTCACCCTATTTACGGCGTTCTATGTAAGATTGCATTTTGTTTGATATTGAATTTATCCTATCGCACCACTTCTTAATCTTCAATCTCTCCAAATAAATTAGCTCTTAACATTTTCAACTCTGGTGGAAGAAGTCTTGGTGTTTAAAGTCTCCCTTCTTAACTGTGACCTTTAAATTACGGCAACATCGTAATGAACCCTTGGGGTGCCGCAAGGTACCAAAGAAATGCACATCTCTGTTTTCCGGGAACAAACGCAAGAATTTGCTTTTGCATCGCATTGGCAAGTCCTCCAACCCTGATGTTACTGTGCATCGGCAATCTAACCTCTGTTTGCAGCATAGGGATGCTATCGAGTCTTGTGTATATTTCAGCACGAGAAGAAGGGTCTCAACCCGAAACGTCACCTATTCCTTCTCTCCAGAGATGCTGCCTGACCCGCTGAGTTACTCCAGCATTTTGTGTCTACGGTTTAAACCAGCATCTGTAGTTCCTTCCGACACATTTAAGTCCAATTTTGATTTCCTAAACTTGTGGGTCTTAAACATTTTGAATAGGTAAACCACAGTCTATGCATGCAACAGACAATAGACAATAGGTGCAGGAGGAGGCCATTCGGCCCTTCTAGCCAGCACCGCCATTCAATGTGATCATGGCTGATCATTCTCAATCAGTACCCCGTTCCTGCCTTCTCCCCATACCCCCTGACTCCGCTATCCTTAAGAGCTCTATCTAGCTCTCTCTTGAATGCATTCAGAGAATTGGCCTCCACTGCCTTCTGAGGCAGAGAATTCCACAGATTCACAACTCTCTGACTGAAAAAGTTTTTCCTCATCTCTGTTCTAAATGGCCTACCCCTTATTTCTAAACTGTGGCCCCTTGTTCTGGACTCCCCCAACATTGGGAACATGTTTCCTGCCTCTAACGTGTCCAACCCCTTAATAATCTTGTATGTTTCGATAAGATCCCCTCTCATCCTTCTAAATTCCAGTGTATACAAGCCTAGTCGCTCCAGTCTTTCAACATATGACAGTCCCGCCATTCCGGGAATTAACCTAGTAAACCTACGCTGCACGCATGTGACTATTTAATTTTTGGGCACAAGAGGATATCACTGTTGTCACAGCCCTTGTACCTCGCCCACACGCTTGTTCTCTTTCAACTATTTATTCACTTCCCTTGACAGAAAATGTAGGAGGAAACACAGTATCTGTGCTTGAACTAATAACATTCGCATGATGGCAGTCTGAATATTTCCTACAATAGGACCCATCGAAACCACAATGAACCAGAGAAAATAAATCAGGATATAAGAAAAGTAGACACAAAATGCTGGAGTAACTTAGGCAGCATCTCTGGATAGAAGGAATGGGTGACGTTTCGGGTCGAGACCCTTCTTCAGACTGAGAGTAAGGGGAGAGCAAGAACAGAGATAAGGAAGGGTAA
Source organism: Rhinoraja longicauda (assembly GCF_053455715.1). NCBI lineage: Eukaryota > Metazoa > Chordata > Chondrichthyes > Rajiformes > Arhynchobatidae > Rhinoraja > Rhinoraja longicauda. The sequence goes on from NC_135968.1 coordinate 40,867,348, forward strand.
AGTGTGTGAAAATGAGACATCAAAAGAGATGCAGATTAAGGAAAATGTAGAATAGATTTAAATGTAGAATAGATCATTGCCTTAGAGGGAGTACAGAGAAGGTTCACCAGATTGATCCCTGGGATGGCAGGACTTTCATATGAAGAAAGACTGGATAGACTAGGCTTGTACTCGTTGGAATTTAGAAGACTGAGGGGGGATCTTATAGAAACATATAAAATTCTTAAGGGGTTGGAGAGGCTAGATGCGGGAAGATTGTTCCCGATGTTGGGGAGGTCGAGAACCAGGGGTCACAGCTTAAGGATAAGGGGGAAGTCTTTTAGGACCGAGATGAGAAAACATTTCTTCACACAGAGAGTGGTGAGTCTGTGGAATTCTCTGCCACAGAAGGTAGTTGAGGCCAGTTCATTGGCTATATTTAAGAGGGAGTTAGATGTGGCCCTTGTGGCTAAAGGGATCAGGGGGTATGGAGAGAAGGCAAGTACAGGTCACTGAGCTCGATGATCAGCCATGATCATATTGAATGGCGGTGCAGGCTCGAAGGGCCGAATGGCCTACTCCTGCACCTATTTTCTATGTTTCTATGTTTCTATTGTTAGCTAGGAGAAGGAGACAACAAAGCAAACAGAGTTAAAATGTAATCTGGGACAGTCAGGCTGATCGAGAGCTGGGAAGGGGGAGGGATGGAGAGAGAGGGAAAGCAAGGGCTACTTGAAGTTAGAGAAGTCAATGTTCATACCGCTGGGGTGTAAGCTGCCCAAGCGGAATATGAGGTGCTGTTCCCCCAATTTGTGCCGGGCCTCACTCTGACAATGGAGGAAGCCCAGGACAGAAAGGCCGGTGTGGGAATGGTTGGGGGAGTTAAAGTGTTGAGCAACCGGCAGATCGGGTGGGTTTAGGCGGACTGAGCAGATGTGTTCAGCGAAACGATCGCCGGGCCTACATCTGCCTCTGCAGTGTCTTCCTACACAGAAAAGAAATATATATTTATTGGGCAATCACATCAAATTATCCTTCATGAGTAAAATATCATAAAGCCTTTTGAGGAAGTAAAAATCTAAGAGGTGTTGTCACCCCATCCCCAAGTCAGTAATCGACCTTTAGCAGAAACCTTATAACACTGATGATATTCTGCAGTTGTACAGGGCCCTAGTGAGACTGCACCTGGAGTACTGTGTGCAGTTTTGGTCTCCAAATTTGAGGAAGGATATTCGTACTATTGAGGGCGTGCAGCGTAGGTTTACTAGGTTAATTCCCGGAATGGCGGGACTGTCATATGTTGAAAGACTGGAGCGACTAGGCTTGTATACACTGGAATTTAGAAGGATGAGAGGGGATCTTATCGAAACGTATAAGATTATTAAGGGGTTGGACACGTTAGAGGCAGGAAACATGTTCTCAATGGTGGGGGAGTCCAGAACCAGAGGCCACAGTTTAAGAATAAGGTGTAGGCCATTTAGAACGGAGATGAGGAAAAACGTTTTCAGTCAGAGAGTTGTGAATCTCTGGAATTCTCGGCCTCAGAAGGCAGTGGGGGCCAATTCTCTGAATGCATTCAAGAGACAGCTAGATAGAGCTCTTAAGGATAGCGGAGTCAGGGGGTATGAGAAGAAGGCAGGAACGGGGTACTGATTGAGAATGATCAGCCATGATCACATTGAATGGCAGTGCTGGCTCAAAGGGCCGAATGGCCTACTCCTGCACCTATTATCTATTGTCTATTGTCTATTGATATTCAATGTTATATTATGGGAATTGGAATTTTTATCGGTATATAGAAATGAATCGTGTAACAAATATTTTTTCTGCACTTTTAAAACACTGTAAAATAATGTAACTTACAGTATAAAATTGCTCACTAAATAGAATTTGGATGTAGTAAATCCATAATGTTTCATGTGGCTTGATTGCATGCTGCTATGTTGCTGAATGCCCATAATTATAAAGCACATGATGGGCCACATAACCAAAATCCAATTGGTGATGAAATGAAATTCATTCATTTATCTGCACATGCGGAGTATTATTGTCAATAGCTTGTCAGCCAGCAAAATGGAGGCAATGCATGGTTAACAGCAAAAGGACTACCGTAGGACAGAAGATAGTTAGAGGTACAGAGTGGCCCACCGAGTCCGCACCGTCCAGCGATCCCCGCACATTAACACTGCCCTAAACACACTAGGAACAATTTGCACTTATACCAAGCCAATTAACCTACAAACCTGTACGTCTTTGGAAGGTATCAGGAGCAAGCAATGTTTGTTCAGTTGCGAGCTTTAGGAAGGTTTGCAGAGTGAGCCTTACTGTGCTCCAGGCTTTCAGTGTGTGTCTATACATGTCTCCGCTGGACTTTACAAACGTGAGAAGTGATGTGTGGAATGGTCTTGACAAAGTGGATATTACCTTGTGGGAAAATCCCAAACATGGGGTCATTTAAGGAAGAAATAAAGTAATATTTTCCTCTCAGAGAGTCATAGGTCCGTGGGACTCAGTTCCTCAAAAGGCAGTGGAAGTAGCATCTTTGAATATTTTTAAGACAGAGGTTGATAAATTATGGCTCAGCGAATGGGCGTAAGGTTAGTGGGAGGTCGGCAGAAATGGAGAATTGAGTTTAGAATCAGTTGCTGCACAGTTTTGAGCTGCTGATGGCCCCCTCCTCCCCTAATTTGTATTTTTGTCTCTCCATGAATACCAAATAGTTAACAGCCACCCACAAAAATCAGTGCTGCCAACACCCTACACCCAGGAAGGTTCTAAGATGTGCACCGAAGATAGACACCAAACGCTGGAGTAACTCAGAGGGACAGGCAGCATCTCTGGAGAGAAGGAATGGGTGACGTTCTCGTTTCCCTCTCCCCCGACTCAGTCTGAAGAAGTTGTCTACACTCGAAATGTCACCCATTCCTTCTCTCCAGAGATACTACCTTTCCCGCTGAGTTACTCCAGCATTTTGTATCTATCTTTAGTGTAAACCAACATCTGCAGTTCCTTCCGACACAGTTTCTCAGTTGTGTTGATTCTGAGACTACCCTCTTTTATAGGCTCTGCTGGACTATTTCTGGTGGATATTTTTAGACAGTAATCGCAATGATACCAAGGTAACTACACTTCCATAAAAGGTGCAAAGACGGCAGACAATGAAAAAATGGTTTGAAATCAATGTAATCTCTCTCTTGAAAATTATTTTGGAATTCCCTCTCTACCGCTGCAATAAGGCAGAACGTCCATCTGCACAGGTCAAGAAACTATCCATTAAATTTGGCCAAGATTAGGGCAGAGGAGTGAGAATGGTTGAAAGTTAGCAAGAGAGACATTAGCTCAAACTATCTCTGCAGTTGTAGCTGTGTTGAGGCCAATATTACCTTTTAAAATCCGAGAAAGATGATATCAAAAGTACTTGTCTGACATTTATTAAATACCACATTTAATGATGGGTAAAGTTGGTTCGAACTAAATATGGAGTGGGTTAACCTCAAACGTTTTCATATCAAATGAAAGCCTGTAGCTGCAACGTGTCCCGGCATCTGGAAGAGTCTGCAAATGTTCTATTGAAGATGTTCAGTCACATTGCTGATTGTTGTTGGTTTTAATTTATCTTCTGTGTGCTTTCTTTCTCTAAAGCTAAAAAGTACAAAAAAGTAACGGGTAAAGAAATCTACTCAGAAACATTAGAAAGCACACCAATGCTGGAAAAGGAAAAGTTTCCACAACATTACTTCCCTGAGGTAAGTAGTGCATTGTCTCCTCCCACACTAAACATGCAAGGTCAACTCGTAAAGTTGTAAAGTTTTATTGCTGTTCTTGTTCCTCCGAGAGATTGTATTCCGCGGAAAAAAAAGACTCTAAGTAGGTTATCTGCTGTGGGATATATGCAAGTGAATTGCGGAGCAAGGGGTGAGGAGAGAGTTTCACTGACATTCTTCCCATTGTTGCTTTGTGGATTGTTTTAATTATATGACCGTGTTGTGATAGTTTCTACACTTCAGTGGAGTCATAGAAGTATTCTTTCAGAAACTGGGGATGCTCCGGACTGGCGTGACCTGATGTCATGTGGCATAATCAACATTACTTCTGGGTCATCATATAAGTTACAAAAACATAACTCGAGAAAGCCCATGTGTGATGGTGTATGTGTGTGTGTGCAGCTTACATAAAACCAGTATTTACTGTCTTTTTCTGTGTGTGCGTCTTTGCAACTGCTCTCCCGGTTTGAAATCTGGTGTGGACATCCCTCACTGATTTTAGCTCCTTCTCTCCTCCCTGTAAATTAAGTTTTTGCAAAGCTTCCCTGCTTTGCTTTCAAACATTGACCCAAATTTGTTGCATCGTTTGAGATAATACCACTGAAAGACTGTTCTATTGCGCGGATAATTTAATATTGTTTTCAGCTATGTAAATAAAATCAGAGTGCCCATATCTGGTAAACATATCATATCGAAAACATCGCTTTTAATCTTAATAATAACCTATTCCATTGAACAACTGACAGATATGCAAATGATCCACTCAATTGGTTTAAGACTGATTTCTTTCTCTTTATTACTGCCGCTTAAAGATGATCTAAAAGTAATTACATTGATTGAGGTATAATGCAATCCAAAATAATTACAATTCACTGCATATAAAACTAACAAAACTTTTCATGGTGATTTATTACACCTCTTGGCTGTATATGAATCTCAAATGATGCCTTTGGGACCAGCACTTGAAATAATGTTAGGCTATTTAAAAAGAACAGATTTGTGTAGTCTATCAGACCTGAATAATTTTTAACAGTAGTGAGAAATTGGTTGTTATCATACATCACAGATACTGCTCAAAGCTCTTATGAAAGATGAATTAATTTCACTAATGTTTCAATATGAACCTTTCATGAACAAAGCTGTACAGGGATAACCTTGTAGGGGTCCCTAGTTTTTCAATAGTGATTTATGTCATCTTTTAATAAAGGAAACAGCCTGTATATAATCCATCTGTCGTGCAAAGAAGGGACACTGGGTTGGACTACATGGTTTTTTTTTTAAACTTCCATTTTTATTGAATGCTGCAGCCTGATGAAAGGTTTCAAGGAGACTAATATAAGCCCCGGTGCACATTCGGTGTTGCTAAATTGATTAGTAATCCCAGCCCTAAATTATACCGAACCCCCTCCCCAACCCCATCAGTAATTGTCGTCATAAAGATGGATGACTACGAAGAAAGCTGCTGAAGGAATGGAGAAAACATATATCTGGACATTGTCCTGTATAAGATTTCATGAGGCACTGTTAGGACACTTTGCATCTCACATTTGACCGGTTCAGTCAGAGGCACAAAGTTTAGATTTGGAAGGATTTCATTTTCTTTCTCTTTTAAAATACCCCACAAATTCTACCATACCTTGGCCAAAGCTCCCAGAAAAGCTTTGTTCTTGAGCCCCAGCGGCTCTGTTCCATAAAGAAGCACAAACGAGAGATCATCTCTCTTTTTTTCTTCGTGTTCTCTCATTTATGGGCAGTATTTACATTTTGCACAGCATAATGGACATTTTACTTGGCCTCATCACTGCCAGAAATCTGACATGGGAGCTGGTGCTGAGGAAACATGAACTTCCCAATCCTTGGTCTGAGCATTGCTGAATGATTGAGAAGAGTGGACTTCCAGTCCAGCTATTTTAATAACAACTGAATAACCTGTCAGCTCCTCTGGGGAATAGGATGGCCTCAATATGCTGGCTTCAATGGGAACTGAGATTGTCCAATCATTCCCACTCAATTAAGCCCCAGGTTGCACCGAGCTGCTAGTAGAGTGGGGCTTGTTGAGTCTCAGATGTTAGGGTATCTGCCACTTTGCTCCGTGACTGATGAGTCCATCGTAGCAGAGTCCAGCAGTGGGTTTCCGTCCAGTAGCTCTGCCCAGTGGCTCTGACATCCAAAGTGCTTCGAGAGATTGTTGATGGTGCACATTAATTGCAGCCTTCCAGCCAGCCTTGATCCACTGCAGTTTACCCACAAGTCAATAGCAGAAAGCGCAGCCTCGGCGATCGTTTCGCTGAACACCTCCGCTCAGTCTGTCTCAACCAACCTGATCTCCCGGAAGCTCAGCACTTCAACTCCCCCTCCCATTCCCAATCTGACCTTTCTGTCCTGGGCCTCCTCCATTGTCAGAGTGAGGCCCAGCGCAAATTGGAGGAAAAGCACCTCATATTTCGCTTGGGCAGTTTACACCCCAGCGGTTTGAACATTGACTTCTCCCACTCCAGGTAGTCCCTGCTTCCCCTCTCTATCCCCTCCCCCTTCCCAATTCTCCCACTGGTCTTCCTGTCTCCTACTACATCCTATCTTTGCCCCCGCCCCCTCCCCTGACATCAGTCTGAAGAAGGGCCTCGACCCGAAACGTCACACATTCCTTCTCTCCCGAGATGCTGCCTGACCCGCTGAGTTACTCCAGCGTTTTGTGTCTAACAGCAGATGCTGATGGCGCACATTAACTCCAACCTTCCAGCCAGCCTTGATCCACAGCAGTTTTCCCACCACTGCAACACGTCAACAGCAGATGTCAATTCCGTGGTCCTGAACTCATCTCTGGAACACCCAGGACGCAAGGACTCCTACGTTAAACTTCTACTTATCGAATATACCTCTGCCCTCAATACTAATAATCCCATCCAAATTCTTCTCCAAAATTCATGACCCCCTCTGCCACTGGATCCTCGACTTTCTGTCCTGCAGACCTCAATCAGTGAGGATAGGTCACACCTCCTCCTCCACAATCAGTCTCTACTCTGGTGTCCACAATGGATATGTTCCCAGTCCCCTCCTTAACCTAAGAAGGGTCTCGACCCGAAACGTCCCCTATTCCCTTTTCCCAGAGATGCCGTCTGACCCACTGAGTTACTCCAGTATCTTGTGTCTATCCCTGTATGGCCAAATTTGGACTCTAATTCCATCTATAAGTTTGCAGATGACACCACTGTGGCCCCTGGGCCACATCGGAAGCAAGGATGAAATGGATTATAGGAAGGAGATAGAGAACTTAGTGATTCTTCGTCAGGACAATAACCTTTCCCTCAATGTCAGCAAGATGATGGACCTAGTTATCAAATTCAGGAAGCATGGTGGAGTACAAGCCCCAATCAGCATTAATGGTTCGGATGTGGAAACAGTTGAGAGCTTCAAGTTTCTTGATGATAATATTACCAATGATCTGTGGTGGACCAGCCACATTGATGTGCCAGCCAACAAGGCACTCCACGCCCCTTATTTACTGAGGAGACTGAGCAAATCCAGCACATCTCCAGTGACTCTGCCACCATGGAAAGCGTTCTGTATAGGCAAGAAACCGCAGATGCTGGCTTAAACCGAAGATAGACTCAAAAAGCTGGTCAGATAGCATCTCTGGAGAAAAGGAAAAGGTGACGTTTCAGGTCGAGACCCTTCTTCAGACCACGCTGTTGGGTTGCATCACAGCTTGGTTTGGGAACAACAGCAGAGAGCTATAGATGTAGCCCAGTCCATCACACCGACCACACTTCTCACCGTTGACTCCTGCGCTTCACGCTGCCACAGAAAAGCAGCCAACATAATCAAAGACATATCCCACCCCGGTCATTCCTTCTTCTCCCTGCTCCTGTCTGGCAGAAGGTACAAAAGCTTGTAAGCGGACACCAGCAGACTCTTCCCCTCCAGCTTCTTCCCCTCCATTATCAGGCTTCTGAACGGTTCTTCCATAAACTAGGGTACTGCTCGATTCACCGTTACCCCATGGAGGACATTGGACTTTGCCTGAGAAACTAATGCGCTACATTGCGTTATAACCTCCTAACCTGAGGAAAGACATTCTAGCCTTAGAGGGAGTACAGAGAAGGTTCACCAGATTGATCCCTGAGATGGCAGGACTTTCATATGAAGAAAGACTGGATAGACTAGGCTTATACTCGCTGGAATTTAGAAGACTGAGGGGGGATCTTATAGAAACATGTAAAATTCTTAAGGGGTTGGAGAGGCTAGATGCGGGAAGATTGTTCCCGATGTTGGGGAAGTCCAGAACCAGGGGTCACAGTTTAAGGATAAGGGGGAAGTCTTTTAGGACCAAGATGAGAAAACATTTCTTCACACAGAGTGGTGAATCTGTGGAATTCTCTGCCACAGAAGGTAGTTGAGGCCAGTTCATTGGCTTTATTTAAGAGGGAGTTAGATGTGGCCCTTGTGGCTAAAGGGATCAGGGGGTATGGAGAGAAGGCAGGTACAGGTTACTGAGCTGGATGATCAGCCATGATCATATTGAATGGCGGTGCAGGCTCGAAGGGCCGAATGGCCTACTCCTACACCTATTTTCTATGTTTCTATGTTTCTATAATGTTGAGAGCTACATTCTGCACTCTAACTTCCCCTTTGCTCGATCTATTTTACTTGAGTCTGAACTGATTGTATCTATGTGTGGTATATCTGATCTGTTTGGATGGCATACAAAACAAAGGTTTCACACTTCATTGGCACTGTGACAATAATAAACCGAATCCTTAAACAGTTGAGCTGACAAACCTGCCTATCCAATCCAATGTCATTGAGACTGAATGTAAGATCAGAGATCCTACTCAATTGAGTGCAGTTTCTGGAGATTTGCAGAACAGCCAGATTTCTTGAAACTTAATATGTTTATTTATTTATTCTCTTTCTGTTTAATGTAGTTTTAACTTGTTTTTTAAAATTTATTTTTGTAGTTTTTTTCTGTCACAATTTTAACTTGGAATTTCAGTCAGATACATAGATATTTAGATACAATGGGCAATAGGTGCAGGAGGAGGCCATTTGGCCCTTCGGGCCAGCACCGCCATTCAATGAGATCATGGCTGATCATCCACAATCAGTACCCAGTTCCTGCCTTCTCCCCATATCCCTTGATTGCGCTAACCCAAAGAGCTCTATCTAACTCTCTTTTGAATGTATCCAGTGAATCGGCCTCCACTGCCTTCTGAGGCAGAGAATTCCACAAATTCACAACTCTCTGTTTGAACAAGTTTTTCCTTATCTCAGTTCCAAATGGCCTACCCCTTATTCTTAAACTGTGGCCCCTGTTTCTGGACTCCCCCAACATCGGGAACATGCTTCCTGCATCTAGCGTGTCAAATCCCTTAATAACTTTATATGTTTCTAGAAGATCCCCTCTCATCCTTTCTAAATTCCAATGTTCTGCTGCTTTTTATTGGTATGACTGTGTGGCAAATGAAATTCCTCGTATGTTGCAAAACATACTTGGCTAATAAAGTATGATTATGATGACGATGACTATGATTATAATGATACATGCCCAGTCGTTCCATTCTTTCATCATATGACAGTCCCGCCATCCCGGAGATTAACCTCGTGAACCTACGTTGCACTGCCTCAATAGCAAGAATGTCCTTCCTCAAGTCTCCAATCTGAAGCCTCCTGACCAAAGATAGGCACAAAGTGCTGGAGTAACTCAGCGGGACAGGCAGCATCTCTGATCCTTCCGATCCTTCTCCCCAGGGATGCTGCCTGTCCCACTGAGTTACTCCAGCATTTTGTGCCAATAGACAATAGACAATAGACGCAGGAGTAGGCCATTCGGCCCTTCGAGCCAGCACCACCATTCACTGAGATCATGGCTGATTATTCACAATCAGTATCCCGTTCCTGCCCTCTCCCCATACCCCCTGACTCCACTATCTTTAAGAGCTCTATCTAGCTCTCTCTTGAAATCTTCAGTGTAAACCAGCATCTGCAGTTCCTTCCTTCCTACACACCTCCTAGCCACAGCTCACAACCTGCCCCTTAGAGACAGAGGGGTCAGCTTCATCGATTCTCTGTGTCTGGTGAATGAGTGATGATGAGAATGGGTGACTGGCAGGATCTAGTTCAATTCATCTTGTGCTCCCTTGTTGCTGATTCCAGCCAGAGGATGTCTTTACCCTCCCTGTTGACTGATGACATTTATGGACCCTCGGGTGTAAATGAGAAAATAATAACCTGCACCCCCTCAGTTCCCTCAGTTTCCACCATACTTATGCTTGCTTCACCTTTACAATTCCCAACCACTGTGGTTCAGCACCACCTTGGAAGGGACAGTACATTTAAAACAACAAGCTGCTTCAGGTTTTGTCATGAATTGTTTCCTGCTGTCACTACTTGCGTTATCGCCCGTCATTACGAGGAGGAGCAGTGGCGTGTCTCTTCATTGCCAGAGCAACCATATTCCATATTGGGAATTTAATTCCTTTCTGCTAAGAAGAAGAAATAGTTCAGAGACAGTTGCTGTCTTACAGCACTTACAGCGCCAGAGACCCGGGTTCAATCCCGACTACGGGTGCTGTCTGCACTGAGTTTTGTACCTTCTCCCCGTGACCGCGTGGGTTTTCTTCGAGATCTTCAGTTTCCTCCCACACTCCAAAGATGTACATGTTTGGAGGTTAATTGGCATGGTATAAATGTAGATTGTCACTAGTCTGTGTAGGATCGTGTTAATGTGCGGGGATCGCTGGTCGGTTCGGACTCGGTGGGCCGAGGGGCCTGTTTCCACACAGTATCTATAAACTAAACTGATCCAAAGTCACCTGCGAATGTTCTCCAAACAGCATATTGGCTCCATCTATGTATTCACCATTTGGTGTTTCCATCTCTTCAGTTTGTAGTAGTTATCATTTGCTCCCTGTTTTGCTACATTACCTGAACTAAAGAGGGGAATTTCCACATCTATATCAAAGAATCACAATGGACATTGTGGACTTTGGATGAGAATTTACTGGCCTACTGGTTGATGCAATGCTGATTGAAACTAGAGGTCCCGGAGAAAACCCATGTGACAGGGAGAACATACACACACCATAGAAACAGCAGCCATCATATCGAACCCGGGTCTCTGATGTTGTAAGACAGCAATACTACTCCAGCGCCACTGTGCCACCTCAATAATAATTGTAACTAGACCAAGTGGACCTGTTGGGCCCAAACCTCTCCTGCATTGGTACAGCACCCTCCCCTCTCCCCTCCTCCCTCCACCCTCCCCCTGCCCCCTCCCTCCACCCCCAGCCCTCCCTCCACCCCCCTCCCTCCACCCCCTCCTCTCCCCCTCCATCCCCCCTCCCTCACCTCCCTCCCTCCCCTTCCACCCCCTCCCCTCCCAACACTCCCCATCCCCCCTTTCCCTCCCCTCCCCCCTTCCCGTCCACCCCCACTCCATCCCCCTCAACCCCCCCCTATCCTCTCTCCTCCCCCTCCCTCCTCCCTCCACCCCTCCCTCCCTCCCACCCTCCCCCCCCCCCCCTCCCTCCCTAGGAGATAGATTTAAACTTTAAAATGTGAATAACTTTCAAAATATTACACCAATTTCAATTAAACTTCTTCCATTAGCACCAAAGGGACGATGGTGAGTAAGGTGGGCCTAAAATTGTCGCGCTATCGTGTACCGTTTTGGCTGTAGTTCAGGAACAAACAAACAAACAAACAAACGAGAGTTTTAGTATATAGATAATTGAAAATCGAGCCACACCGAAACTAATAAAACCAACAAAGCGGAAAAAACATGCGTTCCAAAAATATTTGCTGAGAGTGCATCCTTTAACGACCGCATTGGGGAGTTCAAGGGATACTTATTTGCTGAACTATGGAAGACAACAAGAAATTTGTAGTTGAAGAGATTAGTTTTGAAGCATTTAAAGAGAGGATGTTCAGGTGCAGAAGAAAAAGGAATGGAAGGATATCTTGAAATAGTGAGATGTAGTTAGGTAGGAGGAGGTTGAATGTTGGCATGGACTTCCTTGACCAAGTGTCCGATTTCTGCGCTTTAAACTGTAGATCAAGGATGAGACACCATCTTTGCTCAGAGCAGCAATACTGGACATGCAACCTACACCATTAAAAATGCTTCTTTATCTACTGAATGCTTCTTTATTTACTTCTATAGAAACATAGAAGTATGGAAAAATAGGTGCAGTAGTAGGCCGTTCGGCCCTTCAAGCCAGCACCGCCATTAAATAAGATCATGGCTGATCATCTAAAATCAGTACCCCATTCCTGATTTTTTTCCCCATATCCCTTGATTCTTTTAGCTCTAAGAGCTAAATCTAACTTCCTCTTGAAAACATCCAGTGAATTGGCCTCCACTGCCTTCTGTGGCAGAGAATTCCACAGATTCAAAGCTCTCTGGGTCCCCTAGTTTTTCTGGGAGATTGTTTGTGTCTTCCTTAGTGAAGACAGAACCAAAGTACTCATTTAACTGTTCTGCGATTTCCTTTTTTCCCCATTATAAATTCACCTGTCTCTGACTGTAAGGGACCTACATTTGTCTTCACTAATCTTTTCCGTTTTGCATATTTAAAGAAGCTTTTAGAGTTAGTTTTTATATTCCCCGCAAGCTTTCTTTCATGCTCTTTTTTCCCCCTCTTAATTAACCTCTTCGTCCTCCTCTGTTGTGTTGTAAATTTCTCCCAGTCCTCTGGTTTGCTGCTTCTTCTGGTCAATTTAAATGCCTCTTCCTTGGATTTAACACTATCCTTGACTTCCCTCGTCAGCCACGGTTGAGCCACCTTCCCCGTTTGATCTTTTCGCCAGACAGGGATGAACAATTTGTGGAGTTCATCCATGCGGTCTTCAAATCTTTGCCATTGCATCTCCACTGTCAACCCTTTAAATGTAATTTGCCCGTCTATCCTAGCCAATTCCCATCTCATACCTTCAAAGTCTCCTTTCTTTAAGTTCAGGACTCTAGTCTCTGAATTAACCATGTCACTCTCCATCCTAATGCAGAATTCCACCATATTGTGGTCACTGTTGCCTAAGGGGCTTTGCACAACAAGATCACTAACTAATCCTTTCTCATTACATAATACCCAGTCTAGGATGGCCTGCGCTCTAGTCAGTTACTCTACATATTGGTTTAAAAAACCATCCCGTTTATATTTCAGGAAATCCTCCTCCTCAGCATTGTTACCAATTTGGTTGGCCCAATCTATATGTAGTTTAAAGTCACCCATGATAACTGCTGTATCTTTGCTACAAGCATCCATAGTTTACTGCTTGATCCTATCCCCATCCTCCCTACTGCTCTTTAGTGGTCTGTAAACAACTCCAACAAGTGTTTTCTGCCCTTGGCTATTCCGTGTTCTACCCATACCAATTCTACAGCATCCAACCTAATGTCTCTCCTTGCTCTTGCATTAATCTCCTCTTTAACCAGCAATGCCACCCTACCTCCTCTTCCTTTCTGTCTATCCTTCCTGAATATCGAATACCCCTGCATGTTGAGCTCCCAGCCTTGGTTACCCTGGAGCCATGTCTCTGTAATTCGAACTCTATCATATTCTTTAACTACTAACTGTGCATTCAATTCATCCACCTTATTACGAATACTCCTCGCATTAAGACACGAAGCTTCCAGGTTTGTTTTTATTATCTACCTTCTACCTTTTGCTTCTGTCCTCCTTTTATGGGCCTCTGTCTCCTTGCATTGGGTCCCACCCCCCTGCCCTGGTAGTTGAATGAATGAATGGATGAATGAATGGATGAATGAATGAATGAATGAATGAATGAATGAATGAATGAATGAATGAATGAATGAATAAGTTTATTGGCCAAGTATGTGCATATACAAGGAATGTGCCTTGGTGCTCCGCTCACAAATGACAACACATAAACATACAGTTAACAATTAAGAATAAAGCATAAACACATCAAAACAATAAGGATACAACATTACGGTCTAAACATGCGGGTGAAAATAAACCAGAGTTCACCTAGATTAAAGTAACCTTTCCTACACTCTCTTTTGCATACGCTTCCACATTGTTAACTCCACCCCCAGATGCTGCCTGGCCTGTTGAGTGTTTCCACCATTTTCTGTTTTCATTTTAGGTTATTTATAGATTGTACTTTAGGATCGAGAGAACAGAGTGTTTTACAGCCATGCGTAAAGCTTTGCGTTAGACTGAGCAAGCACCAAAGGAATGGTGATAGAGGAGCAATAATTTTGTCCGATCCTCTGGAGAGGATGCTGAACAACCATACGTCATGGTTGCAAACCTATGGAGTGTAATCATAATTTTGGGCAAGGTAACACATTCAGGGACTCCAGAAGAAATGGGAGAGCAGTGCTGGAATGTGAGTTGGAAAGGATTAATGTGTGTCATGCAACTTTGCAAGAAGGAACAGACAGCAATAGTGTGAAAGGCAAAGACACAGAACCTGAGGAAAGAGCACTCTGACATAATCAGAGCATGTATGTTGAATGGTCAGGGCACAGTGTTGAATGGTCAAGACCAGAGTTGGAATCTTTGTTGTAGGAAGGAACTGCAGATGCTGGTTTGAAATCGAAGATAGACACCAAAAGCTGGAGTCACTCAGGGGGACAGGCAGCATCTCTGGAGAGAAGGAATGGGTGACGTTTTGGGTCGAGACCCTTTCTTCAGACGGGTCGTTGTTTACTGGCATGCACACAATCAGCTGGGTGGCTTCCTATGTCACAATTTGTCTGAGTCTCAAAAGGGATTGAAGGAGCAATAGATGAGCTCAGGTAAATGAGTTTGAGTCAGTGCTGGTGTAACCGACTATTGGGAACAGAGGGGAGGCAGGACAGGAGATTTAGGAGCAGCTGTATGAATGTTTAACTTTAGTGGAGAGGAAATCCTTGAGCATTTCATATTGTGAGTGTATTTGAGAGTACATGGGGTGGGGCAGTGAATGCATGAATCCACTAATATCCGACATCATCTACATACAAAAACTCTTGTTTGTTTGTTTGTTCCTGAACTACAGCCAAAACGGTACATGATAGCGCGACAATTTTAGGCCCACCTTACTTACCATCCTCCCTTTGGTGCTAATGGAAGTAGTTTCATTGAAATCGGTGTTATATTTTAAAAGTTATTCACATTTTAAAGTTTAAATCCATCACCTAGGGAAGGAGGGGGGGAGGGAGGGAGGGGGGTGGAGGGGGATGGAGTGATGGGAAGGTGGGAGGGGAAAGGGGGGAGTGGAGGGGGTGGGGAGGGGGGAGTGGGGGGAGGGAGGGAGTGGGGAGGGGGGGGGGGGGAGGGGGAGAAGAGAGGGTGGCTGCACCAATGCAGGAGAGGTTTGGGCCCAACGAGTCCACTTAGTCTAGTTTAAATTTAAATTACTTTGCAAAATAGAGAATACAAAGGACCATTTAACATAGAGTGGTGATGATCCCCTCACCAGTGGAACGTAAAAGAAAAGACTAATTATTTCCATCTATTCTCAGTTGAAAGACCCATTCAAGTCGATTCATAAAATTGTGCTGAGTGCTCTTTGACATGACAAATATGAGAAAGATTAAAAGGGGCTTTGTTAGTAAAGAACAGTAAATAATTCACATGATAATTTGTGCACTGTTAAAAATATGCTTCTGGTTTATTTTTAAATCTTGGACATTTGAAAAATGAAACCTATCATTTGAGCCCTAATGCAATCACTTTAAAGAGCTTGGATGAGTTCAGTGTTGGTAAATAACTGAGCTTGACATTAATTTAGGCAGCTGGCCTTCCCCTCGTGCTCACACCAATCAGATGTGAATCAATGACCATTCAGCCTCACTATCTGCCCTGATGTTATTAGATTAAAGATGGCTCACCACAAACTGTATCCACTATTATTATAAGATAGACACAAAATGCTGGAATAACTCAGCTGGACAGGCAGCATCTCTGGAGAGAAGGAATTGGAAACGTCACCCATTCCTTCCCTCCAGAGATGCTGCCTGTCCCGCTGAATTAGGCGCCTGTCCCACTTAGGCGTTTTTTTAGGTGACTGCCGGCGACTGTCATAGTCATAGCAGTTCACCGATAAACCGGCAACTGAACCCCCCCCCCCCCCCATGACAATGTCTACGACAAGCTACAACAACCTACCACCTAGTCGACGTCAAGCTACGGCAAGCTACCGACAACCGGCGACCCAATCGTCGCGACATAGGACGTCCACCTACGACCGCGCCTACGACAACCTACGACCACGCAGGCAACAACCTACGACAACTGAAGTCAACCTACGTCTACCTGCGACAAGCTACGACCGTGTCGGCGACAACTGAAGACAATTCACGTCATTTTGGCCTCCGAGTTTGACGCCGGTACCTGTCGCTGGTTGACGTAGGTAGTCGCCAATGGAACTCAACGAAGTCAGCACCGGCGCCAACCATCGTCACCTGGCGACAACCTGGCAACAACCTACGACAGCACCTATGTCAGGAGACGTCAAGCTACGCTCATTGGCGTCAAACCAACAGTCGCCAAAATTTTTTAAACATTTCAAAATCCAGCGTCGACCAGAAAAACACTACGACTCTTTGGAGACGACTCACGACCGTACAGGGGACACCCCGGCGACCGTGTGGTGACGGCCTAGTCGCCTAAAAAATCGCCTAAGTGGGACAGGGGTTTTACTCCAGCATTTTGTGTCTATCTTTGATTTACACCAGCATCTGCAGTTCTTTCCTTCACTATTAATATTATGGTTCCATTGAACTACTGGAAGTACTGTAAATATAATTATGGATAGAAAAGAGCTATTTAAAATCTGTGCAAGAATGTTAATCTTCATACGGCATTTAGTTACAGTTTAGAAAACAGAAACATAATATGATGTTTATATGTTTAAACCTTGAACTTTGGCAAGACAAGCAGCATGATTTCATTCAGCGTGACATTTTTAGCTTTGGGACATATCTAATCAATTTGTGTAGCTGTTTGAATCGGCTGCTCTTAATTACATGCACTGATGTGATCAGCATCATCTGGTATATCTAATGCTATTAATTTCCTGCATCAGCTGATGATCATTAATTGAGCAATCCTGCTTGGTAAATGGTTAACTATCTTGTTCTTTTTTATTTTTCTAATCTGGCTTGCTGACTATTTTTCTTCTGGGTTACCGAGTGACTCCCATTTTATGCCCAACAGCATTAAAATAACTCAAAGTTAATTTCTGGTATAGTTTCAATGATATTCTGGTTATTGTAGAACGACACAACACAGGTGTAAACCAGTGAAAGAATAGGTTGCGTTTTTTGCCGAGACCCTTCTTCGGAATGAGAGACAGGGGTGTGGGAAACTTGGGGTATGAAAAGGTTCAGAACAAATCGCAGACCCGGGTTCAATCCCGACCCCGGGTGCTGCCTGTACGGAGTTTGTACGTTCTCCCCGTGACCTGCGTGGGTTTTCCCCAAGATCTTCAGTTTCCTCCCACACTCCAAAGACGTACGGGTTTGTAGGTTAATTGGCTTGGTGTATGTGTAAATGGTCACTAGTGTGTGCAGGATAGTGTTAATGTGCGGGGATCGCTGGTTAGCATGCACTCGGTGGGCCGAAGGGCCTGTTTCCGCGCTGTATCTCTAAACTAAACTAAAATTGGAGCCTGCACTGATGACCAAGGTAAGTTGGAGCCCACAATGGTCTATGGGCAAAACATCGCCTATTCCTTTTCTCCCAAGATGCTGCCAGACCGGTCGACTTACTCCAACATTTCGTGTCTATCTTCAGAGTAAACCAGCATCTGCAGTTCCTACCTAGACAGAACAAAAGCATTTGGGCTCTGGTGCCTTTATCCAAATCAATTATCCTCGATCCTTAAATAAAACCGTCATGATATATTACAGAATAACTCTGCGGGTCCTCATGGTTGAGAATATCCATTCTCTGAACAATTCTACCAGCTGAAATTTCAGTAATCTTTGGAATTCTTTTAAGATAGAAAGAGCTTGAAGACCAAGAGCCTACTATCAACGACAACAGAAGAAATTAGGATGGAGGACGTCATTGTAAATAAAAGGCTAGTTGGAAGGTCAGAAAATAACACTGTTCGGATCAGAAACCAAATTGTCAATTTGCATCACAGGGAATGAGAGAATGGGGATGGTGCCAGTCCCTCTGCTCGTCTCCACCTTCTATCTTTGTAGCAGTTTGGGATCTGCCATTCAGAGTAATCACGGGACTTCTGACACATAAATCCTTGCAAGTTTCAGTGTTGACAGAATCATCGTTTGGGGACCCCATTGTAAGCAATGTCACTGAGCCAGTGATTGATCCCAGGGAGTTTGGCTTTCACACCCCATGGATTTCTGACATCTAAATAATAGTTTTTAAAAGTCAGATCAGGCTAATTTGCTTGACCGGGACCATGGCTTCCCCTTTTGCAGGAAGTGGAGTGGGCTTCAAGATCCAATGGTCACCCCAGTGGTGCTAACGGAGTCCTTCATGTTGACATCGACGTAACACTTCATTGAATGTGGCATCAGGTTGCCTTCATAACATTTTGGCCTGGGATTAAGAAGCAACAACCCTTTCCACTGACTGCTGCCATGCTGACTGATAACAATGGTTCTGATTGTGGTGGTGAATCATTCCAGTGCTGGGATGTCACGACATGAGCTGTTCAAGTGGAGAGGGCCTGACTGTGTTCAATCGCTTTCTCTAACTCACTGCAACCGCATTGAGATATGCATCTCATCCAGTTAAGTGTGTAGGATGGAACTGCAGGTGCTGGTTTAAACCAAAGATAGACACAAAATGCTGGAGTAACTCAGCGGGACAGGCAACCTCTCTGAAGAGAACGAATGGGTGACGTTTAGGGTCGAGAAGGGTCTTGACTAGTCAGTGGTGACTCCTAGGAATAAAATAAGAGACGTAATAATGGTAACACCATTAAACATTAAGGAAAGGTGCCAAGATTATCTTTTGTTGAAGAGGTCACTGGCTAGCATTTGTGTGCCACATATGTAACTCAGAGTATACCAGCACATGCCTGACTGGCGTCTGGATCATTTTTATACAGAAAGTTTTCCTTTATTTTCTGAGGAACTGCATTGATATCTTCTGAATTTTAATGAAGAAACATTAAATTGTAACTGAGTAACTCAGAAGGTTAGGCAGTGCCTATGGAGGTGATGTTTCATGTCGGGACCCTGCTTCAGACCAAAGGAGTCTGAAGAAGGGTCTCACTCTGAAATATTACCTATCCATTCCCTCCACAGACACTGCCTGACCCTCTGAGTTACTCTGGACTTTGTGATCTGCCCAAGATTTCAGCATCTGCAGTTACTATTGTCTGGAGGAAAACATCACCAACGCAAATTTCACCTCCAAATTGCAGCTATCCCGACTCAACATCTTTCTTTCTCATCATTGGGAATCATGGAACTATGAAGCATAAAAACATTATTAGAGTCCCATCATCACATGGATTGCCGCTGTGACATCCAATGGCTATCTACTGAGGGCACTCAGAGATGGGCATTAAAAGCCAATTCTGCCAGGGATGCCCTCAACGCGTTCACATAAACATGTGATACAACCTCGGGAATCGGAATAGATTCAGTGCCAAATGGACCTCCCAGGCAAAAGGTCCACTTTGCCACACCTCTGTGATAGAATCCCAGAAGATTTTTTTTTTAACCTGAGAGATACCTTCAAATTGGTGAAAGGCCGTGAGGAATGTATCCTCTTTCCCCCGTCTCTCTCTGGTCCATCTTGCTTTTCGCTGAACTGCTTGGTTTACCCTGTGAATGGAACACTAGGTCTTTCATCTGGAACTGACACCCCTTTTGCATTGCTTCCTCCTGGTCCATGAGTTTAGGACTTTTTTTCAAATATCTACTATCTATTGTTTGTTTGTTCCTGAACTACAGCCAAAACGGTACACGATAGCGCGACAATTTTAGGCCCACCTTACTCACCGTCGTCCCTTTGGTGCTAATGGAAGAAGTTTCATTGAAATCGGTGTTATATTTTAAAAGTTATTCACATTTTAAAGTTTATATCTATCTCCAATGGAGGGGGGGGGGGAGGGGGTGGAGGGAGGGAGGGAGGGGGAGAAGGGAGGGGGAGAAGGGAGGATAAGGGGGTTTGAGGGGGATGGAGTGGGGGAGGGGAGGGGGAGGGGTGGATATGGGGGTGGGTGGGAGGAAGGGGGAGGGAGTTGGAGAGGGGGAAGGGGAGGGCGGGGGGGGGGGAGGGGGGGAGGAGAGAGTGTTGCACCAATGCAGGGGAGGTTTGGGCCTAACGGGTCCGCTTGGTCTAGTAGTTCATAAATTCATGTCTTAGGCGCAGGATTAGGTCATTCAGCCCATTGAGACTACTCTACCATTTAATCATGGATGATCTATATGTTCCTCTCAACCCCATTCTCCTGCCTTTTCTCCATAACCTTTAACACCCTTGCTAACCAGATAAACGTGTCAATCTCAGCCTTAAAAATACCCAATGACGACCTCCACAGCAATTGTGGCAATTAATTCCACTGATTCACCACCCCTCTGGCTGAAGAAATTCCTCCTCATCTGCTTTCTAAAGGTACGTCCTTTTATTCTGAGTCTGTGCCCTCTGGTCCTAGACTCTAATGGAAATATCCTCTACACATTCACTCTATCAAGGCTTTTCACTATTCGTAAGTTTCAAGGAGATCCCCCCTTATCCCTCTAAACTCCAGTGAGTACAGGCCCAGAGTCATGAAACGCTCATTATATGTGAACCCAATCATCCCAGGATTATTCTCGTAAGCCTCCTCTGGACTTTCTCCAATGCCAGCACATCGCTTCTCAGATATGGGGCCCAAAACTGCTCACAATACCCCCTAATGCAGTCTGACCAGTGCCTTATAAAGCCTCAACATTACATCACTGCTTTTGTATTCTAGTCCGCTCAAAATGATTGCTCTGTTTGCATTTGCCTTCCTTACTACCGATTCAGCTTGCAAATTTAACCTTTTGGGAATCCTGCACCTCAGATTTCTAAATCCTCTCCCCATTTAAAAATTAGTCCATGCTTTTATTCCTACTACCAAAATGCATGACTGTGCACTTTGCTGCGCTGTATTCCATCTGCCACTTCTTTGCCCACCCTCCCAAACTGTCCAAGTCCTTCTGCAGACTTTTACCTTCTTTTACGCTACCTGCCCCTCTACCTATCTTCATATCATCTGCAGACCTAGCTACAAAGCCTTCAGTTCCATAATCCAAATCATTAATATACAATGTGTTGAGTTGCTGACCCAACACCGACCACTGCGGAACACCACTAGTCACTGGCAGCCAAGCGGAAAAACATCCCTTTATTCCCACTCTTTACCTTCTGCCATTCGGCCAACCTTCTATCTATGCTGGTATTTTCCCTCTAATACCATGGGCTCTCATCTTGTGCAGCGCCTTGTCAAAGACTCCAAGTAAATAACATCAAATAACTCTCCTTTATCTATCCTGCTATTAACTTCCTCAAAGAATTCCAACAGATTTGTCAGGCAAGATCTCCCCTTCACAAAACCGTGCTGACTTTGGCTTATTTTATCATGTGCTTCTATGTGCTGGGAAACCTCATCCTTTATAATGAACACTAAAATTTCACCAACCACTGAAGCCACTCCAATAGTTTCCCCTCTTTCGCCTCGTCCCCTTCTTCAACAGCAGCGCAACATTTCCAATTTTCCAGTCCTCAGGGACCACTCCTGACTCTAGTGATTCTTGAAAGATAATATATACCCATAGATAATTAAGCCTTGGAATTTTTGCCATGCATTTAAATCATAAGATCCTCTTGAACTGCCTCCCTGATTTCTCTCAGATTCATGCCTTTGCTTGGTAATAGGTGTGAACACTTGTCAGAGTCAATGGCCCTTATTTCTTTGTCCTTTTCTCGTGTTTACTTTTGTTCGGTGAAATCAATCCTGCTGTGTTGCTGCTTTACTTGATACGACTTCTCTCAGCAAAACGATGGGAAAGATGAATTGAGACATTGCATGAAACATTATCAATCAAACTTGTGAGCATTAGTTATTACTTGCAGTGCATTTTGACATTAGCCTTCTGTAACCTTTGTCGCCTTGTTGATGTTCTATAGAGGTTTTACCCCAGATAGCTGATGTATTTATGTTGATGCTGTTTACACAGGTTGTTAGAAAGGTCAGTAAGAGCTTTCTTTAGCCTGAGGCCTGCTTTAACTGTGACATTGCATCTGATATGTCCAAAGCCAGTGTATCATCCTGTACTTACAAAAGATTAACGAGACATTACTCAAAAATACCTTGGTTTTTATATGTATTGTTATCCATTTACCAAAGTACTAACATAAGAATTAAAGAAATATATGTTTAAAACACGAATGCTTTGATTCATCAAGAGACAATGAAACGTCCTATTGTTATTTATAGAACTACTAGACAAAGTGGACCCGTTGGGCCCAAACCTCTCCTGCATTGGTGCAGCACCCTGTCCTCCCCCCCACCTCTCCTCAACCCCCCCTCCCCTCTCCCTTCTCCCCAACTCCCCCCCTTCCCTCCTCCCTCCTCCCCTCCCCCTCCCCTCCGTTTAAACTTTAAAATGTGAATAACTTTAAAAATATAACACCGATTTCAATAAAACTACTTACATTATCACTAAAGTGACAATGGTGAGTAAGGTGGGCCTAAAATTGTCGTGCTATCGTGTACCGTTTTGGCTGAAGTTCAGTCACAAACAAGATGACAAACGAGAGTTTTAGTAGTATATAGATAACAGCTGGATATTCACCTCCAAATGAGATTAAATTGTGGTGAAGTGGCCAATGACATCTCTACAAGATCATTCTTTCATGTACACTGTTAGTAAAATGTATGGAGTGGGCATAAAAGAAATTTGGGAGGAATTCCTTAGAAAAAAAATAATTCTGGTGGTGCATCGGTAGAGTTGCTGCCTTGCAGTGTCAGAGACGCGAGTTAGTTTCTGACTACGGGTGCTGTCTGTACGGAGTTTGTACGTTCTTCTTCTGACTATGTGGGTTTTCTCGGGTGCTCCGGTTTCCTCCCACACTCCAAAGACATGCAGGTTTGTAGGTTAATTGACTTTGGTAAAAAAGTTGTCCCTAGTGTGTAGGATAGCGTCAGTGTACTTAGCAGCAAAAACAATACCGGCTATAAAAAAGCCAAATTAATTTGCTTTATTTTACTTCAAATAAAAGTCAATTTCTTTACTGTATTAGGTCCCAACCATGCTTTTAGTTAAAGAGGAATTGACACACGGCAACACTGGTAAAGCCCCACTCTTCTTTTGATGATTATCTTGGAGTAGGTTGTAACTACTTGAAAATTTAATAGTGTGCATGATAGCTTCATGAAGTATTCTATCCTTGCCGTTCGCTCTCCAACTACATGATGGAAATGTGAGAAAAAAAAACAGAAGCATTTTAGTGTCGACTTGGTAGAATTATGCTGAGGAGTCGGAGCAGAAGACAGAATGATTCCAGGTAGCAAAATCAGAATGATTCCAGGTAGCAGATCCGCTACGATTCATTGAAGACTCCTCACGATCATGCCCGCGACACCCCGGCGAACTTTCGGCGACGGCTTAGTCGCTGTGAGTCGCCTTAAAATCGCCTAAGTGGGACAGGCCCTTTAGTTTAACAGGAGGAGATCAATGCAGAGCAGCTGCATAAACATTTGCAGAAGTTTTTAAACTTCTTACGGTAGAATCATTTAAACTTCAGTCAATAATGCTGGAAGAAGTACTCGGAGATAGACTTGGGTGTGGACTTGAAGATGTAACAGTGCAAGGAAGATTGCATCGAGAAACTGACCCGACCTGAGAGAAAATTAACGAGTAAGGTGGATTTACTTCGTATGTCATCAGGATAGAATGTACCGTAAATGCCTTGTATCAAATTAATAATCTTTGTGGGAAACAGCGAAGAGCTGCAAGTGGAGTTTAAGGGAAGGCCATGGCCATAAAAGTTTTATTAGTATGGGAGGAAAGATGAATTTCACAGGAGAAAACTTTTGCCCTGGTTTTGATAAAAATGCACAACAGGTGCCAGAAGTCTCAGTTTTCTGCCTAGAAAATAATGAACTGCATGGGAAATAGTGAGTCGGAATAATTGTACAGAACAAGGAGCAGGAGCATTTTTGTTGTCAGTGAGGTCGATACTTACTGTTTGAATGATGGTGAGCATGTTACACTTAAATCAGAGTCAGGCAATTGCTAATATTTCAAACAGATGCAAAAGCTGAATATAATGTAATTCTCCTTCACTTATATGTGGAAGAAACTAAAGATTTTCAATTTGCTAAGATTCATTTAAATCTGCATTATAATTTTTTGGTTGAGGGTGTCTTTCTGTTCAGGGGCACGTACCATTGTTGCATCAGTGCGGCAATTATGAATAGCAATAGGACTGTCAGTCTGTGAATAGTATTACTGTAAAGCCCCTTCAGAAAGGAAAGGCATGTTTGAGCATGAATATTAGCACATATGATGATAATGATTCGATTAACAAAGCAACGTTTGCTGGGATCATCAGATATGCATTAGAAGATTACTAGCCAGTAACCATGGAATGCTTAATGCAGAATTATCCCCAGTGATGGAATTGGACAGCTTAAGGAAGAGTGCCGATCAAGACTGACTTGAAATTCTTCGATCTTAACAATATTAACAAAATGACTGAAAGATCGCACTACCAACAATGGAAGACGGTATGTGTAGGAAGGAACTGCAGACGCTGGTTTACACCACAACTAGACACAAAATGCTGGAGTAACTCAACAGTACAGACAACATCTCTGGAGAGATGGAGATGAGACCTATCTTCAATGGAAAATGGTAAATACCTGCCTAGAAAATGCTAAAGATTTCACGATTCATGATGGGGCATCTTGGTCGACAAGGACAAGTTGAGCCGAAGGGCCTGTTTTCTCGCTGCGTGACTCTATGACGAAGACGTTTGAAATGAACATGGTAGTGAGGCGCTGTCTAACCGGCTGAGTCACTCAGTTACAATTTAATATTTCTTCCATGAAAATTCAGAAGTGAAAGTGCAGTTCCTAAGAAAATAAAGAAACGCTTTCTGGACAAAAATGACACAGACACCAGTCAGGCATGTGCTGGTATACTCTGAGTTACATATGTGGCACACAAATGTCAGCCAGTGACCTCTTCAACAAAAGATAATCTTGGCACCTTCCCTTAATGTTTAATGGTATTATCACTATTACCTCAGAAGGCAGTGGAGGCCAATTCTCTGAATGCACTCAAGAGAGAACTAGATAGAGCTCTTAAGGATAGCGGAGTCAGGGGGTATGGGGAGAAGGCAGGAACGGGGTACTGATTGAGAATGATCAGCCATGATCACATTGAATGGTGGTGCTGGCTCAAAGGGCCGAATGGCCTCCTCCTGCACCTATTGTCTATTGTCTATTACTTCTCCTCCCATTTTATTCTTCGGAGTCACCACTGACTAGTCAAGACCCTTCTCAATCCGAAACTTCACCCATTCTTTCTCTCCAAAGATGCCTCCTGTCCCGTTGAGTTACTCCAGCAGTTTGTGTCTATCTTTGGTTTAAACCAGCACCTGCAGTTCCATCCTACACACTTAACTGAATGAGATGCATAACTCAACGTGGTTGCAGTGAGTTAGAGAAAGCAATTGAACACAGTCAGGCCCTCTCCACTTGAACAGCTCATGTCGTGACGTTCCAGCACTGGAATGATTCACCACCACAATCAGAACCATTGTTATCAGTGAGCATGGCAGCAGTCAGTGGAAAGGGTTGTTGCTTCTTAATCCCAGGCCAAAATGTTATGAAGGAAACCTGATGCCACATTCAATGAAGTGTGACGTCGATGTCAACATGAAGGACTCCGTTAGCACCACTGGGGTGACCATTGGATCTTGAAGCCCACTCCACTTCCTGCAAAAGGGGAAGCCGTGGTCCCGATCAAGCAAATTAGCCTGATCTGACTTTTTAAAAACTATTATTTAGATGTCAGAAATCCATGGGGTGTGAAAGCCAAACTCCCTGGGATCAATCACTGGCTCAGTGACAGTGCTTACAATGGAGTCCCCAAACGATGATTCTGTCAACACTGAAACTTGCAAGGATTTATGTGTCAGAAGTCCCGTGATTACTCTGAATGGCAGATCCCAAACTGCTACAAAGATAGAAGGTAGAGACGAGCAGAGGGACTGGCACCATCCCCATTCTCTCATTCCATGTGATGCAAATTGACAATTTGGTTTCTGATCCGAACAGTGTTATTTTCTGACCTTCCAACTAGCCTTTTATTTACAATGACGTCCTCCATCCTAATTTCCTCTGTTGTCATTGATAGTGGGCTCTTGGTCTTAAAGCACTTTCTATCTTAAAGGAATTCCAGAGATTACTGAAATTTCAGTTGGTAGAATTGTTCAGAGAATGGATATTCTCAACCATGAGGATCCGCAGAGTTATTCTGTAATATATCATGACGGTTTTATTTAAGGATCGAGGATAATTGATTTGGATAAAGGCACCAGAGCCCAAATGCGTTTGTTCTGTTTAGGTAAGAACTGCAGATGCTGGTTTACTCTGAAGATAGACACAAAATGTTGGAATAAGTCGACGGGTCTGGTAGCATCTTGGGAGAAAAGGAATAGGCGATGTTTCGGTCATGGATCATTGTGGGCTCCAACTTACCTTGGTCATCAGTGCAGGCTCCAATTTTAGTTTAGTTTAGAGATACAACGCGGAAACAGGCCCTTCGGCCCACCGAGTCCACGCCGACCAGCGATCCCCACACATTAACACTATCCTACACACACTAGGGACAATTTACACATACACCAAGCCAATTGACCTACACACCTGTATGTCTTTAGAGTGTGGGAGGAAACCGAAGATCTCAGAGAAAACCCACGCAGGTCACGGGGAGAACGTAAAAACTCTGTACAGGCAGTACCCAGAGTCGGGATCAAACCCGGGTCTCCGATTTGTTCTGAACCTTTACATACCTCTAGTTTCCCTCACTACTGTCTCTCATTCCGAAGAAGGGTCTCGGCAAAAAACGTCACCTATTCCTTCACTGGTTTACACCTGTGTTGTGTCATTCTACATTAACCAGGAAAAAAATCATTGAAACTATACCAGAAATTAACTGAGTTATTTTAATGCTGTTGGGCATAAAATGGGAGTCATTTGGTAACCCAGAGGAAAAATACAGTCAGCAAGCCAGATTAGAAAAATAAAAAAGAACAAGATAGTTGAACAGCATTGTTCAATTAATGATCATCTGTTGAGGCGGCACGGTGGCGCAGTGGTAGAGTTGCCGCCTTACAGCGAATGCAGCGCCGGAGACTCAGGTTCGATCCTGACTACGGGCGCTGTCTGTACGGAGTTTGTACGTTCTCCCCGTGACCTGCGTGGGTTTTCTCCGAGATCTTCGGTTTCCTCCCACACTCCAAAGACGTTCAGGTTTGTAGGTTAATTGACTGGGTAAATGTTAAAAAAATAAATAAAAATTGTCCCTAATGTGTGTCGGATAATGTTAATGTGCGGGGATCGCTGGGCGGCGCGGACCCGGTGGGCCGAAGGGCCTGTTTCCGCGCTGCATCTCTAAATCTAAAAAAATCAAAAAAATTAATAGTATTGGATATATCATTTGTCAGACTTATCCCCTTTCCAGGTACCTGTTTGTCAGGTATGTTGGAAGCATTTGCCATTTGCTATCAATTCCATGATAGAGGTTCCCCACCGAAAAATGTATGAAATGGTTGAAGGACAAATTGAAGTAATTGCTGGTGATTTTTGTGGAGTGGGCGTCAGAGAAGAGCAGGAATAACCAATTCAAGGACATGACAAAAAGTGCAGTAAATATGGTGCTAGGTAAGGAAGAGAGTAACTTTAGAGGCAAGAAGTTATGCTTATTACACATTTGTGTAACGTCAGCCAATGTTTGAGCAGTCTCGGAGAGAGAGACCTGTGCTGAAAAATGTGGCAAGGATCCAATGTTTGTTGGGATTTATTCAATATCTAGGTTTCGCTCTCATCTATCATATCTGACCAAGTCACTCGGATATATATCAAATAAAGATGCAGAATGGTTCTGGGAACAATTCCAAGAAGTGGTGCTGAAAAATATGAAATCGCTTCTTAGATAGCAACAATAATGCAAATTGGACAATGGCTTCATAGATATCAAGGGCATTAAAAAAGCAGGGATGAGGTGCACACAAATTGACCAGGAACTTTTGCTATAGTGTTTTAGCCCATGACAATTTTCAACTGTACATCTAGGGACGATAAATGATGAATGCTACAACAGGTCATTGACTGATGGAAACATCGTTCTTCCACCACTAGATATTGCACCCAAACCTTCAGAGAAAGCTCCTGCGATTACAACATTTTCCACAAAAGTATTGTATAAAAATGAATAAGATTTAACTCAAATGTGAAGTAAGGTAATGCTGTATGGATCAGAGACATGGAAAACAACAAAACACACAACAAACAGGTTGCAAACATTCATTAACACCTGCCTCAGGAGAATAATAAACATCTGGTGGAGAGACAAAGTAAGCAATGTGGACCTGTGGAAAAGAACAAGCCAGGATCCCATTGACTTACAAATTCGAAGGAGAAAATGGAGTTGGATTGGACGCACCCTCAGAAAACCTGCCACAAACATCACCCGGCAAGCCATGAAATGGAACCCCCAAGGAAAAAGGAAAAGAGGTCGCCCCAGGAACAGCTGGAGAAGAGGTGTCCAGGCAGAAATGTCTGGGAGTGGGCTCAACTGGGGAGATCTCGAAAGAACCGCCAACAACCGAGTGAGGTGGAGGACATCTGTCAATGGCCTATGCTCCCTAGAGGAGCAAAGGGCTTAAGAAGATAAAGAAGAGGATAAGATGGTATTGTCAAATACATTGAGTTGAGCATAATCGCACATAATAGTGCCTGTGATTTTACCCACCAGCTGGATGATATTGACTGTGAAACACCTCCAGTTGGAGATATAGGATGAAAATGTTTCTGCCCTATGGCGGCAGATAATTCAGCTCTGATACAACTGTGAGTTATGATCACCATCGGTGCTTATATGCCCCCAACTTTACAACCACTTTTGAGATGAACTAACTGGAAGCCAAATATACAGCAGATGATATATCATATATCATATATATACAGCCGGAAACAGGCCTTTTCGGCCCTCCAAGTCCGTGCCGCCCAGCGATCCCCGTACATTAACACTATCCTACACCCACTAGGGACAATTTTTACATTTACCCAGCCAATTAACCTACATACCTGTACGTCTTTGGAGTGTGGGAGGAAACCGAAGATAGCTTGTCATACCAGGTATATTACCTTAATTACCAATGTCATTCAGTTAGAATAGAATGTTAGCATAGAATTTAGTGTTTATATTATCCAAGATTATCTCAATTGGCTTAAAATCACAATTTGACTTAAAAAATACACTCCAATGTGCAATGTCTGGTACATTGTCATTTGGCAGGTAAGGACACATCTTTAAGCCACCTCATTGTGGTCTCACTCTGGGTGAAGGTTGGTGCTAATCTCTGAGATTTACATGGATATTATTGTTATGGAGTCAGAGTGATACAGCGTGGAAACAGGCCCTTCTGCCCAACTTGCCCACACCGGCCAACATACCCCAGCTACATTAGTCCCACCTGCCCTTGTTTGGCCCATATCCCTCCAAACCTGTCCTATCCATGTACCTGTCGAACTGTTTCTTAAACGTTGGGATAGTCCTTGCCTCAACTACCTCATCTGGCAGCTTGATTTATTCACAAAATGCTGGAGTAACTCAGCAGGTCAGGCAGCATCTCGAGAGAGAGAAGGAATGGGTGCCCCCCTGACATCAGTCTGAAGAAGGGTCTCGACCTGAAACGTCACCCATTCCTTCTCTCCCGAGATGCTGCCTGACCTGCTGAGTTACTCCAGCATTTTGTGAATAAATCGATTTGTACCAGCATCTGCAGTTATTCTCTTATACTCATCTGGCAGCTTATTCCATACCCCCACCATCCTTTGTGTGAAAAAATTCCCCCTCAGATTCCTTTAAAATCTTTTCCCCTTCACCTTAAACCTTTGTCCTCTGGTCGTTGAATCGCCTACTCCGGGCAAGAGACTCTGTGCATCTACCCGATCTATTCCTCTCATGATTTTATGCACTTCTATAAGATTACCCCTCATCCTTCTGCACTCCAAGGAATAGAGTCCCAGCCTACTCAACCTCTGCCTGTAACTCAGACCTCTAATCCTGGCAACATCCTCGTACCTTTTCATGCCTGAAAACATCTATCCTCTAACATGGTGCCCAGAACTGAACAAAATGCTGTGGTGTGATTATTACAGTTATTTTGTTGAAGTGGCCACACTTTTATCAACCACCACTTGCAGATGCTTTGAAAGAACTTCAAATAATCTTTGCTAGAATTAGAATAAGGAATTACTAATAGTAGGCCGCAGTTTACATCCAGAGAATTTGCAGTGTTTGCTAAGACATGGAGTTTTTAACATGAGATCTTTAGATCCACAATCACGTGGTAAATCTGAGGGTGTTGTCAGAGTTATTAGGATTTGTCACAAAATTCAAGGAGTCTGGTAAATAGACAATAGACAATAGACAATAGGTGCAGGAGGAGGCCATTTGGCCCTTCGAGCCAGCACCGCCATTCAATGTGATCATGGCTGATCATTCTCAATCAGTACCCCGTTCCTGCCTTCTCCCCATACTCCCTGACTCCGCTATCCTTAAGAGCTCTATCCAGCTCTCTCTTGAATGCATCTGAACTAAATCTGAACTTTAGTTTTGTTAGTCTGGTGCAATGCATGAGGTGAAGAAGGAGACTCTGGTTCAGCAGGGAGAGTAATGGGACTGTAACCATATGACATTGTATCCTACTGCAGGTATCCCACTACATCTTTGACATTCTATGGAGGAGACTAGTACACCAGCATGTAATAGACAATAGACAATAGGTGCAAGAGTAGGCCATTCGGCCCTTCGACCCAGCACCGCCATTCAATGTGATCATGGCTGATCATTCTCAATCAGTAACCCGTTCCCGCTTTTCCCCATACCCCCTGACTCCGCTATCCTTAAGAGCTCTATCTAGCTCTCTCTTGAATGTATTCAGAGAATTGGCCTCCACTGCCTTCTGAGGCAGAGAATTCCACAGATTCACAACTCTCTGACTGAAAAAGTTTTTCCTCATCTCTGTTCTAAATGGCCTACCTCTTATTCTCAAACTGTGGCTCCTGGTTCTGGACTCCCCCAACATTGGGAACATGTTTCCTGCCTCTAATGTGTCCAACCCCTTAATAATCTTATACGTTTCGATAAGATCCCCTCTCATCCTTCTAAATTCCAGTGTATACAAGCATAGTCGCTCCAGTCTAGGAAGAATCATCTCAAGAGTCAAGAGTGTTTAACTGTCCCCTGCACCGAGAACAGAACAATTACATTCTTACCTGCAGTAGATATTGTCTGATATTGAAGACGGCTGTAAAATGCAGTGCATGTTGTTCACTAAGGTGTCCACAATCTCCAAAGCAAAACAAGATAATTAAAACAACTACAGCCAGAGCCAAAACAATGCCCAGAGTAGGCGAGGACATGGATTTAAAGTGAGTGAGCAACTCAGTGGTACAGGCAGCATCTCTAGAGAGATGGAGATGGGTCCTATCTTAAAGAATTAATAGGAACCTTAGTGGTAACTTTTTCACACAAAGGGTGGTGGGTGTACAAAACAAGCTGCCAGAGGAGGTAGTTAACGAGGTACTATCACACCTTTTAAGAAACATTTGGAGAGGTACATGGATAGAACAGGTTAAGAGGGTTTGGGCAATAAAACCCAGGCAGGTGGGACTAGTGTAGATGGGACATGCAGGTCGGTGTGGGCAAGTTGGGCTGAAGGGCCTGTTTCCATGCTGTATCACTCTATTTGACATGACTTACTGACTGTGCATCTGAAGGTAATATCAGACCACTGAAAGACTGTTTTTACAGAGATTGTTAGTTTGTTTCATTCAACAGTCAAATAATATTTTGGGGAAAAGTTGAAACAAGGTATGTGACCTCAGTGCAAATACTGCTGCAGTGATCTATGAGATTACACGAGGGGGGGGGGTTCATTTATTTACATCATTGCAACGATATCTCGGATATGTCTGTGCGTGAAACAGCAAAAACAAAGCAATCTATAAAAGTGCTCGTCGTCTCCTTTAATGTTGTTACTCTATTTTACTTAAATAAAAGGCAATTTCTCTTTTGTAAGAAATCTGGGCTACGCCAGTAAATTAAAGAGGAATCAATACAACTGCAGACTTATGGTGAGTGCCATCATTTTGCGACTGCTCACTGTACATAAGAAAAGTAAAAGCAATGGCTCTCTAATAAACTTATGGCATCCTGATCCATCCCATTTCGTTCTATTCAGGCACTTCTGAAAATCAATTATGATCTGGCAGAATGTGAAGATCTTAATCAATGTACACTTCCAGTCAATCTCATTTCCTTTTTGTCCGTTCATGAAGGCCAGCATTTATTGCCGGTCCCTAATTACCCTTGAACCTGGTGGTTTGCTAAGTCATTTTAGTGGATAATTTGGAGTCAAGTACTTTGCTGAGCTTTGGTATTCACATATTGGTTTTGAACGATACATTTCTTCTCCAGAGTTATTAATGATGGATTTTTGCACCAGTACCCTAGTTTACTAGTACCTAGCCACCATTATTAATTCTGGCTTTCATTTTACTTAATTAAATGTATTTAAATGTCCCAGCTGCTTTGATAGGATTTTAACGTGTGCCTTGATGATTAGTTCAGGCCTCAGAACTCCTAAGCAAATATTAGAACTGAAGTAAAATGTACATTTCATCAATACATTTTATCTCTGTACCACCCACTCCCCTGACATCAGTCTGAAGATGGGTCTCGACCCGAAACGTCACCCATTCCTTCTCTCCAGAGATGCTGCCTGACCCGCTGAGTTGCCCCAGCATTTTATGCAAGAGTTTGAACAAGAACACGATCATGATTTGCCTTTGTTGTCGGAACTGCACTTGCCCAGGAAAGTGGGGATCATAATGACAGGCTCAATGCAAGTGGGGAGAACGCTGTAAGGGGGGGGGGGGGAATGGGGGAAGAACAAAGGAAGACCCGGCATGGGGGAACAGCCGGGAGAGGGAAGAGGGGGTAGACCTGGAGTGATGGGGTGGGGGGGGGGGGGGGGCAACAAAGGTGGTCCTGGCACAGGATACTTTGTAACTTTGTCAGCGCCCTTTATATGGCGACTATTTGCATACCTCGGGTGTGCAAGCAAAGAATTTCACCATGACTTGTCACATGTGACAATAAAGTAATCATTCAAGTCAAGAGTGGGAACATTTTGGGAAGAGGAGATGAGCCACTCCCCAGAGGGTATTCAACAAGGAACTGCTGGTATTTCTGAAAGTAAATGATAGTCACTTTTGGGATTTTTGTACAAACAAAGAAATACCGATCTCACCGACTAAGTTCCATAGCTTATTTCTCAACTGTGCTCGATCAGTGGAGTCCAGCTACAGACCAACACTTTGCTGAGACATCCCAGTGGTCACAGTGGTGCAGGTTCTGTGAACTATTTGATTTGAACGGGGATTGGAAGAATGAAAGAAAAAAACTAGTAAAATAATGCAAGGATCCCCAATAATTTTATAACTACTTTGGTAACCTTTCCTGCGTCTTCTTGACCAGTGCTTCTTAAACTAATTCATCCTTGAGTCTTTATCACAAAATTTCATTCACCCTCGACTAAATTTTCTTATGTTTTTTTTGGTAATTTGCGTCTTATTCTCCCTTGTGTATAATTTTATATATATTAAGTCATTCAACCTTCATGAACCCCCTCTCGTTTCATTCGCCCTTGGGTGAACCATGCACCCATTTAAGAGGCACTGTTCTAGAGACATATGCACATATTCTTCCAATTCTTTCTGTTCCTGTCGTCCTCATAAGATTAAATAATATGATCCACATGAAGGATTGTCGGACGACCAGTGCACATTAAGGGATTGCAATCTTCTGATGACCTGACTTGCCACATGCTGTTTATCTGGACTGCTGACCAATTCATCTTTATACCATTATTCCACTGGACTAACTAACTACTTTTGCATTTGTACAAACGAACAACTGAAATGTGGAAGTAAATGTCTAAACGTGGTATGCATGTGGATTAATTTGCTACCAAGCTAATGAAAATATTTATGTGATCCTATGAGCATGAGTTTGTTGTAAAGGAAAATGCTTTCAGCATCCAATTGATGGCACTAAATTGCCGTTATGGCTCAGATTTGTTCTTCAGCGCTTATCGGCGATTGGTAAAACATCTCAGGCTCTCCTCTTCAATTTGTTTGCTTCTCTAACATGGAGCATGGTGCATGTAAATATTTTGAATTTTGACCTTTAAGTGCTCCAGGATAAACCGGGTGCCCAATGTGCTGTGAATTTCATGGTTGTGCAGACCTTCGAGCTGGCAGAATTCTGGAATAATGCACAATATTTTGACAGTACAAAATGAGTCTCCCCCTTTTCTTGTCAGTTTTGTGTAAATGTTTGTGTTGAGATATGTTGCAGTTGCATCTTCTCTAAGTGTAGCGAGTGTAGTGTGATTAATTTATTTGCCGAGCTGTTACTTTCCTTCCATCTATTGGAATGAACTGCGTGTGATTACAGTGATTTATAACCAAAGATAAATTATTGCCACAGAAATAAATCAAATGCCTTTTCTTTTCTGGCTCAGTAATTTTCCGCTGCAATTTGATAGTCTTCCACTGTGCTCGTGTTATAAATGACGTGTACAATATCTCTGATAGCTACAGATTTTTTTTTGGAAAGAGAACAAGCTTGTTTCTACTGTTTAGGCTCTGTTGCCAAACTGTGAAGACTGTGAAGATTCATGTGCAATGTTAAATTGACATCTTCATTGTTTTTTTTATTCATAGTGTAAGTGGTCCAGAAAAGGTTTCATCAGAACACGATGGAGTGTCACTGATTGGTACGTTCCTGTGCTTTTATTTTTAACTTTTGCACTAATTTGAAATGTATTTAACGGCAGATTGATTGCAAAATTGGGTCAAGACATGATTTGACACCCTGACCTTTGTCAGTCAATCGCCTGTCATTTGGTACCCCATATGTCCTTGAAACTGATTTTGAGATTGATCCACCAGCCTTGGGCTAAAATTTTACACAATATTTCCAGCTTTTTTTTACACGGCAATTTAAGTATTTGGTACACATTGATTCAATTGGACAGTTTTCAGTGAGCAAACACGCTAAAGTTTATTTTAATCGGACTTCATGCATGAAACTTTTTTAAACTGCGCTGCGGGCTTTAAAAAAGATTCCAGGCTGCTTTTCTCGTGTGGATGAAGATCAACACTGCAGATAATAAAAGATTGAAGCAGAAATAGAAAAGGCCAGAGCACCAAACAAGTCAGCTGGCATCCGTGGAGAGTGTTTTTATGATGATCTATTGAATTAAACTATTGACGCTATTTCGTTCGTCACAGATACTGCCTAATCTGCTGAGTGTTTCTGAGATTTTTCCATTTTGCTTTCTTGTGTTAGATTTGATATTACAAGTACTGTGTTACAATGTCCTGTGTTTCCCTGCTATTAATATCTAACAGCTAGGCCTTTCGATTCTATGTTTTCCCCCTCTCAATCTCTCCTACACACACAAACCTGTCCCTCCAGGTGGATGATATTTCCCTCCTTTCTGTTCCACCTGGAACACTGAAGTGGTGCAGAGAGGTTCGTTGAAAGACTGGGCCATTCAGCCCACTGAACCTGGAACAACAACAATATATTATAACCATGGGACTGATTTACCAGGAGACGTTAGGTGGCTACATTGAACCAAAAGAACTCAATTGCCTCCTTCCTTAGCTATTCCTCATCTACCATTTCCAGCTGAACATTTTGGATCATCTTGCCAAGTATAATAGATATAACATTCTGCCATCCATCTACTAACACATAATGAAAGAAGTGGAAGAGAATGGTACTTGAACAAATGTGAGCTCAGGGTTAATTTGTATCTTTTCCTCACCATTTTCCATTTGTCTTCCTCAAACTGTATTTTGCTTCCTTACGTGAGGGAAGCTAGATACTTTTTCTTTAGTTTCGAGTCACAAATGTTTATCAAATTTAACATGGCTGATCATTCTCAATCAGTACCCCGTTCCTTCCTTCTCCCCATACCCCCTGACTCCACTATCCTTAAGAGCTCTATCTAGCTCTCCCTTGAATACATTCAGAGACTTGGCCTCCACTGCCTTTTGAGGCAGTGAATTCCACAGATTTAGAACTCTCTGACTGAAAAAGTTTTTCCTCATCTCCGTTCTAAATGGCCTACCCCTTATTCTTAAACTGTGGCCCCTGGTTCTGGACTCCGCCAACATTGGGAACATGTTTTCTGCCTCTAACGTGTCCAACCCCTTAATAATCTTATATGTTTCGATAAGATCACCTCTCATTCTTCTAAATTCCTAGCTGCTTCAGTCTTTCAACATATGACAGTCCCGCCATTCCTAGTAAACCTACGCTGCACGCCCTCAATAGCAAGAATATCCTTCCTCAAATTTGGAGACCAAAACTGCACACAGTACTCCATTTGTGAGAGTGGGGGGGGGAATCTATGTTTACTAAAGAAAGAGGACATCTGGGATGTCTTTTTCCACCTGGGGTGAGGGAGAGCAAGAGCAGAACTACAGAATACAGAGGTGATGCAGGTGAGGGATCCATTCATAGTATGATCCTCACCTAATATATACACACATCTACATTCCAGCAGGGGCACTTAGTTGATGCTGGGTCCCGATATCTCTCTCTATTTCTCCCACTGCCAGTGCAGTAAAATCAAGGCCATTTATAATCCCCCACCATTAGTTCAATTGAGATCGATTCACTCCATGCAGGTCAGAGGCATGAGACCTTCCAACCTAAATGACCACAAGGTATGGTGCATGTACCAAATGGGAATTAATGAGAGCTCTGTGGATCATTGTCATTGCACATGTTCTAAAGGATGTTACTTAAAATATTGTGCCTCCTTTTCCTGATGCATATGTACCACAAAATGCGGTCTGATCATTTTGATGCCTCTGAGTTCACTTGTACGAAAATATAATTAATTATACCTATGTTTTATTAGTGGCCTGCAACAAACCGCACATTGTATCAACGTGTGTGTATTATATAAACGTGATCTATAGCTATAATTTTTACTGATTTTTTTTAATTAATAGAGAGATCTATGCACCTCCACTCCTCACCAATTAACTTCAGTATCCAACCTAAGTTTGCAGGTTCTCCCTCTGACCATGTGGCTTTCTGCCGTGTACTCCAGTTTCCTCCCACATCCCAAAGATGTGTGGGTTTGTAATTAATTGGCCTGTGTAAATTGGCCTGTGTAGTGTGTCGTGGGATAACGAGTGGGAACCCGTGATCGATGGTCGACATGGACTCAGTGGGCCGAAGGGCCAGCGGGCCGAAGAGTTTCCATGCTGCGTCTCTCTAAACCCGAAGCTCTAATATCAGTCTGAAGAAGGGTCTCGACCCGAAACGTCACCCATTCCTTCTCTCCTGAGATGCTGCCTGACCTGCTGAGTTACCCCAGCATTTTGTGAATAAAGCTCTAATATTTGCCTGGTTTGGACTCACTATAAAGATCAACTGTTGTCACACCGCAAGTAGAATTAAGGGCATCCTCTCAGCTGATGACTCATGCTTGCCCCTAACGTGCAGGGAGTAAATGAGAAAGTGGGATAACACAGAACTAGTGTGAACGATGGTCGGCGTGGACGCATTGGTCCGAAGGGTTGTTTCCATATATATATTTAATCTAAACCAAACTAAACAAAATGCCCTTTCTGATCCATTAAAAATGCTTTGCTTATTTTATATTTTTGTGCAAAGCTCTAACCTCAGTCCCCATAAATCTGAGAGCGCTTCTGAATGCAGGCTATAAAACACTTAAAATAATGAAGTTCAATTTTACAGATTTTTAATAAGACTTAATAAACTAATGTATGAAATGGGACATTTTTATGAATGTGTCATTCTTTTGTGAAACCACTCTAAAGCATGTGCACAGGGGTGCATTATTTAGTTTTCATGGATTAGATGGCAATAACAGTCAATACATAAGGTGTGGGCTGACAGGTATAATGAGGTTCCATCTGCAAGGTGATAGATATCAGAGTTTACTTATTGTTTAAAAGCAATTCCCCATTAAAAGGATAGCGTGCTTGGTAAGCAAATATGAATATTGCCAGGCAAAATAGCCGTGCGTTATTATCGACTGAATTTTATTATTTTATTCACCAGTGTAATTAATCCGAACACCTATAAAGGGCATGAACTGAGAAGCAAAATGTTTTTATAAGGCTCTGGTTATGGCAGTTTGATATGGGAGAGCACAATTTTATAAATTCTGTCATGATCATAAGAGCACTTGCATGATGATTCACTTGTGTGATGGTTATTTTCTTGACAGTGCCTTTGACTTGGTGAACATTCATCTTTTCCATGATGCTTCCAATTTAATTGCTTGGGAAACAAGCCCATCTGTCTACTCGGGCACCCGACAGAAAGCTCTCACTTATGTGCTAGATAGGTAAGCAATATATCTCCTTTATATTTTGCATGCTTGATCCTGTGCTACAGCTTCGGAAAATTATTTGGAGACACAAAAGACCGCGAACGATGGAGCCTGGAGCAGAAAACAGAGTGCCGAAGGAACTCAGCAGATCAGGCATCGTCTAGAGAGGGAAATGAACGGTCAACGTTTCGGGGCAAGACC
The DNA here is from genome assembly GCF_053455715.1 of Rhinoraja longicauda. Taxonomy (NCBI): domain Eukaryota; kingdom Metazoa; phylum Chordata; class Chondrichthyes; order Rajiformes; family Arhynchobatidae; genus Rhinoraja; species Rhinoraja longicauda. The sequence continues at coordinate 40,905,959 of NC_135968.1, forward strand.
CTTCTTCTGCACTGGGAGGAGTGGAGGCCCTTCCTTAGCACGGGAAGAGTCTCGACCGAAACTGCCCACTGGTCATTTCCCCCTACAGATGCTGCCTGACCCACTGAGTTCCTCCAGCAGTTTGTTTTTTGGAAGATCATTTTTTCGAATTTGGTGGTCAGCACTAGAAAAATGTAATTTTACAATTTTGGTTTGCGTTGGTAACGGGTTCAGGTCCAGTCTGAGATATTCACAATAAAGGAGGTATTCAATTCCTAAGATATAGTTGCTGTATGCACCTCGTTACTGACAAACCCATCACATGGTGATGTAAACGACATTGAAAATGCACTGGTCAGACATATAGCATATCCTTCGTTTGAAATGATGCATCCCATCTTCAAAATAAAAATTAAAGTTTACAACAGTTTATCTTGATGATATTGTCCCTTTCTCTGGATTTGTTCCTTAAAATGCAATGAATATGCGATGCACAAATTCCCAACTGAGAGATGACAATGGCTGAATTATTTGGAAGAGAGGCTGGATAATGTTAGAAACATAGAAAATAGGTGCAGGAGGAGGACATGTAGCCCTTCGAGCCAACGCCGCCATTCATTGCGATCATGCCTGATCATCTACAATCAGTAACCTGTGCTGCCTTCTCCCCATATCCCTTGATTCCACTAGCCCCGAGAACTCTATCTAACTGTTGTGTTTGCTGTCTGGGTTTCTAAGTGTTTAAGATAATTGTGGTGAAATCACACTGAACATCATATCATAGGAAAATTAATATGTGCAAATGAGTCAGTGGACTATAATGTCAGTCAGTGTGCAACATTGACAACACCATTGTTTCCACTTTGGAGTTCCAAGTTCCACTCAACCCTGCTGCTGAACCAAACATGGTTGAACATATTCTGTTTGAAGAAGGACCCTCACCAGCAGTTTTAAAATAATTATCAACCAATTGTGGGTTGGTTGCTGATTGTTTTCAACTGTCTTGTGCTTTGTTTGCTGTTTCTTAATTTATTTGATATTGTTAAAATCTGCAAAATATAACAGGTGATGACCAGAGCTTCTTGATAACCAGAGTTTAGTTTAGAAATACAGTGCAGAAACAAGCCCTTCGGCCCACCGAGTCTGCGCCGACCAGCGATCCCCATACACTAGCATTATCCTACACACGAGGGACAATTTATATTTTTTACCAAAGCCAATTAACTTACAAACCTGTACGTCTTGGAATGTGGGTGGAGACCAGAGCACCCGGGGAAAAGTCACGGGGAGAACGTACAAACTCCGTACAGACTGCAGCCGTGGTCAGGGTCGAACCCGGGGATGTAAGCTGTCAGGCAGCCACCTCACCGCCCTTTTTCAAACGAGCAAAAGAGGATTTCCACAACTATTTCTTCTCCCAGGAATGAATCTGTTTTCAGGCATTCCTGTCAGAATGCAGCATAGGAAAGAGAAAGTGCGGAGCGCACACATAGTCACCTGTGTCAGAGTTGAGTGTGACCTCTCCCTATGGGAGCAGGCTTCTACACGGTCATTGACTCCTGGCATTGCAATGTCTGTGCCCATTCCTGGGCCCCATCCAGTATCTCTGCCCTCTCTCTCTCTATCCACAGCCCCCTTCCCAATTATATCTTGTTTTCTGATAGCAGTAACAGTAGGATTGGTTCAAACAGCAATAACTACATTTTTTATAGTAATCTGCAATTTGAAGCATTGCTTGCTGCGGAATTGAGCCTGTATCGACCTGAATTCAACTGGGAAATATTTAAGTTTAATGGAACAATAGTGATTACAATAATAAAGCAATGATGAATTAGGGTCTGATGTAAAATTAATAGATCAGATGTAATCAAACCTGAATGTTTCACCACAGCTGTTTTTGCCATGCTTAACCTAGAAAGGGTAAGCTATAAAAATACTATTTTATATTCATTAGGCTATAATCTACTGAAAGTTTTCCGTGCAGATCTTTTAGATTGGTCAGATTCCGTAAAAGCTTTGATAAAATTGCCTTCCTCATAGCCATATTTTACCATTTCCTAAATTCTACACCCCCCTATGTTCTCAACTTAAGGGATTACTGAAAAGGAATTACTATTGTTAATTTTCTATATATTTAAGGGACTTTAACATTTACTTTCTGCTATTTTAATTGAATCGGTTAATGTATTGAAGTATATATAATAGGTATAAATTCACAAAATGCTGGAGTAACTCAGCAGGTCAGGCAGCATCTCGGGAGAGAAGGAATGGGTGACGTTTCAGGTCGAGACCCTTCTTCAGACTGATGTCAGGGGGGCGGGACAAAGGAAGGATATAGGTGGAGACATGTCCCGCTCCCCTGACATCAGTCTGAAGAAGGGTCTTGACCCGAAACGTCACCCATTCCTTCTCTCCCGAGATGCTGCCTGACCTGCTGAGTTACTCCAGCATTTTGTGATTAAATACCTTCGATTTGTAACAGCATCTGAAGTTATTTTCTTATAATAAGTATAATTTGGATTCTCAAATAGCATGATGGATAATCATTCCTACACTGTGTTTAGGAAATGTGCTGAAATAGATTACTGCTTTTGATTTGATCTCCTAAGATAGAGAAGCAAGTTGAAACTGTGTGTACATACTCGATTTGGTGCAATTGGAACTTAAGAGGTCATACGAGTTTGTCGCATAACTCTCTTTCTATCAGAACCAGTTTCTTTATTCCTGTTGCTACGATTCACTCCAGAATCGTTACATGTTCGACCCTACTTTCCACTTCTGGCCTCAGCATCTAACCCACCACAGTGGTTGGTGGTCGGTCATGGCTGTGACTGTGGCTGTGGCTGCAGTTTAACCTTTCAAAAAGCTGGAAAGGGTGCAGAGAAGATTTACAAGGATGCTGCCGGGGCTGGAGGGTCTGAGGTATAGGGAGAGGTGGAGGAGGCTGGGACTCTATTCATTGGAGCGGTGTTGCCCTTGCAGCTGTGGCTTACCTGCGATCTGTTTGTCTTTTGTGTTTTTTGTTGTCTTTTGTCTTAATTGTAGTGTTTAGATGTGATGTAGTGTTTTTTGTGGTTGTGTGCTATGGGGGGGGGGGGGGAACTGTAAAAATTGTCTCTTCCGAATGGAGACGCGACCTTTGTTTTCTGGGTGGTGTCTCCGTTCCCGCTGCGGCCTACCATCGGCCAAACACCTGGAGCTGGCGGCCTCCAGCTGGGACCACCTGGGCTCTGGTTCGCAGAGCCCGCGGACTGGACTTACCATCTGCGGAGCTGGCTGCCTTTCGGAGGCTGTGGTGGCGCTGCGGGAGTGGCTGCGACTCGCCTTCGGAGGCTCCGAAAGCATCTTCGGCCGCGGGCCGCGTGGATATCGGAAGCTCGCAGCCCCGTGAGTGGGGGCCGACATCGGGAGCTCCGGCAGCGGCAGCATCTTCGCCCATCCCGTATCACGAGGTTTGGGTCGGCCTGCTGCGGACCATTCACCATCCGGCACGGCCTGGGATACGCCGCCGGATTTTTTTCTGCCCGGCGGGGCCTTCAATGTCGGGAGCCCCGACCGTCCCGACGTGCAGTGGCAGCGTCATCGCCCGCCCCGAATCGCAGGGATGGGGTCGGCCCGCTGCGGACCTTTCACCGTCCGGCGCGGCCTGGAATGTTGCAACTTCAACAGCCTGACCGCGGGAGAAGACGGCAGGGGAAGAGAAAAGACATTCTGGCCTACCATCACAGTGAGGAGGTGACTGGAGACTCACTGTGATGGATGGTTCTTTTTTTGTTTTGTGTTGGTTTGTGATTGTGTGTGTAATTGCTTATTTTCATTGCTTTTATTGTTGGACTGCGGGTGACGAAATCTCGTCCAAAAGACTAGTTTTTTTGGATGACAATAAAGGTTATTCTGATTCTGATTCTGAGAGGATGAGGGGTGATCTCATAAAGGTGTATAAGATCATGAGAGGAATAGATCGAGTAGCATCTCTGGTGAAAAGGAATAGGTGACGTTTCGGGTCGAGACCCATCTGAAGCAGATGTATAAGTGATGTTTCCTATTTGGCTGCGAGCTAGCCTTTGAGTGGGAAATGAGACTTCTTCAGACTGGTCTCGACCCGAAACGTCACCCATCCCTTCTCTCCAGAGATGCTGCCTGACCCGCTGAGTTACTCCAGCTTTTTGTGTCTGTCCAGGTGATTGCTTTTCTCTTTGGGCAGTATCCTGCTGGACCAGTTCCACTCCCCAAACCCCACCACAACCTACTCCATCCAGAGCAGAGGTCCCTGCTGACCTGCTCTCCCCTAGGCTTGCCGGTCCTCTGCACTCTTGTGATTGGGCCTTGAGGTCACACCAATGACTGGGCAACAGGCTGGGCAGTGGCAGAATATGGAAACGGCCCTGACAGGAAGCAAAACTGGGGATGTATTTTTTTTTAATAGAGCAGCCAAAATAAGTTTATCAAAATCAAGCTAGTATAAACCATCTACCCCCGAGCTTCTGAATTCACTAGCCCAGGATCCTCATTGAATTTCGAAATGTTTCTGAACCTGCCACAGGTCTGAGCTGTCCCAGGATCAGAAGGATGGTTTCCTAATGTAATTGTTTGCTGAGGGGTGACATCTTCTCAATCGTTGAAGTCCAAGAAGTGCCTAGCATGAAGGTAGACACAAAATGCTGGAGTAACTCATCGAGTCAGGCAGCATCTCGGGAGAGAAGGAATGGGTGATGTTTCGGGTGGAGGCCCTTCTTCAGACTGATGTCAGGGGGGGCGGGACTAAGGAAGCATGAGTCCCCTCAAAGTGGAGGGGATGCAATGTACCAGAATACTCTGCTCGGGCTAATCAATGCCTCTACCTCACTGATCATGTCCCAGTCGTTCTGGCTGGGGACTTCAACTGCATCATCGGTGCAGCTGGATAACAGCCAGTGCCACGACATGCCGGATAGCACGGACAATCCTCTGAAGGAAACGGTCAAAGATACAAAATTGTGCAACACCTTCAGAGACGCTGCAGGTGGAGCACAGCAACAGTTCTCTTAATAGAGACCGAAGGTATTTATTCACAAAATGCTGGAGTAACTCAACGGGTCAGGCAGCATCTCGGGAGAGAAGGAATGGGTGGCGTTTCAGGTCGAGACCCTTCTTCAGACTGATGTCAGGGGGGCGGAACAAAGGAAGGATATAGGTGGAGGCAGGAAGATAGAGGGAGATCTGGGAAGGGGAGGGGAAGGGAGGGACAGAGGAACTATCTAAAGTTGGAGAAGTCGATGTTCATACCACTGGGCTGCAAGCTGCCCAGGCGAAATATGAGGTGCTGTTCCTCCAATTTCCGGTGGGCTTCACTATGGCACTGGAGGAGGCCCATGACAGAAAGGTCAGCCTGGGAATGGGAGGGGGAGTTGAAGTGCTCAGCCACCGGGAGATCAGTTTGGTCAATGCGGACCGAGCGCAGGTGTTGAGCGAAGCGATCACCGAGCCTGCGCTTGGTTTAGACCAGACAGCTCAATACGGTCCTCGATAGGCCTCATCTCTGTGCCGGAAGGCCTTTACGCTCATGGGCAATGACATCACGCCAGTGTTATTCTCTGCCCACTGCCTCTTTGGCTGGCTGCCACCTTGCAGGAAGACAAGAAGGTTAGTTGAAAGCAAACCTCTGAACCCCGGAAAACATCAAGGAATTGAAGGGGGGGGGTACTCAGGCTGGGGAACCTTGACTGCCCGATGAACTGGTAGGAAGCAACCAAGGCGAATGCGAAAAGGTTCATGCTGAAATAAGGAATTGCATGCGCCGGTTCACAAAAAAGGAGATGCAAAGTGCTGGAGTAACTCAGTTGGTCAGGTCGCATCACTAGAGAACATGGATACTGGTTGGGACACCGACCTCCCTCTTTCAGATGCAGAGGATGGCAGTTAATAGGTTCAATGGATCAATGGTTCTTTGTTATCACATGTACAGATGTGCAGTGAAATTATTTTTTTGCATACAGTTCAGTAGAGCATTGCCATACCGAAGCACAATCCCCGATTAGCAGAATTGCATAGAAATAGTCCACTGAGGAGGCATGCAGGAGTCACCAGGTTTTGGCGCCATTTTTAAAGTCCCGTCCCTTCTGCGTGCTCAGTCTTCTGGAGCGGAGCCCAATCTAGGTTAGCCCCAGGCTGCTGCAGGGGCTCCAGCCAGCCATCTGTCCAGCCTCTGTCTGGATCGTCCAGCGGACCTACGTCCCTCTCCTCATTCAACCTCCTTCAGCCTTTGTGCCCTGGCTGCGAGATCCTCCCGCAGCCGACTTTGAGGGCTGGAAGGTAAGACCCCGGTTCACTCTCGTACCTGCCTGTGTTTTTATGTCCGCTGTCGCCAACTCCCTCGATGAAGCCACATGCGACAATAACGTATTCAAGGCAATTCCTCCTCTTCCGTTCTCTGAACCTCAGGGGACCAGCAGGGGCCGGCTCGATGGCTCCCTCCACAGGCCACGGCACGCCGGTCCTTCCTTCTGACCGAAGGCCCTGCACGTCACACACAGGTGAGGGTGATTCGATAGGCAGGTGGTTGGACAAAGGCCCGAGATGAAAAAGAGCTGTTAGACTAAAGGATTGAAGAGTTGCAAATTGTGAAGCCAGAGGAAATAACGATTCATTGTCTTCAAAAGGGTTCAGAAAGCAAGTTAGTGGGAATTGTGACGAAATTGCAGAATCTGCTCCTTCTGCTGTCAAGGCAGTGGATGTGAGGGAGGAACTCCAAGAGGTGAAGACCCAGACCATCTCACTCTTTGCCTCAATTGGCCACGGTGGCTCAGCGTTGGAGTTGCTGAGCACTTGCACCACCGCACCCTTGGATTCGATCCCAACTACGGGTGCTGTCTGTACGGAGTTTGTACGTTCTCCCCGTGACCGCGTGGGTTTTCTCTGAGATCTTCGGTTTCCTCCCAAACTCCAAAGATGTACAGGTATGTCGGTTAATTGGCTTGGTGCATGTGTAAATAGTCCCTAGTAGGATAGTGTTGGTGTGCGGGGATCGCTGGTTGGTGCGGACTCGGTGGGCCGAAGGGCCTGTTTCCGCGCTGTATTTCTAAACTAAACAAAAAACTTTCTGCAATCTTTCCCCTGTTTGCCTGGTAACCTCTGTCCTAAACAGAACTCAGAATAGAACCTATGCTTAGGGATGGACCGTCACCCCTTTTGTCCTGTTTTCACACCTCACACTTCCTTATCTATTTATCTCCCTCTCCGCTGACATCACCCGTTCCTTCCCTCTAGAGTTGCTGCAGAGTTTTGTGTCGCTCTTCCGTTTAAACCAACATCTGCAGGTCCTTCCTGCACATATGCTTTGGGACGTTGGAGTCAGGCATGTGAATGATGTGACCTGCCTTATATGGCTGAGTGTATGTATCTTGGATGTCCACACTGGGAATGAGGGACTGTGAGAGGTCAAAGACATTCGCTTGCTTATTCTGCCTACAAATTTCAAAGAATTTGAAAAGACAGCAAAGGTTCAGGTGCCTTCTTTCAGTAGCTTGTACAGCCCCCCTGTACCATATAAAAAATAGACACAAAATGCTGGACAACACATACCAGCGGGACAGGCAACATCTCTGGAGAGAAGGAATGGGTGATGTTTCGTATCAAGACCCTTCTTCAGACTGAGAGTCAGGGCAGAGGGAAACTGGAGATAAGGAAGGGCAAGGTGTGAAAACGACAGATCAAAGCAGATAGTGTCAAGGAAATATAGAATGGTTCATTGTTGGATGAGGGGAAGGTGACAACGAGGCACACAAACAGTAAAATCAATCAGAAGGACAGTGACATGAGTCGAAGAACCAAGGTGGGGAGGGACGGAGAGGGAGGGAAACCAAGGGTCACTTGAAGTTAGCGAAACCAAAAGTCATACCGCTGGGTTGTAAGCTGCCCAAGCGAAATATGAGGTGCTGTTCCTCCAATTTGCATGTGGCCTCACTCTGACAGTGGAGGAGGCCTAGGACAGAAAGGTCAGTGTGGGAATGGGAGGGGGAGTTAAAGAGTTTAGCAACCGGGAGATCACTTATGCCCATCACTTATGCTGAGCGAAGGTGTTCAGGAAAACGATCGCCCAGCAATAGCTGCCTCACTGCTGCCTGTAAAACTATTATGTTCCATGCCACGTCTAAGTTCTTTATCATCAAATCCTCAATCAACCAAAATCAGTGACAGCACATTGAAGACAATGGTGATTTCATCATCAATGTCTGACTTCACTGAGTGTTGTGGGTTTGCAGTATCAGGACCCATCCTCTCGTATACTTTGATCAATGAGTTTAGGAAAGATTGCAGGTCAGCCTCTGAATGTGTGGAAACATAAGCATCATCTTCGTTCTGCAGCGCGCACATTGAAGGTTATTGCCATTGTGGAATTCATTGTCACAGGAGGCTGTGGAGGCCAAGTTAATGGATATTTTAAAGACAGAGATGGATAGATTCTTGATTAGTCAGCGGTTATGGGGAGAAGGCAGGAGATTGGGATTGAGCGCGAGAGATAGATAGATCAGCCATGATTGAATGGCGGAGTAGACTTGATGGGCCGAATGGCTCAATTCGGCTCCTATAACTTATGAAGGTCAGGTAGCCTTGCTTCTGGAGTGTAGTTTCAGCAGGTTGAACAGCTTCCCTTAGTTTAAGGATTATCTCCACTGCCGTGGAAGTTTATTCGGGTTCTAATGCAAACTTTCAACAAGATTTTTAAAAAATATTTTGGGCGATGAAGCACACTTATTTGACACAAGTCTTCAAAGTTTTGAATGGGATTTCAATAATTGTTTACCACTCTACCAATATTTATTTTAACTTTAAAATGATGTAGTGCAGAAAGCAGCAAGCCCACCTTGGAATAATAATAATTAAATGAATAACAAAACATTTAAAAAGTGGCTGGACGAGTACTTTGAATTATCAAGACACAGAAGGCTATGAACCAAGTGCTAGTGAACAGGATTAGTACAGATGGGTATTAGATGATTGGGATGGACACGATGGGCTTCCGTGCTGCATGACTCTATGACTCTATGGCTCTAGAACATTCCAACTGTCCAGAGAATATAATTCGTATCACTTACATCCAGTTAGAAGTTGGAATTAATTAATGGAGTTTGACAAATCTTTGAATACAGTACAGGTGGTCAGGTGCCTGATTAATATATTTTTTTAATTACTGGAAATATTTTGAACTGAACCATTTCTGAACGGTTTCTCTTCCAACAAATGCAGCCTGATTACGTATTTTAAGCATTTTCTGATTTAATTTGAGATTTGCATTCCTTGTATTTTCAGGTGCTTGATTAGCTTTTGACTTGCACCTTGTTCACGGTGTTTGTGTTTGAACTGGATGGAAGTCACTACTACATGTAAACTGAATGTTGATTCACCATGTGTAGTCCTCCTGACCCAGTGTTTTTCTTCACAGATCGCACAAGGGCATCAATGTACAAAACAATTACAGGCACAAAACACAACTCAAACATTCATCAATTGATGTGATGCACAAACGCTCACAGTCTTAATTGATTTGTGGATTGAGAATGAACTGAAATTTCCTCACAACATTCTGATCACATGTACATCGCATTTGGTTTAATGCTTCTGTGTTGTCACCAAGATTTGACATGCAAATGAAAATTGGGTTTCACTGGGCTTGGTGCAGGCAGATAGAAGATGGGTAAAGGGATTTGCAGGGCGAGTACCAAATGACCCACTTGCATAATTTTCAGTCTGCTTGACTACAAGTCCCGATGGTATTTTGCCCACTCAAACAAGAGGGGCTCAGTAACTAGTTGGCGAGATGGAGAGTAGCTAGGCACTGTGCGATACAGTGGAGTCTGTTACTTAGGGTGGAACCTGGGAGACTACAAGGCCATATTTTCCTTCCCGACTCTGTTGGAACAGAATTAGCTGAAGAGCTTTTCCTGTCAGAAGATCTGGTATCACGAAGGAGGACATCAGTAGCAACTTCAGGACGAACCAAAACCAGTTTTTCACCAGGATTTACTCATAAGCCTTTTTTTTTTTTTGTGAATATTTTTTCCCACATCAAAACCAGTGGTGTTAAGATTAGTAAGATTAGTCTGGTCAGAAACATTGAAAATGTCCTCACCTTGTGAGGAATATATTTATAACTAGACCAAGTGGACCCATTGGGCCCAAACCTCTCCTGCATTGGTGCAGCACCCTCTCCTCCCCCCCTCCCCTCCCCCCTCACCTCCCCATCCCCTCCTCCCCCCTCCCCTCCCCCTCCCCTCCCCTCCCCCCTTCCACCCTCCCCTTCTCCCCCCCTCGAACCCGGGTCTCCGGCGCTGTAAGACAGTATCTCTACCACCGCGCCAAACTAAAAGACTACCTGGGCATTTCAAGATGGAGTTGATGCCACAGACTCCTGGTACGATTTACACTGAAAATCAATAAATGAGCTGCCCAGATAATTGTCTGCTTTCCATCAATGGGAATCTATAGCTAATTTGGCAGACAGCCCCGTGCTCACTTTCAGCTTTCCAGTTTAACGAGTCAGACGTACAATGTCTCCTCTCGGTGATCAGTTGTGTATTGGTTGTCTTGATCCCAGAGCAAAGCTCTGAAATCACAACATTAGTCTTTGGTGTTGGTGCAGACGACAGACGGTTGTAAAATTGTGGTGGAAGTTGTACAGAAGCTTCCAGTCATTAAGTAATGACTGAGGTTGAGGGATGTAGAAACATAGAAAACAGGTGCAGGACTAGGTCATTTGGCCCTTCGAGCCAACGCCACCATTCAATATGATCATAGCTGATCATCCAAAATCAGTAACCCATTCCTGCTTTATCCCCATATCCCTTGATTCCGTTAGCCTTAAGAGCTACATCTAATTCTCTCTTGTAAACATCCAGTACGACAATCTCCCTGTTTCCTGAGAGAATGTGCAACGGTGTAACGGTATCAGGAAGTATTTCCAAGTAAAACTGTTGAAGAAAACGTAAAAAGGTTAATTGACACATTTAAAATAAGATGCTGTCTTTTAAGAAATGGCTCCCCAGTTAGGACCTCCCACAATGTACTGGGAAGTTTGTGGTATTTTTCACTTTTGGGCCTGAAGTTTTATAATGTATATCATTAGAAAGTGACAGTGCCAGAACTGGCAAATTCATTTGTCTTAGAGGAGAGGAGATTTTATGTCGTGCAACTGTTGTGGGCTTCATTTGCACAAATCAATTATTCTGACTGACCATCCAGCCACACATCCGGACCTCCATCATGAACAGTGGCAGGGAGACATAATAGGAAAGCTCTGTAGAGCAGTGAATAATGGGAAACTCCTTTCATCAGTGCAGCTAACCTTTTGGCAGCCACCAGCAAACTCTATTCTGATCCACTGATAGAGGGGACAATACACTGGGCTGAGTTTGAATGAATGCTGCCACCAACAGTGTAGCCATTCAGAAGGTTTTGGGAACCATCTTTGGCCATTGTTCATCACTACTCCTGCCGACAGTAGGAAAGAGAGAGTGAGAGCATCTATGGTGTAAACCTCTTTTTCAACTTTAATCTCTCTGAAAAGCAGTGTAGATCTACATTTCCAGCAGGGCTACAGTAGCTATGTGGTGTCAGATAATCGCACAAGATCAGTTTCAAGCTGGCCGTTTGAATCACTTATCTGCATGAACAGGGGGCAGCTTTAACCCCATTCAAAAGGGAGCGATTGTCTTTCCTTGTGCATTTAAACTTGCGTAAGAACAGCATTTTAACACCAAAGTGCTTCTCACTGTTAGTGTGTACACAAACGGTCTTGAAGGCAGCATTTTAAGCACCTCTGAGGTGCTGCCTTCAATGTAACAGTCTAATTGAACCACTGAAGGCATAAAACGCCAAATATATATTACAGTCACATTTCTGCATTTTGCTTTTAACTACATTTTTCAAATATTTTTTAAAAACATTTTACTGGGCATGACCAATGATAGCGATCTATAAAGTTAGAAAATTAATTTAGCAAAACAACGTGCTGCATTTCACCTGTGTCTTATTTTGCTCTGTATGATAATTCTAGTCGCAGTCCAATCCGGGATCCCTGCTTCCTTTGCTGTGCCAACCATTGAAACTTCCTGAAATTGTCCCGTGCATTCAGGGCCGTATAACTGGATTTCTAAAAAGTGACAGTACTCCTCTGTTTGCCTTTTGAATGTTCTCTGGCCTAGTTCAACTGCAACATTTTTACATTACAACTGTGAAATCTTGGCATAAAGCAGCTCTTTGTCCCCGCCATTATTGTCTCACATATATAGTCCATTGTCACATAGCTGAAGTTAATTTGATCAACATTGGGACATTTAACTTTTATGTCCAGTCAAAAGAGCTGTTTCATGCTCATTTTGCGTATTCTAAAGAAATGATTGCCAGAAAAATAATGTTACCATTAACAATTCAAAGCAATTAGTTTCCCAGGGAGAAGCTATGTGATGCACAGGCTACACACAACAATTCTTTGTCATTTTATGGATGCTCATCAGTCAACTGTCACCACATTTCAAAGACCTTCCAATCTAAATGTTTCCCTTTTGGCTTTTCCCAGAACTGGTAGCAGAATAAGGGAAGAATAGGTACTCAGTTTCTAGGCAAAGACACAGGCAGCCGCAAAGATCTAGCTTCCCACTGCCATATTTTGGATTGGCCATCTAGACTTGCCACATTCCTCACTATCCCTCCCCCCCCCCCCACCACCCCCAAACACACCCGAGCCCTAAACCCCACCCCAAACACAACCACCCAGGAACTACAGTCGTTAAGAACAATGAGAACTCCTCGCCCTCAGTAACCAGCAAATGTACGAAACATTCAGAAAATCCAGACCAACGTAACAGACATTCAACAAGATAGTAGTGATACATGGAATTATCATGTTCAATAAGATTGTACTAATTAAATCGCTAAACAACACTGACTGCTATATTTCACAATACAAAGTGATGTATTACATTTGTCATTAATCTCATTCCATTTAAACATATTTTCCATGCAATTGATCCTTGGAAATCAAGGAAGCGTTGTAATAGTCATCTTATTAAACTTATTTTAATCTTACTTTAGATTCACAATTTTAATGACTGCGGTTAAGTGTTTGGTAAATAATCACGAGAAGTAAACAATTATTTCGTCATAGATAGACACAGATAACTTTGGACTAAGCAGAGTTTGAGATTGTGGATGGGAACTGTGAGGATCTGCAGTTTATGATTTGAGTATAGCCCCAAGTCATCAGATTTCCCCTCCTTTTTTAGCCTCCTGACTGGAACCGAAAAATTCTGAATTCAAATTTTTTGTCATGTTTCTCATGGTACGGCCACAAAACATCATGTTCTAAATCAAGAAGATTTTTGACAGAAGATTTTTGATACTAAGGTCGGCACGGCGGTGGAGTTGCTGCCTTTCAGAGCCAGAGAACTGGGTTCAATCCTGACTACGGGTTCTCTCTGCACAGAGTTTGTACTTTCTCCCGTGACCTGCATGGGTTTTCTCCGGGAGGCTCCAGTTTCCTCCCGCACTCCAAAGACGTACAGGTTTGCAGGCTAATTGGCTTGGTATAATTGTTAAATTTCCCTGATGTGTGTAAGATAGTGTTAGTGTGTAGGGATCACGGGTCGGTGTGGACTCAGTAGGCCAAAGGGCCTGTTTCCAAGCTGTATCTCGGAACTAAATTAAATTAAGCTAAGCTAAGTTCTATGATAAAGTGTTTAAATTATTATTTTAGTAACTTCAGTATAAGAAGATAACTGCAGATGCTGGTACAAATCGAAGGTATTTATTCACAAAATGCTGGAGTAACACAGCAGGTCAGGCAGCATCTCGGGAGAGAAGGAATGGGTGACGTTTCGGGTCGAGACTGAAGAAGGATCTCGACCCGAAACGTCACCCATTCCTTCTCTCCCAAGATGCTGCCTGACCTGCTGAGTTACTCCAGCATTTTGTGAATAAATTTTAGTAACTTCACTGTATTGCATCATCACTGTTACGAAGCCGGGCGATGCTCTTAAAATGCAAATTGGTTAATTTTGGAAGGTCATCAAGACAATCTCTGATAATTTTTTTTAAGATCATCAAGGGTGCTATCATTAGGAAATGAAGCATTTCTCTAATCTAGTCAAGTTGTCTGAGGATCGAGGCCTTCTGGTATAACTCCACCAACTGCGCTGCCCCAAAGATCTTCCATGGTCCCAACTGCAGAAATGTTTTCCTGAGGGCGGCACGGTGGCTCAGCGGTAGAGTTGCTGCCTTACAGCGAATGCAGCGCCGGAGACCCGGGTTCGATCCCGACTACGGGCGCCGTCTGTATGGAGTTTGTACGTTCTCCCTGTGACCGCGTAGATCTTCAGTTTCCTCCCACACTCTAAAGACATACAGGTATGTAGGTTAATTGGCTTGGTGCATGTGTAAAATCGTCCCTAGTGTGTGTAGGACAGTGTTAGTGTGCGGTGATTGCTGGTTGGTGTGGACTCGGTAGGCCTCGGGGCATGTTTCCGTGCTGCATCTCTAAACTAAACTAAATTAAGATGTACCGCTGTGAAATAATAATCTTTTGCTTCAGTACATCATAAGTGAAGAAGGGTTGCGACCTGAAACGTCACCCATTCCTTCTCTCCAGAGATGCTGCCTGTCCTGCTGAGTTACTCCAGCATTTTGTGTCTATCTTCAGTACATCATAGCTTCTTTGAGTAGCATTGCTAGGTTAGCACCAATTACTATGAGCCAATGGGCAATTTCCAGATATGATCTCGCATCCAGTAATAATTGGGATATCATGGCCCAAATCTACTAATTTGGGACTCTTCCAACGATTAGGAGAATTGTGTAGAAACGTCACCTATTCCTTCTATCCAGAGATGATGTCTGTACTGCTGAGTTACTCCAGCATTTTGTGTCTATATTTGGAGAATTTCTTTGTTCCATGCAAAGCTTGGGTACAGATTTGAAAAACAAACCTCATGACTTTTGCAATAATGCTAAGAAGTGCAATTTATTTTGCCGTATTGGTGAACTTCACCAAGTTTGTTTGCAATGTTATCTTCCATTTAAACTGCAAACTTTTTACCATTAACATTGTAGTTGTCCGGATTTTCTATTACCCTTTGCAACCTGTGACAGGAATCAATGTGTTTCTAAAAAATGAGATTGACACTGGACCAGTCTTACAGTTGTAAAAGTGAAAATAAAATCTAATCATTTTACGTGACCCAAAAAGGGTGATTTACTGACAAAATATTTTCTCCCGTTTTACAGCTGTGGTACGCCTATATTTAATTAGAAAGTCTGCTGGACAAGACATTAGTTTACTCAGCAGAGGCAGAAGTTTCTCAGGAGCCAACAGGTTAAACGTTGATATGTAGAGTTGTAGCTATTAGCCTTTGCTGCGTTTCCACTCTGCCAAGTAGATTGTTTCAGTTGGCATTAGCTGTTAGACTATGCAGGCCACAGTTGCTTGATGGTGCCATCAACTGACAGCTATCGACAATTAAGTATTGTCTTTCTGTGCAGTAAACATCACTCTTGATTGGTCAGGAGTGACGTGATGTTATTTGATTTCATTTATTTGAAAACCCTCTTAAAACAATCTTTGACTTCATTAGTCCCAACGGCCAATTTACAAAGGCCCCTGGAAGCAACACACACAACACTGAGAAATCCTTTCTCTGCGAGTGCATTTTCAGTCATTTAAAAGATAACGGCCAGCAGCCCATTTAAAAGACTGAACTGAAGGCAAAGATTATAACGCAAATGAATAGAATTGAAATGGTGAAGATCATGAGAAGGAGGGGTAATATTTGCCCAAGTTGTTGCCAAAATTGTATTTAGCAGCATTATTTTATGCTCATTTATAAAAGAAATAGGAAAAAAAATTTCACCCAGAGAGTTGTGAATTTGTGGAATTCCCTGCCACAGAAGGCAGTGGAGGCCAATTCACTGGATGAATTTAAAAGAGAGTTAGATAGAGCTCTAGGGGCTAGCGTAATCAAGGGATATGAGGAGAAGGCAGGCAAGGGTTACTGATTGTGGATGATCAGCCATGATCACAATGAATGGCGGTGCTGGCTCGAAGGGCCAAATGGCCTCCTCCTGCACCTACTTTCTATGTTTCTATGTTTAAATATAACTTGCTTCTTGGATTGAACACTGGCAAATGTTTATAAAGTTTAAATTCTCTCCTTTAATGTCAATACCATTATTTTGTTGCAGTTTATTAAAAGAGTGTGAATTATTCAAATCTTCTTGGGTAGTAACCTTCACTCATAGGAAACACATAGAAATTGAGTACTGTTTTCAAACTAAATGGGAAAATAAGTAAATGGAACATTTATGCATTTTGTTTTGTTTCATATAACACCAAAGCCGTGGCGGGGTGATGTACTATTTTATAGTGCCTGCTTTTATAACATGCATGACTGAAGCTCTCAGACGTTACACACCGTGTGATCTGAAAAATTATAAATACGATGGAAAGCAAGAGATAAAACATATACATTATCCCACTGATGATTAAATAATTGTTGCAATTTATCACATGAGTCAGCAAACATTACAGCCTTATTGCATTGAAACTAGAATGTGAAACAGGACCAAAAAAAAATCTATGAATGCATGATAAATCCATTCCATTCTGAGTGAGAGCAGTAAAATATTTGGGTTTGATTTCTCGTGTTCTTCAGATTTTTCTTCTCCAGTCAATGTTTGAAGAACATGTTCATTTTGCCTTAGCATTTTGCAAAATGAGAAGCAAAAATGTACCCACAACCTTTACCATTTCCGAGCGTTGTTCTTGGCTTTGATACATCTTGTGCCACGCACCAGTTGAAAGGTGTATGACCATCTCGCTCCCAGCTTTGTCGCTGTTCGTGTTTTTGCCAACAGCCAAATTCCGCTCCTTGGAGCAAAGTGAGATGATTGTCAGGGCAAGTCAGAAAAATGGTTGTGATGCCCAGGCACAGTTTAGGTTATGGTGTAAATGATGATGATACTTGAACCTAGGTACAGTGAAATTATTTACTTGTGCGTGTTCTTGGCATGGGATAGAAAAGAGGCTCTTTTAATTCTTTAAGAAGTGATGCAAAAAAAAATCAAAATAGCGATTGTGGGATTTAGAGTCTAGGGGCTAAGATTGAAAAATGTAGTCTTGTCAAAATGCTAGATTTGCTGCTGTCTTTTCCTCGTGCTGCTGTAAATTAAGCACAGTGTGGAAGTGAGCTGAAAGATGTATTAATCATTTAGCTGAATTTGAAATGGCTGTATTAATTGGAAATAAATACTTGCACTCCAATGCTAACATATCACAGAATGCATAGATCGAATGAAGCCCTTTCTGGATTAACATGTTTCCAGATTATTTCTAACGTCGAATCTATCAGTTTGAGTGAAATGTGTTTTGAATATTTAAACAGTTGGAAACCAGGAGCACACAATTTAATTTAAGTCAACCTTCGGGTGAAGAATTGGATCCGGGGTTGTTTATTGAGATTTGTTCCTCTAATCTCTCTTTACTTACACTAGAATGTCTAAAGCTCCTTTTCAGTGTTAGTCATCTGTGTTTTAATAATCGTTATTCTGTTTGTTACTAGATTTATAAATCTTCTCAATGTTAAACATGCTTTAGTCTGATTTTGATGCACTACAAAAAATGACAAACTGATCCTAATGAATATATTTTATTTCCACCTGTGTTTAGATGAATCCGGTGATTTATGGAATGAAAGCACAGTAAAACTGTACCAGCCTCACTGCATAGTGGATTTATATCCGAACTAATAATTGAAGTCATGGCTTGTTAATATAGTGGCACAAAAACCACTGGCATCAAACACTGTTTTAGTCTAATTTCATATGGCAAATACGATGAGAAGTCCAGGGTTAATAGTTTCATGTTCAATCATTGCTTGTAAGATTCAAGGTGAAAAGTTGAGAATGCTGTCGTGAATCTGGGCTTTGCTTCAGCATCGAGAATGGTAATGCAGGCTCCGCCAAGCTGTTCCGAGGGTTGCAGTACAAATACTGCATAATCAGGCAACAAATTTGTTGGAAGTAGAAAATATGCTCACCACACCAGATAAGACATGCCCCTAATAATACCCCTTCTTGTAAAGGAAATAAATTGTGTTCTGGATGGTGAAATGTGAGAGGAAGATTCAGTGATACTGCTATCTGTTAAAGCTGGTGCAGCTCAATCAATTGAATTTTTTTTTCTGCTGATGGTATTTGCCAAGCTGGCACAAAGAACAAAGGATTGATGATTAACTATGTGCTATGTACATTGTGCCTGTCATTCACATATTAACTTGTTCATCATTGAGTGAGACTTAAGCTAAGTACTGGCGATCGACACAAAATGCTGGAGTAACTCTGCGGGACAGGCAGCATCTCTGGAGGGAAGGAATGGGTGACGTTTTGGGCCGAGACCCTTCTTCGGACTGATGTCAGGGCAGAGGGAGATACATAGATAAGGAAGTGTAAGGTGTGAAAACAGGACAAAGGGAACGAGGCTCAAGGGAAATGCGGAAGAGATCATTGTTCGCTGGGAGAAGGTAACAACAAAGCAAAAAGAGATTAAAATGTCGTCGGAGACAGTAAGACCTATCAGAGAACGTACTGGCTTTTGGTCATAGATTTCCATTTTACCTCTCGTTGGCCAGCCAGGGGGAACGGGAAGAAACATTCAATTTCAAAGATTGCAAAAGTTTCATTGTTTTGCCATTAGTCTCTGTGGAATATGAAATGAAAATAAAAGATAGAAATATGAAATGAAAATAAAAGATAGACACAAAAAGCTGGAGTGACTCAGTGGGTCAGGCAGCATCTCTGGAGAAAAGGAATAGGCGACATTTCGGGTCGATACCCTTCTTCAGACTCGGACCGAAAAGTCACCTATTCCTTTTCTCCAGAGATGCTGCCTGACCCGCTGAGTTACTCCAGCATTTTGTGTCCATCTTTGGTTCAAACCAGCATCTGCCGTTCCTTCTTACACAAATGGAAATAAAAACCTAGATATATTCAACTTGTCAGGTAGCTTCTGTGGAGAGAGAAACAGAGTACCTTAGTGCTCATTCTGTTACTGTCTTCAATGTGCTACCTGCCATGCTGAGGATTTCTACTTATTTTCCGAGTTTTCATTTACATTTCCAGAATCTGCAGTTTCTGATTACATTCAGTTAAAATTTCAGCTTATTTACATAGATAAAATAGCAAGATTGTGTTCTGATCATGCATTACAAATTAAAAGAAAGGCATTCTTAAGTCACAATGATTTTTTTAAACATTTATGGAATACATTTATTTGTAATACATTATCTGTAACTGCTAGGAGTTTTCTAGTATTTAATTGATATGGAGATAAATATCTAGAAACCATTAGAAATTCCACTAAACCAAGCATTAATGACTTAGACGAAGGGATTAAAAGTACCATTAGCAAATTTGCAGATGATACTAAGCTGGGGGGTAGTGTGAATTGTGAGGAAGATGCAATAAGGCTGCAGGGTAACTTGGACAGGTTGTGTGAGTGGGCGGATACATGGCAGATGCAGTTTAATGTAGATAAGTGTGAGGTTATTCACTTTGGAAGTAAGAATAGAAAGGCAGATTATTATCTGAATGGTGTCAAGTTAGGAGGAGGGGGAGTTCAACGAGATCTGGGTGTCCTAGTGCATCAGTCAATGAAAAGAAGCATGCAGGTACAGCAGGCAGTGAAGAAAGCCAATGGAATGTTGGCCTTCATAACAAGAGGAGTTGAGTATAGGAGCAAAGAGGTCCTTCTACAGTTGTACCGGGCCCTGGTGAGACCGCACCTGGAGTACTGTGTGCAGTTTTGGTCTCCAAATTTGAGGAAGGATATTCTTGCTATGGAGGGCGTGCAGCGTAGGTTCACTAGGTTAATTCCCGGAATGGCGGGACTGTCATATGTTGAAAGGCTGGAGCAATTGGGCTTGTATACACTGGAATTTAGAAGGATGAGGGGGGATCTTATTGAAACATATAAGATAATTAGGGGATTGGACACATTAGAGGCAGGAAACATGTTCCCAATGTTGGGGGAGTCCAGAACAAGGGGCCACAGTTTAAGAATAAGGGGTAGGCCATTTAGAACGAAGATGAGGAAGAACTTTTTCAGTCAGAGAGTGGTGAAGGTGTGGAATTCTCTGCCTCAGAAGGCAGTGGAGGCCAGTTCGTTGGATGCTTTCAAGAGAGAGCTGGATAGAGCTCTTAAGGATAGCGGAGTGAGGGGGTATGGGGAGAAGGCAGGAACGGGGTACTGATTGAGAGTGATCAGCCATGATCGCATTGAATGGCGGTGCTGGCTCGAAGGGCTGAATGGCCTACTCCTGCACCTATTGTTTATTGTCTATTGTCATTCCTATCCAAGATTTAATGTGATAAAAAATTGCAAAGGTCATTTTATAATCAACCTCCAAAATGAGTTTCAATCTGAAATTCATCCAGGATATAGCTTTCTATTTTTAATGGAGGGGTACAGCATCCATTTAGTACGAATGCTCATGACTGTTGTGTGTGTTTCATGTGAGATATAATTAAACAAATGGTGCTGTTGGCAGATCAATGGGCTCCATGTTGCTGAAACATGCTGGTGTTAATAGACACTACATGCTGGAGTAACTCAGCGGGACAGGCAGCATCTCTGGATAGAAGGGATGGGTGATGTTTCCACACAATTCTCCTAATCGTTGGAAGAGTCCCAAATGAAGAGATTTGGGCCATGACATCCCAATTTTTACTGGATGTGAGGTCAGATCTGGAAATTGTCCATTGGCTCATAGCAATTGGGTGCTAACCTAGCAATGCTACTCAAAGAAGCCATGATGTACTGAAGATAGACACAAAATGCTGGAGTAACTCAGCGGGTCAGACAGCATCTCTGGAGGGTCGAGGCCCTTCTTCAGACTGAGAGTCAGAGGAGAGGGAAACGAGATATGGAAGGGTGTAAAGAACATGTAAGGTGTGAAAAGAACAGATCAAAGCAGGCGATTATCAAGGAAATGTACAATGGTTAAATCTTGGATGAAAGGAAGGTGACCACGAAGCACACAAACAGGACAGTAAAACTAGTAGGAGAACTAGGGTGGGGGAGGGATGTATTAACAGAAGAGGATTGTCTGCTCATTTGTTAAGGGAAGTAACAAATCAGCAATCAGCAGTGATTGACCCATTGTCTCAGGGTTGAAATGCTATAGGTTTAACACTGACTTTCAATCCGATAAGTTGTAGCTGAGATTTTGGTCAATATTTATTCCTCAATCAACATTAATTAAATACAATATCTTATCATTATCACATTGATTGTATGACTTTTCTGTGTGCAAATTGATTGTCCACCTTAAAATAGTGGACTGTCATTTAAAAGTACTTAATTAACTATTAGGTTGTCAGGCAAGGTACTATATAAATGCAAGAATACATTTTTTCTTACCTCTGGATTGTTGGGAAACAGTATGCTGGATTTGGCCTGGATTACGTATCAGTGATGCCACAATGACTCCTCCAGCTATTTCTAAGAAACCTAACCCTCAGAGATAGTTCCTCTGTCCCTCTCTTCCCCTCCCCCTTCCCAGTTCTCCCTCTATCTTCCTGTCTCCACCTATATCCTTCCTTTGTCCCGCCCCCCTGACATCAGTCTGAAGGTCTCGACCCGAAACGTCACCCATTCCTTCTCTCCTGACCTGCTGAGTTTCTCCAGCATTTTGTGAAATAAATACCTTTGATTTGTACCAGCATCTGCAGTTATTTTCTTACACTAACCCTCAGAGATGAAGCTGTTTCGATGCTGTTCAGGACTTCCTTTTTCTGCCATCACTTGATGTCATGAACTAATGCCAGGGAACCCTGGTATACGATAACAAAGGTGTCATCAAGTTGGCTCTGCAAAGCAATCTCAAAGACATCAAAGTCGAGTGCAAAAAAAAAAAAAAAAATTTAACCAAAGTTTTAACGAATTTGTAGAATTCCAATTTAAAGTATATACACAAGATTATGGTAGAAAGTAAAATATATTATAAATATTTTAAAACATTAAAAATACAAAAGATTTATTTTTAAATCCATTTAAAATATTTATCTATGAATTAAATTGGACAATTTTCATGGCTCAATATACTTTTAAATCCCAATCAAGCCTCATGCAACATAACATAACATTTCTAAGGTATTTTATTATGAGAATGATATGTAAACATCTGAATTCTTATTAAATCACTGAATTATGGAGGTTCAGTTCAGTGCAGTTCAGTTTCAGTTTAGTGTCACGTGTACTGAGGTAAAGTGAAAAGCTTTTGTTGCATGCTAACCAGCCAGCGGAAAGATAACACAGGATTACAATCGAGCCATTCACAGTGACATTGGACAAGGCTGCAGAGCATTGTACTTCTGCACTACTTATATATGTAGTCTAAAGTTGCTGCCAATTGTACAGTGTAATGTTGGCAAGCATTTTACCACCATTGCAATTGCAAAATCAAAACTTGTATAATTAAATATTCATGTTGACGTATTCATACGGAAACGTATTAAAAAATCACTGGTTGAATTAAGCATTTAAAAAATACAGGTAGAGGAGAAAATCATGAGAAATCAAAGCAGGTCAGACAGCTTCTCTGGAGAAAAGCAATAGGTGACGTTTCGGGTCGAGACCCTTCTTCAGAAAGAAGTTGGTATATTTTGAGTCTGCTGCACCATTCATCAAGATCATGGCAGATTGTCTGTCTCAAAGCTCTTTTCCAGCACTAGCACCATATCCCTTGATTCCTTTAATGCCCAGAAGTTTATCAATGTACACAGCGACTGAGCCTCCACAATCATCTTGAATGGGGAATTCCAAATAGTCAACTCTTTCAATCCTATAAGGCCTGCACTTTATTCTAAAACTGTGCTCCCTGTTTTTAAAATGCTCAGTCAGGGAAAATATCCTATCAAGCACTTTAAGAATCTGGCAAATGTTAGAGAGGGCTCCCCTCTGACTGAGAATAAAGCTGTAGCCCATCCTATTTCTTTTTGTTGGGTGAACCTGTCATTCCGAGGATCAGCATAGAATTTGGCTGAAATCTCTCCGTGCAAGTACTTCCTTACTTAAGCAAGCAAAAACAAAGTGTGCTCGACACTCCACGTGGTCTTCCAGGGCCCTATATAAATGCAAGAAGCCTCTGGCTATCTCACATTATAGAGAGTAAGATATCATTTGCCGTCCTCAGAATTACCTGCTGACTACTGCACAGGCACAACTTTGAACATCAATATTATCCAATCTTTTATAAGTATTCCGCCTTTATCGTTGTGTTCACCAAAGTGGATGATCTCACATTTTTCCACACTCTGCTTGTTCATGTCTTTCTAAAGCCCCTTTATACTCTCCTCAGAGAGGAAAGATTGCAGTGGTGTGGAGAAAGAGTTTAGTGCGTTTCAGAGATACAGATTGGAAACAGGCCCACCAGCCCATTAAACCCACAGCGACCATCAATCACCACTTCGCCACTAGTCCTATGTTATCCCACTTTCGCAAACACGAGGTGCAATTTTACAGAAGTTAAATGACCTGTAAGCCCACATCATCTTTGGGATGTGGTAAGAAACCAGAAAACCTGGAGGGAAACCCGCTTGGGGGTTACAGGTATAACATGAAAACTCCACACAGACAGCAGCCGAGCTCAGGATCGTCTCTGGTGCTGTGAGGCCCTTGAGTTGAAGCATGGCACTCTGCAGATTGCTGTTGCGGAAAGCTGGAGTGGGCTCGCTGTGCCAAATGGCCTCCACTCTGTGCTGATATCAATTCTACAATATTAAATATGATAAAGATTGGATGTAAGGGGCTGTTACATGAAATTATGATTGTAGCATAAAATGTATGGGCAGTAATTTGATTCATTCCATTTTCAAATTCTCATTTTCTCAAAATCAACACGGACAATTGTTTTTAGTGCTTTGGGAATCCTGCCAGTATTTTTTTTTTTGACTGAGAGTCTTCAAAAACCTTGATATAATTGCCTAAGCCGATCTTTGGACCTGATTTAATAAACTAATGGCTGGTTTCAGAAGTGTTATGCATTTAAAAAGCGATGTAGTTCTATTACTTTTAAACCATTAAGTAAGTGATTGAGCTCTGCAGCAACCATCCTCATGTTTTTCCACATGGAGCACTGCTGCTATTTTGCCGCTAACACTAAATAGCTGTGGGTCAAATAACAATTTCCTGGACTTATACTCATTGCACTTTATGGTAAACAATGATGCCAGAGGATTACATGCTAGTCTTCTGACGCAAGGAAAGCAGTCACAAGAGTATCAGAAGCAAAATACTATACAGACGTCAACTAAATCACCGCTCTCGTAAGATGAGAGCACATCAAAACAGGAGGACAAATGGGTCTCTTGGTCACTCCAGTCTGCCGTGCCATTCAACTTGATAGCAGCTTATGTACCCTAGCCTGTAACTGCCCTTCTGTTCCACATGGTTCTCAGTTCCTTGATCTTTCAAAACGTTACGTCACTCCTGATTAAATACTTTCAATGATCTAGCCGTGAATCGCCGTGGGGGGGGGGGGGGGGTAAGAACGAACAAAGGAGGACCACTGTGAGGGAGGGGGTGGGGGGGGAGAACAAAGGAGGACCACTGTGAGGGAGGGGGTGGGGGGGGGAGAACAAAGGAGGACCACTGTGAGGGAGGGGGTGGGGGGGGAGAACAAAGGAGGGCCTGGCCAGGGATACTTTGTAACGTTGTCGGCGCCCTTTATGTGGCGACTCTTTGCATACCTTGGGCATGCAAACAAAGAATTTCACTGTGATTTATCACACGTGACAATAAAGAATTCATTCATTATTCATTAGCCACCATGACCATCTGTAGTAAGTAATTTCCCAGATTCGCCACCTTTGGAGAGAATAAATTCTTATGAACTTCTGTTTTGAATAATTGCCTGCTTGTAATTTAAATAATTGTCCACTTGTTGAAGACCCTCACTGTGGAGAAAACATCTCAATATGTAACTGAAGAGTCATTCTCCCTCAGGGTCATACATGTTCCCATATAAGATGACCTCTCATTCTTCTAAACTCAAAGAAAACAGATCTTACCTTTTTAGCTGTGCATGAAAGTTCATCTCATCTCAGGAACTAGCATAGTTAATCTCATCTGGTCTGCCACCAATGGAGAATAGCCTTTCTTAAATAGGGAAACAAAACCCTACACTGCCCTCCGTGATTAGTCTCATCAGAAACTGTACAGTGGTAAACATACTTTACTTTCCTAATTACTTGCTGCAACTTAGCTCTGTTAGCCTTTCATGTACATCACACAAAACACAAACTTTACCTCCTAGAAACCACTAAAAACAAATATAAAGATGAAATTCAGCTATCAGAAAACTGTGCTAATGGAGGTATAGAAATAGTGAAAAAAAGTGACGAAGTAAAGATTTGCTTCGCAATCTGAAATTTGGGGGTGTCTCCACTGGGTATTGAAAGTAAACTTAATAAACATTAATAAATGGCGGCATGGCGGCGCAGCGGTAGAGTTGCTGCCTTACAGCGCCGGAGACCCGGGTTCGATCCTGATGACTGGTGCTGTCTGTATGGAGTTTTTACGTTCTCCCCATAACCTGCGAGGGCTTTCTCCGGGTTCTCCGATTTCTTTCCACACTCCAAAGGCATGCAGGATTGTAGGCTAATTGGCTTCATAAAAATGGTAAATTATCCCAAATGTGTAGGATAGTGTTAGTATGCGGGGATCGCTAGTTGGCACGAACTCAGTGTGCCGAAGGGCCTGTTTCTGCCCTGTATCTCTAAACTAAACATTGTTGATGTTAGTTGCTGCTTCTCCAGCAACCTGCCAATGCCAGTTTCAGCAAGCCTCCAAACCCTAGCCTGATGTCAGTTCCAGCCTGACTCTACCTCTAAAAATGAATACCCCCTGAGAGCTAAGGGATGACTGGGATGGGAGTAGGGTTGCCAACTTTCTCACTCCCAAATAAGGGACAAAAGGTGACGTCACCGCCCCGTGCCCCACGTGACCTCACCCAACCAGCGGTCATGTGCTCCTGCTCCACAAATGGCGGACGCCTGGGCCGGGAGGCGGGTTGCTAAGCAACCTCAGTTAGGGGGCGTCCGAGCCACCGGGACTACACTGTCTGTGCCTACAGCGGCCCCCGGGCCTACTGTGGCCCCTGGGCCTACAGTGTCTGGGCCTACAGTGTCTGGGCCTACAGCAGCCCCAGGGCCTACAGTGTCCGGGTCTACAGCATCCCCCGGGCTACAGTGTCCGGGCCTACAGTGTCTGGGCCTACAGTGGCCCCTGTGGACTACGCCTACAGCGTCCCCCGGGCTAAAGTGTCCGGGCCTACAGTGTCCGGGGCCACAGCACCCCCCGGGCCTAATACGGGACAAGGGTGGTCCTGTACGGGACCAACCAATTTAGCCCAATATACGGGATGTTCTGGCTAATACAGGATAGTTGGCAACCCTAGATGGGAGGCAAGGGATGTCCCTGAGGCCAGTTGATGCTTTGACTCACTGAGCGCGGCACTTAATCAGTCCGGGCAACTAAATTAGAGATCACTGAATCACTCCTCAGACTGAGCAGTAACTTGCCTCTCCCAGCTACCCAGAGACTGGAAAGTATCTGCTTGAAGAAGTACTTAGCTTATTTGATCAGGAGATTGCATCGCTCAATTGTCGTGTGAATTATGATGAAGAAGAATAGAACAGAAGAGTGCTGAATGCTTCGGCTGTCACAGTTTCAGTATTAGTGCTCCCTTTTAGGTATTCAACTTGATTGCCAAAAATTAACTTGCCACCAAAATAAATGGCAGAAGCGAAGCTACTTTCGACTGTATCTGTCATTCTCTCCACTCTGTTCACTAACCTTCCTGTGACCTTTATTGCTAGTTTGCATTACTCCTGGTGACTTCTATTCTGGATTCTGTGCTTTGGGAGGTCAAAGAGACTTTCATTTCATATGGAATGTATGTAAATGTCCCCTTTGTTTGAGCATTCAATAATGCAAGTGCTTTATAAAAATTAGTGACAGTCCTGACAAAACCCACTCTTTCTTAACAGCTTCATATTGCATTTGAAAAATCTCTAATGGCAAGTACCAATTTGCCTAAAATCATTGCAGAGCAGGAAAAGTTGGAAGAATAAACTCTTCTCATCAGTGATAAATTAGGTGTTGACCCCCAGAACATCTCTTCTCAGCAGGCCTGAAGAATCGTCACCTCATTCAGCCTGTTTGACGGAGCTTATTTTTAAAATCTTTTCACTGATGTCAGCCTGGGATGAATTGGCCAGGAGAAGCATGTTTATAGACTGTGTGAAGAACTTTGTCTTTGTGTGGGAATGTTGGTGACACTGTTATGGTTTGCTTGAATGAACTTTGATGACGCAGCTAATAAGGCATCCTGCTGGGTGTCATGGCAGGCAGTTTTCAGACCTCCCACCTCAACTCATTCAACTCCAGCCACTGTGGATAATTTTCTATTCCCGATTCTTCCTCTACAAAAAGCAAAGTCAACTTTCACAGGGAATGCGAGATAAGTACTTCAGGAAATAATCTTGTAAACAAAATGTTACCTTCTGACCTGCAGCTGATACCTTGACTTGGAACAATTGAATGATACAGGCTATCGTATTAGGCATGGCAATTAACTGAAAAGGCAACTGATCCTCTTTACAGAACGGCGACAAAATGTGATAACAAACCAGAGGTTTTTGGCCTCTGCTGTTTTACCTCCGCAGTGTCTGACATGGCAACTTCTGTGCTTTGTGTTCTGTTTTTGACTTTTCGAAAACTTATGGTTTACTGGCAGCACTGAATTGGGAGGAAAACGTAAGACTCTAAGCTCTTTCATTATTCCAGCCACACTGTCTGCCCGTTGACAAATGATTCAGGAAGAAATCTCTCTGAATGGAGTTTGGTTTTATCCCCTTTCAGGAAGGCTAAGCCCAAATTTCAAACTGCTTTATCTGCAGGAAGCAACAGAGTCCATCTTAAAATTGTTAGCTATTTATTGAAATGTTTTAATTTCAATTTAAAACTTGGATTACCATTGTTTTCCCGTATATTACAGCAGGTGGCCATTGTTCTGTCTAGATGGGAAACAATGTAGATTTTCAATTGTACTACTTAGCAAAATTACCTAGTAAAATCTCCCACATTCGGATGCAAATAAAATCCATAAAGTTAAAATTGTATATACTTTTTTTGATTTGAGGAATTGCAGATGAATTGATCAGAGATGATCTAAATGAAAGTATTTGGATGATAATGTGCAATTAAAATCAAACAAAAATGCAAGCAATGATTTTTAAAAAAAGGTCAATGTTAAACTCTATACAGCAATAGTGTTGATATGACTAACTTATGAAGTTCACAATTATAAGACACATAGGTCAAAGTGTGCTGAGAACAATGGTTGTGTTGAAGAGAATGATGCCACTTTTATTTGGTATGTTTTTTGTTGTTTTAGTTTTAGAGATACAGCGTGGAAACAGGCCCTTCGGCCCACTGAGTCTGCACTGACCAGCGATCCACAAACATTAACACTACCAACAACAATTAGGGAGAATTTTTACATTTACACCAAGCCAATTAACCTACAAACCTGTACGTCTTTGGAGTGTGGGAGGAAATCGTTCTCAAAGAAAACCCACGCGGTCATGGGGAGAATGTACAAACTCCGTACCGACAATCACCCATAGCCAGGATCGAACCTGGGTCTCTTGCGCTGTAAGCACAGTAAGGCAACAGCTCTACCGCTGCACCACCATGCCACCCCACGTATTTAGTCTCGATTCCATGAGGTTATTGTCTTTTTATCAGCTTCTAATAGTTCCACTGTTCTGTCAAGTAATTTTACCATGGTGGCTGTCTCCTGGAGCTTGCTTAAAGAAGCAGTACAACCATGGAGGCGTGACACAAGACCAATGCTGATCGCTCGATATAAAATGAAGTCAGTGCCACTGGAAAGGCCACTTGGTGCCAAATATCACAGATTGAAGGGCAACAAATCTTGGGCATCAGGTGAAATAAAAATTGGTGCAACCTTTCTTCGGAAAGATTCTGAAGAAACAATGTGCCCAGAAATAATTGAAAGTGCACAAAGCGATGGGGAGAGCAATGGGCAAATAGGATATAGAGAGCATATAAAAAGTGCTGCTAAAAGTGAGGAGCTTTGTTCAAAACATTACATCTTGTAAATTGTCTTTCTTCATCGGCACGGTGGCGCAGCGGTAGAGTTGCTGCCTTACAGCGAATGCAGCGCCGGAGACTCAGGTTCGATCCTGACTACGGGCGCCGTTTGTACGGAGTTTGTACGTTCTCCCCGTGACCTGCGTGGGTTTTCTCCGAGATCTTCAGTTTCCTCCCACACTCCAAAGACGTACAGGTATGTAGGTTAATTGGCTGGGCAAATGGAAAAATTGTCTCTAGTGTGTGTAGGATGGTATTAATGTGTGGGGATCGCTGGGCGGCGCGGACCCGGTGGGCCAAAGGGTCTGTTTCTGTGCTGAATCTCTAAAAAAAAATCATCTCAGCTTTAAATACAATCGAGGAATATAAGCAAAAATCAATACTGCACACAAAATAATAGAAACGGCAAGGGGGAAAATAGAAGAATTTATTGTGAAAGAAAATTTATTTTGACTTATTTGATCGCTGTAAATGAATCAATCTGTTAATACATTCTACGTAGAATATTTATTGCCATATGCACAAGTACAGTGAGGAGTAGGCACAATGAAAATCTTGCTTGCAACAGCATTATCACATGTGCATTGACTCAGAAAATACACAAAAACATAAAAAACTATACATAAATTATCCAAGACAACATAGAGAGAAAAAGACTGTGAAAAAAAAACTGGCCATCAACGCAACAAAACAATTAGAAAACTAGTCCATGGCAGTGCAGGTGATCCATAGTGTTCTGTCGTCAAGGTGGGATCAGGGTTGTGCAGGTCGGGTCCCGAAACTGATGTACGAAAATAGCTACTCCTGGACCTCGTAGAAGGGGCTTTGGGCTTCTGTACCTTCTGCCTGATGGAAGCAGCATAAAGATGCTTGGGATCCAGGATGATAGATGCCACTTTCTTGCAGCAGAGGCTCAATAGATGCTTTTGGAAGGGCTGTTCCCCTGATGGTCCAGGCTGATTCCATCACTCTGCAGCCTCTTGTGTTCCTGTGCTTTGAAGTCGCGGTACCGGGCTATGATGCAACTGGTCAGGATACTTTCTACAGTGTCCTGAACTGTATCCACTGTGTCCAGTGTCCAAGAACACTGTCCAAGTGTTCTTCAAAACGTTTGGCGCCAAGCCGAATCTCTTTGCAGTTCTAGGAAAGCAGAGGCGTTGGCACCTTCTTTGTGATTACATCCATGTGCTGGTGTCAGGACAGGTCATCTGAGATGTTCACACGTAGGAATTTGATGCAGTAAACTCTCTCAACACCGATGCACCAATGAAAACTGGCACATGGTCTCCCGACTTCCCCTCTCTGGTCAATAATTAGTTGCTGGGTTTTGCTGACATTGAGCGAGAGTTTGTTATTCTGAAGAAGGGTCTCGACCCGAAACGGTCACCCATTCCTTCTCTCCAGAGATGCTGCCTGACCCGCTGAGTTACTCCAGCATTGTGTGTCTACCGTTGACTTAAACCAGCATCTGCAGGGTTTTTTTCCGACAGAGAGTTTGTTGTTGTTGCGTCCTATCTTTCTCCTGACTCATCACAACCCGCGATTTTGCCAGTTTGTAGATGGCATTGGCGCTGTGCGTTAGCCAAACTGTCATGGGCGTAGAGAGAGTAGGGCAGGGGGGGGCTAAGCGTGCAGCCCTGAGGTGCTCCTGCTTTGATGGTGGTTAGTCAGGAGGAGCTGTTGTGACCAGTCCACGCTGATTGAGGTCTGGCGACGAGGAAGTCAATGATCCGTGTCAGGCATTGGCACAGGTTCAGGTTGGCCGCGTGGCGTGAATACCCATAGACTTCCCAGCTCCCCCGCTGGGAAATCAGCCCACTGAACAGAGACAACAGCCCCATTCAAAGGAATGGGAGCGATCAACTGCTGGGAGAAAAGGCCGTGGAATCTTTTATAACTAAATCAGTCCAAAAGTTTTAATTCTTTTTTTTTTAACAGTTTTGAGAATTTTAACTTTTAAGAAAAGTATGATATTTTAATTCAGTCTTCAACAATAAGCACATTTGATAGCCGGTGAGGTTGAGAGGCAGGACCTTGCTGGCTGTAAAAGCCTTTGGAGGAGTGCAGCCAGCAGTGCTCACTGCAACAGCTCCTGAATAGCAATAGCCCCTGCGGATGTATTGTGAGCCTGTGGAAGACCGTGCCCTGGCCTATGCTGCAGGCTAGGTCAGCAGACCTGCAATCTCAGAGCGGGAAAAGATCTGCCCAAGTATTCATTTGGGATTAACATTGTTTTATCCAAAGTTCATGTTTAAAAAGGAAGCCGCCTGCGTGTGGTTATTTACGCATTATCAACGTGACGTTTAAATTATTTAAAAATAAATATAAGCTGAAAGCATGTGGAAAATGCAATGAGAATGTTTATGTCTTTGCTCTAGGATCACAGACCAACGATACGAGAAGGTGCCACACTTCCTCTTTGGTGATTTTAACTTCAGGTTGGATTCGAAAGGTGTTATCGAGGTAGGTGTTGCCGTGTGAAAGTCCCTCTGCACACTTTCGTTGTTATAATCACAACATCTCTTTTTTTTTTTTTTTACCTTCATGTTTCACGGGACCCTCAAGGTTTTGGAATGTTTTTAATCCTGCCAAAGGTGTTTCAGAAATTCAAGTTGTTGTTGTTTTACCAAGAGGGCAAAGCTGCTGCTAATGTCGATGTGACGATATGATTTTGGTGTTCATGAAAGATGAGATAAGAATAGTGGGAGTGGTGGAGGATTATGCAGTTCTGTTCCTGTACATTTATACTGCAGTTAGTTGCTGTTTGCAAGTATCTACTGAAATCCTTTATATCACTGCATGCAGCATTCACATGGATGTGTTTAAATATATTGTCCACTAGTGGCCCTAGCACTATTAATCCTGCCTCAGAAGGCAGTAGAGGCCAATTCTCTGAATGCATTTAAGAGAGAGCTTGATAGAGCTCTTAAGGGCAGGGGAGTCATGGGGTATGGGGAGAAGGCAGGAACGGGGTACTGATTGAGAATGATCAGCCATGATCACATTGAATGGTGGCGCTGGCTCGAAGGGCCGAATGGCCTACTCCTGCACCTTTTGTCTATTGTCCATTGTCTATTGATACCTGTATCACAAGTTGTGTAGGAAAATACTCCCCCTCCCCCCATTCGTAACAAATACTCCCCCTCCCCCTTGTCCTCACCTTCCACCCCTCAGTCAGCGTATCCAACAAATTATCCTCCAACATTTCCGTCACCTACAACGGGACCCCACCACTGGCCACATCTTCCCATCCCCGCCCCTTTCTGCGTTCCGCAGAGACCGTTCCCTCCGTAACTCCCTGGTCCACGCTTCTCTTCGTACCCAAACCACCCCATCCCCAGGCACTTTCCCCAGCAACCGCAGGAGATGGAACACCTGTCCCTTTACCTCCCCCCTCAACTCCATCCAAGGACCCAAACAGTCTTTCCAGGTGAGATAGAGGTTCACCTGCACCTCCTCCAACCTCATCTATTGTATCCGGTGTTCCAGATGTCAACTTCTCTACATCGGCGAGACCAAATGCAGGCTCGGCGATCGTTTCGCTCAACACATTCGCTCAGTCCGCCTTAACCAAACTGATCTCCCGGTGGCTGAGCACTTCGACTCCCCCTCCCACTCCCAGTCTGACATTTCTGTCATGGGCCTCCTCCAGTGTCATAGTGAGGCCCACCGCAAATTGGAGGAACAGCACCTCATATTTTGCTTGGGCAGCTTACAGCCCAGCGGTATGAACATTGATTTCTCTAACTTTAGATAGCTCCTCTGTCCCTCCCTTCCCCTCCCCCTTCCCAGTTCTCCCACTGTCTTCCTCTCTCCTTTCTTTGTCTTGCCCCCCCCCCCGACACCAGTCTAAAGAAGGGTCTCGACCCGAAACGTCACCCATTCCTTCTCTCCAGGATGCTGCCTGACCTGTTGAGTTACTCTTGCATTTTGTGATACTTGTATTACAAGTGATCCCTGAATTAACAAGATGGTTCATTCCTAAACGACAGTGCATATCACAATTGCAAAGCTGTGTTCTCTGCACGTGTATCGAGGAACATAAAATGAAAAAATAGTGTGCGTCTAATTTTATTCTATGAGAGAGAATGTTATTCCATATATTAAATGTTTGGGTTGTGATTTGTGAATTCTGTAATGGGGGGAATTTCTATAACCTGAATGGCCGTAACACAGGGGCCACCTATTTGTGTGAGAGTGAAATGTCGTCTATATTTTTGTCCCACATCGAGTGGAATTTTATTTTAGGGTGGCTATTCTAGACCATGCATGTTCTGGTTTGTAAAGTATTGGGTAATGTCACCTGGAGATTTGTACCATTGTTCTGGGCACAGAGCCCAGTAATATTCTCGCTGAGGACCACATCATTTACAGATAATCGTGATGAATTTGAAAATAAATTAAAGAAGGATCATTAATGGCAAATGAGGGAGAACTTACAATACAAAATGTGTAAAAAGAAAAAAGAGAGTAGTAAATTAGTGGTAAATAAAAGAGAAATTTCATGACAAAAGGAGCAAAAAAGAGAATATAACTTCCCTTACTGTCAAACACTGCAGGAGAAATATGTGTCACACCCTGCTGGTCTCTGTAAATATGGACATAACTTAGACTGGAAGTATTTTTTTCTCTCTCGGGATTAAATGAAAAGCATCAAATTGGGGAGGGGAGGGAAGGTGGGGTGGAGGGAGGGGGGGAGGGGGAGGGAGTGGAGTGGAGCGAGGAGGGGGAGGGGAATAGGGAGGGGACAGGGGAGGGGGGTGAGGGGAGAGAGGGGAGGGGGAGGAGGGGAGGGGGGAGAGGAGGGGGAGGGAGGAGGAGAGGGTGCTGCACCAATGCAGGAGAGGTTTGGGCCCAACGGGTCCACTTCTTCTAGTATTCATTATAACTGATCAAATTACTTCCATCTCTTTTAATATAACTAGTAACTGAAAGTTTCAGATTTGGGGGTGAGGAATGGATTTGATATATAGTCCGTATGAAAGAGACAAGCAAGGTAACTCGGAAGGAACTACAGATACTAGAATCTGGAGCAAAGCAAGGAGAGATGCTGGAGAAACTCAAAGAGTTAGGCAGCATCTGTGGAGGGAAATGATGGTCAACATTTCGGTTTTAGATCTTTCTTCTGCAGCGTCCAGATGAGGGGTCTCAACACTAACCATTTCCCTCCACGGATGCTGCCTAAACCCGCTGAGTTCCTCCAACAACTCTCCTTGTTTTGCTTGCAAGTAGTTTAGACAAGTTGGGATGTTGGAAAATCTTTGGAACTTGGCAGTGTTATTGAAAACATTAGAGATGAACTGCAAAAATGAAAATCTAGCTATTTTTGTAAGTATAAAATATTTTTACTTTGATGATAAGAATCTGTGGAATCTTTATACAAACTAGCCCAAGGATTTTAATTTATGTCACTTATAGGGCTGTTGTTAAAATGTACTTTTGTCAGGAGATGCAGTGATGGCGTTAATGGAACTGAACTTTGGAAACAGAGTGAAACATGCCGCTACTATTGATTACGTGGCTACAAGCAACTGGAGATGAGTTTCTAAGCATTCATAATTTGAAGTTAATTGAATCCCGCTCATCTGCATACTTGTCGGCTTCATTCACGATTGATGTCAAGTTGACCAATGGCTCACTTACCCATTTGGGGCCTTGTGGCAATTTGATGCTGTTTCAAATCTTTACCAGCTTCAAACCTGTAGCAGCCTCAAATTAGCTTTTCCCATAATGTGCTGCACTGAAGTAGGATGTGATGACTTCCTTCAAACAATTTCACTTCCTTCTCACTGAAATGCCAAGAGAAGTATTGATTTTGGAAACTGTGTTTACACCATAACCACAGACCGATTGCTTCACATGCACACACATGCTACTGTTGTCATGGATTTTTATTTATTTATATGTTTTCAGGATATGAGTGTTGCTACTAAGGATAGCATTTACTGTCTATCCTCATTACCCTTAAGAAGGTGGTTGGGGGAAAATTGTTTGAATCAATGTGGTGGGTCTGGTGAAGGTACTCTCATGATGGTGTTGCCGGGGGTTTTACCAGGATTTAACTCAAGCAATGATGAAGGAATAATGATATATCTCCAAACCAGAGGCATATACAACTTGGAAAGAAGCCTGCAGGTGATGTTGTTCCCAGGTACTTGCTCCCTTTGTCCGACTTGCAGTAAGAGGTAGTGGGGTTGCAAAAGGTTGTGGGTTTAGTGCTTTGGGAGACCTGCCAGAGTAATCTAAGTGAGTCCATTTTGTAGATGGTTCACAAAACATCTATGGTCGTCTAGTAGAAGAAGGCATGATTGTGTGAAATTGTCAAGTCAATTGTTTTATCCTAGATGGTAGTGAGCATCCTTTATGCTCTTGGAGCTACATTTATCGTGGCAGGTATGGAATATTTCATGACACTCTTGACTTGTGCTCTGTAGATGGTGGGAGAACTTTGGGTCCTTTTGGGTCCAAACCCGAAACGTTACCTATACATTTTCTCCAGAGATGTTTCCTGACTCACAGAGTTACTCCAGCACTTTGTCTCTATCTTCAATAGCCACAGAGTTTATTTAATAGACCATAGACAATAGGTGCGGGAGTAGGCCATTCGACCCTTCGAGCCAGCACCGCCATTCAATGTGATCATGGCTGATCATCCGCAATCAGTACCCTGTTCCTGCCCTCTCCCCATACCCTCTGACTCCGTTATCATTAAGAGCTCTTTCTAACTCTCTCTCTTGAAAGCATCCAGAGAATCTGACTTCTGAGGCAGAGAATTCTACAGAGTTACAACTCTCTGATTGAAAAAGTTTTTCCTCATCTCTGTTCCAAATGGCCTACCCCTTATTCTTAAACTGTGGCCCCTTGTTCTTGCCTCCCCCAACATTGGGAACATATTTCCTGCCTCTAACGTGTCCAATCCCTTAATAATCATATGTTTCATTAAGATCCCCTCTCATCCTTCTAAATTTCAGTGTACACAAGCCCAGTCTCTCCAGTCTTTCAACATACTTCAGTCCCGGGAATTAACCTAGTGAACCTATGCTGCACGCCCTCAATAGCAAGAATGTCCTTCCTCAAATTTGAAGACCAAAACTGCACACAGTACTCCAGGTGTGGTCTCACTGGGGCCCTGTACAACTGCAGAAGGACCTCTTTTCTCCTATACTCAACTCCTCATCATTATTTAGTAGCTCTGGTTGTGCATTATAATTAATGGTGGCCCCAGGATGATGATGGTGGTGAGTCTGCATTGGTTATGCCATTGAATATCAGAGTCCAGTGTGTAAACATCCTCCCTGAAATCTGGAGTGACTCAGCTACAGTATATTTAAGAAAGATTGCAAATATCACTTTAGATTATAATGTGACTGTCATACTTTATATCTTCACTTCGGAAATGCCCCAAAGCAACATGACCACAAGAATTATGTTAATAAACACTGCTATTGGTGTTCCCTCCCCAAGGTTAATAATCTTGGAATTTTGGCAAAAGACTATTTAGTTCCAAATAATATTTCTATCTGTTCCTTATCCATTCAAGGATCTTGGTCCTGAGATGCTTACTTCTTTTATCTCAAGGTGAACTGGTTTTGGCATCACTTTATATTGATTTCCAGTCTTAATTATCAGCTAAGTTAGGAATCAATACTTAGGTTGGTCCTATTTATATTACCTTTATGTATTTTCCTTTTTATGTTGAGCAAATTACATTATTGTACAGGAGGCAGGAGAACAACTCAGAAGACTCATTGCCCTCTGCTCAGTTTTAGCATTTTCATATTTATTTCATATTTTCATATTTTAGATGCGGAAACAGGCCTTTTCGGCCTTCCAAGTCCACGCCGCCCAGCGATCCCCGCACATTAACACTATCCTACACACACTAGGGACAATTTTTACATTTACCCAGTCAATTAACCTACATACCTGTACGTCTTTGGAGTGTGGGAGGAAACCGAAGATCTCGGAGAAAACCCACGCAGGTCACGGGGAGAACGTACAAACTCCTTACAGTACAGCACCCGTAGTCAGGATCGAACCTGAGTCTCCGGCGCTGCATTCGCTGTAAAGCAGCAACTCTACCGTTGTGCCACCGTGCCGCCCATTGTTTCTACTCGTTTAGTTTAGTTTAGTTTAGTTTATTATATTAGGTATATTATGGAAACGGGCCCTTCAACCTACTGAGTCCACGCCGACCATCAATCACCCATTCACACTGGTTCCATGTTATCCCACTTTCTCATCCACTTCCTATAAACTAGGGCCAATTAACCTGCAAACCCACCTTCCATCTTTAGGATGTGGGGGGAAATTGTAGAACTTGGAGGTAACCCACACAATCATAGGGAAA
This sequence comes from Rhinoraja longicauda, assembly GCF_053455715.1. Taxonomy (NCBI): domain Eukaryota; kingdom Metazoa; phylum Chordata; class Chondrichthyes; order Rajiformes; family Arhynchobatidae; genus Rhinoraja; species Rhinoraja longicauda. The sequence continues at coordinate 40,943,491 of NC_135968.1, forward strand.
ATGTGCCACACATAGGGTTGCCAACTGTCCAGTATTAGCCGAGACATCCCGTATTTTGGGCTCAATTAGTTTGTCCCATACGGGACCACCCTTATCCTGTATTAGTAGGGTTGCCAACTTCCTCACTCCCAAATAAGGGACAAAGGGTGATGTCACTGCCCCGCGCCCCCGTGTGACCTCACCGAGCCAGCGGCCACGTGGAGGTTGCGAAGCAACCCTCCTCCCGGCCCGGGCGGCCGCCATTGGTGGATCGGGAGCACGTGGCCGCTGGCTGGGTGAAGTCACGTGGGGCGCGTTGCGGTGACGTCACCTTTTGTCCCTTATTTGGGAGTGAGGAAGTTGGCAATCCCAGCCACACAGCGATGGTCCGGATTAAACCTGGGTCCCTGGCACTGTGGGGCGTCAGCTCTATTGGCTGTGCCACTGTGCCGGCCATTTGTTAATTAGCCTCGGCCTGCATCACGTTAACATCATTCCAGTTAATAAGAAAGATAAATAAAGTGACAAAGTCATTTGGTCTGGCCTGCCAGCTATATCTCTGGTTTTGTGGCCTATATTTAGACATACCTGTGACTGGCAGGATAAATGGAGATTTCAGGTAGTCTTTGAATCCATGAGTAGGAAGGAACTGCAGAAGCTGGTTCAAACCGAAGATTGACACAGAAAGCTGGAGTAACTCAGACGAGTAAGGCAGCGTCTCTGGAGAGAAGGAATAGGTGACTTTTCTGGTCGAGGCCCGACACGTCACCTATTCCTTTTCTCCGGAGATGCTGCCTGACCCGCTGAGTAACTCCAGCTTTTTGAGTCTTTGATTCCATCTTGCTTCAAATTCAAGCATAAAATACTGTTTTTTAAATACCTTTAGCTTTTGATGGCAACCAATGTTATTTGAAATAAATATCTGAATTGTGTAGATTATTGAAATGAAAACAGAAAATGCTGGATGTATTCTACAGGTCAGGCACCATCAGCAGAGAGAGAAAAATATTTTGTCAGTGTTTGGATGTGGTGTGTAAGTGACGCATCGGTCTATAATGGTAATTCAGATAATCAAAGAAATGATACTGGACCTTAATTATGAGATGTAATTTTTTTAGTAGTCTAAATAGTTTGTATATTACAATTTATATTATATATTAATTCTATATTATAAATTATATATATTTATATATATTCCCAAATATATATATTCAATTCTTCAGAGATTTTCCAAGTTGGTCACGCTTTGATTTGACATATTTCCTGCTAATTATTTATCAGAGCTATTAACGATACAGCAACAAGCTGTCCTAATTACTGTAATTTTACAATGTCTTTGCAATATGCATTGAGATTGCTCGTGGTAAAGTGTATTTTGACATGCCATAACTCAGTGTCCTATTAAATCATTGTTATGGTTTGAAATGTTAGCCCCGTTCAGATTTCGACCACACTGTGACAATATTGACAGAGAGCATTATCTAAACGTTGGGTGAATATCATAACGTTTCAGTTAAGATTATTTTTGTGCGAGGATTTCTGATTTGAGCGTAGGAGAAAAAGGCCCAAATATTACATTCTGTACCTGGCTAATGCTTGGGCATTATGCAGTTGAATTTTTATGAAATGTTTTGTGAAGAAAAACCGTGAACATATTGAAGTGAACAAAATGCTGGAGTAACTCGGCAGGATAGTGGAGGAAGGAGCTGAAGTTGCTGGTTTACACCGAAGATAGACACAAAATGCTATATATTTATTGGACGGATTATGAAGTCCACAATATTCCTTCCAATATGCCATATGTCTGGCCACTAATACATGGCTGATCCAGCCATGCGTAGTTATGTCCAGTGAGGCACAATACATGCCTGGATACCAACGCCGTGATTTAATCCATGCAAGCATGCCTTACATGCAACAATGGCCATACATGCAGCAGCAGATGTTAATAGCACATGTAGCGCAGCGGTAGAGTTGCTGCTTTACAGCGAATGCAGCGCCGGAGACTCAGGTTCGATCCTGACTACGGGTGCTGCACTGTAAGGAGTTTGTACGTTCTCCCCGTGACCTGCGTGGGTTTTCTCCGAGATCTTCGGTTTCCTCCCACACTCCAAAGACGTACAGGTATGTAGGTTAATTGGCTGGGTAAATGTAAAAAAAAAAAAAAATTGTCCCTAGTGGGTGTAGGATAGTGTTAATGTACGGGGATCATTGGGCGGCACGGACTTGGAGGGCCGAAAAGGCCTGTTTCCGGCTGTATATATATGATATGATGATATGATATGTATGGTCTTCTTCATCACTACTGAAGGGACACCTGTCAAAGTAGGTCCTTCATTATCACGAAGAGAGACACAGAATGCTGGAGTAACTCAGCGAGACAGGCAGCATCTCTGGAGAGAAGGAATAGACAATAGACAATAGGTGCAGGAGGAGGCCATTCGGCCCTTTGAGCCAGCACCGCCATTCAATGTGATCATGGCTGATCATTCTCAATCAGTACCCCGTTCCTGCCTTCTCCCCATACCCCCTGACTCCGCTATCCTTAAGAGCTCTATCTAGCTCTCTCTTGAATGCATTCAGAGAATTGGCCTCCACTGCCTTCTGAGGCAGAGAATTCCACAGATTCACAACTCTCTGACTGAAAAAGATTTTCCTCATCTCAGTTCTAAATGGCCTACCCCATATTCTTAAACTGTGGCCCCTTGTTCTGGACTCCCCCAACATTGGGAACATGTTTCCTGCCTCTAACGTGTCCAACCCCTTAATAATCTTATACGTTTCAATAAGATCTCCTCTCATCCTTCTAAATTCCAGTGTATGCAAGCCTAGTCGCTCCAATCTTTCAACATATGACAGTCCTGCCATTCCGGGAATTAACCTAGTAAACCAACTCTGCACGCCCTCAATAGCAAGAATGGGTGACGTTTCGGGTCGAGACCCTTCTTCAGACTTCATTATCACATCTAACCCTGGAAAATTAATTTGCGTTGGTCTTTTTTGAGATAAAACGATCCTTCCAACCGTTCTCCCCCGCATCTCAGTCCTCTCCCCTCCTGAGGTACGAGGCCCTGATCCTCTCTTAGGTCTCTCTCCTCCATCACCTCCCCCAAAGCTTGGTCCTCAACCTGCTTTGCACAATCTGCCACAGTGGAGGAAGAGGCAGCTAGCGGATTCAGCATGTAAGGCCTCTTTTGTAGCACAAGACTTCTTGGGATTGATACTCCTTAAAAATGTTGCTTGAGTAGTCCCTCAAACCAAGCTATTTTATCCCGCTGATTTAATCTGCCTTCCTAGGCTCTGAAGAATTTTGAGTTAATTGTCTTTGCATTCAATTCTAACTGTGACAAGAAGTTAGAGTATTGTAACAAAGTACAGAGCACATCCCACTTCTGACACCATGTAACAACGCTAAGATACAACGCATCATTTTATTGAAGCACTTACAGCATAGGACCTGCAGTACATTACAGCTCCGAGCTGCTAATCTACTGCCTGACGTAAGCGAGTTCTTAATATTATAAAGCACGCACTAGGCGGGACCACTACTAACAATCACTACGATTGGCTAGCATGCAATAGCCCATCGACAGGTATGGTTTCTGTAACATGGAGGTGAGCAGAGATAGGGAATAGAGTATTTGTGCTAAATAGAAATTACCATGGAAGTTAAATATCCACAATGCTGAATTATTGCATCTTCGCTTAGTCTAACATTCATCCCTTAGGACCCATGCACGTGGACTCTCACGTAACATTCCCACAAGCTTCATCCCCTCCCCCCACCATTTCCTTACGTTTTCTGTACCTCTGCAAATAATTCTCTCTCACAAACATACCCAACAACACCACTTTGATTTTTTTGTCATTAACCAACACTCAGGGGTAATCGATGGAGTCAATTAATCTTATCAGTTCCCGTGGAAGACACCTGAAACATCCAAGGAAACCCATAGAGATATTATTTCCCTCCACCATGATCCTCTCCAGCTATCCCACACCATCATCCTCCCCTATATCCACCTGCTACCATCATCCCCATTTATTCCCGCACAGCCATGATCTTCCCCACCCACCATCTTCCGCCCACCACCATCTTCCCCATCTGTCCTCCACCAGCATCATCCATCCCATTGCTCCTGACCACACCATTCCTTCATCTCCATCCCTTCCCACGTGCCCTCAGTCAGCATTCTCCCCACCGACACTGTCCTCCTCCAACTATCTCCCACCTTCGTGCTGGCCATATGAGTCCCACCACCACCACCACCCTCCCATTCTAAATAACTCCAACACTATCTTCCCAGCGGTCCCCAACCACTATCCTGCCCCAACTAGCCCTCATCGCTTTCAATTTCCCCCAACACCTCCATCCTCTCCTGGGCACACAACAGATTCACTATCGTACAGATCTCGTCCTTCCCAGCGCATTAAAATAAGGTCATAAGTGATAGGTGCCGAATTAGGCCATTCGGTCCATCAAGTCTACTCCGCCGTTCAATCATGGATGATCTATCTACTCCCTCCTAACCACGTTCTCCTGCCTTCTCCCCACAACCCCTGAAACCCATGTGCAAAATGTGCAAATTCTTCATCATTTGTCTGGATAAACCTTAACCATTCGTCAGATGATCTTACTTTCTATTGCCGAACAAGTTCATGATTTAAAAAGGAAGAGAAAAAAATATAGTTCATTGTCCGACAATATTATTCCATGTTGCTGAAGATTAACCCTTAACGCATGACACTGGGATAATCTTGGAAAATCGGAAAAACTCCTGGAGGCAGGTGTGTGCAGAGACCAATGGATGTCTGGGCCCGGATAAGCAAATGGTTCTTTTCATCCACCACAAGCTGATTTTATTACGTATTATTATTTATTGCTTCTGAGCAAATCTGTTCAAGGTTTTAAAAAGGCCTCGCTTTGCATCCATTGTTTCCTTGCTCCATTAAAGAGGTGAAGAGCAAATATCACTTCATTGCCTCGTTGCCCTGAGCACCTAATCAGCACCAATTGCTGGAGCCACTGCATTTACTTGTAATTGGGGCTTCTTTGTCGCCACTGAGAGAATGCAGATTTCAAGCTCATTATTCACGTAATCACACAGCCATCACAGCTGTGTTTATTCTACAAACACATTGTTGCCACTGCAGTTTATGCCCATTATAGGGGAGGTTAGAATGGGGATACAATTCATTTACCAAAGTCAGAAGGAGAGAATGCCGCCCTGAAAGAAGCCATATCTTACACTGGGAACAAAAGGGAAGCGAAAGAACAGCCCCATCATAAAAAAAGGAAATTTCAGCCGTGAGCGTGGGAGGGTTGCTTGAAAGGTGCCGAGAAGGAAACCCTCAAAACTCTACTGTGTCCCTCTTTGAAATCACATGGAGATTCATCTGAAGGGCAAATCTAAAGACTGTCTCGGAATAGGAAAGTTTGTAAAGTGGTGATTGGAAGTGCATCAAAGTTGATGCATCTTCAGCAGTGCAGAGCAAACATGCAAGTGGCTCAGATGATGCGTGGAACGATGATGCAACAGGGGTGAGCCTCGTAAATTTGGCCAATAGTTATGGAGCTTTCAGGGGCCGAGCCAGTTTCCGCCTGGGCCATTAGATGGAGCTCTTATGGTGACGCCACTTTAAGCCGACACGTTGCATTTAATTGGCCCGATGTTGTCTGTGCAACTATTTAGAACGAGCCATTCATTCCCCCACAGTTTCTCTGGTGGTTTACCTGCTGCCTGCTCGACCTTTGTTTCTGCAGCGTTTTGTACAGTCTCTGCGCTGCTGTTCATTTTTTCCAAAGGCAATACCAATTTCTGGGTCTTGATTCCTGGCAGAGATTCTGCTTCGTGCAGGAAAGAACTGCAGATGCTAGTTTACACCGAAGATGGGCACAAAATGCTGGAGCAACTCAGCGGGACAGGCAGCATCTCTAGAGAGAAGGAATGGGTGATGTTTCTGATTGAGATTCTCGACCCAAAACGTCACCCATTCCTTCTTTCCAGAAGTATTGCCTGTCCCGCTGAGTTACTCTGGCATTTTGTGTCTATCTTAGGTTTTTGCTAACTCTGTTTTAATATCAAACCTAACACTGGTTTTAGTACTGTTCTAAGTAAGACCATCAAGGCATTTGAAGATACCAGAAGATAGTTTTGTTTAACCAATTTATTTACCGTCAGGACATTTGACAGGTAGATTGGAGGCGACTGTTTGACGGTCAGGTAAGCGTGGGAATTTTGCGATGTTTCCGAAGACGGTGTAATCTCTTAGCTAGGTGCTAGTTTCACAAAAAAAGTAACTTGTATCGACCCGACTCGGCATTGTCGTGGTCATTGTCGTAGGGTAAAAGAACATTTCGGCGATCTGCTACGACTTTGACAGTCGCCGGCAGTTGCCTAAAAAATCGCGTAACTGGGACAGGCCCTTAAATACTCTCCTCCACTGTCAGAGTGAGGCTAACACAAATTGGAGGAACAGCACCTAATTTTTTCGCTGGGGCAGCTTAAAACACAGTGGTGTGAATATTGACTTCTCAAACTTCAAGTAACCCGTACATTCCCCCTCTCTCCATCCCTCCACCACACTACGTAATTTCATTGACGTCCTGCTTAATTTCATTGTTTGTATCCATGCGGTATCACCTTCTCCACAGCCACTGTGGCTCCACTTTTCCTTGATCATTGTTGCTGGCTTTGATTTGTCCTTTTCCATATCTTTCATTCACTTGTTCTTTGTACTTTTTCCTATCTCTGGTTCCCCCCACCCCTGACTCTCAGTTTGAAGGGTCTCAATCCAAAATGCCACCTATTCCCTTTCTCCAGAGATGCTGCCTGACCCGTTGAGTTACTCCAGCATTTTGTGTCTATCTTCGATATGTAACAGCATCTACAGTTCCTTCCTACACTAAAGATCTTTTCTTCTTCATCATACTTTTCAACATTTATGCAATTTTTACCACCGATCTGAAGATAGCAGTTTTCCTGAGTGGCTAAAATATGTGTATTTCGTTTATTTTCATATTTTTTTATTTTTATTTTATATATTTTTTTTAAAAATTAAAAATTGATTACAGTGCATATAACAACAACAGTAAACCCCATCCCTCCCCTTCCCTACATAATCATGAAAACAAACAAACAAAAACAAACAAATAAATAAATAAAAATACATTAAAAAAAAAACATAACTACAATGTGACAAAAAAGACAAAAGCACAAAAACATACGGCAAGGTAATTTCCACAAGTCAAATATTTCAGTATTTTCACTGCTGGATTCAAAGAAGGTACAAAGGCATGTGGCATTGAGGGGATAGTTTTACTTGTCCTTAATATGCTGCAGCACTGGGTTCCATATGTTGAAGAACTTTTGAGGGTTGCCAGACAATTCATATCTCAACCTCTCTACATGTATTTCGTTTATTTTCGTTTTGTTTAGTTTAGTTTTGTTTGGTTTAGAGATACAGCATAGAAACAGGCCTTTCGGTCCACCCAGTCCGTGCCGACCAGCAATCACCTGTACACCAGTTCCATCCTACACACTAGAGGCATTTTACAGAAGCTAATTAACCTACAAACCTGCACGTCTTTGGAATATTGGAGGAAACCGGGACAACCGGAGAAAACCCACACTGTGAAAGGGGGAATAGCAAACCCCGTACAGACAGCACCATCTTCACGATCAAACCTGGGTCTCTGGCACTGTAGCGCAGTAACTCTACCGCTGTGCCATTGTGCTAGTTGCGGGAATAAATAGATAGGCCAGGGTTACAAAAAATCCAGAGTTAACAGCAACATAGCCGGGCGACACAGTGGTGCAGCTGGTAGAGCTGCTGCCTCGTAGCATCTCCTAAATTCTACCACTCCCCTGTGATACCTGTATCTGAAGAAGGATCTCGACCCAAGACGTCACCCATTCCTTCTCTCCAGAGATGCTGCCTGACCCGCTGAGTTACTCCAGCATTTTGTGATGCCTTCGATTAGAACCAGCATCTGCAGTTATTTTCCTACACAACATTCCTCCCATTTAAGATCGATATAGATCTCCCATGGCACACGTAAAAACACGGTGCAAGTTCTCCTCGTCTCTTGGCCCAACATGTATCCCCGAGCCAACACCGTCAAAATTACTTCACCCATGTGGTGTATGTGAGCCTTTCTGGGTGCAAATTAGTTGTCATGTTTTAACTGTAAACGGGGCTACGCTCTGCATCTTATGATTGAGCCGTGCATGGGGATGGGAGGCGTGCATGTGTCCCATTTATGTGCCCTAGTAAACCTCTCAGCTTGATTTTCGAAAGGAAAATTGGGCAGCTTTTTCTTTAACTTGCTTCGAATGCTTTGTAAAGCAGCTGTCAACGGGCCAGTGATTAGGAGGCAGATGAGTCTGTATCGGGATAGTGTGGGGGGGGGGTGTCTCAGTGCTGGCGGTGAGGTGACCAGTCTCCACTCTAAAGCTTTGCCCGATTGTACAATAGAAGATCGGGAGCTCGCTCTGTGTTGACGAGCTGCGCCCCCCCCCCCCCCCTTTATCCAATTACTGAAAGCTGGGCCACTCCGTTAGATATTCCAGCCTGATAAACGGTATTAATCTTGCTCTTATTTAAGCAAAGAAAAACATTTTTGGTGTTATAGTGCAGGAAAATCCATTTAATGAAGTGCTGCGATTTTTTTGGTAGTTTTATTCCATTGTTTTCATGCATCTGTGTATGTGTTACAGCTGAGGCCAGGTCACGACCTTTTTTTATAAATTTGAAAGCAACCCACAGATCAGTGTTTGCTTCTTGCTGTCATTTTGTTCTTTTAACATGTAGCAGTGCCCTTTCCCCTGTGCTGTCCGGGCAGATGTTGTTACTTGTTGATTGATTTATTTGGCATGAGAGAGGGGAAGCTCTCCTGGGGCGGGGGAGGGGACGTTTCCAGCAGCTCCTGTGAATCTGAAGTGGGAAAGGCGAGTACCGTTCACAAATCCTAGTGGAGTGAAAACGCTAGCTCCCCCAGGACAGCTTGTAGACTTAATTCATAACCCGATGCCTTCTGAGCTGCTTGCATCTCAAGGACACTTAATATCGAAGCACCAGCTCCTTAATGGACATCCAGTCGAGAATTAAACCTGGAGCAAGGTTGCAGATAAATGATCAAAAGTCGTCTGAAGTTAACCAAATCTCAATGCAGCCATGACAAGTTTGGGTTTTTATTAGTCTAGAGGGGAAATAATTGTAGTTCTCTGGTGAAAGACATAGGAAATGAGACAGAATCAACATTTACATGTGAGGTGAAGGGTCCTTTATCAGTTGTACCATTCTGATTTTACAATGGTAAATTTCTCCTCAATGCGAGAGTCCTTGGCATCTCTTTCTTATATGTCAGTATAACTATGGTTGGTGAAAGAATTTGAAAATCGGCAGTCTGTGGAAGGGACAATAATGGGGATAAAAGTTTGATCAGACTCAGAATGTAGCAGAGGTATCCACTGGTCTGTGTCATGTACAGATCCATCAGTAGAAATGAAGCTGGGAGTTAACTTATTTGTTATGGGAGTGCAGAGCCCACAAAAGTGAACAACTCAAGGACCAAATTTCCATATTTTCTTCCAACATAGAAGGAGGCGATTTGACCCATTGAATCTAGGCATGTTCTTAGTACATGCACATTCCCCCATTAATTTCTGATTGACCATTAACTATCAAAAATATTTCTCCGAAGACCATACGCATGTATACACATACAACATACACATGTATACACGTACAACATACACATGTATACACGTACAACATACACATGTATACACATACAACATACACATGTATACACATGTATACAATACAACATACACATGTATACTCATACACCATACACCTGTATACACATGCACCATTCACATGCATATACATGTATACACGTGCATACACATACACATGTATATACATGTATACACATACAACATACACATGTATACACATACACCATATACATGTACATTAAATTAATACTGACTAGCTAATTAATTTATTGCATCGTATGGGAGGCGCATTCCCAATCTCGTTGTACCCCTGTACAATGACAATAAAGATATATTGTATTGTATTGTATTGTATTGTGTACACATGAAGAATCAGTGGCATGTTTCAAGTTTTCACATCCTGCCTGGAACCATTATATATAAAGAAAATTGTCCTGCGGACATTTTATTTATAATGTCATCCCCTTCCACTGATGCTATGAATGCTCATTTGTTTATTAAAGATTATGCAATTTGGTTTGGAGTTTAAATGAGGAATGCCACAAAATACTGGCAGCGTTGGGGTACCTGCCCTTGTAATGGCTTTAGTGTTGCGCTGTATTTCTATTATATTGTGTCACATCTGAAGAACCAAGCGGCACAGACAGTGTGATGCACACATCAAAGCACTGAGTATTTAAGCTGTTCTTTTAGACTTAACTAACTGTGCTTAAGAGGCTTTGCATCTTTACCCAACTGATTGTGGTTTTTTTCATATGATCTAGCACACAGAAAGTCATAGAATGGAAACAGGCCCTTCGGCCCAACTTGTCCATACCAGCCCAACAATGTCCCAGCTACGGTAGTCCTACCTGCCCGCGTTTGTCCAGATCCCTCCAAACCTGTCCTATCCATGAACCTGTCGAACTGTTTCTTAAATGTCGGGATTTTCCCAGCCTCAATTACCTCCTCTGGCAGCTTGTTCCATACAACCACCAACCTTTGTGTGCAAAGGTTACCCTTCAGATTCCTCTTAAATCTTTTCCCCTTCACCTTAAACATATGCCCTCTGGTCCTCGATTCACCCTACTCTGGGCAAGAGAGTCTGTGCATCTACCTGATCTATTCCTCTCATGCTTTTATACACTCCGTTGCTTTGAGTCTCCTATGGCAGAATACTTATCGACCTCCCTACAGTTCCTCCCTACAGTTGTAGAGAGTTGATATCTATCCCAGTGAGCGTACTAAAGGAAGTGCTACATTGGCAGGAGGAAGAGCAATTAAAGCAGAAAGAGGAGAGGCAGGTACATTGGTGTGACAGGGTTTGGTACAACCATCACTTTTACAGCCCGTGCACACCTTCTTGGGCCTCTTGGAGTGCTACACTTTATTGATTGAATTGAATAGGTTTATTGGCCAAGTATCATATCATATCATATCATATATATACAGCCGGAAACAGGCCTTTTCGGCCCTCCAAGTCCGTGCCGCCCAGTGATCCCCGTATATTAACACTATCCTACACCCACTAGGGACAATTTTTTTAAACATTTTACCCAGCCAATTAACCTACATACCTGTACGTCTTTGGAGTAATGTACACAGACAAGGAATGTGCCTTGGTGCTCCGCTCGCAAGAAGCAACACAAACATACAGTAAACTATTAAGAATAAAACATTATAGTTTAAACATGTGAATGAAATAAACCAGAGCAAAAAGAGACTACAGACTTTTGGTTATTGAGTAGAGCTACTACTCGCAGAAAAAAAGCGGTTTTTATGTCCGGCTGTGGCTGCTTTGACAGTCCGGAGTCGCCTTCCAGAGGGAAGTGCTTCAAAGAGTTGTGGCCAGGGTGAGAGGGGTCAGAGGTGATCTTGCCCGCTCACTTCCTGACCCTTATTGCCACTTATCAAGGGGACACACAATGAGCTACAGAATCCCCTGTACCATGACTTTTAGTGATATTCAGCCCTGCTTGTTTAGGATAAAGACATTTTTTGATGTTTATCCTACTCAAACCTTTCAAACTCTCTCTTCCTGCAATGTCACGGTTGATATTTGCCAGATTAGTCAAATATTGATCAAGCTGATTATCATGGCAACACTGTCTTTCAAGGGCAATGCTCCTTGCCACTTCCACAGTAGAAAGAAAAGAAATTAACTGGGTGGCGTCCAACATTGTTGAAGATAATCAACGATGCTCTGCACTTTCCAGAATCCATTCAGCTGCAAACAAATGAGTGCCTTGAAATTCAATTGCATGGCACTATATTTTCTTGTGTTCATAAGTTCTAGGAGCAGAATAAGGCCATTCAGCCCATCAAGTCTACTCCACCATTCAATCATGGCTGATCTAGCTTTCCCTCTCAACCCCATTCACATGCCCCATAATCCCGACACCCGTGCTAATCAGGAATCTGTCAATCTCTGCCTTAAAAATATCCATTGACTTGACCTGCACAGCGGTCTGTGACAATGAATTCCACAGATTAACCACACTCTAACGAAATAAATTCCTTTTCATCCCCTTTCTAAAGATACGTTCTTTTATTCTGAGGCTGTGCCCCCTGTTCCTAGACTCTCCCACTAGTGGAAATATCCTCTCCACCTTCACTCTATCCAGGCCTTTCACTATTCAGAAAGTTTCAATGAGGTCACCCCTCATCCTTCTAAATTTAGATTTCTAGATTTAGATTTAGAGATGCAGCGCAGAAACAGGCCCTTCGGCCCACCGGGTCCGTGCCGCCCAGCGATCCCCGCACACTAACACTAGTCCTACACACACTAGGGACAATTTTTACATTTGCCCAGCCAATTAACCTACATACCTGTAGGTCTTTGTTTGGAGTGTGGGAGGAAACCGAAGATCTCGGAGAAAACCCACACAGGTCACGGGGAGAACGTACAAACTCCGTACAGACCGCGCCCGTAGTCAGGATCGAACCCGAGTCTCCGGCGCTGCATTCGCTGTAAGGCAGCAACTCTACCGCTGCTCCACCGAATTCCAGCGAGTACAGGCTCAGTTCCTTCAAATGCACATCATATGTTAAACCAATGTTGTGTGAAAATAAAATGTAAAGGCAAATCAAAGATTTAATGCAAGTTGGATCCAGTCCATGTGTTTCACCTGGATGTCTGACTCCCTGGTGTACGGGTCAGAATGGATATTAACAGTGTGTGGAATGCATGTCCAGAATTCACTTGCAGGACCTTTGTTCATTCATGCATGACCATCAGTGAGAGAACTTAAAAGTGACCTACTCAGCTAATCTCAGTTCATATTGATATACATATCCTGCTTTACTTCCACATACATCCCCACCCCCAATATCAACCTTAACCACCTTGGTAGTAACCCCAAAATTACACCCTCACCTGTTGTCCCCCAATCTACAGGTGGCCAACTTGAAATACCCTGTTGATTAATCCCCACTACCTGTGCTGATATCCAGCATTATCACTATTCCCAACTTGCACTTCCAATCCGTACCCTTCCAGTCTTGGGTTTGATTTTTTTCCGACCCCTATGCTTCTGATCCCATCCTGACCAAAGCTTCTGATTCCTTATAGACAATAGATAATAGACAATAGGTGCAGGAGTAGGCCATTTGGCCCTTTGAGTCAGCACCGCCATTCAATGTGATCATGGCTGATCTTTCTCAATCAGTACCCCGTTCCTGCCTTCTCCCCATACCCCCTGACTCCGCTATCTTTAAGAGCTCTATCTAGCTCTCTCTTGAACGCATTCAGCGAATTGGCCTCCACTGCCTTCTGGGGCAGAGAATTCCACAGATTTACAACTCTCTGACTGAAAAGGTTTTTCCTCATCTCCGATCTAAATGGCCTACCCCTTACTCTTAAACTGTGGCCCCTGGTTCTGGACTCCCCCAACATTGGGAACATGTTTCCTGCCTCTAACGTGTCCAACCCCTTAATAATCTGATCCCTTACCCTATTTCTAAGCTCCTCACCTGTCCACCTGCATCACCTCTCCCTTGGCCTACCCTTCCTATCTCCTCTCCCACCGGCCGATCCTCCTGCACCTCAGCTGATTCCACTATCACCCACCAGAACCTGACTCACATCATGTTATCTCTCATCTCTTTGCCAGTTTGTTTTTGGGCATCAACTACTTAGCATGTACAATCAGATGCCTTTCAATTTCTTTGAACAGGTCTTCCTCCAAGACCATCTTTCCCTTCATCTATGGTATATTTCACCCAGAAGGTTGTGAATTTGTGGAATTCTCTGCCACAGAAGGCAGTGGAGGCCAATTCACTGGATGAATTTAAAAGAGTTAGATGGAGCTCGAGGGGCAAGCGGAATCAAGGGGAGAAGGCAGGTTACTGATCGTGGATGATGAGCCATGATCACAATGAATAGCGGTACTGGCTCAAATCCTGCACCTGATTTCTATGTTTTCTATATGGTAATTCTTTGTAATTACCATATACCATGGAATTATTATTTAGCAAGCTGCCTGCAATATGAAAGACAAATCGCTTGATCACTTCTTCTGCCATGGTCCAGTTACCCTCCTCACTTTGAGGATGGTGGAGAGTACATTAGAATTAGCAGCAGGTGTGATCCTACCTCACCAACATAAAGATCATGGCTGATCTGACTGGAGCTTCAGCTCTGCTTTGCTGCCGACCTACAATGCCCTTTCACCCCTGTTTTAAACATCGAGTCGTAGTTCCAGATTCTCTCACAAGAATAAAACATCCTCTCCTCAGCCATCCTGTCAAGACCACTCAAGATCTTACGTGTTTCAACTTTACCCACTTCTAAATTACTGAAAATACTAGTCTGTCCAACCTTTGGCCTCAAAACCATTGGCCCACTCCAGATATTTGTCTGGTTTAGTCGAATTCAGAACAATAGACAATAGGTGCAGGCCATTCGGCCCTTCGAGCCAGCACCGCCATTCATTGTGATCTGAGTCATTTATAAGAATCAGAAAAAGCTAACCTCCAACACAGATTACTGTGGCAAATCACTGTTATATCTTGCCAACCACAAATAGACCCAATTATACTTAATCTCTTTGAACAGGTACATAGTTCATTGAAAGTGGCATCACAGGTAGATAGGGTGGTCAAAAAGGCTTTTGGCATATTCATCAGTTAGAACATTGAGTATTGAAATTGGGAGGTCGTGTTGCAGTTGTACGACATTTGTGCGGCTGCATTTAGAGTATTGTGTTCAGTTTTGGGCACCATGTTATAGGAAAGACATTGTCAAGCTGGAAAGGGTACAGAGAAGATTTGCGAGGATGTTACCAGGACTCGAGGCCTGAGCAATAGGGAGAGGTTGAGCAGGCTAGGACTCTATGCCTTGGAGCGCAGGAAGATGAGATGATCTTATAGTGTATAAAATCATGAGAAGAATAGATCGGGTAGATGCATAGAGTCTCTTGCCCAGAGTAGGGGAAACGAGAACCAGAAGATATAGGTTTAAGGTAAGGGGGGAAAGATTTAAGGGAATCTGAGGGGTAACATTTTCACGTAAAGGGTGGTAGGTGTATGGAACGAGCTGCCAGAGGAGAAAGTTGAGGCAGGTACTATTGCAATGTTTAAGAAACATTTAGCCAGGCACATAGATAGGACATGTTTAGAGGGATAAAGGGCCAAATGCAGGCAAGTGGGACTAGTGTAGATGGGACATATTGGTCGGTGTGGGCAAGTTGAGCCAAAGGGCATGTTTGCACGCTATAAGACTCTGTGACTCTTTCACCACCCAATCTTCTATGCAACCCAATATGTTACCTCCTCTGCCATGAACTGTTATTTTCTACAATAATCTTTGAAGAGTTGCCTTATTAAATGCCTTTTGGAAATCTAAGTCTAGTACATCCACCTATTCACCTTTATTCAGAGCGCATATGAGCTGCATTAAAAGAACCCCACTAAGTTAACCGAACAAGCTTTCCTTCTTTCATAAGTATATTGACTTTGCCTGATTATCTTGATCTTTTTTCCTAAATGCCCTCCTAAAACATCAGTGAGATCTTAAATGGTTTCCATCAAGGGTAAATGGCCTGTAGTTTACTGTTATCTCTCCCCCCATTTTTTTAAATAAAGGAGTTCAATTTACCATTTTCCAATCTAATGGAACCTTACCTAAATTCTGGCAAATTACAATAAATGTACTAACTATCTTACTCACCATCTCTTTCAAGAATCTGGAATAAATCCCATCAGGTTCTGAGTACTTGTCAGTCTAAATTTCTACTGAATGGTCTCTGGTGACAACTTCTGCTGAATGTGAAGCTGTTAAGGTAGTCTTGAACTGATTCCCTGGGACTCTTATAGGTTCAATGCAAATGTACCCTATAAGTTAATGCACCCTATAAGTTACAAGTTGAAGACAATATGGTCTTGGCATGTGTACGGCTGCGCTACAGTAGGACATTTGCAAGGGTAAAAGTAGTTGTCTGCTGATCATAACTTTAAAGTGAATTGTTAGCAAGAAGTCAAAGATGCTGAAGGCCCTCTTGTTGACAGGTCCCAAAACCAACTAATTTCACCTCACAACTTTCCATCACTGAAAACATACAGAATATTGAAGCATGTTCGAACTCCTGGTAGTCCGTCTCATCATCAGTTATTGCACAGAAACAGGTTCTTTGACTCAGCGATAATGCACCAACGATCAACCACTCATTTACACTAATGCTACATTAATCACTCGTTTTTATTCCTTTTATATTCTCCTCGACTACCCCACCATACCCCTGGTGTCTACCTAGACACCTAGACACCAAGTGTAGTTTAGAGTGGTCAATTAACCTACCAACCTGCAGGTCTTTCACATAGAGGAGGAAATCAAAGAAACAAGAGGAAACCCATTTTGATCACAATGAGAAAATTTGCAAACTCCACAAAGATAGTATCTGATGTCGTTTAGTGTGGCTTCCCTGCTCATAGATGTGCTGAGTTTTTTTTCTTACGGGGAACAAAAGTAATTCTTTGTGTTGCAGAAGGTGACATGAGGGACACATCTTAAATAGGTGGTGTTAAAAGAATGCATCATTTATTTTAACTGCAATTATTTATTACCTGTGGCTGGGAATAAATGCACCAAATTGAGATACTTCAGTTCAAAAATCGGGGAGATGACAGGGAAATGTCAAGGGTTAACCTATTGGATTATAGTTTGAGGCTGCATGGAAACCACTGGAAATAAGGAAAGTAGGACTTAGAAAAATGTTTTGCGATGTCAGGGTGACAGGATAAAGACTAATGGCTTCCCAGCCCGTGCTGTGAATTGAGCAGTCCCCATAAGTGGCGATTCTGATAGTCCAGTACCCACATAGTTTTCTTTATTTCACGAGAGAGAGAGAGAGAGAGAGAGAGAGAGAGAGAGAGAGAGAGAGAGAGAGAGAGAGAGAGAGAGAGAGATAACGTGAATCTTGTATTATATAAGCCGCAGCTCTGCAAATTGTAACTTATTAAGTCATTTGATGAAGGATATGAAGAGTAAAATAATAAACAGGTTGAATCTGATCCAAACAAAGTTATGAAAATTAAGCGTGACATTAGGAATCCAGACGCTGGTTTAAACCGAAGACAGACACGAAAAGCCGGAGTAACCCGTTTTCACCTAGGCCACGGTGTCTCCTTTGGGACAGGCATCTCGTGATGATAAAGGAGACAGTGCCTGCCTCCTTTATCATCGCTACTTTTTTTGCATATCTTTCATTCACCTCTTACAAGTTAGAAAATGTATATGAAGATTCTAATGCCCACACACCTGGCCATCCAATCACATAGCAAAATAACTGCACCTGGTTTAGTTTGAATATATAGTATAAGAAAATAACTGCAGATGCTGGTACAAATCGAAGGTATTTATTTCACAAAATGCTGGAGTAACTCAGCAAGTCAGGCAGCATCTCAGGATAGAAGGAATGGGTGATGTTTCGGGTCAAGACCCTTCCTCAGACTGAACATAATTGCATATTCACAATATTCATGATTTTCTTGTCTATTTCTCTCCGAATTGTGGGTTGTATTTTTTTTTTTGTTTTACGAGTAGATTAGTCCTGTGAGCTTCTTTTATGCCTCTTGGATTATGATAAATTCCATATGTTAACTTTCCTGAAAAAAATATCTTTGCTTTCAAGGAACTGTTCCCAATGTTGGGGGAGTCCAGAACCAGGGGCCACAGTTTAAGAATAAGGGGTAGGCCATTTAGAACGGAGATGAGGAAAAACTTTTTCAGTCAGCGAGTTGTAAATCTGTGGAATTCACTGCCTCAGAAGGCAGTGGAGGCTAATTCTCCGAATGCATTCAAGAGAGAGCTAGATAGAGCTCTTAAGGATAGCGGAGTCAGGGGGTGTGGGAGAAGGCAGGAACGGGATACTGATTGAGAATGATCAGCCATGATCACATTGAATGGTGGTGCTGGCTCGAAGGGCCGAATGGCCTACTCCTGCACCTATTGTCTATTGTCTAACTCTCAAAGGTGAGTAATTAGACACGATTTCCTTTCAATTGTCTGCTTACAAGACCTTGACAAATTAGCTTTATATCTACTTCGTAACACCCATTAATCCCTCTTAGAGATGTTGGAATTAACAGGGATTAAAATTCTGTAAGTATTTCCTTCCACACTTATACCTTTTTCCATGGCATTTTAACCCCAGCGAATAACCAATGGCAGTTCAGAAACTGTTATTTAAACCCCATCATATTAATTAGGATTTTTTAAAACCTTTAAGCTACTCCATAAAAACGAGGTATAAACTTACACATTGCAAAAAGGTGAACAAGCACAGAACGCTCCATTTTTCTGTAGAGCAACCAATAAAAGAATATGAAACAAATTCAACTTTAAGCTCCATCAAAGCGCGATATTCATGTTTAGATGTGATAGGAGCAGAATTAGGCCATTCGGCCTATCAAGTTAACACCTTTCAATCGTGGCTGATCAATCTCTCCCTCCTAACCCCATTCTCATGCCTTCTCCCCATAACCCCTGACAGCCGTACTCAATAATCTACCTTAAATATTATGTACGCTGTAAGAAATCTGACATTGGGTCTTCGTGATCTTATGAGTTTTAAACCTTCCTTATGGAAAGAGATTTGCAAAGTGATAATCAGTCAGCTACAGAGAGACCTCTCACGATTTTCAAAAGGAAATAAAACTTCTCTTCAGGTTTCAAATAAATAGTATTATGGAATGCTTCGAGCAAAACCTATTTCAGGAAAATATAGCTTTGTTGGCTAAGTTAATTGACACTACAGTACATGCATTGATAGTGATCAGTGTGTAATGATAGGGGTCTGCTAGCTTTTTATTAATAAAGTGATAGTTGCAATTCAGTTTTGATTGTCTGTGGCTAAAACTGATTTCCTGCTCAGTATGATAAAAAAATAAATTGGATTCATTAAAATTATCCTGTTAAACTATCAATATTAAAGGAACAGCATGGTGGCGCAGTGGGTAGAGTTGCTGCCTTACAGCACTTACAGCGCTAGAGACCCAGGTTCGATCTTAGCTACGGGTGCTGTATGTACGGAGTTTGTATGTTCTCCCCGTCACCATGTGAGTTTTCTCCGAGAACTTCGGTTTCCTAGTGTAGGATAGCGTTAATGTGCGGGGATTGCTGGTCGGCGCGGACCCAGTGGGCCGAAAGGGCCTGTTTCCGCGCTGTATCTCTAAACTAAAGTAAACGTACAGGTTTGTAAGATAATTGGCTTGGTATCATGGTAAAAATTGTCCCTAGTGTAGGATGGTGTTAATGTAGGATGGGGATCGCTGGTCGGTGCGGACTCAGTGGGCCGAAGGGCCTTTATCCGCGTTGTAAACTCAACTAAAACAAGGTGTAGCATTCGAAATAGTGTAAGAAAATAACTGCAGATGCTGGTACAAATCGGAGGTATTTATTCACAAAATGCTGGAGTAACTCAGCAGGTCAGGCAGCATCTCAGGAGAGAAGGAATGGGACCCATTCCAGCATCTCAGGAGAGAAGGAATGGGACCCATTCCTTCTCTCCCGAGATGCTGCCTGACCTGATTCGAAATAGTGTTGTCATCTTGCACTAACATGTTTCCAACAGCATGATGATATTTTATATACCCCACTAATTCTAGCATTATTCCTGACAAAAATACGGTTTAATTTTTATTCCCATAATTCAAGGAATATCTGGTGATTGAGATGAAGAGTAATACGGCATAAAACATTTATTTATTTGATGCTGTAAAGGAGTTTTCCAACTGCATCCATTATCTAATAGTGAAGAAATTACATACAGGGAAAAAAATGATATGATGCTGAGATAGTTAGCTGTTATCATTTTGAACGGTGAGGCAGGCAAGAAGGGCCAAATGGTATAAAAATGGTCTGCTCCATTTTTCTATGTTTCAGTATATATGTTTGAAATTGAATGTGCAAGATGACAATCTGTTTGGAGAGTGGGGAGACACCGATGGTGAGGGTGTGTGTCAGGTAACATTGGCTAGCAATTCCTTTTCACATTAAGCAGTTCAATTTCTTATCAGTGCAGCAGATGAAATCTAACACTGCAGCCCCACCAACCTTCCAAGCATTTGAATGAAACAAATTAAAGGAATCACTTTGGAAGAAAACCTTCCTATTTGTAAGGTTCGTGTGAGGAGTAATGTATCAGTCAATTGGCATTGTTATGGTTATCTATAAACACCATCCTGGGACTTAATTTGAGACATGGTTAGTTTAGACAACACAGCCCGCAGTGATTTGAAGTGTGGTGTTGTTTCTATCAACAGGAATCCATTAAGCACATCCTCCGCATTAATACTCTGATATGCCCTCAGATTGCATCAAAAACCTGCATGTTTCCGGGTATAGATTTACTCTGTGAAGGAGATCACTCTGTGAATGCTGCAGCCACCCTTGCATTAACAGAATAATTAATTGGATCAGACATAAAGAATTGACTTCAATTGACCTTTATTCACTGATCTCCTTTGAAAGTGAACAAAAGGCACAGCCACGTGGATACTAATGGTGTGACTATGCTCTCCGGAGGTGGTCCCCATTCCCGCCGAAACGGCAAGCTAATAAAAGCTGGACTACACCTCGCGATTGGCCAAACTAATCACAGACATTTACCGTGAAGTCAATGCGTATAAAAACGACTTTTGAACAATTTTTTTCCCCTCGAAAATGGAAAAACAAAATACAACTGATGTGCAGATTTTCCAGCTTTAAAAGGCATAGAATGGAATGGAGTCATTTCTCACACTCCTCAGCCAATAGCTTAAACACATTTCTGCAGTGATCTATTTTTGGGGGTCAGAATTCACCCTCCTGTTTGTCTTAGAGTTGGAAATGTATTTTATGCATCCGTTTCTTTTTTCATTAAGCAAAAATACCATTGGGTTCATCACCATTTTTTAACAAAACAAAAGATAATTCTTCAATTTCAGATAGCTTTGGATAAGACACCTACCTTTCAGATAGAACATTAAGATTTTAGATTTTTTTTTTTTAGATTTAGAGATACAGCGC
The DNA here is from genome assembly GCF_053455715.1 of Rhinoraja longicauda. NCBI lineage: Eukaryota > Metazoa > Chordata > Chondrichthyes > Rajiformes > Arhynchobatidae > Rhinoraja > Rhinoraja longicauda. The sequence goes on from NC_135968.1 coordinate 40,964,701, forward strand.
AGAAACAGGCCCTTCGGCCCACCGGGTCCGCGCCGCCCAGTGATCCCCGCACACTAACACTATCCTACACCCACTTGGGACAATTTTTACATTTGCCCAGCCAATTAACCTACATACCTGCACGTCTTTGGAGTGTGGGAGGAAACCGAAGATCTCGGAGAAAACCCACGCAGGTCACGGGGAGAACGTACAAACTCCGTACAGACGGCGCCCGTCGTCAGGATCGAACCTGAGTCTCCGGCGCTGCATTCGCTGTAAGGCAGCAACTCTACCGCTGCGCCACCGTGCCGCCCTCTATCTCCCTTCTTAATAATGTGAAAAAAATTCCCATGGCACTTCTTCCAAAAAGAGCACGTGATTCCCCCGAGTGTCTTGGCCAATAGTTGCCCTTCAACCAGACGACATAGGTTTAAGGTGAAGGGGAAAAGATTTAAGAGGAATCTGAGGGGTAACTTTTTCACACAAAGACTGGTGATGTACGGAACAAGCTGCCAGAGGAGGTAGTTGAGGCAGGGACTATCCCAACATTTAAGAAGCAATTAGACAGGTACATGGATAGGACAGGTTTGGAGAGATATGGACCAAATGCTGGCAGGTGGGACTAGTGTAGCTGGGACATGTTGTTTGGTGTGGGCAAGTTGGGCCGAAGGGCCTGTTTCCACACTATGACTCTATGACTCTATGACTCAGTAACCATTATCACTAAAGCAACCTAAATGGTGGTTTATCCTTTCTGTTAGTTGCGAGACCTTGCTGTGTGCAAATTGGTTGGTTTGGTTCCTCTGTGCGATGGGAACAGCGATTCAGAATAATTACATTGGCCTTGCAGCTCTCTGGGCTCATAAATTTATGAAAGTTGCTACTTACTGTAAGGATTTCTTATTTAAGCTAAATACAGATTTTTCTTTAAAAAAAAAATGTTTCCTTCATTGTATGTCTGATGTTTGGAATGTTAATAAATAATTGTTGCAAATCTCATTCACTGGACTCTATTGAAGGTTCAGCATTTTGGTAATCTTTACTTAGCTTGGTGTCGTTTTCATTTCATGACAAGATGTTTCAACAACGAGACACGGAATAAAACTGTAACTAAAGGCTAAAGTTAATCTATTTTAAAACCAAGCAAACAAAGTTTGGATGTTATTCAAGTTCTGTCAGAATGTTAAATAGACTGTTACCTGTTTTGATGTTATGATGGGTGCATAATCAATTCGAAGGGCTTACATCCAACAGCATTTCCAAACAGCATATCACTTATTTCTATTCTTTTCTTTGGAATTTTTGACACTTCCAATTCCTCCCTGCCACTAACCTTGCTACTGGAAAGATTCATTGGAGGTTAATTAAATCCATCATCAAAACAACGAGAAGCCAATGAGGCATATAATCACTGAAATAGTAAATTAAATGATGCAATTGCTTTCCCTTCCATCATTCAACGGGAGGGCAGGGGCTGTGTTATCAATGCGGCTGACTGTATTGTTTCACAACTGGCGATGGCCACTTCTAGCCCCCAGAGAATCTGGATGCATGTGGTCATAAACCAGCTTTTAATTTGCACAAACATAGGAGATTAAACTGTATCAGCTCCTGGGTCCTACAAAGCTTCATTATGGGGAAAGATGACACTGTTAAAGAATAAAAGAGAGGTTATTCCCAGCTGGAATTAACAGCACTGCCTATTTGAGATGTAAATTAATACAAACAGGGTGACTGAGTGGAACAGAAAAGCTAGGACTTTGATCTAATTTGCCAAAGCACTGAGCATAATTAAAACATACACAGAGAGAATGCAGTTATCTTGCATTTTAATAGGCCGTAGCATCATTAATGTAATTAATAATAACATGTTTAAAAGTAGCTGCTGCTGTCAATGTGAGCATGTGTCTGAGTAGCAGCAACTGGCAGCTGTGGGTTTCAGCTGGCATGGTTTGACATGGAGAGACGTTGGTACCAGTAGCACCCGTCACTGATCGGGGAGCCTGGCGCGAGCGAGATGCTGCCACACCTGCCATTCATCACGGAGCCGACACTGATGATGATTGATGGAGGTCTGGGAGCTGGGAGCTTTTCTTGCCAAGGACTTGCTGTGACTCCCGCAGAGTCGCCAGCTGTGCCTTGTTGCCAAGGTCTTTTGAGGATGAGGCTCATTTCTCTGGAGCTTTATCTTAATCAGGCTGTCATATTCTCAAAATTAATTAAGACTTTTTGTAAAAGGAGCCACTGAGCTGGCTGTATTTTAAATGTTCACCACCATAAAAGGCAGGAAGACATCTTGAGCATAAAACATGGTATTGGAGTTGACAAAGCTGGTTAGGAGAGCCCACCGCAAAGAATATTTTCCTTTATAGACACAAAATGCTGGAGTAACTCAGCGGGACAGGCAGCATCTCTGGAGAGAAGGAATGGGTGACGTTTCGGGTCGTGACCCTTCTTCAGACCCCGAGTTACTCCGGCTTTTTGTGTCTATCTTCGGTTTAAACCAGCGTCTACAGTTCCTTCCTGCACATTATTTTCATTTATGGTGGGCTACAACTACTGATTATGAAAAGCCCATTTTAAAAATTAATATTGATATAAACTCTGTCACGTCCCTGAACTGTAATGGGATCATGTGGACAGGCACTTTAAGTACAGAAAAGCGTGTGTATCCCGGTTACCCTGGATAGATCATGTGATTAAGTCCATCGAAAAAGGTAACAAAAAGAAGTCGCAGAGATGTTGTACGATATAATGATTGTTATGGTAATGTTTCCTTTGCAGCTGATTGCAGCTGATTGGTACTTTGGAGTTCTTTTATGTTTGCAAAGGTCAAAAGAAGCTTGTTTACTAGAGGACTAAATTGCAAAACAAGTACGGAGGCATATATTTCCAAATTACTATTTGTGCCCAGAGAAGAACGAGGTGAATTTAGTCAATACTACAACAGTTCAATCTTTGTCCAGTGATCAGCTATTAATTATACTATGATGTCAATCCATTTTTGGTTAAGTGTGGCTTAGTGCTGTGCTAATTGATCCTTTTTAAAGAATAATGGTTATTCAAAAGTCCTATGTTCTGCTAATTGATTCTTCTGACAATAACTGCAGTTCTGTGGAAATACATGACCCTCATTCGGCTTGCTTATTCTTTTCAGATTTATCTCCAACAGGATTTGTTTTACTGTCTTACCCTTTGAAAACAATTGCAGGAATCTTATTTCTTCCAGAATCACAAGAATGTGCTTCTTTCAGGTTGTGTGCACGCACATTGGTTTAACTAACATCTGTTTCCAGATGAAATCCGGCAGACTCTGGCTGTATCCATCCTCATAGCCATCGCCTTATCCCACACCATTGTTCCCAATTTCATGCTATCAGAGAGGCCGCATGTTTTCCCCAGCCAAGTTGTCAGATGCATAAAAGCTGAGGAGCAGGGTCACATTTAGAGGGATGGGCATGAAAAATTGGTAAAATGTATCGGAAGCCCACCCACTGGATGGTTGCTTAGAGCAGCTCAGATTTAGATTGACCAATCCCACTTCCAAATTCGTTTCTTTACCCACGCAGTTAAACCCAAACTCTCGGCACTTGCTCGGAAAAAGCAGCGGACTGAACAACATTTCTTTCAAAATGCTGGATCCAAATGTCCAACAAAAATAAACACTCCGTAACGCTCGAATGATCTCGTACAATTCACTGCACTCCCTTTTCTTTTCAAATTTCAAATTTTATTGCCGTTTTGACAAATTCACACCCCTTACCAATAAACCAATGACACGTTTATGAAATTGAATTAACACTGTTGCATACATCAGCAAAACAAAACGAGGAGTTGAGAGTCTTTTTCGTCTTGTTTCCCAAATTTCTATGTTAGCGGGACTTTTGATGAAATAAAATTCTTTTGAATTGGAAGTCGTGACACTCCAAAACAAAGCTCTACAGTCTGACAAATGTTATCATGCATGTCTAAATCTATCTCACTAATGAACCTCCAGATTCACGCATTGTTGAAAACTAAAGCAAGTGTGTTCGGCATCATTAGAATTTCTCCTTTTGAGGCAAAATTGTAGTAAACCGCTCTCTTGAAGAAACGGAGAGCTTTATCCTTCACTTCATGGACGTGTCATGCATTTTGTATGTTAAACAGTCTCATGGACATCTGTCATGATTGGTTTTAATCTGCTAGCTAAAAGTCTGGATTTAATCTTGCATTACACCTCTTTGTACTGCAGTCAGTAAGTGACAGTAGTGCCATGAAACAATGACTGTACTCATTCCATCCAATATGCCATGTGGTAGACCCTTTTTATGGACCAGTTCTTTAGAAAAGAATACAAGACAATGAAGCATCTGGTGGGCTTTTCCTGTTTCTAAGTTTTTTTGTTAGTAATTCTACTCACCCAGGCCGCACATTTCTCCCTTGATGCTACTCACCGAGACAGGGTGTGTCAACCTAGTGGTGAGAGGTCAACAGGCCAAAGTGATGAATTTTTATGCTGCTGTTTCTTATGTTTCTGCTCAGTCACAATTTTCTGCTTGCTGTGCTAACGTTGAAAGGAATCACAGTGAGCAATTTGTCCTTCTGAGCAGGGAATTGGATGGCAGATGAGTTAAAAAGTGGAAATCGCATTGAGCAGAAGAATACACAAATGTCGTCCTGTGGAGAAACAGAATACTGCTGTCAGGGCTTAACACAAGCTCTCCATTGGAGATTTGTGGCCCTTGGACAGGCTGGATTGACAAATGAATTTAATAACCGTTTTAAATATTGAATAACACCTCAACAGGAGCTGAGGGGTTTACAGATGTGTACCAGGTGTGCAGCTGGAAAAAAAAGACATAGTATTACTGTAGCAAGATTATAGCAGAGTCATTTATTCATCCACATTACCACACTACGATGTGTAACAGTGGAAGTTTAGTAATCAATATTGTTACATTGTAATAGCGCAGTTTTTAATAAACACCCATATTGAGATGGCAGTAAGGTTGTTGAGAGATAGCTCTGCCTGCAACGTGTCTGTGCAACCAGCCATTTGCCTTTGATCGCATGTGGGTTTTTAAGTTTTCAAGTGGTCATTCTTCAACCTCTCTGCATTTCAATGCCTCCTTGAACGTTCTGGACTCCTTGATTAAACATATTATTCTAGAAATAAATGAAGTCGCCAATATGGCTTCACACTCTCTTCATTTTTCGGGTTAATCTGGAGCCCTGACTGAGCTCAATAAGTCTATATCGCTCCATCATTACAACCAAAAGGTTGTTATTTTAAAATTACTTCTTCAACAATATCGATTCATCAACTGGTCTCATTACCCTCTTTATGGCATTACTACGTATTAGCTTTCTAAAAGTTTTAAATAATACAGCTCCACAAAACTGAAATCCACCTACTTACAACTTGAATCTCTTGAATTTGGGAATGTATTAACAGCATAACAATAGAAATGTAATATGTTGGTATAGTCGAAAATACACAGGCTGGCACTTTATCCATTTCGTTTCTACATTTTACTTGTTTACAAAGGTAGCAATGAGGCAAAAATTCCCCCGTCACCCCTTCCAAAAATCACTGCAAAATGGAATGTAAACATCCTATGCAGATACCAACCACAATCTCATGCAGTATGAATGCCTTAAAAGCACTTGGTAAAAACTGTGATGCAAACATGAACCCCGTTGTAATTAAACCAGAGACTAACACTAACATCTTTTGTAGATCTGATTTCTTGTGTATAATCCAGTATTTGAAAGGCTGGAGATCAGGAGAAGGAGAACAGCATCAAATTGGATGTGAAGCTACCCTGATATCATTTTTGAATTTAGTTGCTTCGGAAGGCACGAGAGGAATGGAATATTTATTTTGATCAGCAGTATAGAAGATTTTAACTTAGAAAAACATTAAATCGGTTCAATATTAAAGCAGTCCAGGTTTCTCAGGAGGTGCTTTAAAATCATGACTTTGCTGAATTGTGCCCACTTGGAGGTTGGTACAATGACTTTTGACAGTGACAGTAACTCTGCCTTGTCCTTTGCAGTCCTTTTTACCCATTCACTTAGCAAAGCAGCTTAGGCGCACTTAAGCGCATTAGCATTTGGATGCTTGGACCATATTGACCCTTGATTGGAAAGTTTAAATGACTGAAAGATGGACCGATTTGTTAGGGCTTTAGAAAGCTGGAGGTTTCTGCTTTGGTTTGTTCTGGTACTTGTTCTGATGTGGTGCAGCATTTAAAGACGACCAGGCTGATTTGTGACATATGAGCCTAAAGGGCTCTTTGGTTTGATGTGATTAACTAATCTGTGCTTTGAATTTAAAACTCTGAGCCAGTTGTGTTCAGTATGGGAACGGGCTCTTGTGTGGATTATGTCATTCAAACACAGATGGTAAACTGTTCCTTGATCAAACGGGGGGGGGGAAAGGACAGAGAGTAATGGTTTGGTTTGAGTGCGCAGTGGTGTGTGGCTGAGATCATTTTTACATACTAGGATTTTCAAAAACGTTTGTGCTGCATTGATTAGATATTGATGTATTTTAATGGTTTCAATGCGTACTGACGGTATTTGACTTTTGTTCATATTTTAGTGGTTTATCAAAATGACAGTGCAATGAACAATCTGCCTCGCAGCAATTTAGGTGACAGGAATTTCTCCACTTTTTATCCCCATCGCTTGGTCATAATTGAACCATTCTTGGTAACCGTATGAGTTTACAGTATCCTATTATTACCATACGGTCCACCATGGCCTTTGCTATAACTCGATTAACCTACTAACTCAGTTTAAATGAAGCTTCCAACTAAATCTTTTTTTTGTATGTTGAGTCCATCAATCTCAAATGATCCAGAAGTGCACTATTAGAAGAAACACAGGTTTGTTGTATAATGTGCCATTTATGCATATCTAATAGTCATAGAGTGATACAGTGTGGAAACAGGTCCTTCGACCCAACTTGCCCACACCAGCCAACATGTCCCAGCTACACTGGACCCACCTGCCTGCATTCGGTCCATATCCCTCCAAACTATCCTATCCATGTACCTGTCCAACTGTTTCTTAAATGTTGGGATAGTCCCAGCCTCAATTACCTCCTCTGTCAGCTTTTTCCATACACCCACCACCCTTTGAAAAAGTTAACCCTCAGAGTCCTATGAAATCTTTTCCCCTTCACCTCAAACCTATGTCCTCTGGTCCTCGATACTCTGCTACTCTGGGCAAGAGACTCTATGCATCTACCTAGGTATCACATAATGCTGGATTGACTCTGAGGGCCAGGCAGCATCTCTGGAGAGAAGGAATGGGTGACATTTCGGGTCGAGACCCTTCTTCAGATTTCGCTCGTGATTTTATACACCTCTATAAGATCACCCCTCATCCTCCTGCACTCCAAAGAATGGAGTCCCAGCCTACTCAACCTCTCCCTGCAACCAGACCCTCCAGCCCTGGCAACAACCTCGCAAATCTGCTCGCTACCCTGTTGTTGTTGTTGTACCTGTTGATGTTCTGACAAAGCAAGTTTAAATGTTATGCTAAAAGCACACTGCGTGGATGTAGAATGCTGAACAAACTGCTGTAAGAAGTATCAGGAATCACATAGAATGAACACATTGTCTGGAATTAAGCAATGGATCTTCAATATAATCCAGGTCTTGTCACATTACTGTTGCTGGAGGGAGGAGGAGGGGAAACGTGGCCACTCCAGCCACTCAGCACTTTGACATAGGCTTGTGGAAGTGTGTTTGGGGTCAGGGGGAAGAGTTGGACCTTTCTATACAAGCAGAGTTTGTGGATTTTTAGCTGGATTTGCCCAAGCCTTTTGTTTTCCAACCAGATAATATCTTGATCCTTGCATGGCAATGCTTTTCTACTCATCGTACTCTGTTAAGGCTGTGTTGAATTGTCTTGCTATGCATTACAAGTGCCCTTAATAAGGCAGTGTCCTTACAGGCAGAACTTTAAATAGCGGCATTCAATTTCCTTGTAGAATTATAGCGCACCGTCGCAAGGAAAGTTGTGTAGTTAGCATGTCTTCTCCAGAGATGCTGCCTGACCCGTTGAGTTACTCCAGCATTTTGTGAACTTCAGCCAAAACGGTACACGATAGCGCAACAATTTTAGGCCCACCGTACTCACCATTGTCACTTTAGTGATAATGCAAGTAGTTTTATTGAAATCGGTGTTATATTTTTAAAGTTATTCACATTTTTAAGTTTAAAAGGAGGGGAGGAGGGAGGAGGGAGGGGGGGTGGGGGAGAAGGGAGAGGGGAGGGGGGGGTTGAGGAGAGAGGGGGTGGGGAGGACAGGGTGCTGCACTAATGCAGGAGCGGTTTAGGCCCAACGGGTCCACTTGGTCTAGTAACTATCTAAAAGCTTCTTAAATGCGACTATCATATGTTCCTCCACCCCAGGCAGCACATTCCAGACACCCACCACTCTGCCCGAAACTCATGCACCACACATCACCATTAAACTTTGCCCCGTTCACATTAAAGTCATTCTTTCTAGTCTTGGACATCTCCACTCTGCAGAAAAGGTTCTGTGTATCTATGTTCTTTGGAAGATAGATGCAGTCCACATCATCAAAGACCTTCTCCCAGAAGCCCAAGTCTTTGACCCATTAACTTCAACAAGGTCAGCTGTAAGATTCAGTACCAGGCAAAATGACACCCTTCTTTCTTGGATCAATGTTCTGCATAAAAGCTGCATTTATTACATCTGAATTCATTGTGCCCCTGGCATTTAATTGATTACATGGTATAAGTTATACCTGTGCCTATCCAAAAGCAAAAGTTGCCGTTTTATTTGGCAATCTCCTTGTAAAAGACATTAAGAATTTTTAAGATGTTAGGAAACTCATAACTGTGCACTGGTTTCATTTTCTCTCTTTTTGCGTACTTTATAGTGTACCTCCAGGTTATGACAGTTTGAGAAATGGAAATTGACCTTAAAAATTCCACAAATCACTACCGAAAAGTTTTAAATAAAGAATAAAAATTGCTCTTACAGAATCTATGTGAGAACAAAATAACTGATGAAATGCAAAAATGAGAAAGAAACAACAAATTTTGACAAAGGCTTTCATGATGGAAAATCTCACTCCACAGTTCTCTAGGAACACAGCCCCTCCTTAATGTGGAAACAAAGAAACGTATATGCTGTTTTATACCAAAGATAGAGATAGAGTGCTGGAGTAACTCAGCGGGCGGGGCAAGCAGCATTTCTGGAGAAAAAGGATAGGTGACGTTTCGGATCTGGACCCCTCCCCTCCTCAGACTGAAAGTAGGCGAAGAGCTGGAGGGGACGAAAGACCAGGGCCAATCAGGGCTGGCCCCAAATGACCTCAGGCAGGGTGGTATCTTGGTAGGCCCATTGTTGGCTAGGGAAGGTGTGATCCCAAGAGGGATACAATGTGGGGAACTGGTTAAATGACTAGGGTGGAGGAAGGGGGCAAGTGGGAGGGGGTGGAGGGGAGTGTAAGTAGAAGTTACTTAAAATTGGAGAATTCAACGTTCATACCGCTGGGCTGTAAGCTACCCAAGCAAAATATATGAGTTGGTGCTCCTCCAATTTGGCGTATGGTCTCAATCTGGCGATGGAGGACACCCAGGATGGAGAGGTCAGTATGGGGATGGGAAGGGGATTTGAAATGGTTGACAACCAGCAGATCCCGTAGGCCTCGTGTTCAGCGAAAACGGTCGGCGAGTCTACGTATGGTGTCGCCCATGTACGGGAGCCCACATCGGGAACACCGGATGCAGTAGATAAGGTTAGAGGAGGTACCTGTGAACCTCTGTCTCACCTGAAAGGACTACCGGAGCCCCTGGGATGGGCTCGAGGGAGGAGGTAGAAGAAGGACATGTGTTGCATCCTGGACAGTTAGATAGAGCTCTAGGGGCTAGCAGAATCAAGGGATATGGGGAGAAGGCAGGCACAGGTTACTGATTGTGGGTGATCAGCCATGATCACAATGAACTGGCTCGAAGAGCCAAATGACCTCCTTCTGCACCTATTTTCTATGTTTCTATCTCCTACGGATTTAAAAAGCCAATTTTTGATTAGATTTTTGAGTCTAATTGAGGACTCAATATTAGAGAATTGGGACTCAATATTAGATTTGCTCTAATTGGGACTCAATATTAGATTTGCTCAATTTTCAGTCATTTGTGGAATAAGTCTAACATGTGTTACCACTTATTAGATGGCCTGACTCCCATTTTAAGACATTTGTCACAAATTGTCTCAGGATTTTTGTGGATTCAGGTGGAAGGAAAATTAATTTTTAAACAATTTGTGAAACACGATCTCCCATGTACAATATATTAAAAAAATAAGGTGTATAAAATCATGAGAAGAATAGATCGGGTAAATGCAGAGTCTCTTGCCCAGAGCAGGAGAGTCAAGGACCAGAGGACACAGGTTTAAGGTGAAGGGGAAAAGATTTCATAGGAATCTGAGGACTAACTTTTTCACACCAAGTGTATGGGTGTATGGAACAATCTTCCAGAAGAGGTAGTTAAGGCTGGGACTATCCCAACATTTAAGAAACAGTTAGACAGGTACATGGATAGGACTAGTTTGAAGGGATGTGGACCAAACGCAGGCAGGAGGGACTAGTGTAGCTGGGACATGTTGGCTGGTGTGGGCAAGATGGGCTGAAGGGCCTGTTTCCACACTGTATGACTCTCACTTATAAAAATGATTCCTATCCCAGTCATTTGTCACAGGTGCAATAATTCTCCACTACATTACAGCAGTTGACTACCACTGCCATCTCATTTCACCACTGCCCCACTGGCCCTTGTTGCTGCTCCACTCCTCCACCCAGGACAAACATTCTTGCAGCTGCTGATAATGCAGATGTGCCAAAACTCACTGTTTACAATTGGACAAGTTACACGATTGTAGGCCTCATACATATTAGTAGACCTCATACCTTCTATTAAGGTTATGTGCTACTTCTGCTATGTTAATTTAAGTCCAGTAGGTGTTTTTCTCCTTTGTCTACAATTATAGCCACTTCTTTTGTCAAACAAAAAGCAAAAGAGGACATCTCCACAAAAGAGGACATCCTGCAAATCGTACATAATTCTGTTGGACTGAATTATGTAAAATATTGTATAATTCTGAATTCTGCAGAACTCAACAGTTCATATAATAATACTCCTAAATATCTTTGCTTCACTGCTGAATATAATTGAAATACATCATATTGAATGTTTTCAAATACACAGGACGTGATGTTAAAATCCAAAGTGCCACTTCTTAACTTGCTCCCGGTGGTGATGGGAGGCTAAAGCACTCACCTACGCTCCCCCATTGTTGAGAAAGGCTGGGTAGACACGTTATTGGGGTTATCAAGTGGGCTTCGACTTTCATCGCCGTTTCGCTGACTGGGCCCACGACGTCTCCAGTGGGCTCAGCGGTACGTTCTGGTGTCCCAGAACCACCCCCCTCCGCATCTGCCTAGCCGGCTTATTTGGGAGACCAGATGGGGGTCTTTCCTCTTCAGCTAGAGCCACTCTGCCACCCTTGATGTTTCCTTGATGGCCTGGCATAGGGCTTGTCCGCTGATCCCCAGGTCCTTCATCAGTCTTACAGTTGATGTTGCCACGAAACCCCCGAATAAATATATTTTCACCAATGTCTCGAACAGAAGAAATTAAAATTTAATCATTCCTTTGTTTGTTCAAAAACAATCAATCGTCCATGTCTGAAGAAGGTTCCCAACCAAAAACATTACATGTGCCGGTCTTCCAGAGGGGTTCCCTGACCAGCAGAGATACTCCAGCACTTTGTGTTCTGCACAGGATTCCAGCATCATTTGTGTCTCCAAAGAGGATCAATGTTTAATTGATGTATTTTCTACATTACGTTTGGTCACACTCTCTTCAAAATTGAAATTGTATCAGGGAATGTTTAAATAACCTGCATAATAATTTGGTACATGTCCTTCACCAAGACTTATTTTCATTCTTTTTCAGACACTCTGTGCATCATCAACAATGCAAACTATTCGAGCGGCAGATACCAACCAAATAAACAAGCTAATTTTCCGTGAATCAATGAATGATCGGAAGGTACGTTTCACATGCAAGTAAAATGGTTTATTGACAGTCTTCATGTAGAATCTGCATTACAGTACTTTTCCTTTTTGCTACAGGTTATGCTTCAACTAGAAAAGAAGCTTTTTGATTATTTTAACCAAGATGTATTTCGGCAAAACAATGGCGTTGAGGTGAGAATTTAATTTGCTTCTGAAAGGGTGGTTTACAACATTGTTAACTATGAACTGTCTCCTAACCTGAAGCAGTGGCAGCAGTTGAAATGAGATTAGCTTTTGATACTTGCCCTGATTAGATCCACTGATCCAACATGTGACGGTTTGTTAATGTTGTTACAGAACTTTTAATCACCCAGTACAGTTAGTCAATTAAATTACCTAATACTGCTTGTTTATTGAGCGCTCCTTTTGAAGCACAATTAATGTATCCTTCCTGATTTTTATTTCATTTGAGTACTGTAAACTGTAAAGCTGAATTGAAATTTTGAAAACTTAGAAATTACCCCCAGTGAGTTTACAGAAACTTGAGCTTGGAAAATGTTCAGTATTCATAAGAAACAGTTATGGGCGGCATGGTGGCGTAGCGGTAGAGTTGCTGCCTTGCAGCGCTTGCAGCGCCAGAGACCTGAGTTTGATCCTGACTATAGGTGCTGTCTATACGGAGTTTGTACGTTCTCCCCGTGACCTGCGTGGGTTTTCTCCAAGATCTTCGGTTTCCTCCCACACTCCAAAGACTTACAGGTTTGTAGGTTAATTGGTTTGGTAAATGTAAAAATTGTCCCTAGTGGGTGTAGGATCACGTTAATGTGCGGGGATCGCTGGTCGGCGCGGACCCGGTGGGCCGAAGGGCCTGGTTCCATGATGTATCTCTAAACTAAACTAAACTAAATCCCTTCTTAGCATTTATTCTCTTTCCTTCTCTTCCATCCTGCCCTCAGTGCCACTTCTTCCTGAGTGCTGCCACACAAACTAAAACTGAACAGCTGTGGTTATTATTGGAACATCGAATAATCACATACTTTTGCTGGGGATTTCTGTTCTTACAAGCAATATTAACGGTGGTACATGGTGGAATGAATCACTTCCATGTGTGTTTGAGCAATGCTGAGCGCATGGACATTATTTGTGGTGCATTTTGCTTGCCAATGTGAAATGCTACTTGTCAGTTAATGTGCTTGGTAAGTTACTGCTAAATGATCAGAAGCAGTGTGGCATGGTGGCGCAGCGGTAGAGTTGCTGCCTTACAGCGAATGCAGCGCCGGAGACTCAGGTTCGATCCTGACTACGGGCGCCGTCTGTACGGAGTTTGTACGTTCTCCCCGTGACCTGCGTGGGTTTTCTCCGAGATCTTCGGTTTCCTCCCACACTCCAAAGACGTACAGGTATGTAGGTTAATTGACTGGGTAAATGTAAAAATTGTCCCTAGTGTGTGTAGGATAGTGTTAATGTGCGGGGATCGCTGGGCGGCGCGGACCCGGTGGGCCGAAGGGCCTGTTTCCGCGCTGTATCTCTAAATCTAAAATCTAAAAAAAAACATATCTACACTCCTGCTTTGACAGCTCATTGGCTTCTGGTGAAGTATAAGATATATATGTATTTGTATAGCCAGAGGTTGATTTGAGACCATTAGCCTGGTTTTGTACAAGGGAGATCACGTCTTATGAATTTGATGGTTTATTTAAGAAGAAACCAAGAAGGTTGATGGGAGCAAGGCTATAATCGTTGTCTGTGTGGACTATAGCAAGGCCTTTGGTTTTTCATGTTATGCTGCTTTGAAAGCTTAGATCGTATGGGATCCAGGGAGATCTAGCTAACTAGATACAAAATTGGCTTCATGGAAGGAAGCAGAGGGTAGTGTGGAAGGTTGTTTTTTTTCGAGCTGGAGGCTTGTGAATAGTGGTATACCTCAGGTATCAGTGCTGAGGCCATTGCTGTTTGTGGTTTATATTAACAATTTGATGAGAATAAATGAATAAGGTTATTGGCCAAGTATGTGCATATACAAGGAATGTGCCTTGGTGCTCCGCTCACAAATGACAACACAAACACACAGTTAACAATTAAGAATAAAGCATAAACACATCAAAACAATAAGGATACACATGTGGGTGAAAATAAACCAGAGCAAAAAAGAAACTACAGACTTTGGTTATTGAGTAGAACGACTACTCGTGGAAAAAAAGCTGTTTTTATGTCTGGCTGTGGCGGCTTTGACAGTCCGGAGTCGCCTTCCAGAGGGAAGTGCTTCAAAGAGTTTGTGGCCAGGGTGAGAGGGGTCAGAGATGATCTTGCCCGCTCGCTTCCTGGCCCTTGCAGTGTACAGTTCGTCAATGGGGGGGGAAGGTTGCAGCCAACAACCTTCTCAGCTGTGCGAACGATCCGTTGCAGCCTCCGGATGTCGTGCTTGGTGGCTGAGCCAAACTAGACCATGATAGAGAAGGTGAGGACGGACTCAATGATAGCAGTATAGAATTGGACCATCATTGCCTGTGACCGATTGTGTTTCTTCAGTTGCCGCAGGAAGTAATCCTCTGTTGGGCCTTTTTGACTGTGGAGTCGATGGTGGCCCACCATTTAAAGTCCCTGGAGATGATGGTTCCAAGGACTCCACAGATGTACAAGGCATGATTAGTAAATTTGCCGATGCCATTAAAGTAGGTGGTATTGAATAATGTGAAGGTAGATACAAAATGCTGGAGTAACTCAGCGGGTCAGGCAGCATCTCTGGAGAGAAGGAATGGGTGACGTTTCGGGTCAAGACCCTTCTTCAGACTGATGACAGGGGAGTGGGTAGGACAAAGATAGAATGTAGTCGGAGACAGTAAGACTGGTGGGAGAACTGGGAAGGGGGGGGGGATGGAGAGAGAGGGAAAGCAAGGGCTTTTTGAAGTTAGAGATGTCAATGTTCATACCGCTGGGGTGTAAGCTACCCAAGCGAAATATAAGAAAATGGGTATCAAAAATTACAGGAGGATGTTAATCAGCTGGGCACGAAGGCTAAGTAAATGCTAATGCAGTGTGAGTTGTCACATTCTGGAAAGTCAAAGTGGGACAGGACTCTCATAGTGAATGGTAGGACCCCAGGGAGTTTTGAGGAGCAGAGGGTCTAGGATTACAGGTACACAGTTCCCTGAAAATGGCATCACAAGTAGATAGGGTGGTAAAGAAGGCTTTCGGTATATTGGCCTTCACCATTCAGGGTATTAAGTATAGAAGATGGGACATTATGTTATTGGGACATTATGTTCCATGAGGCCACATTTGGAGTGTTTTGTTAAGTTTTGGTCACCCTATTACAGGAAGGATACCATTAAGCTGGAAAGCGTGCAGAGAAGAGTTATGAGGATGTTGCCATGACTCGAGGGCCTGAGATACAGGGAAAGGTTGGACAGGCTAGGAGTTTATTCTTTGGAACGCAGGAGGCTGAAGGATGATCTGAGGGGTGTGTAAAATTATATGAAAATAGAAAGAGTGAATGCACAGTCTTTCACCCAGACTAAGGGAATCAAGAACCAGACGATATAGGTTTAAGGTGAGAGAGGAATAATTTAATAGGAACCTAAGGAACAGGGATGTTGGGAATGAGGTGTCAGAGGAGGTAGTTAAGGCAAGTAATATAACAGAATTTAAAAGGCACAGACTGGATTAGAGGGATATGGGCCAAATGCAGGCAAAGTGGACTTGCTTAAATAGGGCAGATAGGTTGGCTTTGACGAGTTGGGCCAAAGGGCCGTCGAGTCTGTATGACTCTGTAACTCTCATTCTCTTAATGTGGGGTGACCACTGCTGAATGGAGCCTGAGTCCGTTGAGAAAGACGTCCTAGATGAAAGGTGACAACACGCACACACGCACACACGCACGCACGCACGCACACACACTCACACGCACACACACACACACACACACACACACACGCGCGCCCGCACACACACACACACACACACACACACACGCACACGCACACACACACACTCACACGCACACACACACTCGCACGCACACACGCACACACACACACACACACACACACACACACTCACACACACACTCACACGCGCACACACACACACTCGCACGCACACACACACACACACACACTCACACGCGCACACACACACACTCGCACGCACACACACACACACACACATGCACACACGCGCGCGCACACACACGCACACACACGTACTCACACGCACGCACGCATGCACACACACAAACACACACACACACACACAGACACACACACACACACACACACACACACACACACACACACACACACACACACACACACAAACCCTATGTTCATCTCCAATACCCCGTGCCACGGATTAGCTAATACCAAACAAGGATATTGAAAATAACTGAATTTCAGAAGCATTGTGGAACTTTTAGCCACTGCCACAGTGTATGCCTAGCACTGCCGACAGGTGATTAATCTTTGGGCAGCTCATATATAATGCTACTGTTTGATTTCTATTTCAATCCCTAAAAGACATATATATTTGTGTAGCATAATATTCTACTTTGGAACTGTGAACTTGTAGGGTTGCTAGCAATATTTCCGTTGAAAAGAGAACGGTTAAGTTCTCGGGAGGCTGTTTTACAATGGGCAGAGGAGCATTCATATCAAATCAGAGTTAATCCAAACTGAATGTGATGGTTCAGCATTTACCATCACCTCTGCCCTGAAGCAATTCACATGCCAGAAGACATCAAACATCAGTCCCTAACTCATGCACTGGCGGTATCCTCAGGGGCAGCAAGTCGCCGAGATTCGAAGGTGACTGTTTACATCAGAATGAATCTAATCAAACCGGATCCCAGTCAGCTTTAACCCAGCAGCACGAGGTGCGTGTGTTTTACCTGAGCAAAGATCTGAGTAAATACATTTCCCCCCATTTCACTGGAGGTTAGAATGCAAAACATTTCCAAATTGAGTACAAATAAAGAGTGCCCCTCGGTATAAATGGGGTTAGAGTGCATGGATGTCTTCTCTCTTGATCAGTAAGACTTGCTCTGCAGTGATTAAATCATGGGTACATTAGTGGGGACCACAGCCAACCTGATTCATTCCACGGATGACATAGCCCTGAATTAGTTCTCCTTTGAGGAACAAACAGAGTCTTGAGCTTTCTATTCCTCCAATCATAGATAATGGGATTGACTCTTTCAGATTTTTTTTTCCTGAAATAAAAAGGTTTAAACCAGGGGATTCTTTATGTTTTATACATCCCATAGGAGGGCTATTTTCTTATTTGCTCAGAATTTCACCTGAGTATCAGAATTGTTGATAGAGTCACCTGTGCCAGCTCAGTAGCTGAATTCATTGTTGTGCTTCACACTGAATCATGAGTGCCTGGAACATTTCTGTTCCACGTCAGGCCTCTACATCACCTCTGTCTCTCCAGAACCAAAAGTTTCGCTAGGACACAGAGTGCTGGAGTAACTTAGCGGGTTAGACAGTATCTCTGGAGAACATGGATAGGTGACATTTCAGGTCGGGACCCATCCTTAGGCTTCACCGCCCGCATGTCACCTATTTATATTCCCCAGAGATGCTGCCTGATCCGTTGAGTTACTCCAGCACTCTGTGTCATTTTTTTGTAAACCAGCATCTGCAGTTCCTTGTTTCTACCAGAAGACCAGCAGTTGACCATGATTTCAGATCTTGACTTCTACTGAAGCTTGGTCAATCTGAACACGAATAGGTCTAGAAATGATGACCCAATTTGGCTTTCCACCCTTTGTTGTTTGGGCTTGCACGTGAGGTACGGTAACTTGGGTGAAGTGCTAAGGTCTGCTGAAACCAGTCGCCTCTGAGAAGAAAAATAATTTTGTGTCAGAAAATAGGAAGCAAAGTTTCAAGAAAAGTGGTTGCTCACTGAAGCCTGAGATGCTGAAGACTTGCTCTTTTCAAGTTAAGTTTGCTGAAATAGTATTCTTGGTTAAGGTGATGATAGGAGGGAAGATGAGTAAATCAATAAGCACCAGACCACATCTGCAACCCATAGAATCCTTATTTGGTTAGAAGTAAAGATAACTCCCTCAGATTGCTTGAAATTAGCAGAGAGCCTGATGAAATCTCATAAGGAGCAAGGGAGCGACAAATTATTTGCAGCCGGGAACAGGATTACCCCCAATAGTATCTCTGTAGCTAATTAATAGTATACAGTACAACGTTAGCAAATGCACTATTCACATGTTTATTAAACCAGACAAATAAGGAACTGCAGATGCTGGTTAATACACAAAAGGACACAAAATGCTGGAGCAACTCAGCAGGTTAGGCAGCATCTCTGGAGAACATGGATAGATGACATTTCGGGTCGAGAACCTTCATCGGACTGATTGTAGCGGGAACGAAGAAGGTCGGAGGAGGGGAGAGGCAGGACAAAGTGTGGCAGGTAATAGGTGGTTGCAGCCGAGAGGGGCTTTTGATAGCCAAATGGTTGGAAAAAAGGCCAGATATCAAAGAGACGGGTGTGAGACAGTATTGAAGAGTTGTGAATTGCAAAGAGGGAGGAAATTAACAAGAGGGGAGGAGGGGGCGGGGGGAGGAGTGGAGAAATAGGTGGGACTGTAGGTGGGGCACAGGGGAGGAGAAGGGAGGGGGAAAGAGGAGGGAGAAAATGGGGGGGGGGGGTGTGGAGGAGAAATGGAGGGGGATGGGTGGTAGTAGGACGTTACCTAAAATTGGAGAATTCAATGTTCATACCATTGGATTGTAAGCTGCCCACGTGGAGTATGAGGTGCTGTTCCTCCAGGTTGTGTGTGGACTCATTCTTACAATAGAGGAAGCCGGGACAGAAAGGTCAGTGCGGGGATGGGGAGTTGAAATGGTTAGCAACCGGGAGATCCAGTGTGCCATGGCAGACCCAGCTCAAGTGTTCAGCTGAATAGCCGTCTACGCTCGGTCTCGGCAAAGTACAGTGGTAGAGCCAGATCGAGAAGTAGATGAGGTTAGAGGAGGCGCACATGAAGTTCTGCCGCATCTGGAAAGATGGCAGGGTCCCTGGATGGAGGTGAGGGAGGAGGTATAGACAATAGACAATAGACAATAGGTGCAGGAGGAGGCCATTCGGCCCTTCGAGCCAGCACTGCCATTCAATGTGATCATGGCTGATCATTCTCAATCAATACCCCGTTCCTGCCTTCTCCCCATACCCCCCTGACTCCGCTATCCTTAAGAGCTCTATCCAGCTCTCTCTTGAATGCATTCAGAGAATTGGCCTCCACTGCCTTTACACCTATAGGGACAGGTGGCCTCCACACCTATAGGGACAGGTGGCCTCCACACCTATAGGGACAGGTGGCCTCCACACCTATAGGGACAGGTGGCCTCCACACCTATAGGGACAGGTGGCCTCCACACCTATAGGGACAGGTGGCCTCCACACCTATAGGGACAGATGGCCTCCACACCTATAGGGACAAGTGGCCTCCACACCTATAGGGACAGGTGGCCTCCACACCTATAGGGACAGGTGGCCTCCACACCTATAGGGACAGGTGGCCTCCACACCTATAGGGACAGGTGGCCTCCACACCTATAGGGACAGGTGGCCTTTACACCTATAGGGACAGGTGGCCTCCACACCTATAGGGACAGGTGGCCTCCACACCTATAGGGACAGGTGGCCTCCACACCTTTAGGGACAGGTGGCCTCCACACCTATAGGGACAGGTGGCCTCCACACCTATAGGGACAGGTGGCCTCCACACCTATAGGGACAGGTGGCCTTTACACCTATAGGGACAGGTGGCCTCCACACCTTTAGGGACAGGTGGCCTCCACACCTATAGGGACAGGTGGCCTCCACACCTATAGGGACAGGTGTTCCGTCTCCTGTGGTTTGCAGGGAGAAAATGACCTGGGAAGGGTGTGATTCGGGTGGGAAGGGATGAGATAAACCAAGGAGTTGTAGAGGGAGCGGTCTCTGCGGAAAGGAGTGGAGATGGGAAGATGTGACTGGCGTTCTCCAATTTTAGGTACCCTCCGACTAACCTCCCCCCACACCCTCCCTTACTCACCCATACGCGCCCCTTTTTCTTCCCCCACTCACCACCCCTGTGCCCCACCTAGACTCCCACCTATTTATCCCTCTCCCCCCCCCCCAACACCTTCCCCTCCAGCTACTTTCCTTTCTCTAGCTTCGCAGTTCACAATTCTTCAATCCTGTCTCGCACTTTAGAGTGTAGAGACTTTCGACGTTCGAGATACAGCGCGAGAACAGGCCGATTGGGTCACCGAGTCCACGCCGACCAGCGATCACCCCATACACCAGCACTATCCCACACACGAGACACAATTTTACAATTTTACTGAAGTCAATTAACCTACAAACCTGCACGTCTTTGGAGTGTGGGAGGAAACCGGAGCGCCTGGAGAAAACCCACGCAATCACACGGAGAACGTACAAACTCTGTACACACACCACCTGTAGTCAGGGTCGAACCCAGGTCCCTGGCGCTGTGAGGTTACCGCTGCGCCACCGTGCCGCACAAACACCATCAGTTTTTATCTCCGGCCTTTGTTCCAATCATCTGCCTATCAAAAAATCCCCCCCTCGCCTGCATCTGTCACACTTTGTCCTGCTTCTTGCCTCTTCCAGCTTTCTTCTCTCCCCCCGACAATCAATCTGAAGAAGGGTCTCGACTCGAAATGTCACCCATCCATGTTCTCTAGAGATGCTGCCTGACCTGCAGAGTTACTGCAGTACTCCTTTGTTTCTCAAATTGGAGACTGATAGTCATTCATTGTGTACAACCTCTCCATCATCCTTGCCATTAAATAACACGGAATTGTTACCAGTGTGACTGCACAAGTGCATTTTCCAAAGTACAGTCATTGTATTCCTTCCACATGACATATGTTTGATGTTTAATGGAGCATGGTGGTCATGTTAATGCATTAGTAATCCTGACGCGAGAATTAATGATTCAGATAAGTTCAAATCCCACCATCACAGCCAGCAATTTAAAGCTAATTAGTTAAATAAACCTGAAATACACAGCTCGGATCACTGGCATTAACTGTAAAACTATTAAATATCTGTAAAAATATATGTCTGGTTCATTAACATCCTACAGGGAAGGAAATCCAATTTCCTTATTGATATGGCATGTGTATGACTCCAGGTCAAGTTTGCCAACTTCCTCACTCCCAAATACGGGACAAGGTGACGTGCTCCCGCTCCACCAAAGGCGGCCTCCCAGCCTGGGAGGCGGGTTGCTATGCAACCTCCGTTAGGCGGCGCCCGGGCCTACACTGTCCGAGACTGCTGCGGCACCCGGGCTACAGTGTCCGGGCGGCACGGTAGCGCAGCGGTAGAGTTTCTGCTTTACATCGAATGCAGCGCCGGAGACTCAGGTTCGATCCTGATTACGGGTGCTGCACTGTAAGGAGTTTGTACGTTCTCCCCGTGACCTGCGTGGGTTTTCTCCGAGATCTTCGGTTTCCTCCCACACTCCAAAGACGTACAGGTATGTAGGTTAATTGGCTGGGTAAAATGTAAAAATTGTCCCTAGTGGGTGTAGGATAGTGTTAATGTACGGGGATCGCTGGGCGGCACGGACTTGGAGGGCCGAAAAGGCCTGTTTCCGGCTGTATATATATGATATGATATGATATGATACAGTGTCCAAGCATGCAGTGTCCGGGCCTGCAGTATCTGGGCCTACAGAGCTGTCCGGGCCTAATGCGGGACAAGGGCGGTCCCGTATGGGACAAACCAATTTAACCCAAAATACGGGATGTCCCGGCTAATACGGGACAGTTGGCAACCCTACTCCAGGTACACAATGATATGGCTGGCTTTTAATTGCCATCTGAAATGGCTTAGGAATTAAAGGAAAACCACTAGGCCTTATTCTAGTTACTGCATCTGGAAACAGCATAAACATGGGAGGTCCTCCACAGGAACATATGGGGCTGTGCCTACGTTTGGAGAAGTATCACATCAATGTAGCCACACAGCAGCCTAACAAAGAAGTACAGGTACTCACAGAAAAATGACTGACTCCATTACTTTCCAAGACTTGAAGGACCCAGCTGCCTCGAGCAGGTGGTGAGAGAAGGATTGAGTGTGAGGGATAACGCTACCTTGTCTTTTCCTTTCCAATCTATCTATTCCAGATATTCCATGATAGTATTGATAGGAGTGAGCACCACACAATCCCAATGGCGATAAAAATTCTACCTACGAACTGCGAACATTTTTCATCAGTTTTTGTGGCACTATTAACACGTTGAGTAGGATTAGTTTGGATTAGAGATACAGCATTGAAATAGGCCCTTCGGCCCACCTAGTCCACGTTGACAATTGATCTTCTATTCACACGAGTTCAATGATATCCCGCTTTTGTATCTACTCCTTACACACTAGGGGCAGTTTACAGAGCCCAATTAGACGACAAACCTGCCCATCTTTGGGATGTGGGAGGAAACCATTCTTCGGTGATGTGAGGCAATGGTTCTACAAGCTGCACCATTGATTCAGAATGGATCTGGTTTAAAACTGGGCGTCAACGAGGCACTGTAGGACATGCGAAGCAGTGCACAGGTGCTCCTCAGCTTATGATGGGGTTCCTTTCCGAGAAACCCATCGGAAACCGAAAACATCCCAAGTCGAAATGCATTGAATACACGTGATCACGTGGCCGGAAGCGAGCTGTGGCTCGCCACGGGTCGCTGCCGTTTGCATCATCGCAAAGTCGAAGCATCGTAAGTCGAAGCATCGTAAGGCGGGAGCATCTGTATTCGGATTCCACCACAATTTGTAATTTCATGACACAGCAAGGTGAATCTCACTCTCTCCTAACCACCAATGGTTGATGGGTGGTCAGCGTGGACTCAGTGGGCCGAAGGGTCTGTTTCCATTCTGTATGCATTGTGCATGGGAAATCGATTGAATGAGTATTTTGAAGAAGTGGCCAAAAAGATTGATGAAGGTAAAGCAGCATACGTTGTCTATGTGGATTTTAACCAGGCCTTTGACAGGGTACTGCATGGTAGACTGTTCTGCAAGGTGTTATATCACATGAAATTCAGGATGAGCTGGCCAATTGGATTTAAAAAATGACGTGAAGGTAGGAAAAAGGGTGTTTGCAGAGGGTTGCTTTAAAGACCGGAGGCTTGTAACGAGTGGTGGACTGCAGAGATTGATTCTGGGTCCATATTTGTTCTTTATTTATATTCATGATTTGGGTGTAATCTCGGTGGCATGTTTGGTAAGTTTGCAGGTGACGTTAAAATTGGTGGTACAGTGGAATGGTAGTTGTTTAACTCAGACAAATGTGAGGTGTTGCATTTTGATGACACAAACTAGGACAGGGCTTGGTAAGTGTTGTAGAACAGAGAGAACTAGGGATGCAGGTACATATTTCCGTGAAGAAGACGTCTGTTAGGCTTGCCTTCGTCACTCAACATATTGAGTACAGTAGTTGGGATGCCACATTACAGTTGTAATGGATGTTGCTCAGGCCACATTTGGAGTACTGTGCACAATTCTGGTCGCTCTGCTATGAGAAGTATGTCACTAAACTGGAAAGGGCGCAAAAAATGCCGCGGGAGTCTGCGGGATTTTAACGTCGCGAAGCCCGCGGTGTCTGGTGAGGAGGCCAACTCGGGAGCTCCACGCCGTGGAGAGTTTTAACCGCCCCGACACGGGAGTTTCGATCACCGTGACGGGGGCTTCGATCGTCGGCTGCGGGGGCTTTGATCGCCCCGACTGCGGGTGGTTCGACTGCCCCGACCGCGGGAGAACAAAGAGGAAGAAGGTTGAACTCTGTTGCCTTCCATCACAGTGAGGAATGTGGAATCCACTGTGATGGATGTTTATGTTAACTTTTATGTGGTTGTGTGCCTTGTTGCTTTTCACTAGAGTATAGCTGTGTGGTAATTCAAATTTCACTGGACCTTAATTGGTACATGTGACAATAAACTGACCTTGAAACCTTGAAAATGGCAAGGATGCTAAAAGGTCTGGAGGGTTTGAGTTATAAGGAAAGTCTGGATAGGTTGGGTCATTTCCCCCTGGACCACAGAAGGCGAGGGGTGACTTTATAAAGGTAAATAGAACCACGAAGGGTCATAAAAAAAGATGCATAACAATATTTTCTCCAGGTAGAGAAGTATAAAGCTCGAGGGCACAGGTTTGTGAGAGGGGAATGATTTAATAGGGACCTGAGGAGCACCTTTTTCACACAAAAGGTGATGGGTATGTGGAACAAGCAGCCAAGGCAAATGCTAAGGACATCTTTTAACATTTAAAAGATACTTTGACGGGTACATCGATAGGAGTGGTTTCGGGGGTGGGGTATGCACAGGCATAGGCGTGGGAATAGCATAGTTAGACAACTTAGTTGTCATGGATGAAAAATCTATAACTCTATGAGACCTTTCACACAAATGCAGTGGGCTCTGGGACAAGTCAGAGTAATCTGTGGTTCCAGCCACATCAAAGTCTACCCATCATCAACAAGCCACAAATCGGGATGATGGTGGAAATCTGCCAACTTGCCTGGATGAGGCAACAATATTTGAGATAATCACATAATCAAAAACAAAGTTACCTGCAAGAATGGCACCACGCTCTTATTTAGGAGATCACGGTGGCACAGCTGTGGAGTTGCTACCTTACAGCTCCAGAGACCCGGGTTTGATCCTGACTACGGGTGCTGCCTGTAAAGAGTTTGCACGTTCTCCCTGCGACTGTGTGGATTTACTTTTGGTTCTCTAAGTTTCCTCCCATACTCCAAAGACATGCAGGTTTGTGGGTTAATTGGCTTCTGTAAATTGTCCATAGTGTGTGGGGTAATGGCTGGTCGGTGTGGACCTAGTGGGCCGAAAGGCTTGTTACTCTAAAGACTAAATCTGCTGTAGGAATTTAATCCCTTTGTCACTGGCTCGTGTTTTTAGAGTTTTCCATCTACTAAATGTACGGCAGCAACGAACCAAGGCTTCTACAACAGCTTTGGATTCTCATCAACAGATATCAGTTCTTCGTTCATCATCATTGTATCTAAATATAGGAACTCCCTCCCAAATTGCACTCTGTGACCACCATCACTATAAAGACTGCAGTGGCCCAAAAATCCTCACACTATCCATTTCACGAGGACAATCTAGAATGACCAATAATGTTGGTCTTGTCTGCCACACACACATGTCAGATGAGGGAACCACAATGAAAGGCCTGGGTGTGAGGAATGTTTTTGATTATAATTAACTGATTATAATCAGTTAATCTACCTTCTTCTTGCGTTTAAGGTAGCAGAAGTTATGTAACGCCCTCCAGGCGCTGTAGCCAGTGCAATGTGCTGTTGTCGAGGGCCGTGAGGTCTACCCCTCCACCAGGGGGACGGAGGACAGCGCAGTTGAAAATGCCGTGCTGCGCTGTTTGCTGGTCTGCTCCACACACGCAGGCTTCTGATGGACGCAACCCCCAACGATGTACGTTGGCGTTGAACCGGCCGACCCCTGTGCGGAGCCGGTTCAGGGCGACCCACTCTTTGCGGGGCAAATGGTAGTGTTAATGTGCGGGGATCGCTGGTCGGAGCGGACTCGGTGTGCCGAAGGGCCTGTTTCCACACTGTACCTCTAAACACCAAACTAAACGAAATAAAAATTCTACGCCTCCCATTTTAATGAGTCTGGTACAAAATTATAGAAAACTGATATGTGCTTTTACTGATTGCAGTCAGACCATGACATTTAAGATACAGTTTCTCCCCTAAAAATGAACAATTTGCGATTCTGCCTTTGAGGCAATGCAGTCCACTTGCTTGCTTGCTTGCCTTTTCTGACTGTGAGCAAACCACTTCATTTTTTCACATTCACCATGTTGCAGCAGAATTCATTATGTTTGATTTCATTGCAATGCAAAAAGGTGAGCAGCTTCTCTAGATCAACTTCAGGGAAAGATAAATGATTTAATGAGCCATTTGAGATAATCTAATCTTCATGGTCTAGTTATACACAGAGCAGTGTGATCACTAAAAACAAACTGCCCTTTTTCAGGATGAATGTTCCAAGACCAAATTCCCCCCAAAAAATCTATTGCATCCTTCATCAACCACTAGTCTTGTACCAGGTTGACAGAAATTTAATTCAAGTCAGCTCTTGAAAATAATTATTGTATTTTGAGAGCAGTAATCATTGGTTTGGACATGATTGAATGTGTCCATGCCTATTGACTTTTTCTATGATTTATAGGTATGTTTAGTCGATATTCCCATCTAAATTGTATAATTAATTATAAGTGTAGCTGTCAACTCAGAGGATGGAATGCACTGATGAGTATTTGGGAAGATTAAATTTTCCTTTGCCATACAAATGTAGAATTGGGAATTTCACAGGTCTGCTGCTGGATAAAGTTGTTCACGGTGCCTGCTTATTTAGTCTCTGAGTTGCTGCATGCTGAAGTGCCATTGATTTTCAGGCTTTATCTGTGTGATGTGTCTCCAGTAACACTGGAATCTATTTAAATTGAACAATCACTGAAAAACTTTTTTGTCAGTAAACTGCTCTGTCATTGTCCTCTTAGTCTCTCCCACACACAGTCCACTAAACCACAATCTTATCCTTGCAGCACTTTATTAAGTGTACAATTTTTTTTAAAACAACCCTTTCGGAAATTGTTTTGTTTATAAAGATGCCTTCCAATTAATTGTATATGATATTGCTTTCGAATAAGGTTCGCTTTCTATCATCTGGTTTTGTTTTTTTGTCACGCAAAGGATGCGAGAATGAGATTTTCCAAAGTTACATTTTAAAATAGGTAACCCCAGAACTTGCTGTTTAAGGTTCTCTCGAGTTTTAATTCTTTTAGCAACAGAAAGGGTAGAAGTAAATTCCTGGAAAATGTGTGTTTTAGTTTGGGAATATTCCAGTGTAATGATGACATGCTTCTTGAAACTAGGTCATGAGGTCATTAGTGATAGGAGCAGAATTAGGCTATTCGGCCCATCAAGTCTACTCCGCCATTCAATCGTGGCTGATCTATCTCTCCCTCCTAACCCCATTCTCCTGCCTTCTCCCCATAAACCCTGACACTCAATAGACAATAGACATTAGACAATAGGTGCAGGAGTAGGCCATTCAGCCCTTCGAGCCAGCACCGCCATTCAATGCGATCATGGCTGATCACTCTCAATCAGTACCCCGTTCCTGCCTTTTCCCCATACCCCCTCACTCCGCTATCCTTAAGAACTCTATCAAGCTCTCTCTTGAAAGCATCCAACGAACTGGCCTCCACTGCCTTCTGAGGCAGAGAATTCCACACCTTCACCACCCTCTGACTGAAAAAGTTCTTCCTCATCTCCGTTCTAAATGGCCTACCCCTTATTCTTAAACTGTGGCCCCTTGTTCTGGACTCCCCCAACATTGGGAACATGTTATCTGCCTCTAATGTGTCCAATCCCCTAATTATCTTATATGTTTCAATAAGATCCCCCCCTCATCCTTCTAAATTCCAGTGTATACAAGCCCAATCGCTCCAGCCTTTCCACATACGACAGTCCCGCCATTCCGGGAATTAACCTAGTGAACCTACGCTGCACGCCCTCCATAGCAAGAATATCCTTCCTCAAATTTGGAGACCAAAACTGCACACAGTACTCCAGGTGCGGTCTCACCAGGGCCCGGTACAACTGTAGAAGGACCTCTTTGCTTCTATACTCAACTCCTCTTGTTACGAAGGCCAACATTCCATTGGCTTTCTTCACTGCCTGCTGTACCTGCATGCTTCCTTTCATTGACTGATGCACTAGGACACCCAGATCTCGTTGAACTCCCCCTCCTCCTAACTTGACACCATTCAGATAATAATCTGCCTTTCTATTCTTACTTCCAAAGTGAATAACCTCACACTTATCTACATTAAACTGCATCTGCCATGTATCCGCCCACTCACACAACCTGTCCAAGTCACCCTGCAGCCTTATTGCATCTTCCTCACAATTCACACTACCCCCCAACTTAGTATCATCTGCAAATTTGCTAATGGTACTTTTAATCCCTTCGTCTAAGTCATTAATGTATATCGTAAATAGCTGGGGTCTCAGCACCGAACCTTGCGGTACCCCACTGGTCACTGCCTGCCATTCCGAAAGGGACCCATTTATCCCCACTCTTTGCTTTCTGTCTGTCAACCAATTTTCTATCCATGTCAGTACCCTACCCCCAATACCATGTGCCCTAATTTTGCCCACTAATCTCCTATGTGGGACCTTGTCGAAGGCTTTCTGAAAGTCGAGGTACACCACATCCACTGACTCAATTTTCCTAGTTACATCCTCAAAAAATTCCAGTAGATTTGTCAAGCATGATTTCCCCTTCGTAAATCCATGCTGACTCGGAATGATCCCGTTACTGCTATCCAAATGCTCAGCAATTTCGTCTTTTATAATTGACTCCAGCATCTTCCCCACCACTGATGTCAGACTAACTGGTCTATAATTACCCGTTTTCTCTCTCCCTCCTTTCTTAAAAAGTGGGATAACATTTGCTATCCTCCAATCCACAGGAACTGATCCTGAATCTATAGAACATTGAAAAATGATCTCCAATGCTTCCACTATTTCTAGAGCCACCTCCTTAAGTACTCTGGGATGCAGACCATCAGGCCCTGGGGATTTATCAGCCATCAGTCCCATCAGTCTACCCAAAACCATTTCCTGCCTAATGTGGATTTCCTTCAGTTCCTCCATCACCCTAGGTTCTCCGGCCCCTAGAACATTTGGGAGATTGTGTGTATCTTCCTCAGTGAAGACAGATTCAAAGTAACGGTTTAACTCGTCTGCCATTTCTTTGTTCCCCATAATAAATTCCCCTGCTTCTGTCTTCAAGGGACCCACATTTGCCTTGACTATTTTTTTCCTCTTCACGTACCTAAAAAAACTTTTGCTATCCTCCTTTATGTTATTGGCTAGTTTACCCTCGTACCTCATCTTTTCTCCCCGTATTGCCTTTTTAGTTAACTTTTGTTGCTCTTTAAAAGAATCCCAATCCTCTGTCTTCCCACTCTTCTTTGCTCGTACTAATCAAGAATCTATCTATCTCTGCCTTAAAAATATCCATTGACTTGGCCTCCACAGCCTTCTGTGGCAAAGAACACACACAGATTCATGACCCTAACATTTAAAATTTTACAATGCCATAATAAATTGTTACATATATGCCCATATATGTATTCATCTCACGAAAGCCCCCAGGTGTACATAATTGCATCATTTTGAGATGATGCAACTCAAAGACCCCATGCTCAATGAGCAAAACGTAAATGTCTTTTGCTTTTATCATTGTTTAAAATTCAAGTTTGAGTAGCCTAATCTTATTTCATCAGTTCTCAGTAATTTATTTCAGCTGGTTAACAATTAGTACAGCAAACTTTTCTAATGTTCTTAAAGAGCGGATCCATCTTTGTAATGCCACGGAGATAACAACAATCAATGGCACAGCAGCTATTACTGTTAAGAAGGGAAGGAACTATGTAAGCGCAGGTCAAACTGGAGTTGCAGTTTTTCACGAGGCTCTTTCTGGTGTGTCCAGGTACCTGAAATGTGAATTTTCTCCTCGGTTTTAAGCCAAATGCAATGCTAGCGGTTAATAAAATAAGTCATCAGACAAACCTAGTCCTAATGACTTCTGACGGATCGCAGCAAACTTCAAAACCTGCACTTGGGGAGCTCACTGACTAATGTTTTATTCACAAAATGCTGGAGTAACTCAGCAGGTCAGGCAGCATCTCGGGAGACAAGGAATGGGTGACGTTTCGGGTCGAGACCCTTCTTCAGACTGATGTCAGGGGGCCGGGACAAAGGAAGGATATAGGTGGAGACAGGAAGATAGAGGGAGATCTGGGAAGGAGGAGGGGAAGGGAGGGACAGAGGAACTATCTAAAGTTGGAGAAGTCGACGTTCATACCACTGGGCTGCAAACTGCCCAGGCGAAATATGAGGTGCTGTTCCTCCAATTTCCGGTGGGCCTCACTATGGCACTGGAGGAGGCCCATGACAGAAAAGTCAGACTGGGAATGGGAGGGGGAGTTAAAGAGCTCGGCCACCGGGAGATCAGTTTTGTTAATGCGGACCGAGCGCAGGTGTTCAGCGAAGCGATCGCCGAGCCTGCGCTTGGTTTCGCCGATGTAAATAAGTTGACATCTAGAGCAGCGGATGCAATAGATGAGGTTGGAGGAGGTGCAGGTGAACCTTTGTCTCACCTGGAAAGACTGTTTGGGTCCTTGGATGGAGTTGAGGGGGAGGTAAAAGGACAGGTGTTGCATCTCGCGCGGTTGCAGGGGAAAGTGCCCGGGGTTGGGGTGGTTTGGGTAGGAAGGGACGAGTGGACCAGGGAGTTACGGAGGGAACGGTCTCTGCGGAACGCAGAGAGGGGAGGGGATGGGAAGATATGGCCAGTGGTGGGGTCCCGTTGTAGGTGACGGAAATGTTGGTGGATGATATGTTTGATCCGCTGGCTGGTGGGGTGGAAGGTGAGAACGAGGGGGATTCTGTCCTTGTTGCGAGTGGGGGGAGGGGGAGCAAGAGCGGAGCTGCGGGATGTAGAAGAGACCCTAGTGAGAGCACTGACTAATGTATTGTTAACAAAATGCATGTGTCGCCAGTTCACAGAAGCAGGAATTAACATCATAAATGTCCATGCCGATTTCTTAGAATCTGAGTTAATGGCAGACCAATATAAATGATTTAACTGTGTTTATTCACGGGAACTGAAGAACTTAATATCATACACAACATTTCAAGGAATACCTGGCTTCCTTATTACTTGTTATTAGTGCTGGTGTATTTAATGCATAGACTTGGAACAAACCGTGCGGAACGGTGGCGCAGCGGTAGAGTTGCTGCCTTAGAGCGAATGCAGCGCCGGAGACTCAGGTTCGATCCCGACAACGGGCGCCGCCTGTACGGAGTTTGTACGTTCTCCCCGTGACCTGCGTGGGTTTTCTCCGAGATCTTTGGTTTCCTCCCACACTCCAAAGACGTACAGGTATGTAGGTTAATTGACTGGGTAAATGTAAAAATTGTCCCTAGTGTGTGTAGGGTAGTGTTAGTGTGTGGGGATCGCTGGGCGGCGCGGACTCGGTGGGCCGAAGGGCCTGTTTCTGCGCTGTATCTCTAAATCTAAATCTAAATCTAAGGGACAATGCAAGATATTTTCAATTGATAAAAAACTTTCATTCGCAGACATCTGTGCCAGACTATTTCGAAAATGCTAGTCACATTTTACCCTTCCTTCAAATATCATTTAATGTTTGCATCTGCAGTGCCTCTGCTGGAATGCTGCTGATGAGTTTGACAAATGTAAGTAGCATCACCTCTTGATCTGGCTCACTGCAGGCTTGGTCTTTGGCTACTGAAGAGTAATAGCTGCTGTTCTGCTGACTGTGGTAATCCAGAATGTGCCAAAGAGCAATTAGCAATTCAGGAACAGTGGGGAAGTTTGTGAAATCCTGTCCAACGACTGTGCCGATGATCTTGCTGCATTTCACATCACCAGCATGTCATTTCTTTGGTTAATATGTCCTTTCATTCTTCTTCAAACTTGGAATGAAGAAAGTCGCTGAATGAACACTGATACTTAAATGGGCGGCACGGTGGCGCAACGGTAGAGTTGCTGCTTTATAGCGAATGCAGCGCCGGAGACTCAGGTTCGATCCTGACTACGGGTGCTGTACTGTAAGGAGTTTGTACATTCTCCCCGTGACCTGCGTGGGTTTTCTCCGAGATCTTCGGTTTCCTCCCACACTCCAAAGACGTACAGTTAATTGACTGTGTAAATGTAAAAAAAATATTAAAAAATCGTCCCTAGTGTGTGTAGGATAGTGTTAATGTGCGGGGAGCGCTGGGCGGCGCGGACTTGGTGGGCCGAAAAGGCCTGTTTCCGCGCTGTATCTGAAATATGAAATATGAAATAATAAATCTCAGATTAGTATGAAGGTAATTACCCACCATGTGTCATTTAAGAAAGTGCCTCCTCACCATTCACAAGGAACCTCCTACATAGTTATGAGATGAAAATGTTGATGAATGGATAATGTTAGTGTGACCCATAATGACGTGAGTGGGGCAGAGAGTCCATGATCGAGCATGCTGCCCAAATGGTCTGCCCTTGTTGCCCACCATGCCATCTTCTACTTGGCCAGAGTCCTGGCAAAACTGGCTCTCCGCACCTGAATGTAGACCTCCCAAACGTTGTGGATACGAGTAGTCTCAGGTGGCCTGAACCACCCTGATAGTTTGAACAACAGCTTTTCACTGTACCTCGGTACATGTGGCAATAAATTAAACTGGGGTCAGAAGTCTTTAGGAAACAGACAGACTTTAAAATAGCTCTAGTAGACATAATTAATTCCCCCAAAAAATGTATTTAAAAAATAATTAATATCACTTTAAAATGCTATCAATTAATATATACCATTCCGAATCATAAAATAAAGTCAAATAAGTAAAACATTTTTGTACACGATCCTTTTCAATTAGGGTTGACTGGATGCCCTGGGGAGTGTTGTAAAACAGAGAGACCGAGAGTTACATCGTTCCATGAAAGTGGTAACACAGGTGGACAGAGCAGTGAGGAAGGGATCTGAAACACTTGCTTCTTCAATGTCAGGTTAAGAGCACAGGAGTTGGAACAGCTAAACAAAATGTCCTCAAGCCATATCATGCTTACCGCTGCTATTGGAAGGATGTCAATGAACTAGAAATGGTGTTGATTCAAATGAAAAGAACATAGAGGAAGTTTAGATTTTAAAAAATAGATTTAGAGATACAGCGCGGAAACAGGCCCTTCGGCCCACCGCGCCGCCCAGCGATCCCCGCACATTAACACTATCCTACACACACTAGGGACAATTTTTACATTTACCCAGTCAATTAACCTACATACCTGTACGTATTTGGAGTGTGGGAGGAAACCGAAGATCTCGGAGAAAACCCACGCAGGTCACGGGGAGAACGTACAAACTCCATACAGATGGCGCCCGTAGTCAGGATCGAACCTGAGTCTCCGGCGCTGCATTCGCTGTAAGGCAGCAACTCTACCGCTGCGCCACTGTGCCATTAAGTTAATTGAACTTTATTACCTTCCATCACAGTGAGGAATGTGGAACCGGCTGTGGTGGATGTTTATGTTAAATTTTATTTTATGTGGATGTGTGTCTTGTTGCTTTTTAATTAGTATGGCTGTATGGTAACTCAAATTCCACTGTACCTCAATTGGTACATATGACAATTAATTTGAATCTTGAATCTTGGTGTAAAACAATTTCTAAGGATGTGGCTGGATCTGGAGGGGTTGAGTTACAGGGAGACGTTGGAGAGGCTGGATCTTTTGCCCTGGTGTCGGAGGCTGAGGCCTGACCTTGTTGAGGTTCATAAAATCATGAGGGGCATAGATAATGTGAATCGCCACGGGGTAGGGGAGTCTAAAACTAGAGGACATAGGGTTAAGGTGAGAGGGGAAAGATTTTAAAATGATCTGGGGGGGGGGGACTATTTCACACAGAGGGTGGTCCATAAATGGAACGAGCTGTCAGAGGTAATGGTAGAGGCAGGTATAATTACAACATTTAAAAGATGTTTGGACAGGTTAAGTTTAGAGGAATGGGGGCAGGTGCAGGCAAGTGAGACTAGCTCAGTTAGGTACATTGGTCAACATGGATGAGTTGGGCTGAATGGTCTGTTTCTGTGCTGTATAGCTCTTTGACCGTGACAGTGGATTAAGTTAATGCTGCATAAAATGATTTAAATTGCTGACCGGTGATTGCTGAGGAACCTGTGAACAAAACTAGTTAGATGTAGAATTTTTAATTTTTTTATTTTTTACTGACTTTGGCTTCAAGTGTGAGATTCTTAAAGCTCCCAGTAGTGTACTCATGATCTTGAGGCTTGAATCCTCACATTGAGTATGATGGTTAGACCAGTTTGTCTTGGTGGCAGTCAACATCTTGTCTGGCTGGCAGTCTACATCTTGAAACTTGCAGGTGTAGCAAATGGTTCCGATGCTTTCACAACACCAAGGATTGGTCTACAGTAGAGGGTGAATGTTTATCGATGAGAAGTTGAAGCAGAGAATAGCCTTTAATCCCCTCATGCATACTTTGCCATTCAATGAGATCCCCTTCTTCTTTCATGTCCATCATCTATGTTTCCAATGTTGACATCGCTGTCACCGTCCCTCCTGAAGAGGGCGCAAGCTTCCGGCGACAATCAGTGGGAGCCATCACTTGTACAGTAGATGATGGTGGTAGCAGAATTAGCTCAGGACACTTCCAGTTTCCAGACCCACGACGTGGACACTTCTGCTACGTTCAATAAGATGAAGGCTGGTCTCTTGCATCGCTAGCACTTTCCTGCACCATCTTCATGTCCCCTAATTCCCTTAATTTCCAACAAAATTGAGAATTCTCTGTCGTGAATACAATCAGCAACTGAGTCTCCATCTTTGTTGAAGAAGTCAAAAGCTTCACTACCTCCTCTCCAAGGAAACTCTTTCTCATCCAGGTCCTGAAGAGCTCACCCTTTTATTTTGAGTCTGCAATTTCTAGTTCCAGAGACCCAGCTAGTGTTCACATCAATCCACGTTTACCCTGTCAACACAGGCTGCTCCATGACCATCCGAACTCCAAAGAATGCGCTACAAATTACTGTGAGTTCTACCTCCAGTAATTATCTGCTGATAAAGACTTTCTGCTGATGCCTCACATCTGATACAGACAACAGTCCATGCTGAAGATATTGATGTAAGAGGTCACAACACATGATTCAGCAGGAGGTAAAGACATTCCTATCAGTGAAGAACCTACCCTCTTAAAATGCCCCATCCCATTTCTGATCAACAATGTTTGACTTTGGCAGTATTTAGCTGTCCATCCCAACTATCCCTTTTAAGAAGAAGGGTCTCGAAGAGTCTGAAGAAAGGGGTCTCAACCCGAAACGTCACCCATTCTTTCTCTCCAGAGATGCTGCCTGCCCTGCTAAGTTACTCCAGCATTTTGTGTCTATCTTCGATTTAAACCAACACCTGCAGTTCCTTCCTACACATCCCTTTTAACCAGGGGCTTAAGTGCAGCTCGAATGTTTACGTTATTGTTTTGATGTCAAACGTTGCGCTCTGAAGCTAGACTGGGGCACTCACTGCCAACCAGCGCCACCATCCCCCGTGCCCACAGTGTGGTAACTGGGAGTTCACAGTGGTTTAATAGCACACATTGTTTGGAAGTGGACGTCATCACTGATATACGAGGCATTCTGCAGGAGAATAGGGCGGCACGGTGGCGCAGCGGTAGAGTTGCTGCCTTACAGCGAATGCAGCGCCGGAGACTCAGGTTCGATCCTGACTACGGACGCCGTCTGTACGGAGTTTGTACGTTCTCCCCGTGACCTGCGTGGGTTTTCTCCGAGATCTCCGGTTTCCTCCCACACTCCAAAGACGCACAGGTATGTAGGTTAATTGACTGGGTAAATGTAAAAAAATTGTCCCTAGTGTGTGTAGGGTAGTGTTAATGTGCAGGGATCACTGGGCGGCGCGGACTCGGTGGGCCGAAGGGCCTGTTTCCGCGCTGTATCTCTAAATCTAAAAAAATCTAAAAAAAATATTTGGCTGTGCTTTTGTGTTGTGCTGCTCTCCCCATCAAGGTCAAAGTCAATGTCCAATCATTCATTCAGTCACTTAGGGCCGGCACGGTGGCACAGCAGTAGAGTTGCTGCCTTACAGCAAATGCAGCGCTGAGGATCCGGGTTCGATCCTGACTACGGGTGTTGTCTACGGAGTTTGTACGTTCTTCCCTTAACCTGCGTGGGTTTTCTCTGAGATCTTCGGTTTCCTCCCACACTCCAAAGACGTGACGTACAGGTTTGTAGGTTAATTGGCTTGGTAAATGTAAAAACTGTCCCTAGTGGGTGTAGGATAGTGTTACTGTGTGGGGATCGCTGGTCGGCGCGGACCCGGTGGGCCAAAGGGCCTGTTTCCGCGCTGAATTTCTAAACTAAACTATCCCGAACTTCGTTGCTATAGGACTGTTGCAAAGGGCCACAGCATGTCCCTGCCATGTGTGACAGATTGCTGCTCTCTGCAACATCACAGAAGGCACCCAATCGCTATGTTGCACCTCCTCCAACCTCATCTGCTGTTGTACAAGGTATGGACTCTATGACATCGGGGAGACCAAACGTAGACTAGGCGATCGTTTCGCTGAACACCCGGCAGTATGAATATTGATTTCTCTATCTTCAAGTAACCCTTGTATCCCCTCTCTCTCCATCCTTCCCCCACCCAAGTTGTTGGACTAGCTTCATAGCCGTCTTGTTGAGTTTCATTGTCTGTAACTCGTTTTCACCGAGGCCACAGCTAATAATGGCCTGGTTCCTTTATCATCGTTATATTTTGCATGTCTTTTATTAATTTGTTCTATATCTCTCTATACCACCGTCTTCTCGTTTCCCTTTCTCCCGGCTCTCAGTTTGAAGAAGGGTCTCGACCCGAAACGTCACCTATTCCTTTTCTCCAGAGATGCTGCCTGACCCGCTGAGTTATTCCAACTTTTTGTGTCCATCTCCAGTTTAAACTAGCATCTGCAGTTCCTTCCTGCACACTAAGTTGCCCGTTTTTATCGCGAGCACACTGAAGGCATTGGGATTTGAGAGCATCACTGAATCCCTCTCGTCCCTGACTGCATGTGCACACAGGCCCCCTCCATCATAACCCAGCCCTGTCCACCACAGGAAAGGTTTCCACTCCCCTGGTGTGCAGGTGCTGTGCAGTATGAGAAGAAAGCCGTGATGGTCCATGCCACATGTCTAAGCAGTGGGCTCGGTATCTTCATCCTCAGGGAAATTAATTGTTAGACTATTCCTCTGACCACCATTATCCCTTTTGGACAAAAGCCACCTTCTTTTCCCCCCTGACTCCTAACACTAGTGTGGTCTCCGGCCTCACTGCTCATGGCTTTACCTGAGTCACGTACGTGCGAGGATTGTAGTGGGGAGTGCCCGTTGACTTAATGAAAGAGAGTCAGCTGTCTATATTACTGAGGGCTTGGAATATAACTCATCTATAACTCATCCGTGCAGTACAGATACAGGAGTTTCATCACAGTATGCATCATGCTGCATAAACTGGGGAACGCATCAGTTTACCGCTTGGGAGGTGCAGCGTTTACACCCTGCATGATGCCGACCGAAGAACAGCAGGAGTTAAAGAAGCTGCATGATTTAGAAGGACAGCAGGCCACACCGGCAAGGCATTGACAGCCTCACCTCCCAGCAGAGGAGTAAGACAGTGAGTGACTGCCTGGGCTACAATGAATGGCTCTCTGAATGAGGGACACTTTCCATAAGGATAAATATAACACGCAGTGCAGACGATGACCCCTCTTCAGAGTCCACTCTGTAACATTGATAATCAGCTGAGAGAGCCCAGGTGAGAAATAATAATCTCTCTCGTCCTCCTTTACCGGGCCACTTGCGCTGATCATAAAACATTAAAGAATGAATCCTAGATCCAATTACTGAAATGGCTTGCTCCAACTATTTTCAGTGGTTTACAGCTCACCCTGACATATCTTGCCAGGACTTAAAATGTATTTCTCTATTGATTGAATGGGCGGTGGGTCTCAGATGTGGAGGAGGTAGCTGGAGCCCCCTCCTGGCAATGCTTTTCCCACAGTGGACCTGGCCAGTGTCCTTGGATCACCGGACCTTTCCTCCTGTTACCTATTACACCGCAGTCTTTTTTTTAAGCACTTTCATGTCCCTTTGAGCACAAGAGCCATTATTTTTTAGTCTTCCCCCCTTCCCACTGCAAAACTAGCTGCTAAAGAACTCATTGAGTCAAGCAGCATCTGTAGAGGCTAAGGAATGGAGGACTTTCAGGGGTCGAGAGAGGACTCAAGAAGGGTCTCGACCCGAAACGTCACCCATTCCCTCTCTCCAGAGATGGTGTCCGAGTTACTCCAGCATTTTGTGTCTGTGTTTGGGGTCAAGACGTACAGGTATGTAGGTTAATTGACTGGGTAAATGTAAAAATTGTCCCTAGTGTGTGTAGGATAGTGTTAACATATATAACATATAACAACTACAGCATGGAAACAGGCCTGTCCGGCCCTACCAGTCCACGCCGACCATTCTCCCTGACCTAGTCTCATCTACCTGCACTCAGACCATAACCCTCCAATCCCCTCCTATCCATATACCTATCCAATTTACTCTTAAATAATAAAATCGAGCCAGCCTCCACCACTTCCACCGGAAGCCCATTCCATACAGCCACAACCCTCTGAGTAAAGAAGTTCCCCCTCATGTTACCCCTAAACCTTTGTCCCTCAATTCTGAAGCTATGTCCCCTTGTTGGAATCTTCCCCACTCTCAAAGGGAAAAGCCTACCCACGTCAACTCTGTCCGTCCCTCTCAAAATTTTAAAAACCTCTATCAAGTCCCCCCTCAACCTTCTACGCTCCAAAGAATAAAGACCCAACCTGTTCAACCTCTCTCTGTAGCCTAAGTGCTGAAACCCAGGCAACATTCTAGTAAATCTCCTCTGTACCCTCTCCATTTTGTCGACATCCTTCCTATAATTTGGCGACCAGAACTGCACACCATACTCCAGATTTGGCCTCACCAATGCCCTGTACAATTTCAACATTACATCCCAACTTCTATACTCGATGCTCTGATTTATAAAGGCAATGTGCGGGGATCGCTGGGCGGCGCGGACTCGGTGGGCCGAAGGGCCTGTTTCCGCGCTGTATCTCTAAATCTAAATCTAAATCTAAAGGCCCTGACTCAGGACAAGCCTCGAGATGCCCAGCCTGATTTTAACCCCTGCTAAGCAATCCTCTAGCCGGCTTATAGCTGCAGTCATACTGCACCAGAATTGAAATACGTTTAAAATGCAGATGTGGGAAACTGCTTTTTTTGTCCGAAGTTAATAAGCCATTCAGAATTTTCAAAAGACAATTGTTCGACAGAATGCTTTGGATGGAGTTCATAAGTCCATGTTTGATAAAGCAGTGGAAATATTTGAACAATGTTGCCGTGTTGCAAACTGAAAGGCCACACCGGTGTGGTTCCTGCCTCCAAATGCAAAGGTGGGAGAACTGGTCACCCTTGCAGGTGGTTCAGGTGACTGCTTTCCTGCAGATAATTAATGAGTACAAGTAGCTGCTAATTTTGCATTTCAGGGATGATTTATGAGGTGGCATGGGATAGAGGGACATAATCTAATTTAGATCAAAACCTCTGCCACCCATACAATGGTATCTGCACAGCTGTGAGATGAGAGATGATTAATGGGCAGTAGTGTAAACATGCTGTAGTCATAAAAGGTGTTATTTTGATGACATACTTGTCAGAATAGGAAATGGCACTTACAAAGAGTGATGGTCAGTAGCAGAACAGATTATTATGAGCTTTCAGTCACTTATTCACTTGCAACCCAGGTTGAGTACAAATATTGAGGCAAAGATAATGCTGTTTGTAACAATTTGAATAGCTGTTTGTTTAAAAGCTGCTAATAGCTGCATGATCAAACCTCGGGCTTCAGTAAAAGTTAAAGAGAATGTATCACAACTCTTTTAATGGGAGAATAATGCACAAGAGCTGTATTATCGGTAGAAAATGAATGTCATTAGTTTCAGACTGGTGAGATTGTATTCACTTCAGGCCATCGCAAACGAAATTGAATGTTATCCTCCAATCTAGCTCCACAAATAGTGAGAACGACCCAGTCTTCTTCCACCACCAGCCCACCACCCCTTCTCAGTAACCACAATCCACTACAGCATGCACCCCCACCCCCACCCCCCCCCCCCCCCCCCCCCCACTCGTGTTTTACGAGTCTTGCATACAATTCTGAATTGCAGGCATGAATGTTCGTTTACAGTTTAAACCTATTGAAGATTGTGCCTGCCCCGGCAGATTAGCTGCTATTCATTAACAAATGGACTTTGAGGAGATTGATAATTTGAGACTCAAATAGGTTTTCGCTAATGTGTAGGAAGGAACTACAGATGCTGGTTTACACCGAAGATAGACACAAAATGCCGGAGTAACTCAGCGGGACAGGCAGCATCTCTGGAGAGAAGGAATGGGTGACATTTTGGGTCGAGACCCTTCTTCAGACTCAAATGTCACCCATTCCTTCTCTCCAGAGATGCTGCCTGTCCCGCTGAGTTACTCTGGCATTTTGTGTCTATCTTAGGTTTGTGCTAACCCTGTTTTAATATCAAACCTAGCATTGGTTGTAGTACTGTTGTCGGTAAGACTATCGGGGTAGATTAAATGAAAAATAATGATGGGAAATGAATGAAAGGAATATTTGGGAGTGGCACTTTTGTGATCAAGCAATAACATCTAAAAATAAATATTATAATAAGGTCAACTGCACTGAACTGTCAGTGAAATGTTGACTGGCAAATTTCTAGTTTGAGTTACTCCAGCTTTTTATGTCTATCTTCTAGCAAATAACAAGTTTGTTCAATAAACGGCTAATGCACACATAGATTAAGAAGTACCCGGGTCCACGTCTAAATTGTCAGCTGGTCTCGAACAGTGCATGATAATTGCCTTCTGTCTTTGTTGGATGGCAAGGAGGAAATCAGCCAGGATTTTTCCTGGGAACAATCCTGGATTCGGTCTGGTCAGAAAACCTGCCAACACTGAGAAAGTATCTGTGGTCAGATAACAAGATGTTATCAAGAAGAAAAGAGCTTCTGGAGACAAGAAAAGGAGAGGCATTTGAAAAAAATGAAAACTATATATATATATATGTGTGTGTGTGTGTGTGTGTGTGTGTGTGTGTGTGTGTGTGTGTGTGTGTGTGTGTGTGTGTGTGTGTGTGTGTGTGTGTGTGTGTGTAGTTTTCATTTATATATATACCCATTCTATATAGATAATATATATAAATATAGTTCCATAATTATGAAGTGCTATGAATTGATTTTTTGTTAATCAATTTCTTTGCAGCTTTTAGAATTTGACAGGGAGTTTTCGGTATTTAAAGACAAGTTGAGTGAACAAGAGATTGCATTTCCACCCAGGTACTAAATTTATCTTTTCTTTATCCTGTTGCAAACATTTAAACAAATGCAATGTCCTGCATGAAATGGAAAAAAGAACCCTGAATATTTAAAGTGTATAGTTTTCTTTACAATGATGTGGTAGGTGGGTCTGTCCTTATCATCATCCTTTGCAAATGGTTTATTGGGACCAGAAATGATTAACAGGGCCACTGGCTCCCAAAGAAAACGGGGAGAAAGTGCTTTTGTGTTGTGACTTGACCTTTGACTGTGCATGTCATTTTAAATCCTGTGCGTTATTAAGGCTCTGTTGTTTTTTTTTAATCTTGCTCTCATCTTAAGGGATTTTGAAAATATGTACATGCATGTATTTCAGTAACTATTACTCGTTAACATTGAAGTATGGTGTCATATATTTCAGATGCTGAAATTAATTGGATATAATACTGAGTACTTGTATAGTGTATGTCATAAGTATAGATAACTCTAGTTTCCTGACATAGCTACAAAAAACTAAAATGACAAAACCTCAACAGCAACATCAATTAATAATGAAAACATTCAATTTTGAATGCATAGGAATTTGCTACAAAGCAAGTCTAGAGCAATGCCTTTTGTCATTTACTGAGCCATTTAGGTTTATGTTTTCCATATGGCTAGATTTTGCCTGATACACACCACTACCAATGCTCACTTGCCCGATACACAAGACTGCCAATGCTCGCTGCCTCTCCCAAGGTTTTTCTGTAGCTGCATTATCTGTTATGTTTTCATGGTATCGGCACGGTGGCGCAGTGGTAGAGTTGCTGCCTTACAGCGAATGCAGACTCAGGTTCGATCCTGACTACGGGCGCCGTCTGTACGGAGTTTGTACGTTCTCCCCGTGACCAGCATGGGTTTTCTCCGAGATCTTCGGTTTCCTCCCACACTCCAAAGACGTACAGGTACGTAGGTTAATTGGATGGGCAAATGTAAAAATTGTCCCTAGTGTGTGTAGGATAGTGTTAGTGTGCGGGGATCGCTGGGCGGCGCGGACCCGGTGGGCCGAAGGGCCTGTTTCTGCGCCTGTTTCAGCTGCAAAGAAATCTAAAACTGGAAGTCTCAATTTCACAGATATTCACCAAGATGTAGAGAAGGCCTTAATTGTTAAATCCTCAATCCTGCTCCTTGTGGTCTTTTGACAGGGTGCAATTATCAAAAAAACCTTTCTAACTGTTTACAAATCCCTCTCATTGTGGGAGGCATTTACAAAATCTTCAGTCCTGATTGATGTGTTTTCTACATTAAATTCCTGGAACCATAATTAAGATGGCAAATAAAAATGATCAAAACGTTTACTGGCACAGATCTTTTTAACCCAGATTGGCATACTGGCAATGGGTGCCCGGGTGGTTGTAAAGCTGAGAACCTTGACACATCAGTGCTTCCCCACTGCACCCAGCGTCGAGGGAGTGAAGGAGCAGGAAGGTGGTTGTATCGTGCGTGTCTCAATGTCCCACATTGCAATGCACACACCTGGATCTCAAGACAAGCTGACCCATGTGGAGGACATAACTACTGGTGTTCTGTAGAACTCACCACCAGAGGTAGATATGTTTTGGGAAAGCTCGAGCACCAAGTAATGTGAACATTAGATAGACACAAAATGCTGGATTAACTAAGCGGGCGGGACAGGCAGCATCTCTGGAGAGAAGGAATGGGTGACGTTTCGGGTCGAGACCCAAAACGTCACCATTTCCTGCTCTCCAGAGACGCTGCCTGTCCCGCTGAGTTACTCCAGCATTTTGTGTCCATCTTTGGTTTAAACCAGCATCTGTAGTTCCTTCCTACATAATTTGACCATTAAGTCTATTATGGTGCAATGTTAGTATTCATAACACCGACACAGTTGTTTCTTTCTTGACATCCACCGAAAAATATCTGATAGTATTTTTTTCAACACCCCTCAATCCTTCAGCTAAGGATTGGAGTTGGTCCGGAATCAATGATTCGCAAATGAGTTTATTTTTTGGCAAAAGGTTTCTACAATATCTAATCTCACTCTAATCAGCCAAACAGCTGGTTTATTTTCACCTCCTGTCTGTGAGCTTTCACCTCACAATGAATATAAGGGGGAAAAAAGGCCCTGTCATTTCTTTGAACAATTGGATATGCTGTTAAGAAAGGCAGAGTATGCCGAGGAAGGTAGCATTGAAACGAAGAAAAAGTACAAAGAGGATTGGGAAAGATAAATAGGACCATGGCAAGTAGTAGAAAGTTTTTGGATTGAACCAGATTGAGAGAGAGTACTCATCTTCAAAATAGTATCAGGGGATCTTCTGAGTTTAAAATCTCATCCACTGGCCTAGATATTTATTGTTAGTATAAGAAAATAACTGCAGATGCTGGTACAAATTGAAGGGTACAAAAGACCTTTCTTCAGACTGATCAAGTAGAGTAGGAGGGCAGGAGAAATCACAGAGGGGGAGCAGGGAGAGAGCATGTTGCTAAACTCTCGTCAAAGAGAGGAGGAGAACTTCTTCAAAGTGGACATACCTTGAGGAGAAATCACAGTGGAGCAACAAGTAGTATAAGAAAATAACTGCAAATGCTGGTACAAATCGATTTATTCACAAAATGCTGGAGTAACTCAGCAGGTCAGGCAGCATCTCGGGAGAGAAGGAATGGGTGACGTTTCGGGTCGAGACCCATCTTCAGTCTGAAATCAGTCTGAAGAAGGGTCTCGACCCGAAACGTCACCCATTCCTTCTCTCCCGAGATGCTGCCTGACCTGCTGAGTTACTCCAGCATTTTGTGAATAAAGATATTTATTGTTATTGTGGGAGGCATTTTTCACACGGCATTTCTTTGAAATGCTGAAATGAGTGGATCAGATGGTGCTGGGAGTAGGACAAGGTTTGTGGAGAATGCGGGGGTAGAGGACCGGTGGTCTGAGGTAGAGTCTGGGCCTCAGTCCCAGCATGCATCAGGACCCGGCAGCATGGCTTTGGATTGAGCTCCCTGTCTGGGAGCAGTTACAGTCAATAGACAAGAGGCAATAGGTGCAGGAGGAGGCCATTCGGCCCTTCGAGCCAGCACCGCCATTCAATGTGATCATGGCTGATCATTCTCAATCATATCACATAGAGACAGGTCTGCTGCCCAACTCGCCCATGCCAACCAAGTGGCCCCAGCTCACTTGCCCCTCGTTTCCCTTTCCCCTGAGTCGTCTGAAGAGGGGTCTCGACCCGAAACGTCACCCATTCCTTCTAGAGTCATAGAGTCATAGAGAGATTCAGCGTGGAAACAGGCCCTTCAGCCCAACTTGCCCATGCTGGCCAACATGTCCCAGCTACACTAGCCCCACCTGCCCATGTTTGGTCCATATCCCTCCAAACCT
Source organism: Rhinoraja longicauda (assembly GCF_053455715.1). NCBI lineage: Eukaryota > Metazoa > Chordata > Chondrichthyes > Rajiformes > Arhynchobatidae > Rhinoraja > Rhinoraja longicauda. Next base: position 41,009,160 of record NC_135968.1, read on the forward strand.
GTCCTATCCATGTACCTGTCCAACTGCTTCTTCAACGTTGGGATAATCCCTGCCTCAACGACCTCCTCTGGCAGCTTAATATAAGAAAATAACTGCAGATGCTGGTACAAATCGAAGGTATTTATTCACAAAATGCTGGAGTAACTCAGCAGGTCAGGCAGGATCTCAGGAGAGAAGGAATGGGCGATGTTTCGGGTCGAGACCCTTCTTCAGACTGATGTCAGGGGGGCGGGACAAAGAAAGGATATAGGTGGAGACAGGAAGATAGAGCGAGATCTGGGAAGGGGGTGGGGAAGAGAGGGACAGAGGAACTATCTAAAGTTGGAGAAGTCGTTGTTCATACCACTGGGCTGCAAGCTGCTCAGGCGAAATATGAGGTGCTGTTCCTCTGGCAGCTTGTTCCATATATCCCTCCACCCTTTGTGTGAGAAAGGTACCCCTCAGATTGCCATTAAATCTTTTCCCCTTCACCTTAAACCTATGTCCTCTGGTCCTCGATTCACATACTCTGGGCAAGACCTCTCCAGAGATGCTGCCTGTCCTGCTGAGTTACTCCAGCATTTTGTGCCCATATCCCTCTAAATCTTTTCTATCCGTGTACCTGTCCAAATGTCTTCTAATTGTGGTTAGTGTACCTTGCTCAACTACTTCATCTGGCAGGTCGTGTGTGTAAAAGATTATCCCTAAGGTTCCTATTAAATCTTTTCACTCTCGCCTTAAACCTCTAGTTCTTGATTTCCCCTACCCTGGGAAAAGGATATATTGTATGGAAAAGATTGGGGACCAGAGTCAATCACAGAGTTGGTTAGAGGTGGAGAGTGATCAGAGAGTTGGGGCCAAAAGACAAGTGTAACCAGAATATCAGACGGTCAGATATGGTTGGGTTTAAAGATTTAATATTTTTATTTGAGTAATAATACATTGCAGATGGATAAGTGATAAAAGGAAAATATCTTTAAACTACCAAATAGCAAATTACAAATAATGTGAAACATCATGCTCAAAAATATTCTGGTTATACAGTGTATCACTTTTCTGTGTGTGTACTTGTAAACCCAAGTTTATGTGTTTATTTATGTATCTGTGTGTGCACATGTAAACCCAAGTTGAGTTTTTCTTCCAGTTTTTTTATCTATATTGATTCTCTGTGCATCTCATATCTCTATATACAACACCCATATTTTACCTTTTCAAATATGTATTGATGCCTTTTGAAATTAATATTGAATCTGTTTCCATCATTCACTCAACCCTGTATTTCTGTACATGATGACTTGCTGCATCATTTTTCTCTTGTCATCTCTTTAAATATATCTTTTTCTTATCAATCATCCCGTCTCTGAAAGAAGTTTCTCCACATATCCTATTTCCAGTCTCCTCTTAACCTTAAGTATAAGAAAATAACTGCAGATGCTGGTACAAATCGATTTATTCACAAAATGCGGGAATAACTCAGCACGTCAGGCAGCATCTCGGGAGAGAAGGAATGGGTGACGTTTCGGGTCGAGACCCTTCTTCAGACCGAAGAAGGGTCTCGACCCGAAACGCCACCCATTCCTCCTCTTAACCTTACCTGTTGCAAGGATAAGGTGCCACAGGTGAGCCTGCTGAGGAAGATGAGAGCCCACGGTATCAAAGGGCAGACACTGGCATAGATAACAGGTTATCTTGCCCAGAGTATGCGAATCGAGGACCAGAGGCTGGATGGCAGAAGGCAAAAAGCGCCAATAAAGGGGGCTTTTTCTGGTTGGCTGCCAATGACTAGTGGTGTTCCACAAGGGTCGGTGCTGGGGCCGCTACTCTTCACATTGTATATTAATGATTTGGATGAGGGGATTGAAGGCTTTGTGGCAAAGTTTGCCGATGATATGAAAATAGGTGGAGGGGCAGGTAGTGCAGAGAAAGCAGGGACTTGGACAGGTTTGGGAGAGTGGGCAGAGAAGTGGCAGATGGAATATAGTGTAACAAAGTGTGGTGTCATGCATTTTGGTGGTAGGAATAAAGGCGTAGACTATTTTCTAAATGGGGAGAGAATCTAGAAATTGGAGGTGCAAAGAGACTTGGGAGTGGTGGTACAGGATACCCAAAAAGATAATCTGCAAGTCGAATCAGCGGTAAAGAAAGCAAACTCAATCCGAGCATTTATTTCAAGAGGGCTAGAATACAAAAACAGGGATGTAATGCTGAGGCTCTATAAGGCGCTGGTCAGGCCGCATTTGTAGTATTGTAAGCAATTTTGGTCACCATATCTGAGGAAGGATGTGCTAGCCCTGGAGAGGATCCAGAGAAGGTTTACAAGAATGATCCCAGGAATGAGTGGGTTAACATATGATGAGCATTTGACAGCACTGGGCCTGTACTCGCTGGAGTTTAGAAGAATGAAGGGGGACCTCATTGAAACGTACCGAGTAGGAAAAGGCTTGGATAGAATAGATGTGGAGAGGATGTTTCCACTAGTGGGATAGTCTAGGACTAGAGTTAAAGGACGTTCCTTTAGGAAGAAGCTGAGGAGAATTTTTTTGGTCAGAGGGTGGTGGATCTCTGGAATTCTTTGCCACAGAAGGCTGTGGAGGCCATCAATGGATATTTTTAAGGCAGAGATAGATAGATTTTTGATTAGTACAGGTGTCAGGGGTTTTGGGGAGAAGGCAGGAGAATGGGGTTGGTGGGAGAGATAGATCAGCCATGATTGAATGGCGGAGTAGAGTTGATGGGCCGAATGGCCTAATTCTGCTCCTATCACTTTATGACCTTATGATAAGTGACCCAGTTTCTGTAGTCTCTCCAATGAACTCATGCCAAGAAATTGGAATGGTTAATATCTGCTTTTGTGAAGAAATCTCACTTAAAAACAATTTAACTAGCATTAGATTGCTCTAGCAATCAGCTGCAGATATAATTGTGTCCATTGGAAATCTGCACTGCCATTTACTCCCAATTTTCACACGAGTTTTCACTATCAGGTACATACTTGAAAATGTTATCGTTCACCTTTTGAACACTCACTTCTCCATTAACTGCCATGAATTAGAGATTTTTGGTGTAACTTGCAAACTTCCCAGACAAACAAATGCTTTTCAATTGGTAAATCCATTCCAGATCCCATACCAGACAAATTGACCTATCTACACACCAATCGTTAACGTCATGATAGTCCACCAGTAATGAGCTGAGAAAGCCTAGATGACACCACATAATCTTTCACGTTTTCCATTGCAGAAACACCTCCACTGATCAAAACACATTAACAAATGAATGTGTGATCATTTAATGAAATGGCTTGCCACTATTGTTTAACAACTTAGGCTTTTCCTAAGGTGCGATCCAGGCGGGAGGCGCTCCTGCCAGTCCTGATGATCCTCCTGACATTTATCGCACTGGGTGACCATGGTTGTGAGTGGCTGGTTCTCATGGGGTTTAGTTTAGTTTAGAGATACAGCGCGGAAAAACAGGCCCTTCGGCCCACCCAGTCCGCACTGGCCAGTGATCCCCGCACACCAACACTATCCTACACACATTAGGGACGATTTTACATTTACACCAAGCCAATCAACCTACAAACCTGTGCGTCTTTGGAGTGTGGGAAGAAACTGAAGATCTCGGAGAAAACCCACACAGGTCACTGGGAGAGCGTACAAACTCTGTACTGACAGCACCCGTAGTCAGGATCGAACCCGGGTCTCTGGCGCTGTAAGGCAGCAACTCTGCCTCTATGGCACCGTGCTACCCTTGTGGCACTCTTCCCAATTCAAATTGTTGAATTGAATATTTTAGCATGCTTCTGAGTGGAAACCATCACAATGGGGTTTCAAATGGCTTTTTAGCCAGATTCACTCTTACTTGTGGGTGAAACTAAATGTGTGATAGCACCATGTGGAGCACTGGTTTAGCTCACCAAACCAAGGGATAATTCACATCTTGTATTCTTAGTACCATTTCAACAAATCCTTTTTTTGCCCTTTAAAGGACCTGAATTTTCTCATATCATCAAGTCCGGAATTGTTCACAATATTTTGACAACTCGAACCACTGCTTTCTTAAGTTTCAACATAATCTTAATTTTGCATTCAATATTTATATTTCTACGGTCAAGGATCCCACTTGCATTTTAACAGCTTTCTAAATCTGCCCTTGCATTGTCACAGGCATAACTACACAAAGCTCGAAGCAAAACACAAAGTGCTGGAGTAACTCAGCTGGTCAGGCAGCAGCTGAGGGGGGATGGACAGACAATGCTTTGGGTCGAGGCCCTACTTCGGACTGATTGAGTAGCGGGATAAAAGCTGGCAAAGAGAGGTGGAGGTGGGGGTGGGGCAATGCTTGGCAAGTGATAGGTGGATACAAATGAGGGGTTGTAACTCCTTATGTTCTGCATCCACCTCTGCATTTTGTCACTTAACTTACTTTGCCTCAACCCTGCATTCTACCAGAATAACACACTTTTCTGCATTAGCTTTCATCTTTCATGCATCTGCCCAATATGAAAGCCCCTCTATATCCCCAGTTCGGTTAACCATATTTCCAAGTGTCGAATCATCTGCAAATTTTGAAATCATGCCCATGATGAAGTCATTAATTTACAGTATTTAAAAGAGAGCAGTGATGCATGGCGAAATTCAGACAGGAAATACCACAACAGTCCCATCCTCACTGAATGAAGTGGAAAGAAATTGCATTAATCTAGTGGCTTCCATCCCCAGTAACATCCCAAAGCACTGCACAGCTATCAAATTACCTTTGAACTGTTGCGACTGTCATCCTAAAGGCAATTGTGGCATTAAGTTTTCACAGGCAGTAATGAGATAACTGACCAAGCACCCTGGATTTAGTGTTGCTGGTGGAGGATTACTGTTGACAGAGATACTAGAGGATTCATCTGCTGCCTTTGGCCAGTGCCCAGGAATGTTTCACATCTGCAGGGAGGAAAGAGAGGCTTTCAGTTTAATGCCGAATCATACGTCCGGCAATGCAGCGGTCTTTTGATATTAAACTGACATAGCCCTTGAGACCTTTCCTTTTCACCCAGAATATAAGAATGCTAGCAATGAGCTCAGGCTAAAGCAAATGTTAATCGAGAAATGATCGGTAGTTCATTTTAATGGGAAAATCTTGGTCCCGCCCACACTGAATTTATTGATTACAGTGATTCATAGTTATAATGGTCTCCTTCCAAAACACTCATAAATGACAAATTCATTGCAGATTCACTATGTTTACAAATAACTTAAAGACATTAGGTTAGAAAACCACGCATTTAAGTTTGCTGATGACTAATTTAGACCGCATTAAAATAGTGGAGATTGAAGCATTATCGTACAGAAACAAGTAAGTGACATGGATGGGCGGCACGGTGGCACAGCGGTAGAGTTGCTGCCTTACAGCGAACGCAGCGCCGGAGACTCAGGTTCGATCCTGACTGCGGGTGCTGTCTGTACGGAGTTTGTACATTCTCCCCGTGACCTGCGTGGGTTTTCTCCGAGATCTTCGGTTTCCTCCCACACTCCAAAGACGTACAGGATTGTAGGTTAATTGGCTGGGCAAATGTAAAAATTGTCCCTAGTGTGTGTAGGATGGTGTTAATGTGCGGAGATCGCTGGGTGGCGCGGACCCGGTGGGCCGAAGGGCCTGTTTCCGCGCTGTATCTCTAAATCTAAAAAAATCTAAAATCTAAACTTAAAGACATTAGGTTAGAAAATCACGCATTTAAGTTTGCTGATGACTAATTTAGACCTCATTGAAATAGTGGAGATTGAAGCATTATCATACAGAAACAAGTAAGTGACATGGATGGGCAAAACCATGGCGTGGATTTCAATGAAGGCAAATATGCTACTGTGGATCTAAAGATGGTAGTTGGTGAATAGTAATATAAATGGTGATAAACTAGAAGCAATGGAGGTCTAAACAACTAGTTCCTGGATTATTTAAATGTAGGTGCAAGTATAAAAAAAATCAAAAAAAGATGGAGTTTTTATCAGGAGCATTAGAGTAGAAGATATTGCATGCATTCTTGCAGTTTTAGACAAAACCTCTGATCAGATCACATCTGGAGTACTCTGCACATTCCTGGATGTCTGAGTAGTTCAGCAGTGCAGCTTGTAGAGCTGCTGCCTCACAGTGCCAGAGACCCTGGTTGAATCCTGTCCTTTTTGGTGATATCTGTGTGGAATTTGGACATTCTCCCTGTGGACCACATGGATTTCCTCCGGGTGCTTCAGTTTCCTCCCACTTCCCAAGGACATACGCGTTTGCAGGTTAATTGGCTTCTGCAAGTTGCCTCCTAGCGTGTAGAGAATGGATGCAAAGGTGGGATCACAGAGAACTAGTGAGAATGGGTAGTATAAGAAAATAACTGCAGATGCTGGTACAAATCGATTTATTCACAAAATGCTGGAGTAACTCAGCAGGTCAGGCAGCATCTCGGGAGAGAAGGAATGAGTGACGTTTCGGGTCGAGACCCTTCTTCAGTCTGAAGAAGGGTCTCGACCCGAAACGTCACCCATTCCTTCTCACCCGAGATGCTGCCTGACCTGCTGAGTTACTCCAGCATTTTGCGAATAAATAGTGAGAATGGGTGATCGATTGTCAGCGAGGATGTAGGGGGCCATTGGGCCTGTTTCCATACTATATCTTTCAATCAATTAATATTTTGACAGGTGCGCAATAGATTTAACAGAACGAGTACCTGAATTCAAATCCCTTTTAAAGGGATCTTACAGGAGCTGAGAGAGGCCCAAAATGCTGGAGTAATTCAGAGGGACAAGCAGCTTCTCTGGATAGAGGAATGGGTGGCATTTTGGGTCGAGACCCTTTTTCAGACTGAGTCGGGGAAGAGGGAGACACAGAGATAAGGAAGGGTAAGGTGTAAAAACGAGACATCAAAAGAGATGCAGCTCAAGGAAAATGTGGAATAGATCAGGTAGGAGAAGATGACAACAAAGCACACAGAGATACATTTGTAATTGGGGACAGTCAGATTGGCCGGAGAACTGGGAAGGGCAGGGAGGGATGGAGGGAGAGAGAGTGAAAGCAAAGTTACTTGAAATTAGAGAAGTCAATATTCAGAAGAAATAGTGTCAGTTGGGGACAGAAAGAAAACGTATGACACGCAGTATGTGTATGTGTCACAAGTTTAATGATGGGCTAGGATTAGTGGAACATAGGATGCAGGTGTTTAGCATTTGTTGGAGTGAGCTAATTGGCTGCAGCTTCCTTCCTTTATTTAGTAGATACTGGTAGCATAGGTGGTGAGAGCAGGTATTGAGGGGGGAGGGGAGAGGGGGAGAGAGGGGAGAGGGGGAGAGAGGGGAGAGGGGGAGAGAGGGGAGAGGGGGAGAGAGGGGAGAGGGGGAGAGAGGGGAGAGGGGGAGAGAGGGGGAGATAGGGGATAGGGGATAGGGGATAGGGGATTCTGGGACGCCAGAACCAACTGTTGCGCCTTCCCGAGGTGTCGTGGGCCGAACTCAACGAAACACCAGTGAAGCAAGGTGCCCACTTGATAGCCCCAATGATATACTTGCATCTACAGGATTAGTTTTTTTTAAGAGCTACATGATGTGTAGGTAGCTGTTTTTTTGCATACGGTGTTATTTATTCTAAGTTGGTATATTTAGTTAGATAATTGGATAATACTTTGGCTTTGAACATGTTTTCTTAGTTGAGTGCTTATCCTCGACTTGTAGCACAAGTACTTTGTGTTTTAATTGTCATGAGGAAGCCATTCAACTGAAAAATAGTTTAAATGCTGACAGTTTTAAAAGAAAATATAATATTTCTGACTGTATTCAGCTCTTGGATTTGCAAAAGAAACATTAACATAAATCAATTTATATCGAAGCATAACAAATTTTACAGGTACAAGATGCTGCAGGTGCTGGAATCTGGAGTTATCCACAAACAATCTGCTGGAGGAACTCACCAGGTCCAGTAGTATCAGTCATAAGGTCATTAGAATGAGTAGAATTAGGCCATTCGGCCCATTCAATCATGACTGATCTATCTCCCCCTCCTAACCCCATTCTCAAGCCTTCTCCCCATAACCTCTGACACCTGTACTAATCAAAAATATATCTATCTCTGCCTTAAAAATATCCATTGACAGCCTCCACGGCCTTCTGGGGCAAAGAATTTCACCGATTCTCCACCCTCTGACTAAAGAAATTCCTCCTCATCTCCTTCCTCAAATAACGTCCTTTAATTCTGAGGCTATGACCTTTAGTCCTAGACTCTCCCACTAGTGGAAACATCCTCACCACATCCACTCTATCCAATAGCCTTTCACTATTCTGTAGGTTTCCAAGAGGTCCCCCCTCATTTTTCTAAACTCCAGCAAGTACAGGCCCAGTGCTGACAAACGCTCATCGTAGGTTAACCTACTCATTCCTGGCATCATTCTTGTAATGGGTCAGGACTCTTCAACTGGGCTTGTCAGTCCTGATCCAATATCTCGACTGTCCATTTCCCTCCACGGATGTTGACTAACCCGCTGAGTTCCTCGAGCAGACTGTTCATGGGTATCACATTTTAAATCCTTCAATTTTGAATATAGGCTAATTAAGTTATTGAATTTGTTTGAAAGAAGCATCTTTGATTGAGATGTCTTAAATACGATTGAGTTTCCCATGTTCAGGCCATTCCTAATCAGTCACATGAAGAGTGTAATAATTATAAATAATGAGGTTGTTAAATCGAATCAGAGTGAGGACACACACAATTCATTTAAGTAATTAACTGTTCCTAGTTCTTCAGAACAAAATACAATAAAATAAAATAAAATAAAGGTTGTCTTTAGTAAATGCTTTTCAGATATTGACATTATTTGGAACGATTATGTGAGTTCATTATTTAATATGCACTTCTGGTAGAGCAACAAATACCAAAACCTTTTCTTAAGACTGTATCAGTATTCCAGGAGTAAGATGTATAATTAGTTTACTTTTCATTCAGCTTGTTCCCAACTGTCACAGAAGATAAATATTGCATCTTTTTTCTCTTTTGATAGTTTGATCCCAAGTTACTTTTCTGACCTGTCCACACAGACCTGCAGAGTTTCGAGCATGTCTGCTAACTTGCCAGGGCAAGCATCAAGCTAGTATCAAATTATTCTTAAACACCAAACGGTGAAGGGATAACTGTATATGATTGCTCTCTTCATCGCTGTAGTCTAGACCTGGCAAACACCCTGATGTGGGAAAGGAGCCATTCGTTTAATCGCCACGGCTGCAACTGCAATGTATTCCCCTCTGGGCACATTAGCAGTTTTAAACATAATCAATGCCTAATGGGTTCATAAATAATACAACTGAGACTTTTAACAAATTATCATTTAATTTTATGAACTGCATAAGACTAATTATTCATCACCTAATGTTTAATGTCAACCATGGCTCTTTTTCTTCCCCTTAGATTGCTTGCAACCATTGTAGAAGTTAGGCAAGATGCGCTGAATATTGGAGTAAAATTTAAACAGAAATATGATCTTTCAAATAAAATGATTTAATTGGGATCTTGATATTGTTTCGGTACACACAGACGTCTAAGTAGGTCTTTTATCATTGAAAACAATAGGCAACTTTCTGAGATATCATCACCTCTGAGACAATTTCAGCTTGTGGAAACAGATTGCACACTCGGGCAATAACACAATTGTTTTAATGTTTAAAAAAGCAAGTACATTTGATCAGCTAAAAGCAGCACCAAAATAAACTGGTCTTAGACGTTGACTGTACAATGTCACTAACATGCCTCTCAATGATAAAAGATACTTGCCAAGAGCAAATTTGGAGGACGTTGCTTTGTGAATATGAGTTTATCATAATAAGAGGCTTTGAAATATTTAATGAGAGCACGGCACAGCTTCATTTCCATGTCACGCCTCTCTGGCTCCAGAATGAACACTAACATGGGAAAGCCAAATTCAGCACAAATGTGTGTAGTGTTCAATCCTGTCACAACTGACCTGATGGATGACTTCTTGAGCGTAAGCAATATGAATTTACAGCTTGTATTGCATTCTTTAAATCAAAACACAAGGCAAGGGAATGTAACTTTATCTATTTCAACCAAACGATGTACAAAGCCCCATTAATTATATTACAGGGAAAAAAGCAATAATCAAGGAGACAAAACCGTTGGCCAGTACACAAAACACCATCCATTTGTACAGCGCTTTATACACCATAGAAAATTTAAGGGGCTGTGCAAGTCAAGACTTAAGATTAAAACAATATATTTTGAAGAGATTTTTGAGGGTGGGATGACTCGGGCAAGTTAAAGAGATTTGGAAAATAAATTTTAGAGTTAGAGGCTCCATCAATGGTCGATTGGAAAGGTAGTAGTCTACAGTGCAGAGGTCAGAAAAACAACATCAGTGTATATGAAATGTAGAGCTAAAGAAATCTGCAATGTTTAGATAGAACAAGGCCACCAAATGATATTTAAGATCAAAGACGAAGATTTTGAGGGGACTTAAGAAGGGAAAAGGAAATTGATGAAGATTGGTAAAGATGGGAAGCTTTCAAAGAAAGTTTTGTGCAGGAAAGAATATAGCCCATTGGGCAGTTGGTGGAGTTAGTTTTTGTGTGACATGGTACAGTGTGAAGAATAGTATAGAAATGAAGTGAATAGGAAGGAACTGCAGATGCTGGTTTACATCAAAGATAGACAAAATTCTGGAGTAACTCAGCAGGTCAGGCAGCATCTCTAGAGAAAAGAAATAGGTGACGTTTTGGGAATCGGAAGGTCTTGACACAAAACGTCACCTATTCCTTTCTCCAGAGATACTGCCTGCCCTGCTGAGCTACTCCAGCATTTTGGGTCTATGTCCAATATAGAAATGAACCTTGAGTGATGAAGGCTTGTATGAATATTTGGCACCAGCAGATTTGAGTTAGGGGTATACTGTATGTCACTGTTGATTTAGAAGTGCAAGAAGATAGGTTTGCTGATGGATGTGCCATATGAAGAACCTTTAGGAGCTCAATTGAATGCTACATAGCAATATGTACAAAGTGTCTCATGGTTGGTATTTTCAGTCACATGTGTGAATAGTTCATAGTGGAAGGACATCTTCCTCCTGGTTTTGATACATTGATTGTACTCCAGCCAAATTTCAGCAGCTGAGTAATTTGCACAGCTAGTACTGCGTCATGCCTGGTAACCAAAGGAATTTTGTCTTTGAAGATCCTGGAAATATCTGTGAATGCTCAGAGGCAGAAAATGGATATTATAGACAATAGACAATAGACAATAGACAATAGGTGCAGGAGTAGGCCATTCAGCCCTTCGAGCCAGCACCGCCATTCAATGCGATCATGGCTGATCACTCTCAATCAGTACCCCGTTCCTGCCTTCTCCCCATACCCCCTCACTCCGCTATCCTTAAGAGCTCTATCCAGCTCTCTCTTGAAAGCATCCAACGAACTGGCCTCCACTGCCTTCTGAGGCAGAGAATTCCACACCTTCACCACTCTCTGACTGAAAAAGTTCTTCCTCATCTCCGTTCTAAATGGCCTACCCCTTAGTCTTAAACTGTGGCCCCTTGTTCTGGACTCCCCCAACATTGGGAACATGTTTCCTGCCTCTAATGTGTCCAATCCCCTAATTATCTTATAGACAATATAGATTATATGGGCATACTAATCAAACGATTTAATACTATTGGCATGAACCTGATGCTGCAACGGTATCCAATTGGTGAAAGACATGGCAATCCTGCAACTGAACTGAACATCAGAACTGAGTTTTAATTGACTCAGGGATAAATGAAACTTGTGGTGAAGCCATTTTAAACTTCAGAATCTCAAGTTAGGGAGCAGACCTTGCATAGCTTGTGCACAGAGAATGCAATAGCAAACAATGGTTTCAGGCCTTAGTCCAACACACGTGGTGGGAAGGGGAATCAGCGGGGCAGGTGGGTTACGCTGCACAGGGAGGTCTGGGAAACTGGGATCTTTAGGGCACCGGGCATGATTATGATTATTTACTAGGATTGTGAGTTGGCTCTCAGTTGTAGGGAGAGGCAATGACTGCATCTGTGTTCAGTTTCTGCCCGTTAACTCTGCTTCAGCCCTTGCCAGTATACTACCCTGATACCATGCACTGTCTTTTTGTTTACGTCCGTCTGTAGCACCTTTTCAAAGGCCTTGTGAAAGATCGACTGATTTAACCTTACCAATTCTGCTGGTTGCAAACCTCATAAAAACTCCACAGATTTGTCACACACGATTTCCCTTGCATACATCCATGCTGATTCTGTCCAATACTACCCCCTCGCACTAGTACATGATTAACTCTACCATTGTACTCCAGCACTTTCCCTGCCACAAGCTGGTCGGTCTAAAATTCTTTGTATTTTCTCTTTCTCCTTTCTCTCATTTGCCACTTCCATCACAGCTCAGTTTGGAACAGCTCCGCCCAAACCCGCAGGAAACTACAGAGAGTTGTGGATGCAGCTCAGACATCAAACAGAGCTGAATCCCCACCATTGCCTCGGAAAAGCAGCCAACATAATCAATGATTTGCCCCACCCCGATCATTCCTTCTTCTCCCTGCTCCCCTCTGCAAGAGGTACAGAAGTGCACCACCAGACTCAGAATAGCTTCCGTTATCAGACTTCTGAACTCCCTACATAAGCTAGGGTACTGTTCAATTCAGCTCTACCCCATTGTGAATATTGGACTTTGTCTATGGAATTGTTGCACTACAATGCCGAGAACTATATTTTGCATATCCTCCGCTCAGTCCGTCTTAACCTTCTTGATCTCCCGGTGGCACAGCACTTCAACTCCCCCTCCCATTCCCAATCTGACCTTTCTGTCCTGGGCTTCCTCCATTGTCAGAGTGAGGCCCAGCGCAAATTGGAGGGAACAGCACCTCATATTTTGCTTGGGTAGTTTACACCCCAGCGGTATGAACATTGACTTCTCTAACTTCCGACAGATCCTTGCTTTCCCTCTCTATCCCCTCCCCCTTCCCAGTTCTCCCACCAGTCTTACTGTCTCCGACCACATTCTATCTTTGTCCCGCCCCCTCCCCTGGCATCAGTCCGAAGAAGGGTCTCGACCCGAAACGTCACCCATTCCTTCTCTCCAGAGATGCTGCTTGACCCGCTGAGTTACTCCAGCATTTTGTGTCTACCTACCATATTCTGTAGCTTCCCCTTTGACTTGATTGTATTTCTGTGCTTTTATCTGATCTGATTGAGTAGTCAAGAGTTGTGAGGAAAGAGTGTTTTTATTGTCATATGTTCCAGAAAGAACAATGAAATTCTTACTTGCAACAGCACAGCAGAATATGTAAACATCGTACACTGTAAACAGTATAATAAATGAGAAAAAAAAAGTTCAGTGCGTGTAAATACACACTCGCACACGTACACATAAGAAACAAACAAACAATAATAGTGCAATAATAACAACATGCAAAACAAACCTTTTCACTATACTCAGGTACATGTGACTATAACAGATCTAAACCTAAACCATTCTGTGCAATCTCTCTCAACTGTATGGAGTTTTGGAGATAAAAATGTCTAATTCCATAGCCATCATCTTCAATCTTAGGATGTAGATCTTTTGGTCCCAGTGATTTATTGCCTTTCAGTTCTATTAATTTCTTCCAAAGATTTTTTAACCAAATATTTTTTTTCTTTTGATTTCCTGTCATCCACTCTGTGTCTGTAATTCACCATTATCTTAAGCAGGTCTCCTAGGTTCTTTTCCATGAAGATAGACACAACATACTTTTTAACATAGACACAAAAAGCTGGAGTAACTCAGCAGATCAGACAGTATTTCTGGAGAAAAGGAATAGGTGACATTTCGGGTTGAGACCCTTCTCCAGAAGAATTCTTTTTCCTCAGAGATTCTGTCTGACCCGCAGAGTTACTCCAGCTTTTTGTGTCTATCTTTGGTTTAAACCAGCATCTGTAGTTCCTTCATGCATCATTTTTTTTAACATTTTCTGCCATTGCCTTATTCCCCAATTTAATTTCTTTGAGCAGTTGACACAAGAAAAGTGATGTCATGCCCACTTTCCAATGTAACCCATAATGCAATTTCAGTCTGGTGACCAGGCCCTGAGTCTCACAGCAGATTCATGTCAGGATGAATCATGTCTGTGATTCATGCCAATAAGGTGCGTGAGGATACGCCTAACTTGGCTTGAGAATTCACTGCGAGTTTTATTTAAAATTTTATTCCCTGAACTGATCACTTTAGTCTGAAAGTAAGTGTTAGTCAAAACTAAACACACCCTTGACAGCTCCAACTATTAGCAGTAAAGCAGAGGGGGTATCTTTTTAATTCGGGAATATCAGTGTACAACCATTAATGAGTAAGATGGAGGCGGTTGTGAATGAAGACTTCTTCAGGAAGGGCAAACATGTAAGTAATTGTCGCATTATCAGGCAATTCATTAATTACGGTATTGACTCTGGAAGGTTGTAAAGTGACATTGTTTAAAAGTGATTTTTTTTTTGCCATTGTACACACCCTTTAGTGAAGTTTGCATTCTGATAAGCATTCAGGAATACTAATCTTGAGAAATTAATCAGCATGCTGGAGTGACCTGCACATGTTTTTCATTGTATTGGGTTGCCATGTAACCTGCAGGGATATGCAAGAACAGGAGATCCCAGTGTAGTTTACATTGGGGTTAATGAAATCTTGTCCAGGACTTCTCATTTGCAATCTCGCCTTTTATTTTGTGGCCTTATTAGCAAATTTGAAGTGATGTGGTTGCTGGTCAGTGAGATCATTGAATGTTGTTAATTAGAAGTCAGCCCCTATTTAACATTTCTTCCATTACGTAAAAATTCATGTCACAGTTAACAGCATTGGAGCATAAAATTTAGCTTTTGCAGGCTTTTCTGAAAGGCATCTTGTCAGCTTATGCCGACAGAAGGGATCAAGGATATACTGTAGCAAAACCTACCTTGTAATTTTGATCTGATATGCAGTGTAGTGATTCAAGTAATATTTGCACTACTCGTCCTTTGCTCCTGCAGCCTGATTGACCCCATTTTCTTCTGAAACCTTTGACCCTATTGTTAGCTTGGTCACCATGGTGTTATTGTAACATTTGCAAGTAGCAGCTGTTTAACACATTGTATTTTAACTGTAATGTTTGCAGTGCTGTGTTTACCATACTGATTATTTTTTTCAAATGAGCTAGACATCTCGTAGTTTATTCTGCAAGAAAGCTGCCGTTGGACATGTTTTTATCATAATGCCATGCTATTAATAAAACCACAGAAAAGAATCTCCTTAAAAAAATAAGAGATCTTATTAACATGAAAGCAATGAATTCGCATTTTAAAAAATGCATTATTCCAGCTTTCAATTCAAAGGTCCTTTGCAATAGCTTTTATAGCATTATTTATTCAGGTGCAATGTCAATTTTTGGTGAGCTTCATCGACTTTGGTAGTTTTACAACAAAATTAAGAAGCAGGCATATAGTTTTAAATAGTCTTGTTGGCTTTTACAATGCATTTCTTATTTTTCTTTAATGTTTAATGGCTTAAACTCAATGTCCCAGTTCACAAGGAGGTATTATCTTTGAATATATTCGCTCATTGATTTTAACATTGTCATTAGCTGTTCCTGATTCACTGCAACACTAATGTTGTTGTGTAGGCAGGGATTCTCTCTGCTGAAACCACTACAGATCACCGTGGGAGATTTGAAATAAAAACCGGGAAGTAGATTTTCATTGTCAAACTGCAGATCCTACAGAAATTCATTCTTGGTTCCTTGCACAAAATGGATGTGTAGAATAGTGGTCAGGTGTTGCACCATATTTACAAATTCAGCTCCATTGAAGTCAAAAGAATTGAATGGTACAAGCTGAATATAATATTCCACTGCCTGCACATGCTCGACTTTCTTGAGCTCTTATGTTCCTCCCAATCCATCATGATTATCATTGGATGGCATGGTGGCACAGCGGTAGAAATGCTGCCTTACAGCGCCAGAGACCTGGGTTTAATTCTGACTACAGGTGCTGTCTGTACGGAGTTAGTACGTTCTCCCCGTGACCTGCGTGGGTTTTCTCCAGTTGCTCTGGTTTCCTCCCACACTCCAAAGACGTACAGGTTTGTAGGTTAATTTGCTTTGGTAACAATTGTAAACTGTCCCTAGTGTGGAGAATAGTGCTACTGCATGGGGATCACTGGTCGGCGCGGGTTAGGTGGGTCGAAGGCCCGGTTTCCACGCTGTAGACTGAACTAAACTAAAATTATCGGTGCCTATTGATCTATCAGTCTGGCAATTGCAGTGATACTTCTGTTGGTCTTTGATCCAATTCCTTACACTCTTTGATCGTACACAGTAGCTGAAAGTTTGGTTGCAGGAGGATGAGTAGAATCTCCCTGTGTCCAGCCATTGTTCCCAATATGGCAGGGAGTGGGCACCGGTTTGTAACAATAGAATCGTATTTCTTCCTACAGTGTTAAGGAAATAAGTGCTGTGGAGTTTTAAATAGGCTTAACCCAGTGTAAAGCAATATTGCATCCATTTTGGGGCATATTAATGCCCGACAAGAAAGTCAATTGTTCACCTCCCAGCAGCAATTTTGTTAACGCTAGAATCACATTTCAAGCTTAAAATTCCCCCAAATAACATTGAATAGTTCCACACCTTGTACTCAACTCCAGTATGATTTTCAACCTCACTGTTCTGAAAAAGTATCAGTTTAATTTATTTCACAGAATTACCAGCTTTTACTAAAAATCATAAAGCAAAAATCAAAGTGCAGGTGGAACTGCATTCTCTCTCCCATTTAAACATTATTCAGCTGTCCACCAAAATGGGTAACCTCAGATTTCCCACATTATATATCCATCTGCTAAATCTTTGCCTACTAACTTAACCCATCAACATCTCTTTGCATGTGCTACCTCACAATTTGGTTTCCTAGCTATCTTTGTAGCTTCATCAACTTTGGCTGCAACTCACTTAGTCCTGACCATTAATATAAACTAGACCAAGTAGACGCGTTGGGCCCAAACCTCTCCAGCATTGCTGCAGCACACTCTCCTCCCACCCTCCCCCTCCCCCCACCCCTCCCCCCCGTCCCCCTGCCGCCCCACCTCCCCCCTCCCTCCCTCATCCCCCTCCCCCCCTTCCTCTCCCTCCTTCCCCTTTAAAATGTGAATAGCTTTAAAAATATAATACTGATTTCAATGAAACGTCTTCCATTAGCACCAAAGGGATGACGATGAGTAAGGTGGACCTAAAATTGCTGCTCTATCGTGTACCGTTTTAGCTGTAGCTCAGGAACAAACAAACAAACAAACGAGTTTTAGTGTATAGATGATAAAAAGCTGAGGGCCCAGCACAGATCTGTATCCCTTCCTATTAGTTTAATGGATTAAAGGTGGGTTATAAAATCTCTACTCTTATCCCACTGCAATGTTGAAAACCTTGTCTGTGAAAATATGCTGGTAGCAGTGTTTTACTAAGGTAGGTCTTTCTCCTGATCTTATTCTGAAGCTCTCTCTACTGCCTTCCAAATGTTTAGTTTAGTCTGCTCAGTTTAGTTTACTGTCATGTGTACCGAGGTACAGTGAAAAGATTTATCGTGTGCTAATCAGTCAGCGGACAGACAATACATGATTACAATCGATCCATTCGCAGTGCACAGACACATGATAAGGGAATAACGTTTAGTGCACGGTAAAATCAGTAAAGTCTGATACAAGATAATCTGAGGGTCCCCAATGAGATAGATTGCTCTCTGGTTGCAGTTGGACTGATCGCAAATGAACAATTTGCATAGAATTCTAAAGGACTCAGGTTAGTGTGCATGCTCTGAAAAAGCACAAGTTGAACTTACAATCATAAATTAAAATAAGAAACAGTGTAGTTTTAGGATGTTTCGTGAAAGAGGGAATAGAAAAAGATCTCATTAGCTGTGCAGTGCATTGATGTAACAGCACAAAACATGATAAATATGCTTTAATGATATTCTATATTTCTGTAATTAAACAATATTCAGTTTTTCTTTTTTTTCCACTAAAAATGCATAACCCCACATTTTCCAGACCTGCCATATTTTTGTAGTATCGTGTAACGGTTGCAGAATAGGTGTTGGAGGCTGCAGATGTGCCCTTTACCATGTATCTGTACACTACGGATGGCTCCGTTGTAATCATGTATCGTCTTTCCGCTGACTGGTTAGCACACAACGAAAGCTTTTCACTGTACCTCATTACTCAAACTAAACCGTCCCTCAGTACATCACAATAAACTAAACTCAACTAAGGGGAATGTAAGAAAATAACTGCAGATGCTGGTACAAATCGAAGGTATTTATTTCACAAAATGCTGGAGTAACTCAACAGGTCAGGCAGCATCTCAGGAGAGAAGGAATGGGGAACGTTTCGAGTCCATACCCTTCTTCAGACTGATGTCAGGGGGGCGGGACAAAGGAAGGATATAAGTGGAGTCAGGAAGATAGAGGGAGAACTGGGAAGGGGGAGGGGAAGAGAGGGACAGAGGAACTATCTAAAGTTGGAGAAGTCAATGTTCATACCGCTGGGAATGAACTAAGGGGAATATTGACATCATTTCATCGTTATCATCATTATATTCAATAGAGAAAGATTTGGAAAAGAGAATTATTGCATGCCAACAAATTGGGAGATTCAGATGCTCTTCTAAAATATCAGGCAAAAGCATCATCTATCCATGTCCTTCAGATGTTGTCTGACCCACTGAGTTACTCTAGTACTTAATGGGGTTTTTTTGAGGACTTTATTCCCTGGAGCTTAGGAGATTGAAGGGTGACCATGCATCGATATATAAAATCATGAGAGGCATTTTTGGGGTGAATGCACTTCCCGTGGAAGAGCAATCAAAACCTAGATGCCTGATGTTCAAGTTAAGAGGGGAAAGATTTAAAAGAAACCTGAGGGTCAACTTTTTTACACCGAGAGTGGTGTGTATATGGAACGAGCTATCAGAGAAAGTGGTTGAGGCAGGTACAACAACACCATATAAAAGACATTTGGACAGGTACATGTACAGGAAAGGTTCAGAGAGAGATGGGCCTAATGGGAGCAAATGGGACTCATTTGCAGGGGCGTCTTAGTCACCATTGACAAGTTTGGCCAAAAGATCTGTTTCTGTGCTCTATAACTTGAAGACTCTAAGTTGAAAGCAAAGTAATGGAAATTTAAACCTGGCTGTTTTCCTGGCTAATGTGGCCACAATTTCCCGTCTGTGTGCCTTGAAACTCTGTGCTGCAGTATCAGATTCAACTTCAAACCCTGAGCTTCATCTAACGTCTTTATCGCACCAGACAAAGTCTGAAGAAGGATCTCTTCTCGAAACGTCACCCATTCCTTTCCATCCAGAGATGCTGCCTGTCTTGCTTGTTAACATTGAGGCCCCAGCAGAAACGCTGTTACGCCAGCATTTTGTGTCTAACCTCAACGCAGAAAACATCATCCTCCATTCGACTGTTGGTTCAAAGGCCATGTGCAGCACACAGATTGATCCATGAGGCTTCAACAGATGTCAGCAACTTTCTTAACTCACAGCAGGTGCTCTCAAATCTGCAGGATCCAGTGGCACAGCCAGTAGAGCTCCTGTCTCACTGCGAGAGAGACCTGGTTTTAATCCTGACCTTGGGTGTTGTCTGTGTGGAATTCACACGTTATCCCTGCGACCCCCATGGGTTGTCCTCTGGATGTGCGGGTTTTGTTCCATATCCCAAAGAAATAAGATCTAATGGGCCACTGTAAAATGTCCTGATTGTGTAAGCAAGTGGGAGCATTTCGGGGAGATTTTTACGAACGTGGATTTAAAAAAAAAAGATTATGTTAATTTCAGGCTTGTGTAAATGGGTAATTGGTGTTCAGTGCAGAAACAGTGTGCCAAAGGGCCTTTTTCTGTGCTGTATCTCTGTATGACAAAGGTGGGCGATTGCAAATCCTGTTTATAAAGGTGTTGGAAGAGTTCCTGAGGGGGCTTGGGGTTGGTTGGATAAAACACAGGTCATTACTTTTCATGTCACAAAAATTAAAAAATAATAAACCATGCTTAGCACTTTGCTAAATGCTCCAAATAATGAATTAAAAGATATTGTCTTCTTTCACGTGTATATACCATTACTTTTTCATTTGGGAACATAAATGCCATGGAAAATGTTTAACGACACAGTCTTTCATTTTCTCCTTTATAATTATCTCTTCCCAATAAAAAAAGTAAGTGATCCTGGTTTCTCTTTTCCAGCTATCCGTACAGTGAGGACTCAAATCAGGGAAAGCAATACATGAATACAAGGTGTCCCTCGTGGTGCGATCGGATTCTTTTGTCACATTTGGCATGGGATCTTATTCATAAGGTAAGTAGGTAACCCAAACTTCCGTTAATACTGGGTAAATGCAGGAATAAACATTTAGTTGGCTCGACTGCAAATTTCCCGTGTCATACCAGTCTGTGCATAGAATTACAGATTACAGTTTTATAGATCTTTATCCTCCTTACTATTGTGCATACCGTAAGGAAAGGTTTTGAGGGAGTTGTGATAATTGTTTAATGCTATTGTGCTTCGTAACTTTCATAAGGTCGTAAGGAATAGGAGTAGAATTAGGCCATTCGGCCCATCAAGTCTATGCCATTCAATCATGCCTGATCTATCTCTCCCTCTTAACCCCATTCTCCTGCCTTCTCCCCATAACCGCTGACACCCGTACTAATCAAGAATCTATCTATCTCTGTCTTAAAAATATTCACTGACTTGGCCTCCTCAGCCTTCTGTGGCAAAGAATTCCACAGATTCACCACCCTCTGACTAAAGGAATTTCTCCTCATCTCATTCCTAAAAGAACGTCCTTTAATTCTGAGGCTATGACCTTAAGTCCTAGACTCTCCCACCAGTGGAAACATCCACCCACATCCACTCTATCCAAGCCTTTCACTATTCTGTACGTTTCAATGAGGTCAAGTCAAGTTCATTTGTCACATACACATACACGATGTGCAGTGAAATGAAAGTGGCAATGCCTGCGGATTGTGCACAAAAAACAATTACAGTTACAGCATATAAATAAAGTTAATAAAGTTAATATAGAGAAGACAAAATTTAGTCCCTGGAGTTATAAAAGTTAACAGTCCTGATGGCCTGTGGAAGAAACTCCGTCTCATCCTCTCCGTTTTCACAGCGTGACAGTGGAGGCATTTGCCTGACCGTAGCATCTGGAACAGTCCGTTGCTGGGGTGGCAGGGGTCCCCCCTCATTCTTCTAAACCCCAGCGAGTGTAGGCCAACTGCCAACAAACGCTCATCATAGGTTAACCTACTCATTCCTGGGATCATTTTTGTAAATCTCCTCTGGACCCTCTCCAGAGTCAACACATCCTTCCTAAGATATGGTGCCCAAAATTGCTCACAATATTCCAAATGCGGCCTTACCAGTGCCTTATAGAGCCTCAATATGAAATTAAACTGCTCAAAAAGGAAAGTGATCAAAGGGCATCAGGGATGGCTATTTCAAACAACGTACAAGTTGTCTGCTGTATCCTCCCTAGGTGAAAGAGCAAAATTAACACTTTACGTATCGACTGGCCTTTACTTCAACAGAAATGTGTTGCATGGACACAGTTGGAATCCAGGTGACTCCTGAGGTTGACTCAATGTCTGGTGAATGTTACACTGATCATTTCCTTCTTGTCTGACTAAATACTGAATCAGTGTAAAACCTTTGCCAAATGCAAATTGGAGGAACATCTATTGTGCTGTTTCACTTGGGAAGCTTACAACCCAGCATCTGAATATTGATTTATCTAACTTCAGGTAACCCTTGCATCCCCTATCTCTCCGTCCCTCCCCCATCCCAGTTGTTGTCCTGGTGAGTTTCATTGTCTGTAACACGTTTTCACCTAACCCACAGCTAGCAATGTTATGTTTCCTTTTCATTGTTACCTTTTGGCATATCATTCATTCATTTGATCTACACATCTCTATATCACCGTCTATATCTCTCGTTTCCCTTTCTCCTGACTCTCAGTCTGAAGAAGGGTCTCGACTCGAAACGTCACCTATTCCTGTTCTCCAGAGATGCTGTCTGACCCGTCGAGTTACTCCAGTTTTTAGTGTCTGTCTGTGGTTTAAACCAGCATCTGCAGTTCCTTCATACACACTTTAATTTTGTTTTCTCTTATACAATACAATACAATATATCTTTATTGTCATTGTACAGGGGTACAACGAGATTGGGAATGCGCCTCCCATACGATGCAATAAATTAGAAACAAATTAGAACAGTTTTAAAACAGAATAAAGTGCAAGTAGATCTGTGCCGGTTCACTGTGCGATGTGACTATCCAGCTCAGCAGGACCGGTTCATAGCAGCTATGGCCCTGGGGATGAAGCTGTTCCTGAGTCTGGAGGTGCGGGCGTAGAAGGCCTTGTATTGTCTGCCCGATGGTAGGTTCGAACAGAATGTTGCAGGGGTGTGAAGAGTCTTTGTGGATGCTGGTGGCTTTTCCGAGGCATCGTGTGTTGTAGATGCCCTCCAAGGCTGGTAGCTGGTATCCGGTTCCTCTTACTTTCAATTGCCCTCAGTGTTGTGACTCCCTCAATGAAATGTCTTATGCCTCCGTCATCCTACAAGGAATATAATTCAGACACATCACACTAACCTCTCGCAAACAACCTGCCTGAAACTGTTTGAAAAGCTACAGCCAAGTGCCAAATGGCCATTGCGACTAAGATTCAATTTCAGCGTTTATTAAGACTTTAATTTGCAATTTATGTTAGCTATCCATTCACGAGACATCTCTAAGGTTCAGAGAACTGAAGCTCTATTATTATCCATCATCAAGTGAAGGGAGACCAGGTGAATTGATGCTACTTGGCATTCCCAACAAATCCTATGAATTTCTGCAAAGCACATAAACTGATTAACTATCTGAATACTATCATTTTGCAGCCAAATGCCAGTTTTTGATAAGGCTGTAATCATATCATCATCATATCATATATATACAGCCGGAAACAGGCCTTTTCGGCCCACCAAGTCCGTGCCGCCCAGCGATCCCCGTACATTAACACCATCCTACACCCACTAGGGACAATTTTTATTTTTTTTTACATTTACCCAGCCAATTAACCTACATACCTGTACGTCTTTGGAGTGTGGGAGGAAACCAATGCATTAGCAACAGACTCATTTTGCATTCTGATGAAACATTGGTTGCCCCACCACCATTTCCCACAAAAATTCTTAATTACTAATTTGAGTGAGGACGAGAAAAGCAGACATTTTCTGTCCATAGGTCTTTTCTAATGTAAACATATCTATGATATGCATCTTATGTCACCTTATTTTGCTCTGAGGAAATATGTAAAAAATATATAGATATTTAATTCTATAAATATTATATTATCGTTGCATTCTTGCCTATGGGCAGCAAGGAAATTTTTGAGTCGGTAAGCCTGATTGACAGAGTGATCACAGAATAAATGGCCCATTTCCTTTATCATCGTTACACTTTTG
Source organism: Rhinoraja longicauda (assembly GCF_053455715.1). NCBI lineage: Eukaryota > Metazoa > Chordata > Chondrichthyes > Rajiformes > Arhynchobatidae > Rhinoraja > Rhinoraja longicauda. The sequence goes on from NC_135968.1 coordinate 41,032,666, forward strand.
CATATCTTTCATTCATTGTTCTTTATTTCTCTGAATCATCGTCTACATCTCTCGTTTCCCTCTTCCCTAACTAGTGTGAAGAAGGGTCTCGACCCGAAACATCACCCATTCCTTTGCTCCAGAGATGCTGCTTGTCCCGCTGAATTACTCCAGCTATTTGTGTCTATCTTCGGTTTAAACCAGCATCTACAGTTCCTTGTGTGGGGAAAAAAACTGCAGATGCTGGTTTAAATCGCAGGTAGACACAAAATGCTGGAGTAACTCAGCGGGTCAGGCAGCATCTCTGGAGAGAAGGAAGAGGTGACGTTTCGGGTCGAGACCCTTCTTCAGTCTGAAGAAGGGTCTCGACCCGAAACGTCAGCCATTCCTTCTCTCCCTAGATTCTGCCTGACCTGCTGAGTTACTCCAGCATTTTGTGTCTATCTGCAGTTCCTTCATACACATAGAATATAATAATCTGGGCAGGAGAAGGAATATTTGTCATACGTAATTCTCCCCATGTCTTTCATATGTTTCTATTCCTCGTATGTTACTCACCCTCTGGCAGTATTATATTTCTGCAGCTTTGATCCGAAAGCTTCAATTGTGAACCAGTATCACCTTTGTCCTGCTCTGAACCAAGAAGAAACCAACCAGCTGAAGAAGGGTCTCGACCCGAAACGTCGCCCATTCCTTCTCTCCTGAGATGCTGCCTGACCTGCTGAGTTACTCCAGCATTTTGTGAATAAATACCTTCGATTTGTACCAGCATCTGCAGTTATTTTCTTATATAAACCAGCTGCAGTAAATCTGGTCACTACAACAGACCCGCGTCCAGTAACATTATCACTGCCTCTGATGGCAAGTAAAGCTAGCAGATAGACACAAAATGCTGGAGTAACTCAGCGGGACAGGCAGCATCTCTGGAGAGAAGGAAGAGGTGACGTTTCGGGTCGTGACCCTTCCTCAGAGGGGGGGGGGGGGGGAAACGAGAGATAGAGACGATGATGTAGAGAGATAAAGAACAATGAATGAAAGATATGCGAAAAAGTACCGATGATAAAGGAAACAGGCTGTTGTTAGCTGTTAGCATTGTTAGCAAAGATAGCCACTGTCTTCAGATCATAATCCCAGTTTAACATTCCATTTTCCAAATTTTATCCTTCATCACAACTGCAACCAAAAAGCAAATATTTATTGGATGTACAACGTGAATTTTCATGCTGATTTTGAAATTAATATTGTCACTGTTAAGATAGCAATAGATCACTTTTGTGGCTTTGCAGTTCTTACTTTGTTAGTGTATTTATATCATTTTTCTGTTATAAATGGACCTTTCCAGCATATGGGAGTGTAATAGCTTTTACTGAGTGACCACCACCTCAACACTTTTCCTCAATGCGTGTTAGGAATTAAAATAGAGTTTTTTAATACCTGATAGATTTCATTTAACACACTGAATGACAATTTCTTTCGAATGCAATTAATTTCTTTCAGTGCATTTCGGTGGCATCCTGTAATTGTTTATTGGGGAATATTATAAAATGAACTTTGATGAGGGACACATACCAAACCAAAAGGCCTGTTTTTTATTCTAAATAATGATGTTTTGCAAAGTGCTAGCCTGGCATTCAGGGTGTGTGCAGGATTGTCTTGCAAACAATATTAATGCCTGAAATATTGTATTATTTAGTTGGCACTTCACACTGCTGGCAAGAAAACGGACAGCATTGAATCTTAACAGGCAAAAATACCTGGTAATTTAGTGCCCAGGATTAACAGTAATGACTTAATTATTGGCACAGTCAATTATCATTTTTAGTTTATGGACATTTTAGCTAGTTGAACCTCGTTGCCTTTTGACTGGTTTCTGTGATCATTGCCATCAGTTTGATATCGTTCCTGTAGTGATCTTTCTCTTCATTGATTCCGCACACTGCATCTTCCTCAATTCGGAATAAAAAATAAATCATCTGATCCGTAAAATTCCTTTTCCATTGTAATTAGATTTTTATCACTTTGCACATTTATTTTATTACCTCCATTGATTGCCCAGGTATATTACCGTACAGATAGAGAGCTTACTGTGGGATACTTGGGAAAGAGACGTAGCTAATGTGTGAATCATCTCACATTAACAAACGGCATGTTGAACACAATGCACTAGGCGTTACAGATTGTACAGACATGGAGCTGTAAACAGCCACTGTGCAACATCATCTATCATGCCATGGTCCGTTAACTCACCATCATGTTATTTTATGCTTTCTGAGCCCTAACACACCAAAGGTTGCCCACTGCTACGGAGCTGCATGACTGCTTGATAGCATGTGATAATGAATGCTCAGCGAAGTGGAGTTTTGTTTCTGCTTGTGTGCTGCTGTAATTTGTTTATCTGTCTTAAGATTATGCAGCTGAAAATCTACAATTTTATGCTGCTTTAGAAAATTATCATCTTGAATTTGATTAATGCACTTGAACTTCCTGCTGTGACTACATGATGATCCCAGAATATTAAAAGTGCCCATGCATACAAAGAAAAGGTTACATTTTGATTGCAGGCAACAGTGCTTTATAATAACGTGTCTGACCTTAAATCAGCTCATTGCATTTAAAAATAATTAGAAGATTGTTGATTTCTTATGTTTTATGTTGTAGCTTTATTTTATTTTCTGTGGAACCCATTTAACTGTGCATCATAAGTATGAAAGTAACTCTACCACTAGAATGGTTTTGACAAATCCTCTTGTATATGAGATTTTTTTTAAAAAAATAGGTTTCTCATTTGAATTCATTGCTTGAATGACAGCTGCTTGTTTTGATACATTTCCTGTTACAAATGAAAGGTTGAAAGGATTTTAGGCTTCAAACCACAGAATTGTTAGGAAACCGAGGAAGATTCTTCGGCCCATCGAGCCCTGGCTGGCTCCCTGCAAAGCAATCCAAATAGCAACATTGCCCCTGCTATTTTTTCAGAGTGTAGTAAATGCCTGTCTAATTCCTCTCAGTAGATTCTAATCCCACTACCCTTTCAACAGTGCCTTCCTGATCATATGCAATGTCTGCTAAAAAAAACTTTTGATTCACATCTCCCAACAATATTTTGCCCTTCTTTATTAATCCATCAGCCAATTCCTTGAATCATTCTCCAATGCAAGCCAGTTCACGAGTTAACCCTTTCTTATTCCATCATGGTCTGGTATACCCTTACCAAATCTCTTATCAACAACGGAGAGGTCATCACAGACCCCACAGTGAAACCACAGGGATTTGACCTCCATCGCAAGCAGTGGCCAACCCTGAATAGGATCCGCACCCTCCATGCAAGAACAGCCCATCACCTGCACAGGTGGGGGATGACAGACAGACAGACAGACACCCCTGCTTGGGACTGCGGATATCCAGACCAGACCATCCCACACATGGTGAATGACTGCTCACTGAGGCTTTTCCCTGGTGGCATCAAGGCCATCCACCCAGCAACTGATGCTGCCCTGGCCTGGATGTCTACCCTTGGCCTACAACTTTAGGCTGTGCACGCCTTACGCAAGAAAAAGAAGAAGAAATCTCTGTTAGCATTCTTTGCTCCAAAGAGAATAACCAATTTCTCCTAAGGTAGACAAAAAAACCTGGAGGAGAACTCAGCGGGTCAGACAGCATTTCTGGAGAAAAGGAATAGGTGACGTTTTGGGTCAAGACCCTTCTTCAGATTTTCGGTTTAAACCAGCATCTGCAGTTCCTTCCTAACCAATTTCTCCTATCTAATCTCGCATCCAAGAGTCTTCATCTCTGGAATTATTCTGCTCCATGTACAGCACAGTCAAGGCAAATGTGGGTGAAATTCCTCCTAAGGCACATTAGACAATAGACAATAGGTGCAGGAGTAGGCCATTCGGCCCTTCGAGCCAGCACCGCCATTCAATGTGATCATGGCTGACCATTCACAATCAGTACCCCGTTCCTGCCTTCTCCCCATACCCCCTGACCCTGCTATCTTTAAGAGCTCTATCTAGCTCTCTCTTGAAAGCATTCAGAGAATTGGCCTCCACTGCCTTCTGAGGCAGAGAATTCCACAGATTTACAACTCTCTGACTGAAAAAGTTTTTCCTCATCTCCATTGTACGAAATATTTTGATGTCACGTTAGCTGCTAATTTTAAATTCATATTAAAATCATTCCCTGTTTCTTATGAATGTTACAATCAAGAAGGGTAGAGTGTGTAAGGAGAATGGGTGACTATAAAAGTTGGAAGCCTTGTGTTTGCAAGCAATCAGAGAATATTGAGGCCGGCTGCTCAACTTGTGGGCATGGATGATGTTTAACTGAAGGTAGACAAAAAATGCTGGAGTAACTCAGCGGGTCAGGCAGCATCTCTGGAGAGAAGGAAAGGGTGACGTTTCGGGTCGAGACCCTTCTTCAGACTGAGATGTAATACACAAAATTAGAACCCTCTGTTGTTGACACAATTCTACGTTTGAGCCTCAGACGCCACAATATATATGAGTTATTACTTTGCTTCCACTGATTGCTTAATTTGTTTGAACATTGCATTACTCTCTTAAAACAATGCTGACCACAGGATCTCTCATCGACCGTTCCCCAAACACGTGCAACTTTCCCTTTCAGTAAAGTGGGAAAAAACGTGACTGAAACAAAAGTTAAATAGTGACCACTTTATTCTGTTACACAATAATCTTGAAGGCTCCAGGCTAATTTCAATGGATATATCGTCTTAAACTCTTTAATGCTTGTACCAATGTGGAGTAAATATCATTTTCCTGGCTGCTCAAATGTCAACAGGACAAATAAGAGCGGACACCAGTCTTTTGCCAGAAGAATGTCAAAAATGTATCCAGTTTCAGTATCATTGTTTTGGCTTCCAGGACGTCCATTTAATCAGCCCATCGGGTTCTTGGAAATGTTAATGGAAAGCCAGATGTTGTACAGCGATCTCTTTAAAAAAAACAGAGTACCGTGGGGTGGCGCAAGTAAAGGTTTAAGATTCAACTCACAGTAGGGGTGCCAAATATCTCACTCCCAAATAAGGGACAAGGTGACATCACCGCCCCACGTGACCTCACCCAGCCAGCGGCCTCGTGCTCCTGCTCCACCAATAGCGGCCACCCAGGCGGGGAGGCGGGTTGCTACACAACCTCCGTTAGGCGGTGCCCGGGCCTCCGGGACTACCCTGTCCGGACCTACACTGTCCAGACCTACATTGTTCGGGCCTACAGCGTCTGGGCCTACAGCGCCCCCCGGACCTAATAAGGGACAAGGGCGGTCCCGTACGGGACAAACCAATTTAGCCCAAAATACGGGATGTCCCAGCTAATACAGGACAGTTGGCAACCCTAACTCACAGTGACTTAACTAGTTACCTGTTGATTTTTTCTTAGAAATAGTCTTTTGGTGTTTAGGTTATGAGTAGATGTGCTCCTTCTAGCTCCATGGCACCCCAGAGACCTACTGCTGGCATGGCTAATTTCTGGCTCTCGTTCTTCTCCCAGTGCCCAAACCACAGCATTCACAAGCAAACCTACTGGAGAGCCACTGCCAAAAGCCAATCCGGATTGGAAACCTTCAATCCAACAAGCCGTTTCTGGTATCACAACACGGGTGCTGTCAGTGATATTACCATTGAACTGCAGAGGCTGGTTTAAACCGAAGATAGACACAAAGAAAGGGAAACGAGAGATACAGACGGTGATGAGGAGAGATATAGAACAAATGAATGAAAGATATGCAAAAAAAGTAACAGCGAGAGAGGATGTTGAAGAACTCTCGTAGGAGAGAGGGGGAGAACTTCTTCAGTGTGGGCAAACCTTGAGGAAATTTCACACTGTAGCAGACAAAATGTGTCGGAAGGAACCGCAGATGCTGAGTTATACCGAAGATAGGCACGAAAAGCTGCACCATCTATATCACTCGTCTCACTTTCCCCTGACACTCAGTCTGAAAAAGGGGTCTTGACCCGAAACATCACCTATTCCTATTCTCCAGAGATGCTGTCTGACCCGCTGAGTTACTCCAGCTTTTTGTGTCTATCTTCGATATTAACATTGATCCTGATTTCTATGAGTCGCGGTCGGACTGTTCCTTTTGTGCATGTCTCCAGTTGCTAATTTCTTCCCCAGGCAGTTGATGCAGAACCATAGTCTTTGAGACTGAATGAGTTTACTGATTTCCTTAATATTTATTAATGACATAAAATTTGGCAAAAAGCTGGACTGTTGTAAATGTTCAAATTTGGAAATGAAACAAACTGGGACACATAGAGGATAAGAATAAAAGGTCAAGAGGATAATAATAAAATTCAAGGAAATATAGACAGACTGGTGTAATTGGCAGGTGAGTTGCAGTTGAATACAATCCCGTGGAATGTAATGTTCATAAACTCATGTTCATATGTTCTCGGAGCAGAATTAGGTGATATGGCCCATCAAGTCTACTCCGCTATTCAATCATGGCTATCTGTCTTTCCCTCTCAAGCCCATTCTCCTGCCTTCTCCCCATAACCCCTGACACCTTTTCTAATCAAGAATCTGTCAATCTCCACCTTAAAGATCTCCATTGACTTGGCTTCCTGCGGCAATGAATTCCAACGTGTTAGATTTTGTTAGGAAAAATGGGAAGAGGCAATTTCAATAGAGAACACAACACTAAGGAAGCAACTGGAACAGAAATCTGAGGAGGTGTGCATATTTCATTGAAAGTAACAAGAACGCTTGAGAACATTGACAGTATAACATCTTGGATGTGTAGGAAGGTACTGCAGATGCTGGTTTAAACTGAAGACAGATGCAAAAAGCTGAAGTAACTCAGCGGGTCAGACAGCAACTCTGGAGAAAAGGAATCGGTGACGTTTTGGGTGGAGACCATTCTTCAGACTCGGTCATAGAGCTGGGCTTTATAAATGAATGAGCAGGTTACACGAGCGATGCAATAACGTTGAACCACAGATAATTGTGTCCAGTTCTGGATGCTTTAGAAAAGATGTAAAAGCTTTGGAGAGGCTGTGGAAGAGATTTACTAAAGTGACCTCAGGGATGAAAGATTTTAGCTACATAGATCGACAGGATAAGAACATGAGTTTCTCAGAGCAGTAGAGCTAGTGTGGAGATCGTTAAAATTATGAAAGGTGTAAACAGATGAGGTGATGGAGGCAGATTCATTGGTAGAATTCAAAAGTGAGTATTTGAAAGGTAACAGTTTGCAGAACTACTCCGAGATTGGGGGGGTGGGACCACCTGGATTACACACACATAAAACTAGTATAGACAAGACACGCGGAGTGATATCCACTACGTGCCTCTGAATTATTCAGAATGAATAGAAATTCTTATTATCTCCAATTCCCCTCTAATAAAAAGGTTTATTTTACCTCTGCAAAAAGATGCATTTTGCTGATATTTTCTCCATTATTTACATACTTAAATTTTTTATTGAAGGAACTGCAATAAATATCAACTATCTTTCCCAGCCTGTGCCAGATAGTGAGTTGTTTATATATTTTCAGCTCAGTGATAACTCTTGGAAAAAGATCTCTGTAAAGGCGATACTGGTAAATGCAGATGGATTGCTTAAACCATTTGCAGACGACATCTAAATTGGTAGAGTTGCAGACAGTGAGGAGGCTGTCAAAGTATATGGCGGGGTTTAGATCAGGTACGGAGAAATGTCAGGTGAAGTTTAATCCGAGCAAGTGCGAGGTATTGCACTGTGGGAGGTCAAAGATGAGAGAAAATATACAGTTAATGGCAAGACCCTATGCATCCATCTACTCTGTCTTCATCATGGGTGTTAAACTATTGACGGACGTCAACTACAAACTAAACCACCCCCACATTTATCTGGAGTGCTCCTCCTCCCACTCTGCCTGTTGCAAAGATACTATCCCCTCATTCTCAATTTCTCAGTCTCCACCACATCTGCTCCCAACATGAACCTTTCCATACGAGATGTCCTCTTTGTGAAGTAAATGTGGTTACCCACCTGATGTCATCCATGGATCCCTCACCCACATCTCCTTGGTGTCCCATAGTTCTGCTCTCGCTCCACCTTCCTCCCCACCCACTCCCCCCCCCCCCCCCCCCCCCAGACTGAACAAGCATAGAGTTCCCCTGGTGCTCAGCTTTCACCCCGCCATCAAAACACATCCTTTTCCAACATTTCCAAGTAGGTAATTTTGCTCCTCTTACCTCAGTCTGATGAAGAGTCTCAACCTGAACATTCTCCAGAGATGCTGCCTGACCCGCTGAATTACTCCAGCACTTTGTGTCTCTCATATGTGTAAACCAGCATCTACAGATCCTTCTTGCACATACTTCACTATAAGGAGGATGCTCTCATCTGAAAAGAACTGCAAGTGCCCTTTTGTTGAAATATTGTACTGTGACTTTGAAGTGTTAATTACAAGATTGAAGCAAATGAAGCTGGGTGCTTCAAATGAAGCATCTTTGCAATTCTATTGAACACATAAACGGTTATAAATAGTTTTAAACCATTATTATGATCAATAATGCACCTATTTTGCCTTGATTTACTGATTAATAGAAAGCTTTTAGCAATCATGTGCTAATGGCTTTTAACCATAGTCCTTTGACAACTGCTTACAACCACCCTTGTTACTTGAGTTAAGCATCTAATAATCAAGCTGTTAAAGCAAACTTTCCCAAGGAAAAAGGAATGAAAGTGCAATGACAAAATCATTGCTGTCAGCAGACTTCCAGCAAGAGGTAGTGCAAATGGTGTTAGTATTACATCCTGTACATGCAATTATTGCTTATCTTTATTTACCCTTACACACCCAAACTCCATCACAGCAGACAAATTCTTTCCCCACCCTTACCCTGGCTTCATTTTGTAACTGCTGTTGTAAACCATGTCTAACTTTCAAACATTGGGAAGAGGTTTTTTTTAATTACAAATCCATGCAGGGACAGCCTTCCAACTTTACTTGCTTGTTGAAACTCCTGTAGGTTGCTTTCTCACCGCGTCTAAATATTTGTCTTTGTAGCTGAGCAATTGTGGAAAAAGGTCTTTGCTGTGAATAGCCACTCTGTGTCTAAAGAAAGCGATCTCTGTTTTACAGGCTGAAAATGATGAGAAGTCCGTTATCTATGACAACATTGGACCAAATGTTTGCATGGGGGACCACAAGGTAAAGAGTACTTTGTTGCTAAATTCAACAGTTTTGTTGAAGGCACTGAATGCTATTGTCTGCTCTGTTGGTAACATCACTGTAAGGTATGTGGCATGTTAATCATCTTTATTTTCCATTTTATCCCGTGCTGTATACACCATAAGCTATGTACTTAAATTCACGATACATGAGTAACAATTAAGTCGCAATTGTTAGTTTGAAACAACGTTGGGACTCAGAACAAGGAATGGAGCAGAAATTGTGTATTTTCCAATCAAAATAAACACCAGTCCCGAGGTTGATGTGGTGTAATGATCTCATCCATTTGCTGTTATTTTCTGATGTATGAAACCTGCCACTATTCATCCTCTGTCTTCAATTCCAAACATGTAGCATAAACACAATTATCAGCTAGAAATCTTTGTGGTTTAGAGTCGGTTATTCCTCAAAACTGCAGAACAAACTTTTTCTTCTTAGGGTTGTGGTGGATGATGTCTAATTTTTAGAAAAGGCTCAAGCCAGGCAGATCATATGATCAATATTTTTAAAAACTGTAGAAGCTAGATATATATATACTATAAAATCAGATAATGCTGGAAACACTCAGCAAGTCTATCGGCATCTGTGGAAACAGAGTGTCGAAAAGAACTACAGATGCTGGTTTATACTGAAGAAAGACACAAGGTGCTGGAATAACTCAGCGGATTAGGCAGCATCTCTGGAGAAGAAGGATAGGCGACTTTTCAGGTCTGAAACGTCAACCATCCTTTTTCTCCAGAGATGCTGCCTAACCCACTGAGTTACTCCAGCACCTTGTGTCTATCTTCTGTGGAAAGAGAAATGGTTGATGCCTCACGACTGGGACCATTGAATAGAACTATAAATGAGAGAGACTAGTTGGTCTCGGATAGGCAATGGGTGGAACAATAGGAATTTATCTGTCAGGGTGAAATAAAATGGCAGTAAGTGGGCATCTCAGATTCAATACTATGGCAGAGTAGATGGCTAGATGTTTGCATAGTTTTCATATCAAACACATGCACAAGCTGAGGCAACTTCCCATGGTAAAATGACCATGCCAAGAGGGAACCTCAGTCCAAAGAAATAGATTTTTTTTTAAATTAGTATTGATTTTACCTTTTGTCCACATCTCTTAAAGTTCCAAGAAATGTGTAGGAAGGAACTGAAGTAACTCAGCCGGTCAGACAACATCTCTGGAGAAAAGGATGTTTCGCGTCAGAGTCTCGACCCGAAACGTCACCTATTCTTTTTCTCCAGAGATGCTGTCTGACCCGCTCAGTTACTTCAGTTCCTTCCTACACATTTCCACACATCCTACACCCACAAAACCTGGGTGTCCTTGTACACCAGTCACTGAAGGTAAGCATGTAGGTACACCAGGCACTGAAGAAAGCTAATGGCATGTTTGCCTTCATAACAAGAGGATTTGAGCATCAGAGCAAAGAGGTCCTTCTGCAGTTGTATAGGGCCCTGGTGAGACCATATCTGGAGTATTGTGTGCAGTTTTGGTCTCCTAATTTGAGGAAGAACATCCTTGCTATTGAGGCAGTGCAGCATACATAGGTCATGAGGTTAATCCCTGGGATGGCGGGACTGTCATATGAGGAAAGATTAGAAAGACTGTGCTTGTATTCACTGGAGATTAGAAGGATGCGAGGGGATCTGATAGAGACGTATATAATTATATAACGACTGGACAAGCTAGATGCAGGAAAAATGTTCCCAATGTTGGGGGAGTCCAGAACCAGGGGCCACAGTCTAAGAATAAAGGGGAGGTCATTTAAAACTGAGGTGAGAAGAAACTTTTTCACCCAGAGAGTTGTGAATTTGTGGAATTATCTGCCACAGAAGAAAGTGGAGGCCAATTCATTGGATGAATTTAAAAGATAGTTAGATAGAGCCCTAGGGGCTAGTGGAATCAAGGGATATGAGGAGAAGGCAGGCACAGGTTACTGATTGTGGATGATCAGCCATGATCACGATGAATGGCTTGAAGGGCCAAATGGCCTCCTCCTGCACCTATTTTCTATGTTTCCCTCTCCCCTGACTCTCAATCTGAAGAAAGGTCTCGACCCAAAACGTCACCTATTCCTTCTATCCAGAGATGCTGCCTGTCCCGGCTGAGTTCCTCCAGCATTTTGTGTCTATTTTCGGCAACATGTACCTCAGGTATGGAGTCTGTGCACAATTCCAGCACAAAATCCGTTCATCAGCCATCCAGGCAAATTGTACACATGGTGCAATGAAAATCTGTAACTGGGAAAACAGAAATTCTAAAGAGAAGTCCTGCACAGAATACAACAAAAAAAAAAATCTGGTTTAGTGTCATCATCCACAGCAAAACTCCAAAGACGTACAGGTATGTAGGTTAATTGGCTGGGTAAATGTAAAATGTAAAGGTAAATGTAAAAATTGTCCCTAGTGGGTGTAGGATAGTGTTAATGTGCGGGGATCGCTGGGCGGCACGGACTTGGTGGGCCGAAAAGGCCTGTTTCCGGCTGTATATATATGATATGATATGATATGAAAACAGGTTGCAGAAGGAGGAAGGCTGAAGAGAGACTGGAAAGGCAGAATGTATGGCTGGATTGTGGTGGAGTATTTTGCAGGGGGCATTACTAATTAAGAGGGTCCAGAAATAGCAGAGATAGGGGATGAGGTAACAATTGATAAGGAGAGAAAGGCTAGCCAGATTTAAATAAGTGACTTGATCCAGATGGAATCTATACTGGAATGCTGGGGGAAATAAGTGGAACATTCAGAAAGGGTTTCATAAACTTCCAATCACCCCAGAAACCAGAAAAGGGGCCAGAGGGCTGTAAAAAAGGCGAATGTCACAGTCGTATTCCTAAAGGGCTTTAAGGACATTTCTGCAACAGAAGACCGATGGATTTAACCTCAGGGGGTGGGGATGTATTCAGATACTGTATGTACTTGGGAAAATGTGGGTTTTTTGTCTGAGTCTTAGACTGAATTTGTTCAAGGTTAATCATGTTTGACTAACCTGATAAAATATTATAATGGGATAAATAGGGAAGACTGACGAATCGTAAAACCACCAATGTCACCTGCCAAAATGTTCAGAAAACATTGTACAGAGTCCGTAGAAAAAAACGAGTTAGCGAGATTGAGGACCATGGAGTAGGGAATTCAGTAAAGGCATGGATTGGAGATTGGTTTGATTTTAAGTGCACAAAGCAGGCTGTTGCTAAAAGGTAATTACTCAGGCCAAACTATAGTGGACTAATGTTCCTCAGAAGTCAATGATGGTTGGACCACTCACTGTGTTTATTATAACAATAATGGGTGCACAAAGTAACATTTCAAAATTTGCAAATGACACAAAAAAATTGAGATATGAATAAGCATGAAAGAGAATATAGTAGACTGCAAGAGAATTGGATAGACACATGGAGGAAAATAAGGCGCAGGGTTCTGGAGAAAGAACAAGGAAGTGGAACTTCATAGACTCAATGAATGAATAAATTTATTGGCCAAGTATGTGCATATACAAGGAATGTGCCTGAGGAATATACAAGAGATGCAACCTGCATCTCTTAAGAGCGAGAGAGGTATTGTGGCAGAAACAAGCGTGTTAACCCAGGAAACTCCAAGAATAGCACAACACTGCTTTCTAGGCAGTGGCGTGATTGTTTGCATTTTGCACTGGAGGGCATGGTGCAGCTGAGATGCCCTGTGTCCACAGGAATCCAGGAAACACTCCCATCAAATTGTGCCGAAGGCAGTGGGAGTAGACAGCAATGTTGGTTGAGCACTAAGATTACAGAATGGATCGTCACGCCCCATGTCCTACCACCCATACTGGTGGTCTTAGGTACCGCACTGTGCGAAACAATAGACAATAGGTGCAGGAGGAGGCCATTCGGCCCTTCGAGCCTGCACGCACCGCCATTCAATGTGATCATGGCTGATCACTCTCAATCAGTGCCCCATTCCTGCCTTCTCCCCATACCCCCTGACTCCGCTATCCTTAAGAGCTGTATCTAGCTCTCTCTTGAATGCATTCAGAGAATTGGTTTCCACTGCCTTCTGAGGCAGAGAATTCCACGGATTCACAACTCTCTGACTGAAAAAGTTTTTCCTCATCTCAGTTCTAACACACTCATCGCTGGCCCACCGGCAGTTTTCCCAAACCTACACCCGCATTTGATATTTTACATTCCGCTGCATCCTTGCACGCTTTGCACTCCAGCGCTCAGTTGCATCGGGAATGGATGCCAATTGTCCAAGCTACAACCCAGGCCTGGTGAGTGTGCATGGTGGTGCACGGGAACATTGCAGAGAGTTGGCAACGATTCATTTTTCAGGTCAACGAGCATTCCGATTCCAATAATGTTCCTGAACCACATACAGAAGGGAATTGAGAATAAATCAAGTTGTGTGCCTCGTTGTCACCTTCCCCTCTGCCAACAATGAACCATTCTACATTTCCTCGAGCATCGTCTGCTTTGATCTGTCTTTTTCACACCTTACTCTTCCATATCTCTAGTCTCCCTCTCCACTGACTCTCAGACTGAAGAAGGGTCTCGATCTGAAACGTCACCATCCCTTCTCTCCAGAGATGCTGCCAGTCCCACCGAGTTATCCAGCATTTTGTGTCTATCATTTTGTTACTAACTTGCTGTTCATGACCTGGATTTTGGTGAATGCGGCCAGCTGCCCACACTTGCTATTCAAATTACCCTAAGGGGAAATATCTCTCTTTCCAATGCCATCTGGCCAATTGATCAGCTGTTGAACAGCAACATTTTTTAGATTTAGATTTAGATTTTTAGATTTAGAGATACAGCGCGGAAACAGGCCCTTCGGCCCACCGAGTCCGCGCCGCCCAGCGATCCCCACACATTAACACTATCCTACACACACTAGGGACAATTTTTACATTTACCCAGTCAATTAACCTACAAACCTGTACGTCTTTGGAGTGTGGGAGGAAACCGAAGATCTCGGGGAAAACCCACGCAGGTCACGGGGAGGACGTACAAACTCCATACAGACGGTGCCCGTAGTCAGGATCGAACCTGAGTCTCCGGCGCTGCATTCGCTGTAAGGCAGCAACTCTACCGCTGTGCCACCGTGTCGCCCATGATGCCAACATGATGCCAGACTCTGTTTCGGGACCCCAACTAAACTCTTGTTGAAAATCTTTGGCAAAGCAGTCAGTGCATCAGTACATCTCAATTAATGTTTAGGAAGTGTAGGAAAATAACTGCAGATGCTAGTTCAAATCGAAGGTAGACACAAAATGCTGGAGTAACTCAGCGGGTCAGGAAGATCAGGTTGGTTAAGGCAGACTGAGCGAAGATGTTGAGCGAAATGATCGCTTAGCATGCGCTTAGTCTCGCCGATGTATAGAAGTTGACACCTGAAACAGCGGATTTTTAGATTTAGAGATACAGCACGGAAACAGGCCCTTCGGCACACCGAGTCCGCGCCGCCCAGCGATCCCCGCACATTAGCACTATCCAACACACACTAGGGACAATTTTTACATTTACCCAGTCAATTAACCTACATACCTGTACGTCTTTGGAGTGTGGGAGGAAACCGAAGATCTCGGATAAAAGCCACGCAGGTCACGGGTAGATCGTACAAACTCCGTACAGACAGCGCCCGTAGTCAGGATCGAACCTGAGTCTCCGGCGCTGCATTCGCTGTAAGGCAGCAACTCTATCACTGTGCCACCGTGACGCCGTACAGTAGATGAGGTTGGAGGAGGTGCAGGTGAACCTCTGCCTCACCTGGAAAGACTGTTTGGGTCGAGGGGGTAAGGTAAAGGGACAGGTGTTGCATCTCCTGTGGGTGAAGGGGAAAATACCTGGGGAGGGGGTGGTTTGGGTGGGGAGGGACGAGTGGACCAGGGATTTACGGAGGGAACAGTCTCTGCAGAAAGGGGTGGAGATGTGAAGATGTGGCCAGTAGTGGGATCCCGTTGGAAGTGAAGGAAATGTTGGAGGATAATTTGTTGTATATGACAGCTGATGGGGTGGAAGGTGAGGACAAGGGGGACTCTATCCTTGTTACGAATGGGGAGAGAGGGAGCAAGAGCGGAGCTGCGGGATATCGAGGAGACCGTAGTGAGAGCCTCATTTATAACGGAAGAGGGGAACCCCCGTCTCCGATGCCCTCATGTGAAACACAACATCCTGGGCGCAGATGCGGCGTAGACGGAGGAATTGGGAGTGGGGGATAGAGTTTTTACAGGAGACAGGGTGGGAAGAAGTGTAGTGAAGATAGTTGTGGGACATAATTAATGTTGGTTCAGAAACATTAAAATCAAATATAACAGAAACTTGGGATTAAAGAATTAGTAGATTTTAAAAAACCCATAAAACACTTTAAAGAGTGTAAGAAGGAACTGCAGATGCTGGTTTAAACCGAAGATAGACACAAAAAGCTGGAGTAACTCAGCAGGACAGGCAGCATCTCTGGAGAGAAGGAATGGGTGACGTTTGAGTCTGAAGAAGGGTCTCGACCCAAAACGTCACCCATTCCTTCTCTCCAGAAACACTTTAATGAAATCTGCCGAGGATCTGCGAGCCACATTCCCACTCTGGGGAATCAGAGCAATCATTTTATTCATTATTGGGACATCGTGCAGAGTCCCGCAAAGGAATGCCACCAGGAAATTAGCCAGCAGGGCAGTGCCAATGGGTCAGGACTTCTGCATTCACATGGGTGTGTTGAATTCACCAACACTTTTCTATTGTGCAGTGTGAAGATGCTGCCTGAACCCATGAAATATGAACTCCTGTTTTTGACAAATTGCTTGCGATTTCTGTAGTTGTAGAACACTAATATGCCCTCTTCTCTAGCAAAAGAACATTAAAGATATGTAAGGACAATAATTTTTTATGAGTGGACATGAGAACGAACTGTTCAGTAGCATTGATAATGAAATTATATATTTAACTATACCTATAGATAGCCAATTCAATATAATTGCAGTTTATTAGTGCAGTCTTTGATTTAAGGATTAAATTGTCACTTAAGGTTATGGAATATAGAAACATAATGTGGGTGGCACAGTGGTGTGGCTGGTAGAGATGCTGCTTCACAGTGCCAGAGCCTTAGGTTTCGATTCTGACCTCTGGTGCTCTCTGTGAGGAGTTTGCACGATCTCTACTGTGACAACGTGGGTTTCCTCCCAACGGTTGCTCCAGTTTCCCCCCACATCCCAAAGATGTGAAAATTTGTAGGTTAATTGACCTCAGTATTTACAAATTTCCCTTGAATGTGTGCGGAGTGTTTGCGAAAGTGCGCGAACATTGATCTAGTGTGAACGGGTGGTCGATGTTCAGCCTGGGGTCGGTGGGCCGAGCGGCCTGTCTCCATGCTGTATCTCTGAACTAAACATTGCTCCTCTCGTCAATGACAATGATATTAAATACCTTTTTGTTCATCAGATTTAGAGCTAACAAACCTTGAAAATATGCAAGATTTATCTTCATACTATATCTAAATTTACCATTTCATCAGAGCTTTCCAATGGGTTAGAGAAGATGCCACCTGAAGCAAGATTATTTGCTAAGTATAGAATGGTTTAATGTTAGGTGCTTACAGTGTGCCTTGGGTTGCTAACTTGCACATGACCTCTTTCCTTGTCCTTGGTGGGGTCTATGTGGTTATCAGGAATGTAGAAGTGGAAAATAAAAATCACCAGTGTGTTTAGACAAATGTATGTACACCAGAGAGAAAAATAATTAGCATGTAAGTTTGTGAGCAGGTTTTAACTATGAGATAGTTTTAGACAGTTAAATGAAAAAGTTATTTATTACAACATATGCATTTAATGGTATAATAATTTACGTAAATGAATTGCACAATAAGTGATGAAAAGAAAGGACCATTTATTGCACTAAGCCATAATTAGAACAAATATGTTTGCTTAGTGGTAGGCTGTTATTGATACAAGGAGCAGGCTTGCTCCACGCTGTGAAATAACTCGATCAAATCTCCTTAAGAACAAATTTGCGTTCCTAAGTGAAAATGTGATGAGGGTAGATGTATTCCTCTGGTTTCCTGGCACCACAGCAGAACTTCTGCTAACTCCATGTATGTGGCCCTACCCAGTTTCAAATTAAGTGTCAGGTGGTTGTAGAGGTCTCTTAGAACATAAACGCCTCATACACGGCAGATTTGCTTCGCGCATCAAAATGCCACTTCCAAATTGGCATCCTGGATACTGGACTGAAATTACCCTTCCAGCAATACAAATGGGACATTGAGCAACTGGAAGAATTCACTTGCAAGGGAAAAAGTTTAATCTACAATTAGATCATTGTTAATGAATTAAATTAGACAAATGTGTCGGAAGGAACTGCAGATGCTGGTCTACACCAAAGATAGACCCTTCTCGACCCGAAACGTCACCCATTCCTTCTATCCAGAGATGCTGCCTGTCCCACTGAGTTACTCCAGCAATTTCTGTCTGAATTAGACAATTTATACTTAAAACAAACATGTCTAAAACATAGTAAGCAAGATCTGCAGACAAAAGGGGGAAGATGGGCATATCATTATTTAAGAGGTGCATTATTATACATTTCAAGATAATAGTACCTTTCAATTTGATGTAGAATAAACAAGGCCATTTTAACCTCATGTGTGCTTATTATAGTGGTAAATACAATGAACATGACAATTTATCTTATAATCCTTTGCTTCAGTGTTTTCTTTAAGATTTTATAAAATGGTTATAGTTATTCGTTAAATGAGGCAGTGTAACTGGGAAGGCAAGTCACCAGTCCAATTTGTGAGTAACTTAAACCCAAGCATTGAGACCACCACCAGAAGTTAGTGGGGAACAAATGGAACTGCAGGTGCTGGAATCTGAAACAAAAACAGGAAATGTTGGAAGAACTCGACCAATCAAGCAGCATTTGTGGAAAGAGAAATTTCAGGTCAAAATACCCTCATCAGAACTAAAAATGTAGCGATTGGTATGCTGGAATACTGTCCGCCACATGTGCCTCTTTCAAAACGATTTGCTCGAATCAGTCCTGGTTGTGATAACGATCACAAGGTTTTCTGATGCAGTGATCCTCAGGCTTTTGTAGGCCGGGCTGCATGTAAGACAAACAGATAACCGAAAACTTCTCCACTGAAGGATGGTTAATTTTCAAAAGACTGTCTTTGGTTACTTTTTTCCTTTATTGTGCACCTATTGTTTTCAATTTTCTCTTATATTTCCCTGTTTCTTTCTCCGCTTCTAGATCTCCACGTCTTACTCTTACCTCTCTCACTGGTATCAGATAATCTTCTCCAGACTACCATGTTGCTTTTGCCTCTTCTGTTTCCCTTTCAGTTACCTCCACACAAACACTTTCCTCTGTTCTTCTTTCTTTCATTTCCTCACTCTGCTGTCTGTTTATTCACTCTCCTCTCTTTGTTACTTCTCATCGTCTCACTTCTCCTATCTTTTCCCTCTTGCCTCATTCTTTCTTGGCATTCAAGCAGATTGTTCGCTCTACGTTCTGCACAACACTGCCGTATCAGGGAGAGAAGAGGAGGTAGCAGTATGTGTACATCGGACTGCTAGGAAGCAGGACTTTAATAAAGCAAGGGAGACTCGACTTCAAAAAGATTTATGTGCATAATGTTAGTTCGTTCTAATTTTGGATCATTATAAAAGCCATGCTGGAGTAAACCTAGAGACATTTATATGCAATAAAGCTTTCTAATGCCCTGTCCTTTTGTTCTCTTTGAAAATCATTGCAACATATTTTAAACAATATGTAACCTTTAACAATCTCAAGTGCTGGTAATGGGTGGGGGTGTGTTCCTGCAAACAAAGTGCCTTTGAATGGGCTTTGCCCTGGGTTGCCCCAAGCCAGTAGCTGATCATTACCTGCATCCAAACTACCAAATCAACAGCTGGATGCCAGTGTGCTACCTGACCCCCTCCATCTATTGCCAATGTTTAACAAAAACAAATAAATGGTTGTGCTGAGAGATCTTTGAAATTACCATGAGGCGAGGCTAAGGGCAAGGCGATCATGGGGATACAGGATAGTTTCATTCTCTCCCTAGCAGGGTGAAATCATTCAGGGCGGCAGAGTGGCGCAGCGGTAGAGCTGCTGCCTTACAGTGCCAGAGACCCGGGTTCGATCCTGACTACGGGGGGCTTATCCGTACAGAGTTTGTACATTCTCCCCGCAACCCGCGTGGGTTTTCTCCAAGATCTTCGGTTTCCTCCCACGCTCCAAAGACGTACAGGTTTGTAGGTTAATTGGCTTGGTGTATGTGTAAATTGGCCCTAGTGTGTGTAGGGTAGCCTCGATGTGCGGGGATCGCTGGTCAGAGCTGGCTCGGTGGGCCGAAGGGCCTGTTTCCACGCTGTATCTCTAAACTAAACATTCCGCTGATGCCAAAATAAGCAACAAAGAACCTGCTGCATTTGAATAGTCATCAGAATTGGCAAGAGGATGAAGGGATTGACTCTTATTAAATGCCAGTCAATGCTGTTTGGAAAGAGACAATACTGATTGACAAAACTTCATAATGAAGCACACGCACTGACTGGAAAAGGGATATTTGTTTGCTAATATTCTTGGGAATTTGGATGTGCTCCTTAATATTTAGGTACCTGCCTGCAGTTTCATAATTTTAGATGCCCTGAGATATATCTGCATATTATCTGAGCATCCTGCTCATCAACTACTTAATCCAAGAATGCCCGGCAGTCTGGCCTTCCTGTTGGGAGAACTTACTGAGAATTCTGCATTACTGAGAATTTTGTTACCTCCAAATGTGTGCTGAAATAAATGGAAGAATCGTCTACATCAGCTTCAGGAACTTTAAACCTTATTACATTTCAATTGCTGGATTTCTAGCCAAGAAATAACAAGGCCGCGAAGGAAAAAAGCAAAGTGCAAACCTTTGAGGAAAATTCAGTATTGATAAACTATGATTGATAACCCACAATAATACCATATCCAAACTCACTACTAAAATTATCAATTTGAAATCAGCAGTCTGATCTATCAATAGTAAAGAGTATTAATTATTTCTCTCCAGAGATGCTGCCTGTCCCGTTGAATTACTCCAGCTTTTTGTGTCTCTCTTCGGTATTAATTAAGTTTCATTTAGTCAATTTAATATATATTATGCTATATTATATTACACTTATTATAGACACAATTAGTAGACTATTATTGTTATTATTGCACTATTAGTGGGGTTTTTGTGTGCGCGCGCATGTGTGTGTATATGTATGTGTGTGTATATCTGTGTATATATGTGTGTGTCTGTATATATATATATGTGTGTGTGTGTGTATGTATTTGTGAAGATGTGTATATATATTCACACATTTAACCTTTTTTCTCGTTTATTATATTGTTTTTTTGTGTGTGTATATGTATGTGTGTGTATATCTGTGTATATATATATATATATATGTGTGTGTGTATGTATTTGTGAAGATGTGTATATATATTCACACATTTAACCTTTTTTCTCGTTTATTATATTGTTTACAGTGTACTATGTTCACATATTCTGTTGTGTTGCTGCAAGTAAGAATGTCATTGTTCGATCTGGGACATATGACAATAAATCACTCTTGACTCTCGACTCACCTCAACTCACAAATTCCTTGATAATCGAAGATGCTGTCATTTTAAATGTGTAGGAAGGAACTGCAGATGCTGGTTTAAGCCAAGGATAGACACAAAATGCTGGAGTAACTCAGCGGGACAGACAGCATCTCTGGAGACAAGCAATGGGTGACGTTTCGGGTGGAGACCCTTCCACAGACTCAGAGTCTGAAGAAGGGTCTCGACCCGAAATGTCCCCCATTCCTTCTCTCCAGAGATGCTGCCTGTCCCGCTGAGTTTCTCCAGCATTTTGTGCCTGCAATTTTAAATGTCTTATTGACCCAATGGCATGTTTTTTTTTTCTCTCTTCCAGCCTGTCTTCCTGTTCTTTCGAATAGCTGCAGGGGCAGGTAAACCTAATAGAAATATGCCCAACTGTTGTGTGGTGCAGTGATGTGGTGGTAAATATTCATGTTTTATTTTATTTTTACTATTCATCAAATTTCCATTTGGGCCTTAATAGCATGCTGATGCTATTAAATTTTGGCCATTCTTGTCTGCGTATATTATTGTGCTGAATTATTTATGTTTGCTGCTCTTTCCTTTTGCAAAACTTTGCAGGTAAAAAGTATCAAAGAAACGAGAAAATCTTTCGAGAAACTACCCTCTAGTCCGTTTGCACCAGACAAATGAAAGTGGACAAGCAGGGAAATCGGAACACTCACAGACATCTTTGTAATTCAACCAATGTTGACATTGTATTTCTTGGGCCTTCACCTCAGACTGTTCATCATCCATTCTGCTTTGACACCTGCAGTCTGTTCAAGACGACCACACATACCTCACCATTTCGTACATTCCTGTGACACTTGAATTAAATGTGGGACAATTTTTAAATGTGTCACAGACTTGTTGCCAAACGCTAAAGTAGAATTTACTACACCTTTTAAATATCTCACATTTATAATGTTTAGCAGAAAACATTGTCTGTCTTTTAACAAAATAAGCGGTTTCCTTATGTATAAAATGTATGAAGTGCAATGCGAAAATTGTATATCTATATTGTACTAGAGAGGTTTTTGTACATTCGATTGTATAGGTAGTGGAATTCCTTTTAGTAATGGTTTTATCGCAACATTTCATGTTTGTGTTAGGCTAGTTAGGTATCTTTTGTTTTGATGCTTATGCTACATATTGCCATATTATCTTGTTTTGAATCACAGTGTAGCTGCTCTTCAGGTTTACATCCACTTTAAAAAAGAAAACCAATTTATAACATCCTTCCGACTGCCCCCATGCAAAAGTCCTTTTGTAAAGATAGGCTGCTTGTCATCTGATACACTAACTATCAGTTATTGATGACAAATCCAACATATCCATATCCATTAGCCAATATCAATCCATAAGTTCTCGACCAAATTATACTTTAGCTAACTTAGACTATGCCATTATTGATAAAGTAATTTGATTTGCTATAACGACGACACAAAACTAGTAGCCTGTCTTGTGTTAAGTTCTACTATTGTAACTTATTCCAAAATAATGCCAAGTTTTCAGAATGTGAAATTTAATAGGATGGGAATCATGAGACTTTTTGTAAACTATTTCTGTCTATTTTTGTTACTGCATACGGTGGACCATCTATGGACAGCGTTTAGATGGGAATCTTTCCTTCTGCTAATGGCTTGCTACGTGTGCTTCAATGGATTGTATATAAGCCCCCTGAAACCTAAAGTTGCAAAATTCGTAATCTACCGCCAATATTTAATCTCCAGCGCTAATATTGCAAATTTTACGCGCTGCGTTCTTTACAGCATTAAAAGATGATTAGGTCCGGAGATGGGAAACACAGCCAATGGCGAACCGTTCCTTCCATCGATTTAATTTAGTACACTACAAAGTTCACAAGCTACTTGATGGCAGTGGATTGATGCGTGTTTTCGTATAAATCACTACGATTGGAAATGATTTTGTGTCTGCCGGCAGAATTTATGCGCCCGTGACCGTGAGATCATTCTCGTTTGTAGACAAAGTGTAAACAAAAAACAGTGTGCAGGCAAGCTGTACCAAGGTGCCCATGTATCGATAGCCGCCCTACTGTAAACTATTTTATTAAATCAAAGATTCAACTTATGTGACGTTTATGGGCTTATAGAAATAAATTTCTTTGTTTCTCAAACAATTCCACGGCACAACTAGTCTTTTCTGTTTCGACTCTTCTTTCGAATGAACTGGACCATCTTATCGAGATCCCATTGTTAGGTTTCCAAAATGTGTTTTCTCTTTCTTGTTGTTGTTGCTCGGCACTCTTTCCCATCCTAAAGGCCGAGAGTGGACTGCAAGAAAGTGATATCAAATCTAGTGGGCGTCTCGCAGTCCATGGATGGGGGGGGGGGGGGGGGGGAAGAGAGAGAGAGAGAGAGAGAGAGAGACTTGGAGTCTCCATCTTTCCCCTCCCTCCCTCTCTCTCTCTCTCTCTCACACACACACACACACACACAAAGTGATGTGCAAACTCCAAGAGACAAGACAGAGAGAACGACCCAGTATCAGGCAAAGAATGGGGCAACAAATAACTAGTTATTTTGGAGAATATGTACGATTATAAATGGATTGTATCCTCCAGCGATATTTCACAGGCTAGTTGTCTTGAACTTCAACGGCTAGCTTGTTGTTGCAGTAACAAGTGACGCGCACGGAATACACAGGAATTTAGAGAAAAGCAAAGCTCAGACAAGTTACGCATTCCATCATCAAAGGGGAATTGTCAGATATTGATATCACGTTATTAATGGGATGGCCGTTTTATTAGTGCGCTTGAAGTTGTGTTTGTTTATTCTAGGCGTATCCTGCCAAATGAGCCTGTGTCATCTGATATGATCCTAATCAGGGGAGTTGCTAACATGTTTAACTCTGTACAGAGCAAAAGAGTCTTAACAGGGAAAGCTTGATTCCATGAAATTTGGTGTTGAATGCATCTGTTATTGACTATCCAATTAACTTTTTTTTTAATATAATATTTAATTTCGACGTCTTTTTTTAATAAATGGAAACCTAAATTCGGCTTGAATTTTGATACAAAATCATTCAAAAGTCGCAGTTAGATCGAGAATTGATAGCGTCTCAATGGAAGGAAATGCAAGATTTTTGGAGCAACTGAGAATATAAGATAATGTCTTGAAAATATATCAGGCAAAACATGTTTAAATGATGCAACATCTTATAGCATTGAAAGTTAGGTCCAATAACTGGATTAAAGGTGGACGGTAGTTTTCAAAAACCTCTGGACCCTCGTGATATCGATTCGTTTCCCTTAAAATACTCACGTCCTTCTTACATTCTACAGACGTTCATGCCAATAATTATTTTGTGTTTTAAGCAATTTGTATAATTTTCATTTTGTTTCGAATCTCGGCGAAAGGCAAATTTCCTCTTCTCAAGTTTAAACTTTGCATAATATTACGACCTTGCAACAATCGCAAAGGGGGAAAACCTGTTCCTCCTATTCCAAAATTCTCCCGTTTTAGGGAACGTTTCTGGCATAACTGTTCTGCGGCGAAACGCAAAGACTCACCTTCCGAATTTCATTTATTTTTAAACGTTTTTTTCCCCCTCCTCTCGTTCCTGTTTCCCCTTCTCTCTAATGTGCAACATAAGGATCAACATGACCAATCCATCAGCCCTAACTTTTACCATGTCACTTGGCCACCTCACTGGGAAACTGGCCTATTTTCCGATGTGACCCACCCCTTCGAGAATCCAAGTGTTTTCACTGTCGGTTTAACAAACGAGCTATTAAAATATCCAAGCTTACAGTAGCAGGTGATGCTTCCATACACACACACACACATATAAATATTTAGACAGATGGAGCTTAAGAGGAATCTTAACCCTGTGTACAATGCCACTTTCAGAACTAATTGCTGGTCTCAAGAAAAAGATCACAGCCCACCAAACTTCGCTCTGACCCACGGCACTCTTCAAAACAATACTTTCGAAATAGTTAAACGAAAGGCAACATTTGTTGCACACAGTCGTTAATTTTAATACATATTCGAAACGCTGATTTTAATTATTGCAATACATGTGAATGTCTCGATGATTTTTTTAAAAAGAAACCGTCTTGAGCAAATCTGTTCCAAAAGGACCCGAGACACAGGTTTGACCGTCGGTGGCCGTGAATGGGATTGTCTGCCTCAGCTTTGATTTGTCAGTCTTCGTGAAAGATCCGAATTTCGGAAATTTCCGCCAAAACTGCCGGCGAGTCTCGAAATGAAGCAGGCAACTCCTGTTGCAAACACTGGCTGGTTTTGGGGTTTCAGAGGATTGTTCCTCTGACCCTTTATCAGACTTTGAGTAGAACGAACAGAAGCCGAGCCCGCAACCACATGCACCACACGCTTTACATTCCTTCCACAAATCAAGATTTTTAGAAGCAAAAAATAAACTCACAAGTGCTGATGTTCGATCAGCTTAATTACGGAATGATCATGGAGTTAATCTGCTGCGAAGTAACCCACCGAACGTACATTAACAACATGCAATAGTAATATATATATATATAATATATATATATATATGTGTATATATATTATATGTGTGTGTATATATATATGTATATATATATAACATGTCCATTCAAACATAAAAGGCGCAAAAAGCAATCAATATCGTGACTCTATTCTTATAAGTTCCACAATGTTCTAAAATAGTTTAGAGTAACTAATAATTAAATTGCAACCTGCCAGCATCAAGAACATTGTTTTTCTACTAATCTGACGGGGTTCATTGTAAATGTAGGTGTTTTAACGAGCACGATATTTTCAGGCATAGTGGAGCCCATCGCCGTATTACAAATTATTCCATTCTAAATATCTCCGATGCTTCGACCTGTTGATCACTCCCCTCCCCAGTCCAGTTATAAACATAACAATCGCCTTGTTCATTCTTGTGTGCTCAGCGGGAGTTCCATAAAATTAAACTTGTGTTTGAAAATGATTTCAAAAAGGGGACATTTCGTTTAAGTGTATTGCGAAGAAAGAATAGATAGATACGTGACTATGAACTTACACCGTGCTTCCAAACGTCAATGTTATTTCCGTTATCATTTTACCCTAGACCCGAAATTTAACGGCTTTGGTTAGGTTAATCAGCGAAGGCATACGACTGTAATTCACAGATGGCCGATAATAATAAGTGTTTCTAACCAAATATTATTTGGCCTTTTGCAGTAGTAGACAAAACCAGCCGGCTTCTGACGACTAGACTTCATTTTGTTAAATAATTTATTGGTAATACAAAGTTTTTTTCCAACTCTCGTGGACGCAATAATATTTCCTTCAATTCGTCTTCAACAGAATATTCGGAGGTTGTTTCAGGATTTAATGGCTTAAACTCAGCAACGCCTCCGAAGGAATTCGCCACCACTGGCGAAATCAAAATATTAGCCTTTGAATGTAAATACACAAAAACCTTTACATTTAATTTTTTTTACAACATAAGCGTGCATCATAATATGTACAGCTACAGTTTTAATCTGTAATTCATACAAAACCCATGAGTTCTGATAGTTATTCCTTAACACTGAAAATCCTAAGAAAATCGGACGCGGACAAAGGAGATTGAAGGGGAAGATAAAATCCAAACTTTTCCTTCCAAACGGTTTGTCGTCTGCGTCAGGTCCAGTCCATTACTGATATAATCAAGCCGCCAAGATAATTCCATAACTTATTCTGTAAAAAATATATACATCTCACATACATTATGCTGTACAACACAAATCACTTATTTCTTGTGGAACATCGATTTATTTTAAACGTGTTTTTTTTAATACCCTGGTTAATTCAGCCTTTGAAGCTCTTCAAATAATAATTTCTCTCTTTTTTTTTTTTGCTTTAAAGTTTGTCACAAAATCTCTGGGCTGTTGCTGTGTGGGTCTATGATGGTCAGGGAGCTGGCGGTCTTGTGCTTTTTCAGTAACCGTGTGATTTTCTCGTCGTCTGAATTGGGATCCAGAGGTCTATTGTACTCATCCTCGTCCTCTTCGTTTTCCGACGTTTCTTTCAGCTTTTCAGTCTCTGAATCGTGCTTCTTTTTGGCTGTGGCCATCTCGGCAGCGTGTTTCTTCCTCCACTTGGTACGTCTGTTCTGGAACCACACCTGTTGCAAAAACAAAACGGAACCAAAATAAATGCCTTGCCTGCGTCTGCCATTGTTCGCGTCCTGCCATTATGAGAAGTGTTTCTTTTTTTTTTTTAAACCACAACCGTAAAAAAAATGACAATTAAACCTCAATATAATTAAACTGTTTTCTTAAAAAATTAGGAATGCGTGGTGGGAGGAGCCGAGGGTTTGGCATTTGCCTAATAACTCTCCAAAGTCTTGAAACTAAGTTAAAGGAGGCAATGGCGTCTAACGGGAGAAATGTGAGCTGTTTGATGTATCAGTCCACACTTCAGTAACATCAAGGTTTACACTAAAACTACTGTTCTTCGTGGGGACTCCTGCAAAACAACGCCGGCGTCAGATTTCAGGTTAATATTTCTGACGATCAAAATGAAGAACAATCGGTTTCGATACCGACTGAATGCAGGAACAACTCAGAGAAGGGCTTGTCGCCAATTAAAAGTTTCAGCTTATGGCCCATATTCCCAATAGTTTTCTACAACATACATTTCTCATGTCTGCCTAACCAAAACCATTTTATTACGGTATTTAAGTCTTGCAGCGGTTTCCATTCGCCCGAATGTCAAAGAAGTGTTTTTGTTTACAACCCGGCCTAGTACAAGTATCTGGATTAATTTTGTTCAACTCCGGTCACGTAAATTTACAATTCCAATTTGGTCATAAGCGACATTTGTACGTCCAGTAAGACTTTTATAACAAACATTTGATTAAGAAAAACTGCGGCCTGCTTATTTTTAAAACCGGTATATGTCCCAATTGAATTTATTTACAGCGGTGAAGATGGCAAATATTTTACCTTGACTTGACTTTCCGTCATTCCCAGAGAATAAGCTAATCGGGCTCTTTCTGGTCCAGCTAAATATTTCGTCTGTTCAAACGTTTTTTCCAAGGCAAAAATCTGTTGACCTGAAAATGTTGGCCTAGAATGCTTCTTCTTTCCGTCCTTGTCCAGAATTAAACTACCTTGCGCTGCGGGGAGAAACAAAACCTTAAAACAACGAAATACAGTATAGCACATGCATGAGAAGGCAGAGAGAGAACACGCGAGTTCACTGAAACTAGCTGGTCTTGTCTTTAAAGTTAACAACACACACCCGAGGAAACAGAAGCGGGAGCAGACAGATGATTATCGCTCCGTTTTGTTCTGATTTTTAAAAAAAAAACAAATTTGAACCATTTGCTTCTTAGTATTTATCATTTGGAGAAGTGGCCACCAGCCAGGCCGTATTGATTAACGAGCCACGTCTCATCAGTTGATTCCATGTTTATTGCCAATTTAAGTGTTTACGACATGGCAGCTTTATTCCGGGCAAAGTTTTGAAATGTTTTGGCTGAAAACATTTCTGCAAAAGCGACAAAACAAAAACAACAGAAGGAATCATACGGCAGTCAGGAGAGTAAACTCCTGTGGGTAATTATGTTATTATTATTTATTTATTTTTAATTAAAAAATAAAAGAGTAACTGTGCAGTTCGCGGTACGTACTTGGACAGGCCAGCCTGGGGTCTCTCCACGGGGACCCCTGGATCATCCCCGGCCAGAAGATAGGGGGTCTTCCCGGCAATTCAGCAAGGGGCTTGGGGTACCTGGAGACGGCAGCTGCTGTGGGGTTAAAATACATCCCCGCCGTGGTGGCAAGCCCGCTCAGTCGCGGGAGTCCGGAGAGCAGACAGCCGGCTGGGCGGCCTAGGATGTCGGTAATTCCGTGCGGCGTCCCCAGCGGAATCTGTGCGCTCAAATGCGCCAGAGTCGGGGCTTTGAAGCTCGAGGGATTCTGCAAAGAGTAGGGAAATATAGACGTCTTCATTTCAGTCATATTATGAAGCGCAGCTAGCGGCGTACTGTTGAGGACGAATGCACTCTGGCGATTATCCATCTGCCCGACGGCTAACATTTGATCAGAACATAGATTTGACAGGACCCACCGGTAAAACGCTGCGAGATCTCTCGGGTCCTGATTGCTCGTTGGTTATTTTGTCAAAATCTGGATTGGAGATGAGTGTGCCCCTAATGGCAAGTGTTGTTATTATTATTATTATTATTATTTGTTGTTGTTCCAAGAGGAGTGTATCCAGAGGAATTGTCCAAGAAGTCTGGCTGTGCTTGCTCTAAAAGCTCTGTGTGTCTTCTCTTGCCTGCGCGCTTTCCCGGCTTTGGGGTGAAATTGAAGTGGATTCGGTCGCTGGGGCGCCGGAGACGCGCTGATAAACCACGGCAGCACCTGCCACTCTGCCGTCCCCATTGGTCAACGGCGCTCAGTCTTTCCATGCGATTGGGCGGGCGCCTGCGATTCCTACTCCTTCCTGGCCTCGCTGGAGGTGCGTCACTTTGGGATTGGGGAGCTACCGCTTCCAGTCCAAGACCCAAACACGAATCCAAATCACAGGCGACACTTTGGTTTCAGTTTGGGGATTATTTCACATTTGCTTAAAGGAACAAAAACGATATGGGGGGTATGGGGAGAAGGCAGGAACGGGGTACTGATTGAGAATGATCAGCCATGATCACATTGAATGGCTCGAAGGGCCGAATGGCCTCCTCCTGCACCTATTGTCTATTGTCTATTGATATCTCTCTCCATCTCCTCTCTCTCTCTCTCTCTGTATGTGTGTGTGTGTATGTATATATATATATATATATATATACCAATTCCTTCTCTCCTGAGATGCTGCCTGACCTGCTGAGTTACTCCAGCATTTTGTGAATATATATATGTAATGTATGTATTCACAAAATGCTGGAGTAATTCAGCAGGTCAGGCAGCATCTCGGGAGAGAAGGAATGGGTGACGTTTCGGGTCGAGACCCTTCTTATATATATATATATTTATATGCGTATGTGTGTATAGGAAAGAACTGCAGATGCTGGTTGACACCGAAGATAGACACAATTCTTCTCTCCAGAGATGCTGCCTGACCCGCTGAGTTACCCCCAGGATTTTGCTTCCACCTTATGTGTGTGTGTATATGTTTCTGTGTGTATATGTATGTGTGTATACGTATGTATGTATATATGTGTATAGATACACACTGAACCTTTTTTTTTTCCTCGTTTATTATAGTTTACAGTGCACTATGTTTACATATTCTGTTGAGCTGCTGCAAGTTATAATCTAATTGCTCAGTCTGGGACATAAGACAATACAACTTGAATCTCCCTCTTTCCCTCAGGAACAACATATTTACCCCTCTCATTTTTAAAAGTCGGCGTAACTTTGTTTTTAAAAGAACCTGGCTGGAGTTTCTGTTCCATTTGATTTTGACAATTATCCACTAAAATGTAGCTCATGTAATTGTGGAAGAGGAGCCTGCCTGCTGCCACCCGCGTTATGGTTATTTGCCGTGCCATTTAACCGATCTTACTCATCTGTAGTCTTAAAGGAAATGATCAACGACAAGAAGGAAAGACCCATTGAAACAGATGTGATCACTGCACTGAACTGTTTCGCTGTCTTCCAGCGGCGGGATTTCCATTTCAAATTAGAACTCTCAAGTAATATGTAAGAGATTGTAAGAATGATCCAAAGTGTCTTACTTGTTTTATTTTTGCGAGTTAAAAATTAATAAATGCCCGTGCATTTAATTTTCTACAACAAAACGTACTATTTAATGTGCGGGGAAAAAAGTTAATATCTCAAGAAGGGATCCCGGATTTCTTTTCCCCACAGTTAAACGTAATCCGCTTCAACTTTTATTATTTGAGTGTTTCTGCTGTCCAAATATGCTGCGGCATTGTTTGCCATTATCAATTACGCACAACAGCGAAGGATTCGCCTCGTCGACTTGTTGCTGAAACGGAAATCATAAAGCCTCCTTTATTTCGGTGGGCCTGATATCAAACGAACTAATTTGGAGCAGCTGTTTCACTCGTTATCAGGGGGGGAAAGAGTCATTGTACATGACAGCTTACACTGTGAGTGGAATACGATTCTCAATGCAATTCTCTGATGCTCCGTTAAAATGCCTGTCATTCCGCTCCCTCGCCTTTCATTCCATTCACAGCAATATTTATTATTCGGAAATCCATAATCAGTACAGGGGTTAAAAAATAATTTACAAGCATTGTAAAAAAAAAGTTTAATTTCCACCAACATTGTCGCGTCGGATTTATTGGGACTTTGTTTTCGTTTTTTAAGGATTTCAACGGGTGTTCAGAATTTACAAATTTATCCCCTGAGCAAATGGATAAATAGTGCACAAAATGGAGCTAAGAAAGCGAAAATATGTTTGGAATAATGCGAAGTCAATATGTGTTCAATATTAAACACTCGTGTTAATAAATATGAGACATCTTTAAAGATATCTGGATAATATTAAACGTTTTCGCAAAGCTTCAATCAGTACTATTGTTTTTGAAATTGATCCGCCTTTTTCTCCGATCATTAATTCTGTTTAATGGGCTTCGATGGATCATATTCAAGGAGAGCATCAACTCTATCATTTGAGGCGAGATGTCGAACGCGTTTTGTTATTATCGTCTATCACGTTGCATGCAATTTAAAGTTTTAATAATCAGAGGCCCCGATAATTCATATTCCCACTGGGTGGGTTACTTGAAAGCTATACTTAAATCTTCAAATCAACAACCAACTTTTGAGAAATCAACCATGTGTAGCTATATTGTAACTGTATTAGTTGTGGTTTGCAAGTTCACGCGAGCGTCGAAATAGGCGCGAATACCCACGTTGGTACAACGCTGGAAACGAGTGTGAAATGGCTTAGCTTTATTCCAAAGATTGCAGTTCAAGAAATTTAAAAAGTTTTCCAATCCTGGACAATGTCTTTTAAGACAAGTAAACGCCTTGAGAATGCGCGGTGAGACCTCTAGCGAGCAGAGAGGGTGTAGCAGGTTCCAAAAAAAAAAATCAAATCTCAGCTCAATGTGCCAAGAGTCAAAGAAAGCTTCATCAGAAATTTGTCACGTTGTTTTAGTTGGTAAACGCGACCTTCGACAACTAAGCATTCTTTTAATACTAAACTATAAACTGCTGACAACGTTCACAAGGGGGGTAAATGAGAACCATTAAGTGTCATGATGTTTTCTCCAGCCCTTGTGAATTAAGTAGCATCGAGCAGGCGACTTCACCGCACCCAGTGTCCACATCGAGCATAAAGTATTGAAACCGAAGTGACTTCATATAAAATCGAAAAGGGCACAGATTAGCGTCGGGTAACGTGCACTTGATTAATAGGGACATTTTCATTTCGAGCGAGCGTTTACCCGGCGCTTATCGATTCCCAATGTGCAAGGTATTAAAATTAGGACTTAATGAATTTCCTTAATCTAAGAGACTTGACTCCTGCAGAGCAACAGGATTGCTTTAATTACCAACTTTATCTCCATATGTTCACGTCAGTGCCTCTTATTTCAATGTTTTATTGAGAGGAGCCGATGACTGTTCAGTGCTATACACTCCACAATGACTTACATCTACTTTTATTTCTGTTTTGTTTCCATCTTCCCATTAATTCATTGCAACATATTTAAAAT
The DNA here is from genome assembly GCF_053455715.1 of Rhinoraja longicauda. Lineage (NCBI taxonomy): Eukaryota > Metazoa > Chordata > Chondrichthyes > Rajiformes > Arhynchobatidae > Rhinoraja > Rhinoraja longicauda. The sequence continues at coordinate 41,065,045 of NC_135968.1, forward strand.
GACATATCGACGATTTTAATAGTTTGGCTCCTTTTCAAATGGTGTTATTAATCCTCCGACTTCTTGTCAGATTTGGTCTCACAACAGTTTTGTATCTCGGAATGAGTAGACCGCTGGGTTTGACTTGGAAGGTTTTTTAAATATTATGCAACCCTCGTCTTTTCAACCGGGTTCATACTCTTGCATTCGCTTCCAGCGTGACAAGCGACAGTAAACCTTTATTTAAACTATAACTTTAACTTATTATTGCAATTTCTAAATGACCAATTTTGGGATCATCACCTCTTCCGTTTTAACACGAGCAAAGGGGAATTAGAGTTAAATTTGGCATTATTCTGCAGTCGATGAAGTTGTCGTACATTATTTTGATCATCGAATCTTTTGAGCTGGATGAGGAACTTCACAACGACCGGTTTAAGAAACAAAAATGAACACCAATAATAGACACTAGACAAATATTGTTATGACATTAACATGCACACCTTTATTATTTTTAAACGGTTTGTGAGTTAACGGTGAGAATTGAACGCGCCGTTCTCATGGAATTTGAAACATTTATTTGTTATCTTGGATTTAATTATTTTCATCGGGGAATTGATGGTTGGATAAAACCAATTAATGTTTGTTTATTACACCGGCTGCCCTCGGCAACACCCACCTCCCAATTAAAACGAACAGGATTCAAAGCAGTGAAACCTCTTCGATTCGTGTTGACGTGTTGGGTGAGATTAAACATACCTCGTTTTAATGATTTCGACACGGAAGTAAATGGTTGCTGTCTCTTTTAAGATCAAGTTACATACATTATGGAGAAGCCAGCGCACGGCAGGTCCGCAGTAGATCGATTCCACCCTCATAGGTAAAGAGAGGGACAAGGTTCTCTCTAAATGGGCTGAGATTGAGATGGCGGCGCAGAGTTTCACCCATGGCACAGGTTGCATTTATGTAAGGTAGACATATCGTCATTCCCATTCTTAAGCAGAATATTTTGAGAACAGAATACCGACCCGGGAAAATCAGCACAGTATTTATATCTCGTATAAACCTCCAAGTCTGCTTGCAACGGTGCAAATTGACGGCTCGGGTTAATTATAAGAACATTAAGGCACTTCAATGAAAGACAAGGAAATCCGCAAAACATTGCGAAAAGATGGTTAAATTTAATGGTTAAATTATTATTATTATTTTTTAAACCTAATTGTGACGAGATGATGTTTATTTTGGATTTAGTGACATTTGGATTTAGTGACAATCCATCATTTGCAATTTGATGAACTAATTAGTTTACATTCACGTTTAGTTTGACAGTTGACTATTGAAGCGATCTGGGTACAAGGTTTCTGAGTTCCTTGATAATTATTTAATACCCATTTCTAAAAGCAAGGTTGAAAAACAAAACAGATATGAACTGTGGTGCACGGGATTTTGCCTGTGGTGCACGGGATTTTGCGTGGAGATGAACTGTTTCTGTGAATTGAGGTGCAGCAATTAGTTGTACATTTGTAGTGACACGATGGTTGAGAGTTTACTTAAGACTCAAAACAAAGGCAGCGCAAGCAAATAATTATCGCTAATCCCTTTCTGCTTCCCCGAGGGTAAAGAATACAATGTTACATTAATACTAGATGATACAATTTAGGAGTCCCTTCGATTTGGGTCATTGCAACCCACAATCTCATGGGCCGCCACCGCCACTACCACACAGGACTGATTGAACACGCTAACCATTTCAGTGTAGCTTGTCGTATCAGTTCTGAGAAAATTGTAAATCGAGGAGTAGCAGTTTGGGGAGTTTCGTGTGTCTGGCGTTTGGACGATTGTTTTTCAATGTTGTTTCGAAGAGCACACTTTAACTTCAGACGACGATTAAATATATGTGGGAAGGAACTTAAACCGAAGATAGACACAAAAAGCTGGAGTAAATCAGGCAGCAGCATCTCTGGAGAAAAGGAATAGGGTCGAGACCCTTCTGACCGACGGTTAAATATACCTGTATCTTATTTGGAAACAAATTGATATTGTCATTTATTTCATGAACAATTTTTAAAAAAAACAACTTCTAATTGCAATATCAAAAGAAAGCAGACACCTGCGGAAAATGCTTCCTCGTCGAAGCTGAACTGGAGGTTTTGGCATCTGGCGGACCCATTGGGCTGTTATAACAGGCTCGCTGTTACACTCATATTCACACAATGGCCCGACAGCAACGCCAGAAAATACTGAACTCCCTGTTATTGGGGCACTTAGCTCTGATCGGAAGAAATGAAGAGATGAATATGAGCCAAGCCAAATATTAAACATTGACTTATCTTTTAAAGATTTGGCCCAACGCTATTTAGGATTAACGTGAATAATTATGCAGCCTGTTAGTCTTGTGATTCTCGTGATTCCAATGGTTCCACAATAATTTCCTGCCTCCTAAACTATGTATAAAACACCATATGATTTTTTAAAAATTTAGTAGGAAAACTATTTACGGTAATAATCAGAATGAAAGAATTTTTTTTGTCATTATAGAATGAAATGTTTTTTACAGAAGCAAGTGCAGTTTATTCCCGTTATTGAAACCTGTAGGACATCTATTGAAACGTGTATACGTTTTGATAATAATAGCAATATCGATGGTGAAATATTTAAGGGGATCAAAATCTACTAGCTTAAATTTAAAAAAAATGTACGATGTTGTTAAATATCTACAGGTGGCATTTTAATACTCTGGAAAATGAATGACAAATCGTTTAAGTCTTAATTATTTCCAGTCATTGAAACACGTGGTGTAGTAGTAAGAATTTTAAATAACCATATTTAGTAAAGATTAGAAATGTAAGAAGACAATACATGTATCTTATTTCCTTTATTTTCATCTACCATTGAAACTGAGATGGAAAGGTTTATAAAATGTTGTAAGCAGTATTTCAATTGAAATATTGTTTAATGCATTTGAATAAGTGTGTACACAAAATATTTTTATTTAATTCCTATTTAATATATATTACTGCATCAAAATAAAATCAAGTGTTTATATCAAAAACTAAACTAAAAACCTTCAGATAACTTGATTTACGCAAGGTGTCAATGAATATGGGGAGAGCCTAAAACCTGGATATCTTTTCCTGCAAAAATGTTGCATTTAATCAGTGCATTTGCTGCAAGTCTGCATGTCAGAATTATTTCAAAAAAATCAATTATTTTGTTCCATTTTCTGACTGGGCAATGTAAACCTGCAACCAGCTGCCACCCCCTATTTACTAAAGAACAACCAATATTGAATTGAACCCAGGATTATAGCAATTAGTCTTTGCGCCTTACATGGACATATCAACTCAAACTGTGTTTCTTTACCAATGTGCTGCATGGGGTAATATGGCCAACATTAAAAAAAGGGAGGGTCATAATACCACACTTTGAACCTGGCAGTTTGGAGTCAAGTTTGTATAGTTCCTTTTCACTTTTGAAGTTAATTTACAAAATCCTGCATCTGGCACCGAAGAACATCACAAAGTGAAAGAGGTAGATAACGTACACATGAAACGTCATGGATAGGGTTATGAAATGTATCAATGAGAAAGTGGTCTCGACCCGCAACGTCACCCATTCCTTCTCTCCAGAGATGCTGCCTGTCCCGCTGAGTTACTCCAGCATTTTGTGTCTATCTTCGGTTTAAACCAGCATCTGCAGTTCCTTCCTGCACAATGAGAAAGTAAAATCGACATGAAGTCAATGAATCCCAATAGTCTCTGACACAGCTATCCTCCTGTGCCAACAGTGAGCAGGTATCCAGAATGGGGACATTTTACACTTGGGGCCCACAGATACAACAGGAGATTTATAATTCAAATAGTCGCCTGGGATCAACCAGCAATTTTAGTACCTGTCCATTCAGCTATCTCTAATCATGGCAGCAATAATGGTGAAGAATGAAGTTACTCTAAATCCTGCTTGAAAATCCTGCTTTTACCTCTCTGGGCCTTCTACTAATTTCAGTTGCTCAAACTGGAAACAAGGTGTGCAATGCAATAAAGACATAATAATGATTTGTTTTAGGTTATTGTTTCTCTACATTATATATTTTGGTCATTTGAGTTCTGTCAGACTGAAGATTAGTTTCTCAACATAATTTAGCACCATAATTGCTTAAACTGAAAACCTAAGACTTAAACCAACAGATCACATTTCCTAAAATATACTCAGCAAAAGTAATATTCACTCTGAATCAATTGCCCTGAGGTTTTAATGTTTACTAGATGACAAAGTCTGTGCCATTTTAAAATAGTACTTCCTCCAAGGCATCAGAAGGATACAGATAGAGATGTGTAGGAAAAAAACTGCAGATGCTGGTTTAAATCAAAGGTAGACACAAAATGCCGGAATAACTCAACGGGACAGGCAGCATCTCAGGAGAGAATGAATGGGTGACGTTTCGGGTCGAGACCCAAGACATCACCCATTCCTTCTCTCCCGAGATGCTGCCTGTCCCGCTGAGTTACTCCAGCATTTTGTGTCTACCTTCGATGCAGATAGAGATCTGTTAATATATTAAAATAAAGGTGCATTTAATCCTTGTTTTAACAATCACAACATCATTCTCACCTCATACTTAAGGGACCACTGAACGGAACTTTTCAGGAGCACATTGCTTTTATCCCAACTTATTGTAGCAGATTGACTCAAATTTGTAAAACAGAATTAGTATGAGAAAGAGGGCGAAGAATGATTGCAAAATAAATGAATTAAATGAAAAGCATGCCAAGGGGAAAGATAAAAGATTAAACTAATCAAATGCTTTTCAGAGGTATCACAAAATGCTGGAGTAACTCAGCAGGTCAGGCAGCATCTAGGAGAGAGGGAATGGGTGACTTTTCGGGTCGAGACCCTTCTTCAGACTGAACTTTTGAGAAATTGCGAGCTGCCATTTTCCTTGATGAAGATTTACAGTGAGTTTTTTAATAAAGCATGGAGACTGCATGCAGCAAATATGAATAGAATGTTTATTAATGCTCATGAAAGAACTTGCTTCACATTGTAAACACCTCCAAATTGTCTTTCCAAAAAGGCCTTCCTGTAGTATCTATATACTAAAACTTTCATTTGTTTGTTTGTTTGTTCCTGAACTACAACCAAAACGGCACACGCCAGTGCGACAATTTTAGGCCCACCTTCCTCACCGTCGTCCCTTTGGTGCTAATGAACAACGTTTCATTGAAATCGGTGTTAAATTTTTAATGTTATTCACATTTTAAAGTTTAAATCTATCTCATAGGGAGGGAGGGGGGAGGGAGGGAGGGAGGGAGCGGGGAGGGAGGGAGGAGGGAGGATAAGGGGGGTTGAAGGGGATGGAGTTCAGGGAGGGGAAGGGGGAGGGGAAAGGGAAGGGGGGACGGGAGAGGGAGAGGGGAAAGGGGAGGGGAGAGGGGGAGGTGAGGGGAAGGGAGACAGAGGGAAGGGGGGAGGGGAAGAGGGGGGAGGGGTGGAGGTGGGGGGAGGGGGGAGAGGGGAGAAGAGAGTGCTGCACCAATGCAGGAGAGGTTTGGGCCCAACAGGTCCACTTGGTCTAGTTTTATATGTTCCCCAAATTCTTAATGCTGGTTTACAACTCGAATTACATCCCACTTTATTTTTGAACTGGATTTTGTAAAATGTAAAAATATAAATAATAATAATTTCTACTTACATAAAATTTGGAATCCAACAAAACACCTCAAGATGCTTTTCCTCAAGCATTGGGAAGCAAAATCTGACACCAACTGCATACACAGATACTGGGGCAGACGGATAAAAGGTTGATCAGATGAGAATATCTGAAAGGGGAAATTAGATTTTCAAGAAATTCACAAATTTGGGGGTTTAGCACCAAAATAAGGTCAATGGAACTCCGAATAACAAGGCATCGAATTTTCTTTGGGGTTTGTGTAGATGCAGGGTGATAGAGGGATGGATAAACCATGGAGTGGTTTTTAGCAAGGATGAGAACTACAAAAGATAAAGAAGATACATTTGAAGGGTCAACAATTTTATGTAAAACCTAATGTCTCGCTTACAATATTTCAGTTCTGTATACATGGTGAAATCTTATGTCGTTATACATTAATGAGAAACCTCAAATAAATAATGTGAATGCTCACCTGAAGCATGTGTTATGCCGAAGGTAGACACAAAATGCTTGAGTAACTCAGCGTGTCAGGCAGCATCTCTGGAGAGAGGGAATGGGTGACGCTTCAGGTTGAGACCCTTCCTCAAACAAACCAGCATCTGCAGTTCTTTCCTACGCTTGTGTTATGCCATTGCACAGTTGCTTTCTAAACTACAATAGCTGCATATTATATTTGCAGTTAAAATGATGGTGAAATGCTTGTGCGCACTTGTGTGAAAAGCCCACCTGTGTATAGATGAGTGCGGAGATATGTACGTCATATGCTGATATCCCGTTTCTCTATAATGTTGAAGATAGATACCAAATGCTGGAATAACTCAGTGGGACAGGCAGCATCTCTGGACAGAAGGAATGTGCGACGTGTAGGATCGAGTCCCTTCTTCAGACAGAGAGCTAAATTGTTCCAGCATTTTGTGTCCAGCTTCAGTGTAAACCAGCATCTGCAGTTCCTTCCTACACATTCTTCATAATGTTGTATGAACTATTGAGGGTGTGCAGCGTAGGTTTACTAGGTTAATTCCTGGAATGGCGGGACTGTCATATGTTGAAAGACTGGAGCATCCACGCATGTATACACTGGAATTTAGAAGGATGAGAGGGGATCTTATCGAAACATACAAGATTATTAAGGGGTTGGACACATTAGAGGCAGGAACATGTTCCCAATGTTGGGGGAGTCCAGAACCAGGGGCCGCAGTTTAAGAATAAGGGGTAGGCAATTTAGAATGGAGATGAGGGAAAACCTTTTCAGTTGGAGAGTTGTTAATCTGTGGAATTCTCTTCCTCAGAAGGCAGTGGAGGCCAATTCTCTGAATGCATTCAAGAGAGAGCTAGATAGAGCTCTTAAGGATAGTGGAGTCAGGGGGTATGGGTAGAAGGCAGGAACGGGGTACTGATTGAGATTGATCAGCCATGATCATATTGAATGGCGGTGCTGGCTCGAAGGGCCGAATGGCCTCCTCCTGCACCTATTGTCTATTGTCTATTGTAGTCAAATCTTTTACAGTTCATACAGAATCAGTAATTTCATATGAACTTTGGATTTCCCCAAAATAAAAATTATAGAAACATTAATCTTGGTTGAATGAGGTGAAAGTAAAGTTTTGGTAGCACACTAATTTATAATTAATACTGCAAAATTCTGCCTGGCCCTGTAAATTAATTGTATAATTATGTAGTCACATTTTCTTCACTCTGTTATAATATCGTTAAAGAAAATATATTAATTTTAACTTTATAATTCTGCAATTTTTCATAATGGTTTAACTTATAGTTCAATCCCATGGGTGTGACCTGATCTTCATATAATTTACATTCTTGACTAGCCTCAAAGAAATATAACCAGAGAATTGGAGTGGAAACAAAATATAAAGCCGGAGACAAAAAGGTGAATGTGACCATTTTTCTTCAATGGCTCAAAAGCAGACCAATTTTTTGAAAGGGTGCTTTAGTAGTTGGAATCTATAAAATAACTAGAAGGTAAATCACGATACTTTGCTTTTTTTACTTCCTGGTTTGCTCTCTTGAGCAATTTTTTTCAACTTGATTAGCTACTCAGCTTAGTTAATGATGTTACTGCTGCCAAATACCATAGATCTGCAGATGGCATCAGGGCAGAGTTCCCATTGGAATAGGGAAATGAATGCTAAAGCTACCACTTACTCTGCAGTTAGGAAGAGAGATGACATTCTGGCCTTCCATCACAGTGAGGAGGGGACTGGAGGAGACTCACTGTGATGGATGCTTCTTTTTTGTTTTGTTTTGTGTTGGTTTGTGGTTTTGTAATTGCTTATTTTATTGCTCTTACTATTGGACTGTGGGTGACGAAATCTCGTCCAAAAGACATGTTTTTTGGATGATAATAAAGGTAATTCTGATTCTGATTCTGATTCTGAGCTTCCTTCAAGTTCAATAATATGTGGCAGAGCTGACTGCTAAATCTAGGCCAACGTATTATCATTCTAGTGGCACCATGGCCACTGAAGTGTCACCGCAAATTAGCGCAGATTTTGAACCTCACATTTGGTAAACAAAAAGAATATGCTTTTATATAAAATCATCAGATACAGACATCATTTTTAGATAATAAATATTTACGGTTTGTCATTGTAGCAAAGTAGTAATCTGACAAGACTAAAAGATATAAGACACAAAATGCTGGAGTAACTCAGCGGGACAGGCAGCCTCTCTGGATAGAAGGAATGGGTGGCATTTCGGGTCGAGACCCTTCTTCTGACTGGGAGTCAGGGGAGAGGGAGACACAGGGGTATAGAAGGGTAAGGTGTGCAAACGAGACATCAAAGGGGATGAGAAGCAAGGGAAATGTGGAATAGATCATAGATGTCGTGTTTTCATATCATGTCTAATGCATGCAAATAAAACATAATTCCCTGGAGATGATATGTGAATGTGCTGAATATTTGCAACAATTTACAGTTAACTGAATTCTATATGCAGTTTAACAGTTGTTCTCAGATCTTTTCCGGAACTACCTCTATGATGTGATACAATACGATATGGTACGATACGATAGAACTTTATTTATCCCAGGAGGGAAATTGATCTGCCAACAGTTATAAAACACATGATACATGAAACATGAAATTAAAGTGACGAGTGGGAAGGATTGGGGATGTGCAAATATTGGCGGGGGGGGGGGGGGGGGAGGAGAATCAGTCTACCCCACGACAGAAGGGGGAGGAGTTGTACAGTTTGATAGCCACAGGGAAGAAGGATCTCCTGTGGTGTTCGGTCCTGCATCTTGGTGGAACCAGTCTGTTGCTGAAGGTGCTCCTCAGGTTGACCAGTGTGTCATGGAGGGGGTGAGCTGTATTGTCCAGGATGCTCCAAAGTTTGAGGAGCATCCTCCCCTCCAAGCCACCTCCCATGAATCCAACTCTTCCCCCAGGACGGAGCCAGCCTTCCTGATGAGTTTGTTGATCCTGTTGGCGTCCGGGGCCTTCGCCCTGCTGCCCCGGCACATGACAGCGAAGAAGATGGCACTGGCCACCATCATCTGGTAGAACATCTGCAGCATCTCACTGCAGACGTTGAAGGAGCGGAGCCTTCTCAAAAAGTACAGCCGGCTCTCTCCCTTCTTGTACAGGGCCTCAGCGTTCCTGGACCAGTCCAGTTTACTGTCCAGGTACACTCCAAGATATTTGTACTCCCTGGTAAACCTCACATCCACACCATTGATGGCAGCAGGGGACAGTGGTGTTCCTCTCCTTCTAAAGTCCACCACTAACTCCTTAGTCTTGTCGGTGTTGAGCTGCAGGTGATTCAGCCCACACCACTCAACAAAGTCATTGGCCACACCTCTGCATTCAGCTTCCCTCCCCTCACTGGTGCAGCCCACAATTGCAGAGTCATTTGGAAACGTCTACAGGTGGCAGAAGTCCAAGTTATATCTCTCGCCTTTTTCCAACGTCTGCTTTAAGATGCCTGACACTCAGTCCATCTGGTTGCTCATTGACCTTTACATTGTCAGTCTCATTCCTTCTGCCGACCACTCCTTTTTGCATTCTTCCCAATCCAAGTTACCTGTCATTTCCCCACCTCTTCCTCAGTCTGATGCATCAGGAAGCTCATAGATCCAGGGTAAAGGGTGAGAGATTTAAGGAAGACGAGGAGAACCTTCCTCACCCACACTGTGGCGAGTAGGTGGAACACAATACCTGAGAGTGGTGGCAGCAAGGCCCCTTACAGCATTTAAGAAGTGTCCAGAGGTGCACTTGAATTATTTCTCAGGCACAGAAGGCTGTGGGTCAAATGCTGGAATATGGATTAATTTGGACGGGTTAGCATGGATCAGATGGGCCAAATGGCCTGTTTCCCATTCTCTATGCATCTATTGATTTGTAATCTGACCTACAAGCATGCTGAATAAAGGAACAAAGTGCTGATGTTTGGCAGCATGTACTCCGTATCTCCCTGAAATTCTTTGTTAAACATTATTTACGCTCCAGTTATCATAAGTGATAGGAGAAGAATTAGGCCATTCAATCATAGCTGATCTATCTTTCCCTCCTAACCCCGATCTCCTGCCTTCTCCCCATAACCCCGGACACCAATACCACATTGTATTTCAATGGCTTTAAATGTACTCTAGGGAACCCTGAGACAGTAAATGGAAATTATAAACAAATATCTTACCTATGTGTTTGTTTCTGTTCACCATTTAATCAATGGAAAATGTGTTGGAGGTAAAGTGTGGCATTGTGGCGAAGAAGTTCAAGAAACATAGAAGAGTACAACTCACAATGTCTGTGCCAAACATTGGGGGGAGAGACAATCTTAACTGACAAAAATAACTTGATCAGACAAACGGTGAATGTATTGGTGATTTGCTTATAGAAAGTGATAAGCCAATTTCAAGGCAAATCCCTCATGGGCAGCTTTGCTTTGCAGAGTAAACATAGAAACATAGACAATAGGTGCAGGAGGAGGCCATTTGGCCCTTCGAGCCAACACCGCCATTCATTGTGATCATGGCTGATCATCTACAATCAATAACCTGTGCCTGCCTTCTCCCCATATCCCTTGATTCCACTAGCCCCTAGAGCTCTATCTAACTCTCTTTTAAATTCATCCAATGAATTGGTCTCCACTTTCTTCTGTGGCAGATAATTCCACAAATTCACAACTCTCTGGGTGAAAAAGTTTCTTCTCACCTCAGTTTTAATTGGCCTCCCCTTTATTCTTAAACCGTGTCCCCTGGTTCTGGACTCCCCCAACATTGGGAACATTTTTCCTGCATCTAGCTTGTCCAGTCCTTTTATAATTTTATACGTCTCTATACGATCCCCTCTCATCCTTCTAAACTCCATTGAATACAAGCCGAGTCTTTCCAATCTTTCCTCATATGACAATCCCTCCATCACAGGGATTCACCTCGTGAATCATCTCCACTAATTATTGAGTTATACAGTCAAACAGCCTTGAAACAGGCCATTTGGCCCACCATGTTCATGTTGACAGGTAGTTATCCAGCTGTATTATATTCCATCTTTCAGTACTTGGCCCAAAACCCACGAGTCAAATGCTCATGTAGATACTTCTCAGTTAGTCAAAGAGTCAAAGAGTCATACATTGCGGAAACAGGCCCATCGTCCCAACTTGCCCACAGTGGCCAACATGTCCCAGCTACACGAGTCCCACTTGCCTGCGTTTAGTCCATATCCCTCCAAACCTGTCAAATCCATGTACCTGTCTAACTGTTTCTTAAATGTTGGGATAGTCCCAGCCTCAACTACCTCCCCTGGCAGCTTGTTCCATACATGTTTCCATGTGTGAAAAAGTTACCCCTCAGATTCCTATAAAATCTTTTCCCCTTTACTTTAAACCTATGCCCTCTGGACCTCGATTCATCTACTCTGGGCAAGTTGTTGTCAGAAACTCTGCTTCCACCACTCTAAGGCAGTGTATTCCAAGTAGTCACCGGTCTCTTGGTGAGAATGGTCTCCCTCAGATCCCCCCTAAATCAATTACACCTTACCCTTAATCTATGTCTTCTAGAATTATTTATTTATGTGATTAGTACTTTAAAGAAATTGACATCTATAAGGAAGTATGTTATAGCTCTATAAACTTGTATTGTCAGGATTGTACCAGGATTGTACCATGCACATGGCGATATCCACCGGGTGGCGCCATCAGCGATGGCAGCCCCACCAACAGTCTTAACATAACATAATATAACAACACTTTATTGTCACTCGGCACAAACACCGAACAAAATTTCAGCAGCCTCAAGACACAGCAAAAAAAGAAAAGAACACAGGACACCCGACCCCAACACAAACATCCATCACAGTGACTCCAAACACCCCCTCACTGTGATGGAGGCAACAAAACTTCCCCTCTCTTCCCCCCGCACCCACGGACAGGCAGCTCGACCCCTACCGAGGCAAACGACACGCACAGCCCCCGCAAGGGGATGGAAGGCCCCGCGGCCGAGACGTCCCGGGCACCGAAACATCCCGCGGCCGCACCAGGCGATGTTAAGTCCAGCGGCCGAGCCGCACCGGGTACTGAAACGTCCCGTGGCCGCACCGGGCGATGTTAAATCCAGCGGCCGAGCCGCACCGGGCACTGAAACGTCCCGCGGCCGAGCCGCGCTGGCGATGTTAAGTCCAGCGGCCAAGCCGCGCCGGGCACTGAAACGTCCCGCGGCCGAGCCGCACCGGGCACTGAAACGTCCCGCGGCCGAGCCTCGCTGGCGATGTTAAGTCCAGCGGCCAAGCCGCGTCAGGCACTGAAACGTCCCGCGGCCGCACCGGGCACTGAAACGTCCCGCGGCCGCACCGGGCGATGTTAAGTCCAGCGGCCGAGCCGCACCGGGCACTGAAACGTCCAGCGGCCGAGCCGCGCCGGGCGATGGAAGGCCCCGCGGGCGAGCTGCGCCCCGGGGAAGAGACCTAATAAAAGAAAGGTTTCACCCCACCCCACCCCCCCACACCCCACACCCCCACCACACATACACAGCCAAAAACAGAAACAAAAACCATCCCAACACCGACACAAACAAAAAAAAAAGAAAAAAAAGACAACAGACTGCCAGAGAGCCGCAGCCGTTAGGCGCAGCCAACTCCTCCCATCTTTTCGTCTTTTTGTTATTTTTAGTGTGTTTTAAAAGTTTGTGTTAATGTTCTCTGGTTTGTTTTATGTGGGGGATGGGGGAGGGGGTCGGGGAAAACCTCTTTCAATCTCTTACCTTGCCGGAGATGCGATTGTTTTCCGGATCATATCTCCGGTCGCTCTGCGGCCTAACGTCATGGAGCTGGTGGCCTTGCTCGAGACTGACTTTAAACTCCACCGCGGGTCCGTGGACTTACCCTGGGATCCTGCGATCGTTTGCCTGTGGATTTCAACACTGAAGAGCTCGCAATCTCGGGTAGAGACCGATGTCTAAAGACGCAGAAGGCTCGACCAGCCCCAACCCGGGTCAGATCGCCCGCGCGGGGAGCTGCGATTCCCCCCGATGTAGGAGCTTGATCGCCCCGATGGGGACAGCCCGACCACCGGCTACGTGTGTCAAGATCGTCCCGTCAACGGAAGGCTCGAGGCCCCCGACAGCGGGAGAACAAAGAAGGGAGAAAGATTGAACTTTTTTTCGCCTTCCATCACAGTGAGGAATGCGGGGTAGTCACTGTGGTGGATGTTCATGTTAACATTTATTTTTTGTGTCCTGTTGCTTTTTATTGGTATGACTGTATGGCAAATGAAATTCCTCATATTTTGCAAAACATACTTGGCTAATAAAGTATGATTATGATTATGATGTTAAACCCAATCACACTAAATAAACCCTCTGTGTTTTGAGTTCCTACTGTAATAAATAATTGGTCCAATGTATGTTGATGGTGTTGGGAGCACATCTTGTACAGTGGGTCTTGAATGCTGGTGTTCATAAGTATCTTAATGGATCAAACCTGTCAGGAAAATTAGCATCAGGGTTGTGCTTGGCAGATTGAAAATATCTAGCTGCCCGCTTGCATCAGGCGCTGGTTGAGTTCTGGAGTACTGACAGCTCTAGCTCTGACCCTATGGAGACACTATCTTGTAACCTAAGGTAATAAGAAGGAACCAATTTCTGTCATAGCAATAACTCTTCCATTATAAATGTTTTTAAAATCTCCAACGGATATTTATCATGTGCTTAGAAGTGCACAAAAAGACTACAGTTTCAGTAAGTGGCACATTTACAATAATTTTAGTTATGTTTTGATTTAAAACTAAATTCTGGAAGAATGTACCAGGTCCCCTTTCGAGTTTGAGTTTGACGATACAGCATAGAAATAGACCATCTGATCCACCGCGCACTCATTGACCATTGACTACCCATTCACATTAGTTCTCTGACTGCTACCCACTTCCTCAATAGTCACTAGTCAATTTTATTTGTCACATACACATAAATGCGCAGTGAAATGAAAGATTACCCACAGTCCAACAATAAGAGCAATATAAATAAGCAATAACACACACAATCACAAACCAACACCAAACAAAAAGAAACATCCATCACAGTGAGTCTCCTCCAGTCACCTCCTCACTGTGATGGAAGGCCAGAATGTCTTTTCTCTTCCCCTGCCGTCTTCTTCCGCGGTCAGGCCCTTGAAGTTGCCACGTTCCTGGCCGCGCCGGACGGTGAAAGGTCCGCAGCGGGCCGACCCAAGCCCCGCGATCCGGGGCGGGCGCAGACGCTGCCGCTGCACATCGGGGTGGTCGGGGCTCCCGACATTGAAGCCCCCGCCGGGCAGAGAAAAATCCCGTGGCCTATTTCAGGCCGCACCGGACGGTGAAAGGTCCGCGGTGGGCCGACCCAAGCTCCGCGATTCGGGGCGGGCGAAGATGCTGTCGCTGCCGGAGCTCCCGGTGTCGGCCCCCACCCAGGACCCCCGCGAGCTTCCGATATCCACGCGGCCCGCGGCCAAAGAAGCCTCCGAAGGCGAGTTGCAGCCGCTCCTGCAGCGCCACCACAGCCTCCGAAGGCAGCCAGCTCATCATGCTGGGGGCAGCTCACAGAAGCCAATTAACCTGCAAACCAGCACATCTTTGGGAAGTGGTAGGAAACCCGAGGACCCAGAGGAATCCCATGCGGTCACAACGAGAATGTGCAAACTCCGCACAGGCACGGATATAACTTTCAAATAGCGCAGATGATCCTACTTTGCAAAGTGGAGGGTCTTGCCGTGAAAGTGGCTTCTCACTTTCTGTAAGGAATTCACCAATACACCCACCGTTTCTGATCTGGTCATGTTATCTTTGGTTACACTAACGGGTGGTGATTGAGGCCAAGATTGAAGCCGGGTCCGTGGCACTGTGAGGCAAGAGCTCTACCAGCTGTGCCACTGTTGCCCTTATGTTCACTCAGTTTGAATTTCCCCCTCTTCATGGCTGACTCCGAATGAGGCTGTATGCCAGCATTCTTACGACTTGGAAATATTACATTCACATAAAAATCTAACAAATTGCAGGTGCTGGAAATCTGAAATAAAACCATAAAACGCTGCAAGCACTCAGCAGTTAGAATCATAGCTTCATAGAGTCATATAGTCATAGAGTCATACAATGTGGAAACAGGCCATTCAGCCCAACTTGCCAACGCCGACCAACATGCCGCATCTGCACTAGTCCCACCTGCCTGCTTTTGGCCTATATCGCTTTAATCATAACCTGCGCATGTACCTGTCTTAATGTTTCTTAAACGTGGTGACAGCACATGCCTCAACTACCTCCTCTGGCAGCTTGTCCCATACGCCCACCACTCCTTGGGTGAAAAAGTTAGCCCTTGAGTTCCCATTAAATCTTCCCCTCCTCACCTTAAACTGATGTCCTCTGGTTCTTGTATCCCCTACTCTAGGCAAATGACTCTGTGCGTTTATCCGATCTATTGTCAGTTCTGACAAAGGGGTTTGTATCTAAAACACTAACTCTGTTTCTCTTGCGCTTGCAATGACTTGGATGCGGGATGAGTTTTTCCAGACGTCCTGGCTTCACCAAGCGATCGTTGGGTCCGTGTGCGGCGTGGCCACGATGCTGCTGGCGCTGAGATGGCTGGAGAGAAAGAGGTGCCTGGCGGACTTCAGGAAGAGAGCCCTGGGAGAGATAGCGAGGGCTGTGTCCCAGTTAGAAGAGTCGGTGAGTGTTGGAACAACCGGGAGGGGGAGGGGAGGGGGGAGGGAGGGGGGGGGGGGGGGGGGGGTAGTGGTCGGCGAGATTCAATGCACAGAGTGTTGAGTTTGCAACAGGACAGGTGGCAAACTCCAGTTAACAGCATGCAGTCGCTGAACAAAAATGGCAGTGGGGATAGGAAAGGTTTGGAGGGACATGGGCCAAACGTGGGCAAGTGGGACTGGTGCAGATGCTGCCTCTTGGACGGCAGGTGCAAGGTGGGCCAAAGGGTCTGATTCCGTGCTGGATGACTCCATGAAGATCCCCGAGTCCACAGCACCTCCCTTTTGAGGCTGCAGGGTGACTTGGACAGGTTGTATGAGTGGGCGGATGCATGGTAGATGCAGTTTAATGTGGATAAGTGTGAGGTTATCCACTTTGGTGGTAAGAATAGGAAGGCAGATTATTATCTGAATGGTGTCAATTTAGGAACAGGGGACGTTCAACGAGATCTGGGTGTCCTAGTGTATCAGTCATTGAAAGGAAGCATGCAGGTACAGCAGGCAGTGAAGAAAGCCAATGGAATGTTGGCCTTCATAACAAGAGGAGTTGAGTATAGGAGCAAAGAGGTCCTTCTGCAGTTGTACAGGGCTCTGGTGAGACCGCACCTGGAGGACTGTGTGCAATTTTGGTCTCCAAATTTGAGGAAGGATATTCTTGCTATTAAGGGCGTGCAACGTAGGTTCACTAGGTTAATTCCTGGAATGGCGGGACTGTCATATGTTGAAAGACTGGAGTGACTAGGCTTGTATACACTGGAATTTAGAAGGATGAGAGGGGATCTCATCGAAACATAAGATTATTAAGGGGTTGGACACGTTAGAGGCAGGAAACATGTTCCAAATGTTGGGGGAGTCCAGAACCAGGGGCCACAGTTTAAGAATAAGGGGTAGGCCATTGAGAACGGAGATGAGGAAAAACATTTTCAGTCAGAGAGTTGTAAATCTGTGGAATTCTCTGCTTCAGAAGGCAGTGGAGGCCGATTCTCTGAATGCATTCAAGAGAGCTAGATAGAGCTCTTAAGGATAGCGGAGTCAGGGAGTATTGGGAGAAGGCAGGAACGAGATACTGATTGAGAATGATCAGCCATGATCACATTGAATGGTGGTGCTGGCTCGAAGGGCCGAATGGCCTACTCCTGCACCTATTGTCTATTGTCTATTGTCTTTCCGCAGGTGCTGCCTGGCCTTCCTTTCTATCCTAGGATATTGCACAATACATCACTCGGGGCGAACTCTTCTCATGTGTCCTTTGAGGTCGAGGCTTCCACTCCTTTTCTGTGGATTCTGAGGCGGCTGATGAGTCGTGTGTGGGATCCAAGGATTCCGTCATAGGTGGAACAGATGATGGTAAATGTGATGGGTTTAGTTTAGTTTAGTTTAGAGATACAGCATCGTAACTGGTCCTTCTGCCCACTGAGTCCGCACCGATTAATGATCCCCGCACATTAACACTATCCTACACACACTAGGGACAATTTACACTTCTACCAAGCCAATTAACCTACAAACCTGTACGTGTTTGGAATGTGGGAGGAAACCAAAGAACCAGGGGACACAGACTAAGAATAAAGGGGAGACCATTTAAAGCTGAAGTGAGAAGAAATTTTTTCACCCAGAGAGTTGTGAATTTGTGGAATTATCTGCCACAGAAGGCAGTGGAGGCCAATTCACTGGATGAAAAAAGGGAGTTAGATAGAGCTCTAGAGGCTAGTGGAATCAAGGGATATGGGGAGAAGGCAGGCACAGGAAGGCAGGCAGGCAGATTGTAGATGATCAGCCATGATCACAATGAATGGTAGTGCTGGCTCGAAGGGCCAAATGGCCTCCTCCTGCACCTATTTTCTATGTTTCCTAGCGAGGGAAGGCGATCAACCTGAAGTCGTTGTGCACGTGGGCACGAATGACGTCGGGCGGAAGAGGAAGGAGGTGCTACAGCGGGAGTTTAGAGAGTTGGGAAAAACGCTGAGAAGTAGGACGTCGAAGGTGGTTATCTCTGGACTGCTACCGGTACCTCGTGCTGGTGAGGCCAGGAACAGAGAGATAGAGGGTATGAATTTATGGCTGAGGGACTGGTGCAGAGAGCAGGGATTTAGATTTCTGGACCACTGGGATCTCTTCTGGGCTAGGGGTGACTTGTACAAAAGGGACGGGTTGCATCTTAACAGCAGGGGGACAAACATTCTGGCAGGCAGGTTTGCTAGTGTGACACCTGTGGCTTTAAACTAAGTAGTGGGGGGGAGGGGTTAACAAATTGTGAATATGAAGATGAGGTAAAAGGGAATACAGGAGATATTGCAAAAGACTCTAGGAAGAATGGGAACAGAAGTTCCAGAGCGGAAAAGAAATTAAGGGCAGGGCCAATTGTGAACGATGTGAGAGGGGAGGTAAATACAGAAGTTAAAGTGTTGTACTTAAATGCGCGTAGTATAAAAAATAAAGTGGATGAGCTTGAGGCTCAGTTAGTCATGGGCAAGTATGATGTTGTAGGGATCACTGAGACATGGCTACAAGAGGACCAGGGCTGGGAACTGAATATTCAGGGGTACACAACGTATAGAAAAGACAGACAGGTGGGCAGAGGGGGTGGGGTTGCTCTGATGGTAAGGAATGATATTCATTCCCTTGCAAGGGGTGACATAGAATCAGGAGATGTTGAATCAGTATGGATAGAAATGAGAAATTGTAAGGGTAAAAAGACCCTAATGGGAGTTATCTATAGGCCCCCAAACAGTAGCCTCGACTTAGGGTGCAAGTTAAATCAGGAGATAAAATTGGCGTGTCAAAAATGTAATGCTACGGTGGTTATGGGAGATTTCAACATGCAGGTAGACTGGGAAAATCAGGTTGGAAATGGACCCCAGGAAAGAGAGTTTGTAGAGTGCCTTCGAGATGGATTCTTAGAACAGCTTGTACTGGAGCCTACCAGGGAGAAGGCAATTCTGGATTTAGTGTTGTGTAATGATCCTGATCTGGTAAGGGGACTAGAGGTAAAAGAGCCATTAGGAGGCAGTGATCACAACATGATAAGTTTTACTCTGCAAATGGAAAGGCAGAAGGGAAAATCGGAAGTGTCGGTATTGCAGTATAGCAAAGGGGATTACAGAGGCATGAGGCGGGAGCTGGCCAAAATTGATTGGAAGGAGGCCCTAGCAGGGAAGACGGTAGAACAGCAATGGCAGGTATTCCTGGGAATAATGCAGAGGTTGCAGGATCAATTTATTCCAAAGAGGTGGAAAGACTCTAAGGGGAGTAAGAGACACCTGTGGCTGACAAGGGAAGTCAGGGACAGCATAAAAATTAAGGAGAGGAAGTATAACATAGCAAAGAAGAGTGGGAAGACAGAGGATTGGGACTCTTTTAAAGAGCAACAAAAGTTAACTAAAAAGGCAATACGAGGAGAAAAGATGAGGTACGAGGGTAAACTAGCCAATAATATAAAGGAGGATAGCAAAAGTTTTTTTAGGTACGTGAAGAGGAAAAAAATAGTCAAGGCAAATGTGGGTCCCTTGAAGACAGAAGCAGGGGAGTTTATTATGGGGAACAAAGAAATGGCAGACGAGTTAAACCGTTACTTTGGATCTGTCTTCACTGAGGAAGATACACACAATCTCCCAAATGTTCTAGGGGCTGGAGAACCTAGGGTGATGGAGGAACTGAAGGAAATCCACATTAGGCAGGAAATGGTTTTGGGTAGACTGATGGGACTGAAGGCTGATAAATCCCCAGGGCCTGATGGTCTGCATCCCAGAGTACTTAAGGAGGTGGCTCTAGAAATAGTGGAAGCATTGGAGATCATTTTTCAATGTTCTATAGATTCAGGATCAGTTCCTGTGGATTGGAGAATAGCAAATGTTATCCCACTTTTTAAGAAAGGAGGGAGAGAGAAAACGGGTAATTATAGACCAGTTAGTCTGACATCAGTGGTGGGGAAAATGCTGGAGTCAATTATAAAAGACGAAATTGCTGAGCATTTGGATAGCAGTAACGGGATCGTTCCGAGTCAGCATGGATTTACGAAGGGGAAATCATGCTTGACAAATCTACTGGAATTTTTTGAGGATGTAACTAGGAAAATTGACAAGGGAGAGTCAGTGGATGTGGTGTACCTCGACTTTCAGAAAGCCTTCGACAAGGTCCCACATAGGAGATTAGTGGGCAAAATTAGGGCACATGGTATTGGGGGTAGGGTACTGACATGGATAGAAAATTGGTTAACAGACAGAAAGCAAAGAGTGGGGATAAATGGGTCCCTTTCGGAATGGCAGGCAGTGACCAGTGGGGTACCGCAAGGTTCGGTGCTGGGACCCCAGCTATTTACGATATACATTAATGACTTAGACGAAGGGATTAAAAGTACCATTAGCAAATTTGCAGATGATACTAAGTTGGGGGGTAGTGTGAATTGTGAGGAAGATGCAATAAGGCTGCAGGGTGACCTGGACAGGTTGTGTGAGTGGGCGGATACATGGCAGATGCAGTTTAATGTAGATAAGTGTGAGGTTATTCACTTTGGAAGTAAGAATAGAAAGGCAGATTATTATCTGAATGGTGTCAAGTTAGGAGGAGGGGGAGTTCAACGAGATCTGGGTGTCCTAGTGCATCAGTCAATGAAAGGAAGCATGCAGGTTCAGCAGGCAGTGAAGAAAGCCAATGGAATGTTGGCCTTCGTAACAAGAGGAGTTGAGTATAGGAGCAAAGAGGTCCTTCTACAGTTGTACCGGGCCCTGGTGAGACCGCACCTGGAGTACTGTGTGCAGTTTTGGTCTCCAAATTTGAGGAAGGATATTCTTGCTATGGAGGGCGTGCAGCGTAGGTTCACTAGATTAATTCCCGGAATGGCGGGACTGTCGTATGTTGAAAGGCTGGAGCGATTGGGCTTGTATACACTGGAATTTAGAAGGATGAGGGGGGATCTTATTGAAACATATAAGATAATTAGGGGATTGGACACATTAGAGGCAGATAACATGTTCCCAATGTTGGGGGAGTCCAGAACAAGGGGCCACAGTTTGAGAATAAGGGGTAGGCCATTTAGAACGGAGATGAGGAAGAACTTTTTCAGTCAGAGGGTGGTGAAGGTGTGGAATTCTCTGCCTCAGAAGGCAGTGGAGGCCAGTTCGTTGGATGCTTTCAAGAGAGAGCTGGATAGAGCTCTTAAGGATAGCGGAGTGAGGGGGTATGGGGAGAAGGCAGGAACGGGGTACTGATTGATAGTGATCAGCCATGATCGCATTGAATGGCGGTGCTGGCTCGAAGGGCTGAATGGCCTACTCCTGCACCTATTGTCTATTGTCTATTGTCTATTGTTTCTATGTTTCTGTCTCGGAGAAAGCCCACGCAGGTCATGGTGCGAACGTACAAACTCTGTACAGACAACACCCGTAGCGAGAATCGAACCCGGGTCTCTGGCGCTGCAAGGGCTGTAAGGCAGCACCCTACCACTGCGCCACTGTTTGTTGAAATGTTTTGTAGTCCTTCTCGTGTTTGCTCATGTATTTGCTTGTTTGTGGTTGTAGAGTTGAAGTTCACAAGGCTCTGCTAGATGCTCCTTGTCCACTTTGAATCATGAAATAAGGATTCTCTTGCATCAGAACGGGCCTTACACTTTTTCAAGGAGAATTGTTTCCTCCGTTCTTCTGGAGATCTGGTAGGAAACCTGTTGGAGAGGATTCTGAAAGATGACATATACATGCATTTGGAAGGTTGATGAGGGCAGGCCATAGATGTCATCTTTATGGACTTCAGCAAAGTTTTGATGAGGTTCTGCATTATAGGCTGCTCTCGAAGTTTAGATGACATGGGATCCAGGGAGAGCTAACTAACTGGATACAAAATTGGCTTAATGTTAGCAAACTGAGTGTCATAGTGGAAGGTTGCTCAGCTGATTAAGATACTGTTGTAACTCTTGATAAGGAAAACTCTTGAGAGGAAAGCTCTTCAGCGGGTAGTCCATAGGGCTCAGAGGACTATCGGAACACAGCTACCAGCCTTGGAGGGCATCTACAACACACGATGCCTCAGAAAAGCCACCAGCATTCACAAAGACTCTTCACACCCCTGCAACAGTCTGTTCAAACTTCTACCATCGGGCAGACGATACAAGGCCTTCTACGCCCGCACCTCCAGACTCAGGAACAGCTTCATCCCCAGGGCCATAGCTGCTATGAACCGGTCCTGCTGAGCCGGATGGTCACATCGTACAGTGAACCGGCACAGATCTACTTGCACTTTATTCTGTTTTAAAACTGTTCTAATTTGTTTCATTGGGTTGTTTAAATTAATACTGACGAGCTAATTAATTTATTGCATCATATGAAAGGCGCATTCCCAATCTCGTTGTACCCCTGTACAATGACAATAAAGATATATTGTATTGTATTGTATTGTAACCATCTTCACTGTCTACGGTACAACCTATTTTGTTGGTATCTTTTTGGACTTTTTCACAAGCTGTTTCTCAGACTGGGAGCTTGTGACTAATAGTGTGCCTCAGCGATCGGTGTTGGGCCTGGGGCTGGATGTCATCTATATCAACGATTTGAATGCAAAATTTGAATGAGAACATGGTTAGTAAGTTTGCAGATGACACGGAAATAGGTGGGATCATAAATAGTGATGATGACTATTACAGCAGGATATTGATCAGCTGAGCAAATAGACCAAGGAAAGGCAAATAGAGTTCAATTCAGATTCGCATTAACCTTTCCTTTTCCACTAAAGTTCTCTGACCTGCTGAGTACTCCATCGTTTTCTGCTTTTGGCACAAATTGTCACAGGTTTGGTTGTGTTTTGTTGGGATTTGGATAACACAAATATTCAAATCTGCATAAAATACGTGCAGGAATGGTAGCAAAAATGAAACGGGACAGAGGAAGAAATGATAATTTTTCACTTGCAGGTGAATAATGTTCTGTTAGTGCAGGAATCAATGTAATTGCCCCAAACACCAAAAACTCTATTCATTCTGACTAACTTCCTCAATGTGGCACGGTCTTTTTATTCCAGCACTTTGTGTACTTATTAATGATATAATTATTACATATTCTTGTGCAGCAATTGACCTTGGGCAATTGAGTTTATACTAAAAATCAGAATTTACTTTGGAGAAATAGTAAATAAAAGTGTTCCAAAGTGCAACAAAATCCCTGATTATTACCCCTGAAATATTAAAGTAATGAGGTGTAACATAATGATCAATATGGTGTCTTAATCGGGAGGACATTATTTCCATATCACAGAGAAAAATACGATTGTAGACAGTATAGATTTGGACCTAGACTACCAAGTATTTCTCCATTTAGGGAGATGACTCCATTTTGAATTGCCAACCATATTGTGGCACGGTGGCGCAGCGGTAGAGTTGCTGTCTTACAGCGCCAGGATCGATCCTGGCAATGTGTGCTTGTCTGTGCGGAGTATATACGTTCTCCCCGTAATCTGCGTGGGTTTTCTCCGAGAACTTCGGTTCCCTCTCATACTCCAAAGACGTACAGGTTTCTAAGTTAATTGGCTTGGTATAAATGTAAACAATAGTCCCTTGTGTAGGGTAGTGTTAATGCGCAGAGATTGCTGGTCAGTGCAGACTCGGTGGGCCTGAAGGGCCTGTTTCCACGCTGTATCTCAAAACTAAACAAAACCATCAGTCAGCCGGGAGAAATCCCAAATCATATTTTAGAAATTTACCTAATCCCAGAAATTTAGTTGACTCAAGGGGCCAAGTGATCAGATAGACAATTAAATAGACAGTCAGGACTTCTCGAGTTAATGAATCAGATAACTTTTTTGCTCAGCAAAGGACCCATTATCATAAGATCTAAATCTAGAACTCAATCTCAGGGACTTTGAACCAGATTGCTTTGGAGGAGAAAGAATTGTGATGCAGTTTGGAAACTATAAGCGCTGGATTCTGTTTGCCAAATGGTTATTATGTTGCCCTGATAATGACTTTACTTAAATTTTAGTGTTATTATTGCAAGTTGACAATCTTCCCTGAAGAGCTCCCCATCAGCAAAATTGGGAAATAAATTGGATTTGGATGTGGATCCAAACGATATGGAATTGTGCTTCAGCAGAAATGAGCTGCTGGAAGAACGATATGAAATTGTTCTTGTTCTGTCTGTCTTCTGACTTTCCGTTCTATTAAATGTGCCTGAATATTGCACAATGCATAGAACAGCTAGCGGATGTGATGCTACCTGTTTCATGTTGTTCATTTTCAACAATTTCAGCTGTTCAGTGAAGTGAAGACATTCACTTTAACCTGTTTGAAATTGGTGTGACGCAAAACGTTTTTAAAATGGTCAATTTGCATTGCTGGAGCATTGACGTTTTGCATTACCGGTTTGCAATATGTTCCAATCTTTCAAAACACAATCAAAGTAGGTGATAGTGCGAAGAAATGCAAGAATTTGAGTTGATTGTGCTGAATGCTAGTGCCCCCTTCTGGAAAGCTTCATAAAGGCAATGGTTGAAAAAACAGAGAAACAGTGTAGAATTTTGTTAAGAGTTTGTACAGTATGTGACCAAAGCATTCATACAAATATTTGGAAATTTTCATCATTTCTCCCTTGGGCGGATGAGGAAATGAGGATGAGGATGATGATCAAGTTATAATTTTTTGCATTTAAAAAAGGACATGGGAACATATGTTATTAAGAGGGGATAGTCAGTTAAGTTGTAAGTCATGCAGGCAATTAGGTTAAATGTCAGAATCAATGCATTACTGGTTTAATTGAATGCATGGAAGTGAAGCCTTTATCTGGGGCCAGACAAATTTGAGTAAAGGACAGTTTTTGACTATGAGGGCAATTGGCACAGAGTTTTTGCAGATTGAGGTTGTACTGAAAGTAAGGCTATGCCAATAAATAATTAAGTCAGTAATAATTAAGGGACTCATTGTTCAATTTCCTTTGCTTTGAGAGAAGAATAAATAATTGAAATAAATGTTATTCTCTTTGACTGTGTCCATGCATTTAATTGGAATGAAGCAGTTTAATGATTTGAATCTGGCATTGTCTTTCCAAGCTATCTCTGATATCTAGACTGAAGCCAAATTTGAGGAAGGATATTCTTGCTATTGAGGGCGTGCAGCGTAGGTTTACTAGGTTAATTCCCGGAATGGCGGGACTGTCGTATGTTGCAAGACTGGAGCGGCTAGGCTTGCATACACTGGAATTTAGAAGAATGAGAGGGGATCTTATCGAAACATATAAGATTATTAAGGGGTTGGACACGTTAGAGGCAGGAAACATGTTCCCAGTGTTGTGGGAGTCCAGAACCAGGGGCCACAGTTTAAGAATAAGGGGTAGGCCATTTAGAACAGAGATGAGGAAAAACCTTTTCAGTCAGAGAGTTGTAAATCTGTGGAATTCACTGCCTCAGAAGGCAGTGAAGGCCAAGTCTCTGAATGCATTCAAGAGAGAGCTAGATAGAGCTCTGAAGGATAGCGGAGTCAGGGGGTATGGGGAGAAGGCAGGAACGGGGTACTGATTAAGAATGATCAGCCATGATCACTTTGAATGGTGGTGCTGGCTCGAAGGGCCGAATGGCTTACTCCTGCACCTATTGTCTATTATTGTCTAATGGACCATTCTAGAAATCGTACATTAGTTTCATGCATATGATCCAGTTGTAGTCCGATTTCCATTTATAGCAACTGGATCCTCTAATATTGTTTTACCTTTACTTGCGTGGTCTCGACTTTGAATATCCAATGTCTTGTGCAGATGTGTTGAACGAACTCTGATTAAAGCCATGTTTAGGATTTATTGATTGTTATCTCTCAGCATTATTCAGGAGTCCTTGGCTATTTGGTACAATTCCGTGAGTTCATTTTAAAAATCTACTTATGTTGTGTTTAGTTTTAGTGT
The DNA here is from genome assembly GCF_053455715.1 of Rhinoraja longicauda. Taxonomy (NCBI): domain Eukaryota; kingdom Metazoa; phylum Chordata; class Chondrichthyes; order Rajiformes; family Arhynchobatidae; genus Rhinoraja; species Rhinoraja longicauda. The sequence goes on from NC_135968.1 coordinate 41,090,745, forward strand.
TTGGAGACACAGAATGAAAACAGGCCCTCGGCCCACCGAGTCCAGGCCGACCATCATTCACCTGCTCATACTAGTTCTACGTTATCTCATTTTCCGACACACTTGGGGCAATTTACAGAGGCCGATTAACCTACAGTACAAACCTGCACATCTTTGGGATGAGGAAACCAGATCACTTGGAGGAAACCCACATGGCCGCAGGGAGAACATGCAAACTCCACACGGACAGCACCCGAGGTGAGGATTGAACCTGGTTCTCTGGCGCCGTGAGACAGTGGCTCTACCAGCTGCACCACTGTGCCACCCTAATGCAATAGTTTAATGTAACTATTTTTCTTTATTTTATGTGAGATGTGGGGCTATTTTTTTTCATTAGAGTGATATATTTCTAGATGTGACCATTCCATGAATGTACAGACTGAATTAGGTCGCTTACTGCAAACGTGTACTTAAAATACTTTGATATCTATGTGGGTGAAAGAGCAATGATAAAAGTAGTGGAGCTTGTCCAACAAAGCACTTCGTGATTTCCACTTTACACACAGCTACTCCTATACTTTCACCCCTCCATAACTAATTGTACTGCTAAATCACAAGATCATAATCCTGACCAATATCTGTTATAAAGAAGTATTTGGGGTACAGCAGGAACTGTGACAGTTTTTTAGTTTAATTTAGTTGATTATTGTCACATGTACCGAGGTACAGAGAAAAGCTTTGTGTTGCCTGCTATCCACTCGGTGAAAAGGCCACACATGATTATACACAAGCAGCTCACAAAGTACAGATACAGGACAATGGGTATAACGTTTAATGCAAGATAAAGTCCAACAAAATCTGATTAAAGGTAGTTCGAAGGTCTTCATTGAGGTGGACGGTGGGTCAAGACTGGTCTCAAGTTGATGAGAGGACGGTTCAGTTGCCTGATAACAGCTGGGAAAAAACTGTCTCTGAATCTGGGGGTTCGCGTTTTCAAATTTTTAACATCCACCATTATGAAGTACCGCCTCTTGACTGATGGGAGGGGAGACACGTCCTTGCCGAGGCAGCGTGAAGTGTGGAAGGAGTCAATGGAAAGAACTACCTCCAAGTAGAACTACTCCCTCCTCCCATCAGTCTGAAGAAGGGTCTCGACCCGAAACGTCACCCATTCCTTCTCTCCCGAGATGCTGCCTGACCTGCTGAGTTACTCCAGCATTTTGTGAATACATCGATTTGTAGCAGCATCTGCAGTTATTTTCTTATACTCCCTCCCCCCTCTAATTTCAGTCTGAAGAATGGTTCTGAACGATCACCTGTTCCTTTTTAGTGGAAATGCTGCCTAAACTGCTGAGTTGCTCCTGTACTTTGTGTCTATCAATGGAAGAGAGGTGGTCTGGGCCACTTCCACAACTCTGCGATCCATTGCTGTCTTGGGTGGAGCTGTTCCCAAACCATGCTGTGATGAACTGCCATAAGTTGGCATTCTTGGGGTTCTTGGGGACATGCTGCATTTCCTGAGCCTTCTCAGGAAATAGAGACGTATTTCATAATGGTGATGATAATGCCACTGGATGGCAGTCATCAAGGCGTGAGATCTTGCTGCTCTTTGGCACTGGGATGATAGTATAAGAAAATAACTGCAGATGCTGGTACAAATCGAAGGTATTTATTCACAAAATGCTGGAGTAACTCAGCAGGTGAGGCAGCATCTCAGGAGAGAAGGAATGGGTGACGTTTCGGGTCGAGACCCTTCTTCAGACCCTTCTTCAGTCTGAAGAAGGGTCTCGACCCAAAACGTCACCCATTCCTTCTCTCCCGAGATGCTGCCTCACCCGCTGAGTTACTCCAGCATTTTGTGAATAAATACTGGGATGATAGTGGTCTTCTTGAAGGTAGCTCAGAATGGAGTAGGGAGAGATGAGAGATGTCTTTGCACACGTGCGTTCCAGAGTGTGGGTGCAAAGTGAGGACCGGACCCCCTCAGTAAATTATCATTAAACACAATGATTTGCACAGTGGTAGAGTTGCTGCCTTACAGCGCCACAGATCTGTGTTCAATCCCGATTACGGGTGCTGTCCGTATGGAGTCTTTACGTTCTCCTTGTGACTGCGTGGGTTTTCTCTGAGTGCTCCAGTTGCCTCCCACATCCCAAAGACGTGCAGGTTTGTAGGTTAATTGGCTTCTGTAAATTGTCCCTGGTGCGTAGGATAGAACTAGTGTATGGGTGATCGCTGGTCGGCGTGAACTCGGTGGGCCGAAGGCTTTGTTTCCTTGCTGAATCATTAAACTAAACTAAGGACCAAGATAAACAGGGAAGCACTTTTTTTTTTTTTTTTTTTCATTCCTCAAATTAAATCTTTAAAAAAATGTTCTTCTAACTTATGCCATCCTCTCGTCTTCCGGCACTTCACCTGTGTCTAATGATGATTCATATATATATCTCAGGCCAAAGAGGCCCTGCGATTTCGAGCTTCCCACAGTGTCCTGATCAGGACCAGGATTTATCTACCTTCAAATGCCTTGGGATGTTCAGCACCTCCTTGACCATAATGCAGACTGCCCTCAAGACATCTCCATTAACAGTCCCAAGTTGATATTTTTCTACACAGTAAACACAGAGGATAAATACTCATTGAGGACCTGGGCCACCTCCTGCATCTCCACACAGAGATTGAGGACCTGGGCCATCTCCTGCATCTCCACACAGAGATTCTGACACTTTGGTTTCTGAGGGACCCTATTCTCTCTCCTGAGCGCAGGCTCGGCGATCGTTTCGCTGAACACCTCCGCTCAGTCCATCTAAACCAACCTGATCTCCCAGTGGCTTAGCACCAACTCCCCCTCCCATTCCCAATCTGCCCTTTCTGCCCTTTCTGTTCTGCTCCATTGTCAGAGTGAGGCCCAGCCCAAATTGGAGGAACAGCACCTCATGTTTCACTTGGGCAGTTTACACCCCAGCGGTATGAACATTGACTTCTCCCACTTCAGGTCGTCCCTACTTCCCCTCTCTATCCCCTCCCCCTTCCCAGTTCTCCCACTAGTCTTCCTGTCTCCGACTCCATCCTATCTTTGTCCCGCCCCCTCCCCTGACATCAGTCTGCAGAAGGGTCTCGACCCGAAACGTCACCCATTCCTTCTCTTCCGAGATGCTGCCTGACCCGCTGAGTTACTCCAGCATTTTGTGTCTCCCTTTTTTTCCCCTCCTGATTTTCTTCTTAAATATGCTCTTGAGTTCCTGAATCTCCTCCAGGGATACACTTGATCCCAGCTGCCTTACCCTGTCCCCTGCCTCATCTTCTTCCCTGAACAAAGCCTCAATGTCTTTCACCCTCCAAGCTTCCTTACTCCCACCTGCCTTGCCCTTCACTTTACAGGAACATGCATGCCCTGAAGTCTTGTCATCATGTTTTTAAAGCATCCCACTTTCCGGGTATTCCTTTGGCTGCAAACAACCTACCAATGTTAGAAGTTCCTGTCGAACACAGACACTCCCCGACTTACAGAATGTAACCCTTATTTAAGTCAAATTTTACACTTGTCATAATCAGCTTAAAACTAGTTAGAAATAAAGAACTGCAGGTAGAGTTATAGTCATAGAGTGATACAACGGGGAAACAGGCCCTTCAACCCAACTTGCCCACATCGGCATGGTGGCGCAGCGGTAGAGTTGCTGCCTTACAGCGAATGCAGCGCCGGAGTCTCAGGTTCGATCCTGACTACGTGCGCCGTCTGTACGGAGTTTGTACGTTCTCCCCGTGACCTGCGTGGGTTTTCTCCGAGATCTTCGGTTTCCTCCCACACTCCAAAGACGTACAGGTATGTAGGTTAATTGACTGGGTAAATGTAAAAATTGTCCCTAGTGTGTGTAGGATAGTGTTAGTGTGCGGGGATCGCTGGGCGGCGCGGACTCGGTGGGCCGAAGGGCCTGTTTCCGCACTGCATTTCTAAATCTAAAAATCTAAATCGGACAACATGTCCAATCTACACAGGTCCCACCTGCCCGCGTTTGGTCCATATTCCTCCAAACTTGTCCTATCCATGTACCCGTCTAACTGTTTCTTAAACATTGGGATAGTCCCAGTCTCCTCAGGCCGATTGTTCCATACACCCACCACCCTTTGTGTGAAAAGATGCTGGTTTATACATAAAATGACACAGAGTGCTGGAGTAACACAACGGATCAGGCAGCATCTCTGGAGAACATGGATAGGGGACGTTTCGGGTCGGAACCCTCCTTTAGTCTGATTCAGTCTGCTGAGGTACTCCAGCACTTTGTGTCGTTTCACCTTAAAACCTGGCGCTGATGCTGCTGGTCTTCGCCATTGAGCCCTACTTCACCAGGTTGACGTGGGTGTTGTTGCGGCTCACGTTGTAGCCCCTGCATTCTTCAGGTCAGGTCACTGCCACCAACAGGACACACACTGTCACGCTGGGGCTCCCTCCACTCACACCAGTGGCCTCTTCCTCTGAGGGTGTATGCAAAATATTCATCGATGAACAGAATCAGCATGGATTTGTGAAGGGAAATCACAGGCACCAAATCTGCTACAGTTTCTGAGGTTGTAACTGCCAAAATAGCTAAGGGTGTTGTGATGTATTTGGACATATTCTGCTAAGATTCCACACAAGAAATTTTATCACAAAACTAATTTTTTCATTGTATCCCCTTAATCACCACACAGCTGACTCTTGGCCCAACTCCTCTTACCCATCATAAGCAACACTGAAAAATCAGGAAACAGCACCTGTAAGAACAGAGAGTTGATGTCAATGACCTTTCATCAAGACCTGGAAAATAATAGAAACTCTTTACACATGACATGGGTTCAGATCCCAATCTTCCCCTTTGTGTCCAGCCCTGACTTGGCCAAGGTCTAACTCCCAGCTCAAGACCTGCTTCATTCCTTTGCTTGGTGTACAGGAGTAGAGAGCATGAAGGTAAGTGTATTGTTTGGCCCACCTTGGCTCACGTGCACTTCTGAATCTTTCAGCAGCTATCAATTGAACATGATATTTGTTAGTCTGTTGTGAACTGCCTTTCAAGGCATCAACCAATTTATAGGTAGTACCTTCTCTCCTGAGATGCTGCCTGACCTGCTGAGTTAGCCCACCGGAAATTGGAGGAACAGCACCTCATATTGTGCCTGGGCAGCTTGCAGCCCAGCGGTATGAACATTGACTTCTCCAACTTTAGATAGTTCCTCTGTCCCTCTCTTCCCCTCCCCCTTCCCAGATCTCCCTCTATCTTCCTGTCTCCACCTATATCCTTCCTTTGTCCTGCCCCCCTGACATCAGTCTGAAGAAGGGTCTCGACCCGAAACGTCACCCATTCCTTCTCTCCTGAGATGCTGCCTGACCTGCTGAGTTACTCCAACATTTTGTGAATAACCAATTTCTAGGTATTTGTTTCTTGCCCCTTTCTATGGTAGTGGCACTACCATTGCTATTGTTCCATGCCCTTGATTATTCCACAGGCCCTTCAGCCCAACGTATCCAGGCCGACCTGGATGCTCCATCTAAGCTAGTCCTATTTGCCCACATTTGGTCCATAAACCTCTAAACCATAATAGACACAAAAAGCTGGAGTAACTCAGCGGGTCAGGCAGCATCTCTGGAGAAATAGGTGACATTTTGGGTCAAGACCCTTCTTCAGACTAAGAGTCAGGGGAGAGAGAAATGAGAGATACAGAAGGTACACAGAGCAAATGAATGAAAGATTTGCAAAAAACAACAATGATTAAGGAAAGGTGGAGCTCACAATGATCTGTGGGGAAAGTGAATTCAGTGAAACTCGTACGATGACTAGGGTGGGGAATGGATGGAGAGAGAGGGGATGCAAGGGTTACTTGCAGTTGGAGAAATCAAATTCATACCGCTGGGTTGAAAGCTGCCCAAGCGAAATATGAGGTGCTATTCCTCCAATTTACATTTCGAACCAAAATGTCACCTATTCCTTTTCTCCAAAGATGCTGCCTGGCCTGCTGAGTTAATCCAGGATTTTGTGTCTATCTTCGGTGTAAACCAACATCGGTACTTCCTTCCATCACACATTCTCACTAAACCTTTCTTATCCATGTACCTGTCAAGTGTCTTTTAAATGTTGTTATTGTGCCTGGGTCAACTACCTCCTCTGATAACTCATTCCACATGGCAGCTCATTGCACCAGGTTCCTATTAAATATTTGCCCTCTCTCCTTAAACCTATAGCTTCTGGTTCTTGATTCCCCTACCCTAAGTTGAATATTCTGTGCATTCACCCTGTCAAATACCTTCCGACTAATGAGCCTCCTATCAGTATCTCTCTGCCTGAATTCTCCCTTCTCTGTTTGCCTCAGGGCCAGGCTCAACATCATAGATCTGACTGCTGTTGCCCTTCCCTGAAAGGATAACCCTCTCCAAAAGCATTCAAAGGGGCTTTCATGTTGTCAAGGGGAATAGCCACGGGGAACTCTAGCATTCTGTGCCTAACTCCTTTCCTGATGGTCACCCATCTATATTCTGCCCGTACCCTAGGCATGACCACCTCGCTGTAACTCCTATCTATGACATCTTCAGTCTCCCAGATGATCCCAAGGTCAATAGACAATAGACAATAGACAATAGGTGCAGGAGTAGGCCATTCAGCCCTTCGAGCCAGCACCGCCATTCAATGCGATCATGGCTGATCACTCTCAATCAGTACCCCGTTCCTGCCTTCTCCCCATACCCCCTCACTCCGCTATCCTTAAGAGCTCTATCCAGCTCTCTCTTGAAAGCATCCAACGAACTGGCCTCCACTGCCTTCTGAGGCAGAGAATTCCACACCTTCACCACTCTCTGACTGAAAAAGTTCTTCCTCATCTCCGTTCTAAATGGCCTACCCCTTATTCTTAAACTGTGGCCCCTTGTTCTGGACTCCCCCAACATTGGGAACATGTTTCCTGCCTCTAATGTGTCCAATCCCCTAATTATCTTATATGTTTCAATAAGATCCCCCCTCATCCTTCTAAATTCCAGTGTATACAAGCCCAATCGCTCCAGCCTTTCAACATACGACAGTCCCGCCATTCCAGGAATTAACCAAGTGAACCTACGCTGCACGCCCTCAATAGCAAGAATATCCAGCTGCTGCTCCAGTTCCCTAACCTGGTCTATAAGGAGCAGCACTGGACGTGCCTCCCACAGGAATAGTCCTTAGAGACACCAGAAGTCTCCCTGACTTGCCCCATCCTGCAGGATATATTAATTTAGAAATATTAATTTACATTACTCACTCATTTGATCCTGCTTTTCTTCACGTTCCCAAGTTATAGGGGCAGAATTAGGCCATTCGGCCCATCGAGTCTACGCCGCCATTCAATCATGGCTGATTTCTGCCTCCTAATCCCATTTTCCTGCCTTCTCCCCATAACCCTTGACACCCGTTCTAATCAAGGATCAGTCTGTCTCTGCCTTAAACATATCCAGTGAAGGCCTCCACAGCCCTCTGTGACAATGAGTTCCACAGATTAACTACCCTCTGACTAAAGAGGTTCCTCCTCACCTCCTTCCTAAAAGAGCGCCCTTTAATTCTGAGGCTATGACCTCTGGTCCCAGACTCTCCCACCAGTGGAAACATCCGTTCCGCATCCACTCTATCTCTGCCTTTCATTCTTCTGTAAGTTTCGATGAGGTCAACCCTCAACCTTCTGAATTATTCTTTCTATTATTTCTCAAGCACTGGTTGTGTCTTCTGCAGTGAAATCGAAAGACCAGTATGTTTGGTGGGCGAGTGCAAGATCAGTGTTTTGATCCCACCCTGGAACATGAACGACCATGTAGCCTTTGCTGCGTGCATTGTTTCTGTCAGATGAGAAGTGAGCCGTCATGTGCATTCACAGATGCTGCCTTTATGAATCCCTGGGAATCCCTGTCATAACTTTCCTGACCTTAGTTCAATTGCTCAATATCGAATGGTGCTTTGATCAAATTGAAGTAAATAGTATAGAAATTCTTTACTCACCGCGTATGTGAAGTATGGAATATTGTAGCAATTGTGAAAGATAATCATTATACAGTCGGGCACAGTTTGTACCATAAACGTTATTCAAGCATTTAAGCTTAAGTTGACTCCTGGGTCCATTAAATGAATTTTGCAATCAATGAATTGAACACCCCACCACAAATCACTGCTAGTAAATGTCCCTGCCTGAGACATAGCTCTCAGCAATTTTGTGGTCTCGCAAACTCATTTCGTTTTCCCAGTGAGTAACTACTGACTTTCCTTCAATAATACGCCATACAATTTGGGCATGTATTTTGAATTCCTACTTGTGGAGCAACCTCTTGTGCAGAAATATGTCGTTTTGTTTGGCAGTTTCTATGTAGCACAGTATATGCCATTTCACAGGTCAAGGAGACGGAACCAATGCTATATCTCTTAATATAAGAAGATAACTGCAGATGCTGGTACAAATCGAAGGTATTTATTCACAAAATGCTGGAGTAACTCAGCAGGGTCAGGCAGCATCTCGGGAGAGAAGGAATGGGTGACGTTTCGGGTCGAGACCCTTCTTCAGAATCTCTTAATCTTGGTTGCTGTTTATTACCATGTTCAGATAGGCTTGTATACACTGGAATTTAGAAGGATGAGAGGAGATCTTATCGAAACGTATAAGATTATTAAGGGGTTGGACACGTTAGAGGCAGGAAACATGTTCCCAATGTTGGGGGAGTCCAGAACAAGGGGCCACAGTTTAAGAATAAGGGGTAGGCCATTTAGAACAGAGATGAGGAAAAACTTTTTCAGTCAGAGAGTTGTGAGTCTGTGGAATTCTCTGCCTCAGAAGGCAGTGGGGGCCAATTCTCTGAATGCATTCAAGAGAGAGCTGGATAGAGCTCTTAAGGATAGCAGAGTCGGGGGGTATGGGGAGAAGGCAGGAACGGGGTACTGATTGAGAATGATCAGCCATGATCACATTGAATGGCGGTGCTGGCTCGAAGGGCCGTATGGCTTCCTCCTGCATCTATTGTCTATGAATATCTATTGTCTATTGATTACTAAATGTTAGTCTTGAGAAACATTTCTGCCTAATTAACAATCACATTCTTCCAAGACCAATTTAGATGGATGTTTGGATAAGGGGGATCCATTTCTCCTGATGGAGAATTTGACAATAACAGGATATAATGTGGAAATTGGAACTGGTCTGTTCAGAGGTGTTGCTAAATGCCAGATGTAGTTAGAAATGCTGGACGCCATCTTCTCAAACCTTGCTGAACATTTCAAAACATGATTTGACAGATTACTGTGACCAGTCTAGAAAGCAATATAAAAGCATGCCAGGTAACTGGGAGCAAGATGCATGAATTGAATAATGGAAAAGGCTTGTGGATGTGAATAACTTACTCCCATTCCTACTTTTACCATGTGAAGGAAGGAACTACAAATGCTGAAGATTGTGTAAACCAGCATCTGCAGATCTTTCCTACGTATTTTGTCTGCTCCACTGCAAAATCCCCTCAGAGTCTGATGAAGGCTCTCCACACGTGAAACATCACCTATTCCTTTTCTCCAGAGTTGCTGCCTGACCAGCTGAGTTAAACCAGCATTTGTGCCTATTTTTACTATGTCGGACATAATTATTTGATTTGTAACTTGACAAAACTCTGCATTCTTTCCATTTATTTTCTGGAGATTCATTTAGGTTATTCCATCACAAGTAAGCTGGATCAATCACTTAAACCTGCATCCTCCTATGCTCCCGCAACACATCCATTTAATTATCATCTCCATTGCTTTTCTTGCTTGTTTCTTGAGTTCAGTTTATCATAATTTTCGCATCACTCACTATTATGTTGTCTATATATTGCCTTGTATTAAGTCCAGCTTGCCATTCAGTCCTTTGATCTTGCTGTCCTGTGCATTACCTCTCCACCTTTGATGAGAAGGCATTCAGTTAACTTAAAACATGGTATGGTACCACACTGAAACAGGCCCTTCAGCCAACCATATCTACACTGACCATGTTGCCAATCTAACTAATCCCATCTGCTTCCACATGATCCGTATCCCCCTATTCCTTGCTTGTTTGCGTCTGTCTAAATACCTCTTAAATATTGCTGTTGTATCTGTGCTCTTGGTTCTATTCTTCCCAAGATTAATCTCTGTTTCTAATTGACTGAAAAGAAGACTTCATGCTTGTTTTTGGTCATTTCTAATCTTCTGGTAAAGACTGGTAGTTCAGCTCATTCCTTTTTATTTTGCAAGGTGCCATGAGGCCACCTATAATGATTAGTATCAATCTGACCTGCTGGGCTTTTATTCCCGTTCTGCATTTCACAACTCCTGGATTATTTTGACAAGGATCTTTTGCCACGGTTCTCACTATCTAACTGCAATCATTCATTCATTAACCAGATATCTTTTCTTACAGCTTATTTCCATGGGTTTTCCAACATCTGCAGTATTTTGTTTTAAACACAAAATGCTGGAGTAACTCAGCGGGACAGACAGCATCTCTGGAGAGGAGGAATGGGTGACGTTTCGGATCGAGACCCATCTCCAGACTCGAAACATCACCCATTCCTTCTCTCCAAAGATGCCGCCTGTCCTGCTGAGGCACACCAGCTTTTTGTGTTGATCTTCGGTTTAAACCAGCATGTGCAGTTCCTTCCTATGTATTTTATTTTAGGCCTAACATTCTGAGGAAGTAATAATTCAAAATGACTTCAAGAAGGGTTTTTGTATCAATTCAGCCTGACTCTAACTTTCTTTGGAGAATTTAGATAGTATCTACCACACAATGCCAAGAAGTTGGATGCAACGTAATGGTGGATCAGGCAGCTGGATACAAATCGAAGAGTAGACTGATCCTTATTGACCACTCACACAAGTTACCACACGTCCTAACATCCTTGGCTAAGGTGGCTGTGGCATTTGCATGTGTACACCAACAAGCTCTGTAATTTTACTTTTATAAAACTGTTTTAATTGGTCATTATTTTACGATTGATTGATAAAAATAGTTATTTTTTATGTTCATGCTGGAATTAGAATGTGCAGAAGCATATGAGGAAAAGAAACACTGATATTATCTACAAAACAGTAATAACCTCGGATAAAGATGAGACATATACCTTGAAATTTGTTATTTCTCTGTAGATGTAAGAATCTGAGGCAGGAAATATTGATTTGTATTCTGTGCATGGTCTAACTGAAGTTTTCTTTAAGCCAAGGTTTTAAAAAATATTATACAGAAATATCAATTTTAATGCTATGATGTGTTTCGAAAGATTCAGAGTTTGCTTTAAATATTTAACTGAGCACAGAGAAATGCACTTGAGAGTGTATCCATAAAATATTCCATTAGAGTCAAAGCAAGATTTTGTTTAAATATTATGTTATGTATAAATGAAGCAATGGAAATTCATGAACAAATCGTCTTGGGGGTTGCTCTTCCCTTGTGCCTATCCGATAGGAAATTTTAAAGAAAGTTGAATCCTCATAAGCCTTGTTGGGTAGCACTGATCTAGTTGCAACAAGAATACTTTGCCGAGGAGCGATTTATTACAGCTACCATTTCAGTAGTTGTCTGCTGAACCGATCATCATCAGCAGTTTGCAGGGTGATTTAAGATGATCTAAAATCCACAAACTGGACTGCCTTGGTAGGCCCATTGTTTCTGCCTACTCTTCAGTTCCAGTTCAGTTTAGTTTAATGTCACAGGTACAGTGAAAAGCTTTTGTTGCGTGCCATCCAGTCAGCAGAAAGACAATACATGATTACAATCAAGCCACAGTGTTTAGATACATGAGAAGGGAGTCTTTACAGTGTATAGATACATGATAAGGAAATAACATTTGGTGCAAGGTAAAGCCAGCAAAGTCCGATCAAGGATAGTCCAAGGGTCACCAAAGAGGTAGTTAGTAGTTCAGCACTGCTCTCTGGTTGTGGTAGGATGATTCAGTTGCCAGATAACAGCTGGGAAGAAATTGTCCCTGACTTTGGAGATGCGCGTTTTCACACTTCAATACCTTGTGCTTGATGGGAGAGGGGAGAAGTGGGAGTGGCCAGGATGCGATTTGTCCTTGAAAATACAGCTGTCCTTGCTGAGGCAGCGTGAGGAATAAATGGAGTTTATAGAAAGGGAGGTTGGTTTGTGTACTTCTCTACTGGGGGAGGGGAAGAGAGGGACAGAGGAGCTATCTAAAGTTAGACAAGTCAATATTCATACCGCTCTACATCGGCGAGACTAAACGCAGGCTCGGCGATCGTTTCGCTCAACACCTTCGCTCAGTCCGCCTTAACCAACCTGATCTCCCCATGGCTGAGCACTTCAACTTCCCCTCCCACTCCCAGTCTGACCTTTCTGTCATGGGCCTCCTCCAGTGTCATAGTGAGGCCCACCGCAAATTGGAGGAACAGCACCTCATATTTTGCTTGGGCAGCTTACAGCGCAGCGGTATGAACATTGACTTCTCCAACTTTAGATAGCTCCTCTGGCCCTCTCTACCCCTCCCCCTCCCCAGTTCTCCCATTGTCTTCATGTCTCCACCTATATCCTTTCTTTGTCCCGCCCCCCCCTGACATCAGTCTGAAGAAGGGTCTCGACCTGAAACGTCACCCATTCCTTCTCTCCAAAGGTGCTGCCTGACCTGCTGAGTTACTCCAGCATTTTGTGATACCTTCGATTTGTACCAGCATCTGCAGTTATTTTCCTACACTACAGGATGTCATAATTAATTTTGGTCTTGAAATAAAGAAATATACCTATATTTTTATTGTGCCTTTCAAATGTTCAGATTATTTCAAAGCAGTGACATAGTTCATGAGTTATTTTTGAAGCATAATCATTGTTTAATGGCAAACATGCCACAGCTCCTGAAAAACAAATAGTTTGGTAGGGAGATGAGCATTGTCCAGAGCATTAGGGGAAATCTGCTGATTGTGGCTCACTTGTGTCAACAGATCTTTTGTTTCTCCTTGTACAGGCAGCTAGCCAATGTTTAATGCCTCATCTAAAAGACGGCATCTCCAGATTGCTTTAATCATAAACTTTTAGAATCTTGCTATCATTAGGCCATGCTCACAAAAGGGTTTGTAAAAGGACAGGTAGCCAGATTTTAATGCCCCATCTAAAAGATGGCACCTCCAGAATATTAATATGGGTAGCATATTGGCAACTGGGCCTGATTCTTGGATTACAAATGTAATATGTGCATGTGTTGTATGGAATCTAAAGCTGCTAATGTTTCAGTTTTCTTCAGAATAATATCATTTGTTTCTGAGGTGAACTTATTTTTTTAGATTTTAGATTTAGAGATACAGCGCAGAAACAGGCCCTTCGGCCCACCGGGTCTGCGCTGCCCAGCGATCCCCGCACATTTGCACTATCCTATACCCACTACGGACAATTTCTTTTTACATTTACAAAGCCAATTAATCTACGTACCTGGACATCTTTGGAGTGTGGGAGGAAACCGAAGATCTCGGAGAAAACCCACGTAGGTCACGGGGAGAACGTACAAACTCCGTACAGACGGCGCCCGTAGTAAGGATCGAACCCGAGTCTCCAGCGCTGCATTCGCTGTAAGGCAGCAACTCTACCGCTGCGCCACCGTGCCGCCAGAATGATATCATTTGTTTCTGTGGTGAACTTATGCATGCAATAAGGCAGGAAATTTGGTCTCTCCTGTTCATGATTATTCCCGATTTTTTGGCGATTTATAAGAGCTATTTCCATTATTATTACGTTTTGGCTCGAAGGGCCGTGGTGCTGGCTCGAGGGGCCAAATTGCCTCCTCCTGCGCCTATTTTCTATTTTCTATGTTTTCTGCAGAAAGTAGCACTTGCCGAGAAATCTGTTCCCAGTCATAAACTCTGATTCATAGCCTTGTAGATCTGAAACCAGACATGAATTCAATGTCAAATGACTTCACAATAAAAGAAGAAAGTTATGGTAAAATGTAATAAATGAATGTACGTGATGAATCAAGGACTTGCTAGTCAGTACACCTACCTTAGCATACAATTCCTTTGGAAAATTGGCAAGCTTTTCAAATATGTTCCAGGAAGGGGCTTTGTAGCAGTATCAGTGAAAGACAGATCTTTGAACTGGGGGACAGTTTCTGCACCTTGAAATATGATGAAAGGAACAAATCTTCCATGTTCAACTGTGATAAGAAGTTTGCACTAATTTATCAGCTTTTATATTATACTAATACTTCATATTAGTCTCAACACCAAGTTAGTATTGAGTCAGAAAGGTACAGGACTGTACGCACGAATGTTTGGCAAGCTAAAGTTGTCTTAATGTTCTGTCTCGTCCCATAAAAGTGATAATTCCAAGGACATGTAGTCAAAGGGGAAAGTGACATTCACAATGCATATACAGTACAAAAACTTGATATTTAGATGAACTAATATTTGCAATGTTCATGGTCAATGCAAGTATCTTCTCATCCCACCTCATTCAATTGTTGGTACTCTTCTCAGGTGAAAGAGTGTTTGAAGATCAAGATCGCAGACCTGCCTCAATGTCTACAAGACAGCAAATATTCCTGCCCTCGTACATGCTTCTGGGACCTCAACTACCTATAGCAGGGAGGTCAAATCCTCCAAATTCATTGGAAGGATGAGAGAACCAACACCAATGTCCTCTCCCAAGTTGACTTCCCCACTGCTGAGAATGTAATTACAGATGACTCTCATTGTAACGGGCCATGAGGAGCGGAAACGATGTCCGTTATTGCCGATTGTCCACTGTAACCAAGTAAGCAATACGCTCCAACCATCTAGCTAAAAATGTATTTTTCTTACAGCAAGCTAAAAACACTAAAGGCTGTTTGTTATTTGTTTAGTTTAGTTTAGAGATGCAATATGGAAATACGTCCTTCGGCCCATCGAGTCTCTGCCGCTTAACTATCACCCCATACACTACTAGCACTATCTTACTCACTGGGGACAATTTTTCCCACTATCTTACTCACTGGGAACAATTTACAGAAGTCAATTAACTTACAAACCTACAAACTTGCACGTCTTTGGAATGTGGGGGGAAAACCAGAGCACCCGGAGAAAACCAACGCGGTCATGGGGAGAACGTACAAACTTCCTACAGACAGCACCCGTAGTCAGGATGGAACCCGTGTCTCTGGCGCTGTAAGGCAGCAACTCTACCGCTGGGCCACAGTGCCACATGTTATATTGTTCAATAGCATAACCAAAGCAATAGCTTGTCCATTTCAGTAACTTCCCACGGTGTAACTAACAACCTGAGTTCTTAAAGAGACAGTGATGCCTGATCATTGTGAGGGATGCTCTGTCTGCTATAACCATTCTATTCTATTCCAAGGCGCCCCTCGGTCATGGCTGACCATAGGTGATGCATCCTGGTTGTTGGCTGCTTGCTCCAAACCTCGGCCGGAGCAGCGTGGATGTGTGGTCGGATGCAAGCCTAGGCGATGTGATATGAAACATAAAAACATAGAAACATAGAAAATAGGTGCAGGAGAAGGCCATTCGGCCCTTCGAGCCAGCACCGCCATTCATTGTGATCATGGCGGATTATCCACAATCAATAACCTGTGCCTGCCTTCTCCCCATATCCCTTGATTCCACTAGCCCCTAGAGCTCTATCTAACTCTCTCTTAAATCCATCCATTGATTTGGCCTCCACTGCCCTCTGTGGCAGAGAATTCCACAAATTTACAACTCTCTGTGTGAAAACGTTCCTTCTCATGAAGGGCAGGCTGTTGCCCATGCATCATGTCCCCCCTCTCCACGTCACTGATCGATCCAAAGGAACAGCAGAGCCGTTACAGTTTGGCACCAGCGCTGTCGCTGAAGCTTCCAGAACGAGGTTGTGGACAACGACGAACTGTCTTCAGGACTCCGACTCCGGATTTTCTTGAGGTTTACTCCTGGAGCCTTTTCCATGACTGGATACGCCCACTAGGCAGTGGAGGTTTTAGATCAGAGTTTTCCCTCTCCTAGATGGACTGCCTTCCCAGGCTGACAAGCCTCACCTGCCTGAGACTCGTGGGGGCGGGAGCATCTATAGCACCTGCCCACTGCATGCTTCATCCGTCTTCCCTGCCGTTGTGACGCTCCACTAAAGTCAGCCATCATCCTCCGCCTGTTCCACCGTTGAGGCTTTAACCAAAGTCCATTGTAAAGAGGTCCATACATAAGGGTAGATTGGGTACTCAGGTCCCTCAATGAGCAGGCCTTGGCATTTGCATGTCCAATATCAAACGCCCCATGCTGTCATGGAAAGAAAGAAATTACAAAGTGGCAAAGACGAAGATAGATGACGCTCTCAAAGCCTTCTTGAGAAATGCAACAACCCCACTTAATGACGTTTAGTGGGAATTTGAGATGGGATTGAAAACTGCAAAGTTATGTAATGGGAGCTCACAGAAGCCCACAGAAGCCCAGGATCAATGTCAAAAGGAGAGTGCTGCCTTACCAACTATCTACCTTTCAAGAGTTAAGAGTGTTCTACTGTTGTATGCCTCAAAACGGAACAATCAAATTCTTACTTGCAGCAACAGCATAACAGGTTTGTAAACACAGTACTCAATAGGTAATATGATTCTCAAACAATAACATAAGTTCAATCTTTTTAAAAAAAGCAACACGATGCAACAAAACAACAAAACAAAGCCCAAGAGTGCTTCAAAAGAATGCCAAGAAACAAGATTAGGCATTCATTCATATATAGAAACCGTGGCCTCAATCTTCTACGAACCATTCAGCTTCTCGAGCTTGCTAATCACCTCCTTTGCAGCTTGCTGTTCAATGTAGTACATCTTTAGATGTAGTCCTCTGCTAAGAAACTCCCTTCCTTCTGAATGGCGAGGCAGAATTTTTCACAATTTTTCACATTCACTATTGTTAACTGGGCATGTGTTAATACAATGTTTGCTGCCCATATCTCTTCACAGATGTGATCTGACCCACTGATTTCCTTCTGCAGTTTGGTTTTACTCAGGGTTCCAGCAACTGCACTGTTGTGTGGCAGCAGGGTATCACCTTTCATGTTTCTCGTGGGCAGATGAAGCATCAATTCTGAGGACCATTATTTTCCATCAAGTTAATGATTATTCGATGCTCGGACAAATTTTTTTCTTCACATTTACACCAAGCCAATTAACCTACAAACCTGTACATCTTAGTTGTGTGGGAGGAAACCTAAGACCCCGGAGAAAATCCACGCAGGTCACGGGGAGAAAGTACAGACAGCACCCATGGTCAGGATCAAACCTGGGTCTCTGGCGCCGTAAGGCAGTAACTCTACCGCTGTGCCACCGTGCTGGCCCAATGGGAATGCAAATATAAGTTTTTGAATCTGTTCATACCGATAAAGATAAATAAGTGAACTCCGGAATTTAATGGAGCTAGTAAGGACATAAGAAGAACAAATTAAACAATTATAAACAGTGGCCTCTTTTGCATGGCAACAGCATGTTAATTTATAGTTTACTGAGTGCATGTTCTTGGCACTTGCACTACTCAGCTACACAATAAATAGCATCCTAAATAGCTCAGCACATTCTGCCCAATATGCATCTCCGATTTGTCAATGCATCCCAAGGTCTTGCATAGTTGTTCGGATCAAATAGGCTGTTTACACGCAGCGGACGGAAATGGATCAGTTTAATTGGATTTTGTTGCAAAAATTGAAGTATTTTGTGTTTTTTTAATTATTATCCCAAATGGACAAAAGTGCCGTGTAATTTTTTTTTCTAATGTGAAATTTAACTGTTATTTGCAGTTTAGAATGAACATTGCTAAATATGAAATAGCAACACAACACATGGAAACCATTGTGTAGGAAGGAACTGCAGATGCTCGTTTAAGTCAGTCTGAAGAAGGGTTTCGACTCGAAACGTCACCTATTCCTTTTCTCCAGAGACGCTGTCTGACCCGATGAGTTACTCTGGCTATTTGTGTCTATCTTTTAGTTTAGAGATACAGTGCGGAAACAGGCCCTTTCGGCCCACTAGGTCCGCGCCGACCAGCGATCCTCCCACATTAACACTATCCTATACTCACTAGGAACAATTTTTACATTTACCAAGCTATTTTTGAGTTGGTTAAAATGTTTTAATTTCTCAATGATAGAAGAAGATAAAAAGCATTTTGTTTTATAATAACTAGTCACATGCATTTCATTGAGTATATCTCTGTGATTTTTTTGAGGAGATTTAGATTTTTTTTAGATTTAGAGATACAGCGTGGAAACAGGCCCTTCGGCCCACCAGGTCCGCCCCGCCCAGCGATCCCCGCACATTAACACTATCCTACACACACTAGGGACAATTTTACATTTACCCAGTCAATTAACCTACAAACCTGTACATCTTTGGAGTGTGGGAGGAAACCGAAGATCTCGAAGAAAACCCACGCAGGTCACGGGGAGAACCTACAAACTCCGTACAGACAGCATCCGTAGTCGGGATCGAACCCGGGTCTCCGGCGCTGCATTCGCTGTAAGGCAGCAGCTCTACCACTGTGCCACCATGTGGCTTCCATGTGCCCATCTACATGGAAGCCAGTTATGCAATCTGAGAAAAAACAACCAAATTTTCATTTTGCCGTAATTAAGAAATATCTCATGTTCCGCTGCCTGATGGCACAAGACAACTGCAATTTTAGTATTGTGCGCATAACTTTACGAAATGTTTTTTACTTGCCATTACAACTTTGTGGTGGTCTCTCTTCCTTTTCGTTAATTAGGCCTTTTGATGAATTTTTGCAAAATCAAAAAAAAAAAATTTGAAAATAACATTTGAAACTACATTCATCGTAAAGCTAAATTAATTTAATATCCAGTACTTGTTTTCAAGATTTCAAGAATTACTTAAACAGGCACATAATGAATTTAATTTCAGTACATACGGCTAATTAATACATTTCAAAGATTGCAGATTTGGATTTTAGCATTTTTGAGTTGGTTAAAATGTTTTAATTTCTCAATGATAGAAGAAGATAAAAAAGCATTTTGTTTTATAATAACTAGTCACATGCATTTCATTGAGTATATCTCTGTGATTTTTTTGAGGAGATTTATATATTTTTTAGATTTAGAGATACAGCGTGGAAACAGGCCCTTCGGCCCACCGGGTCCGCCCTGCCCAGCGATCCCCGCACATTAACACTATCCTACACACACTAGGGACAATTTTTACATTTGCCCAGCCAATTAACTTACACACCTGTACGTCTTTGGAGTGTGGGAGGAAACCGAAGATCTCGGAGAAAACCCACGCAGGTCACGGGGAGAACCTACAAACTCCGTACAGACAGCATCCGTAGTCGGGATCGAACCCGGGTCTCCGGCGCTGCATTCGCTGTAAGGCAGCAACTCTACCGCTGCGCCACCGTGCCGCCCTTAATATTACACATAATATTACACATATATTACACATAATATTACACATAATGCACAATTACACATATAATTACACATAATATTACAAATATTACACAATAAATAATTTACACATAACACCGGGAGGCAAATTAAATATTTATTTTGGTTAGCCATATTACCCATGGAAGAAAAAACACAATTGTTGCAAAAAGTACTGCTTTCACAAAATAATAAATTTGTAGCAAAGTTTATTTATTTCCAAGCTGCTGAACATTGCCAATATTTTCAATTTTTTTTAATAGTAAAGGCAAAAGCTTTGCAAAAGCATGGGTATATCTAATTCCACCAGCATGTATATGCCCTGAGGGATACCCTCAGGGATTTGCTATCCAGTCATACTTTTCCATTTTGTTTTCTGGTACGATGGATGTCCTGTGGACAAACGTGGAAATATTGAAAACTGACAGCCTGTAGTTGAAAATCAGGCCACCAGGTGGCAGATCCTGCAGTTAAACTACTAAGAATTCCAACACACAAAATAATCTTAGAAGTTAAAAAAATTATCTGTAGGATACAACAGCATGACGACATTCACCTTATGTGTCTTTTATTGGCTTCAAAAAGTTTATTTGTTTGATGAACTCCCAAATGTGTACAATTTATTTTGCCCTCACCACTGACGACTTGATTATTAAGCAATGTAAAGGACCTGTTCCACTTAGGTGACTTTGTAGGTGACTAGGCTGTCGCCACATGGTTGCCGGGGTGTCGCCTTTACGGTCGTGAGTAGTCTCCAAAGAGTCGCAGCGTCTTTCTGGTATTTTCAGAATGTTGAAACATTTTCAGCGACAATGGGTTTGAGTAAGAAAATAACTGCAGATGCTGGTACAAATCGAAGGTATTCATTCACAAAATGCTGGAGTAACTCAGCAGGTCAGGCAGCATCTCAGGAGAGAAGGAATGGGTGACGTTTCGGGTCGAGACCCTTCTTCAGACTGATGTCAGGGGGGGCGGGACAAAGGAAGGATATAGGTGGAGACAGGAAGACAGTGGGAGATCTGGGAAGGGGGAGGGGAAGAGAGGGACAGAGGAACTATCTAAAGTTGGAGAAGTCAATGTTCATACCACTGGGCTGCAAGCTGCCCAGGCGAAATATGAGGTGCTGTTCCTCCAATTTCCGGTGGGACTCACTATGGCACTGGAGGAGGCCCATGACAGAAAGGTCAGACTGGGAATGGGAGGGGGAGTTGAAGTGCTCAGCCACCGGGAGATCAGATTGGTCAATGCGGACTGAGCGCAGGTGTTGAGCGAAGCAATCGCCGAGCCTGCGTTTGGTTTCGCCGATGTAAATAAGTTGACATCTGGAGTAGCGGATGCAATAGATGAGATTGGAGAAGGTGCAGGTGAACCTCTGTCTCACCTGGAAAGACTGTTTGTGTTTTTGGATGGAGTTGAGGGGGGAGGTAAAGGGACAGGTGTTGCATCTCCTGCGGTTGCAGGGGAAAGTGCCCAGGGATGGGGTGGTTTGGGTAGGAAGGGACGAGTGGACCAGGGAGTTACAGAGGGAACGGTTTCTGCGGAACGCAGAAAGGGGAGGGGATGGGAAGATATGGCCAGTGGTGGGGTTGTTCCACAGAAGTCCACAGGAGTCAAGCTACAACGGTCAGTTGCGATGCTGATGGATAAAGTCCACGTATGCCGATATCGGCGACAATCTACCACGATGTACGACCATACCGACGACAAGGTACGACCATACTGGCGACTAGCTACGTCCATACCGGCGACAACCTACGGCAACCTACGACAGCTGGCTACCATCGGCGACAGTTGACGTGACTCGCTATGCCAGGATTCGTCAGTGGCGCCTCCATGGCGAATGACCGTGGTCATGGGACTATAAAAAAATAACAGAAGATGCTGAAAATAACTCCAAGATGCTGCCTGACCTGCTGAGTTAATCCAGCATTTTGTGAATAAATACCTTCGTGGTCATGGGACTAGGGCGTAAAGGAAATTCTTAACATTTAGATGGAAAATTGATGTATGGTTATTGTATTTCAGAGTAGTTTCTCATGGCATCACTTTCGAATAGTCATGATGCAGAATGATTGGAAACCCGACCGAACACCCCCTTTTATCGGGAAACTAGGTGATTTCATTGTTGCATTGAACTTCTGTGGACTTGGGTTTTCCCACCACTTTACTGACATCTTGCCAGTAAAATTATTTTGCCAGGCATCTTGCCAGTTTAAGACTAAGTGGTAGACCATTTAGGACTGAGATGAGGAAAAACGTTTTCACCCAGAGAGTTGTAAATCTGTGGAATTCTCTGCCACAGAAGGTAGTGGAAGTCAATTCACTGGATGTTTTCAAGAGAGAGTTGGATATAGCTCTTAGGGCTAACAGAATCGAGGGATTATGGGGAGAAAGCAGGAACGGGACACTGATTTTGGTTGATCAGCCATGATCATATTGAATAGCGGTGCTGGCTCCAAGGACCGAATGGTCTGCTCCTGCACCTATTGTCTATGCTTCCATTTTTCTATGTTTGCCGTGCTGGAAGTGCAATGGGTTTCAGGCAAACCAAAGAGTATCTTTCAATGAGTTGATGGTCTTCCAGCAGCACATTATGTTTGTCTTGGTGTTTGTCCCTGAGAACAGCCCATAGTTCAGAGAATCCTCTGTTACTCGTCTATTCGGGATTCACCGTGACAAGGCACCTTGTGTCCTTTGTCAGGACCTCTTAGTACGTCCACAGTCTGCAGAGGGGTGGGCGACTGTCTCCTTCCCACTGCCAATGGCAGCATGGCTGGGAAGTGATATTTTGACCATACAGGAAGGATCTAACCATGATGGCTTCTCCCACTGCCATAGTGAGGCCCGCCGGAAATTGGAGAAGCAGCACCTCATATTTCGCCTGGGCAGTTTGCAGCCCGGTGGTATGAACGTCGACTTCTCCAACTTCAGATAGCTCCTCTGTCCCTCCCTTCCCCTCCTCCTTCCCAGATCTCCCTCTATCTTCCTGTCTCCACCTATATCCTTCCTTTGTCCCACCCCCGACATCAGTCTGAAGAAGGGTCTCGACCCGAAACGTCACCCATTCCTTCTCTCCCGAGATGCTGCCTGACCTGCTGAGTTACTCCAGCATTTTGTGAATAAATCAAATGGCTTCTCCCACTGCCAGCTAAGCGTTTGAATGTTAGCTCTCAATGATATCAAGGACACTTGCGTTCTTTTGCATGTCAACATTTCCAAATACACATCGTTTGCGCGAATATTTTGCGTTTCTGCTTGTATGAACTCACATTTTCTGCCTGATATTCCATTTGCTATACACTTGCCTTTTCATGCAGCTGGTCGATATACCGCTGGAATATTTTTACATCCTCCATTCTGCTCATAATCTCACCTCATTTTGTTTCATCAGCATGCTTGAAAATGGAGCATTTGGCCACTTGGTCACCAAATCTTGATATTTATCCTGAATAGCTGGGGCAGTGTCCCAACTGAGGAGGGGTTTAGTTTAGTTTAGTTTAGATCATTATTGTCACCTGTACTGCAGTACAGTGGAAAGCGTTTGTTTGGGTGTTATCCAATCAAAGGAACGACTATACTAGGATACAACCAAGCACTGAGAGAAGGTTCAGCATTTAGTGCAAGATAAAATCCATTTAAAGATAGTTCAAAGATCTTCAAGAAGGTAGATGGGAAGTCAGGACCGCAATCAAGCTGGTGAGTCCAGTTACCTGCTAAAAGCTGAGAAGAAACTGCCCCTGAATCTGGAGATAAGTTTGTTCTTAGCTTTCTGTTGTTCAATCCATGCTAGTATCTTATTCCCAATTCCATGCATGTTAGCTTTGTTGACCAATCTCCATTATCAATAGTCTTCTGAAATTCTAAATACACACCCACTTCCCCTCATCCATTCCTGTACTCACATCCTCAATGAGCATCAATAGTTCAGTCAAATATAATTCCCTTTCGTTCATGTGTGTCCACTCTGCTCAACCTATTAACCTCCACCAGGGGTACGTTTATTAAACCCTTCAGTATCTCTAGCAGTCTCTTTCCTACTGATGTTAGGCTAACAATTTGAAAGATCACTGTATTCTCTCCATCTCTCTCGCTTTCTTCCTCTCCCCTCCCCCCCCTCTCCCTCTCCCCCTCTCCCCCTCTCTCCCTCTCTCCCCCTCTCTCCCTCTCCCCCTCTCTCTCAATCTCACCATCTCTCTCTCTCTTTCTCTCTCTCTCTTTCTCTCTCTCCTTTTATGAATATTAGGGCCACATTTACCACCCACATCTGCAGAAACCATTCCAGAAACGAGAAAACCTTTTGAAGTGGGAAACCAATACATCACCTATCTTAGCAGCAACTCTTTCTGAAAGGTGGAATATTATTCATTAAACCCTTGGGCTTTATCAATTTTGAGTTTCAAAACCGTTTTATTTACTTATACTGCACCTATTTCCCTCGGTTTTTCATGTTCACAAAATCCTTGGTCCTGTCAGTATTTCTGGCAGTCTTAGGGCGAGATGATTGGTTTGCAACATCCACTTCCATCTTCTTTAGTGCTGCACATAACATGCGTCAATGCCTTTTTCCATCTGTATCCCAATGACCTCAGCTTAACAGTGTGAAGCATGACGACATCGAGATATCAATGGCAGTCCACTGACTTCATGTCTGCAGTTCAGCCTAAATCCGCACAGGGCGAATAGTGACCTGAATGTCACTATTCGACATAGTGACATAGTGTCGACATAGTGACATAGTGACATAGTATGTGTACACATATAGTACACATGTGTACTATACATGTACACATGCATGTACATGTCTATATATGTACACATGTACATATGTACATATGTACATGTTTGTACATATGTACACATATACACACATGTGTGTATATATGTGTGTGTATATACACACATGTGTATATATGTGTATATATACACATGTGTCTGTATACATGTGTATATAGTCTGTATGTAGGAAGGTCTGAGGGTGACTGATCCTGATAGCAACCAAATCATTATTGCTGAACAGGTTATTGCTAAGTGAAAATTCCCTGATCCCATGAACATGCTCTATCACTTTGTTGATAATCCTCATAGAGGCAGCAATACTATTTGTCTGGATTTCATTTCATGCACATTTTGTGGACAGGATATCTAAACCAACCAAAAATCTACTATCTGACTATCCAGATATCCGATGGATGACCTTCTGGCTTATCGGGTGTTGATTTTCAGGCTCTTTCTGAAACGCGGGCTCCCTCTGGTTCCCAGGATCCCTCTGCCTTACAGCACCAGAGACACAGGTTTGATCCTGACTCCGGGTGCCACAAAATGCTGGGGTAACTCAGCGGGTCAGGCAGCATCTCGGGAGAGAAGGAATGGGTGACGTTTCGGGTCGAGACCCTTCTTCAGTCTGAAGAAGGGTCTCGACCCGAAACGTCACCCATTCCTTCTCTCCTGAGATGCTGCTTGACCCGCTGAGTTACTCCAGCATTTTGTGATACCTTCGATTTGTACCAGCATCTGCAGTTATTTTCCTACTGACTACGGGTGCTGTTTGTACGGAGTTTATAAGTTCACCTTGTGACCTGCGTGGGTTTTCTCCGAGATCTTCGGTTTCCTCCCACAAAGACGTACAGGTATGTAGGTTAATTGGCTTGGTATAACTAAATTGTCCCTAGTGTGTGTAGGATAGTGTTAATGTGCGGGGATTGCTGGGCGGCGCGGACACGGTGGGCCGCTGTACCTCTGAACTAAACAAAAAACTAAACTAAACTAAACAATCCTCAATCCTCCCAATTCTTTGGAGTACATGTGATCACAATTCACAGTTAATTATTTTCGTCTCACATAGTCAGCCTCTTTAGAAAAATTGAATAGCTGTTGAATAGGCAGCGCCTATGGAGAGAGAACCAATGTAAACGCTTCCAGTTGGTTCCCTATCATCAGAACAGCTATTGCCAGCACGTGCAGCATAATCGTGCAGCAAGAATCAAAACTATTTCATGTATCAATTAACTTGGTAAAATGTTCATAATTGAAATAAATGTTTCCAGGTTGGGTGACTTCATGACGATTATGGCTTTTAATGATTCACAGATTGAGATGTGAAAATTGCCGACCTGGAATAAATCTAATTTATATTTCCGTAGCGAGTCTTAATACAGTTGAGCTGTGGATCCAAGAATAGACCAAAGTGAAATATAGATAGCATGCATGAGATTAGCCAAAATGAGATTAATCTGGGCATGTGGTCGGGGGAATGGTTCAAAATCTTAATCTTCCAAGGAAGGTTATCTTGCAACCCTAATCATGAGCTGTTTCCTGCTTCTGCCTCTGATGTCATTTTGAATACATTTATTTAAAACCTGTGAGTTTTTTTCAAAATACCATTCCCCCTGGGTAATAGTTTGAAAATCACAATATGGTTATATTTTTCCAACGTGCTTTCCTTCGGTAAGCCATTCCAAGAGGCCACCAAGCCACGTGGTACATCACCCATTGCCACATAACCACCTGGACCGTTGATATCAGCTAGAGCTACGAACATACGACCAATGCCAGGGTTTTTACTGGAGGAACCGTGATTGGTGGTGGGCTCGGTATGATGTTTGGTGAACATGTATTGTCTTTCCGCTTACTGGTTAGCACGCAACAAAGGCTTTTCACAGTACCTCGGTACACGTGACAATAAACTAAAGATAGACACAAATAGCTGGAGTAACTCAGTGGGGCAGACAGCCTCTCTGGAGTGAAGTAATGACTCTTCTTCAGACTGGTTAGGGCTAAGGGAAACGAAAAATATAGACGGTGATGTGGAGAGATAAAGAACTACGAATAAAAGATATGCAATAAAGTAACGATGATAAAGGAAACGGGCCATTGTTAGCTGTTTGTCGGGTGAAAACGAGAAGCTAGTGCGACTTGGGTGGGGGACGGATAGAGAGAGAGGGAATGCCGAGGCTACCTGAAGTGGGAGAAATAAATATTCATACCACTGGGCTGTAAGCTGCGCAAGCGAAATATGAGATGCTGTTCCTCCAATTTGCATTTAGCCTCACTCTGACAATGGAGGAGTCCGAGGACAGGAAGGTCTGTGTAGGAATGGGAAGGAAAATCAAAGTGTCCAGCAACCGGGAGATCAGGTTGGTTCAGTTGGGCTGAGCGAAGGTGTTCCGCTAAACGATCGCGCAGTCTGCGTTTGGTCTCGCCGATGTATAAGAGTCCATAGGGATTGGTCCTGAGAGTCGAACCCTCGGATTGGCCAGCAAGGTCACGTGGTGATTTTGGCACCCAAAACCAGGGAGTGGGAAGAGGACTTCGATGTGAATAGTTTGAGTTAATGGTCGTCTGCGATCTCGGTTGTTATCCTTTGTAATTGAATATTGCTACCGCAATAAAAGTCAACAGGTCCATCCAAAGATGCTCCCAAACTGACCTAACATTCGGTCTTTCTATTATTTCCTTCCTCAGATATGTATCTAATTTCCCCTTATAGAAACATAGAAAATAGGTGGAGGAGTAGGCCATTCGGCCCTTCGAGCCAGCACCGCCATTCAATAAGATCATGGCTGATCATGCAAAATCAGTACCCCGTAATGGCTTTTTCCCCATATCCCTTGATTCCCTTAGCCCTCAGAGCTAAATCTAACTCTCTCTTGAAAACTTCTATGCCTTGCCTATTTATCCGTCTGTCTATATGTCTCTTAAACATGGTGACTGTATCCAATTCTATCACCTTCTCTGTCATATGATTCCGATATCAACCAATCCCTGTGTAAAATAATACTCCTCCCATTCCTTTAAAACTCCATGTGCTTTACCTCGACCCTATCCACTCATGGTTTTGAAAAACTGACCATGAGAAAACAATATTGATTATTTATTGTAACCTCATATACTTCCAACAGGTTGTTCCTCAGTTTCAATAGACAATAGACAATAGACAATAGACAATAGACAATAGACAATAGGTGCAGGAGGAGGCCATTCAGCCCTTCGAGCCAGCACCGCCATTCAATGCGATCATGGCTGATCAAGTTTCCTTCAATGCAAGGGAAAAAAAGAAAATCTCTTTCAAGAAAATCTTTCAACAAGAAAATCAGTTTCTCCCCATGGCTAAAGTCCTCCAATTGAAGAAATATTCTGCTGAAGGTAGACACAAAATGCTGGAGTAAATCAGCGGGACAGGCAGCATCTCCAGAGAGAATGTGCATTTATGTTGCTTACTATAAATACCACCTGTTGTAACAGGTTCTACACATTGGAATTGACTGGTGGCTGGAGTGCACTATGGTAAACACTTCTGCCTTTAACAAAATAGACCTTTCAGCCTCTAAACATTTGGATACAAAGTCCTGTCCATTCACATCCAGTGTAAACGCAGGAAGATTGCATTTCATTCTGCTTTGTGCCTTTGTTCAGGCAAATCCACATTGTAGATTGTTACAAAGGTCTTTTCTTTATCTCCACTCAGACACAAATGAAAGAAACAATTATCCGTTAAATTAGGCCCTCTCACAAAGGATTCCCTTAGTAACGAAATAATGTTGACATTTTGTGAGATGGGTCAGCAGCCATTTGCATTCATATAAATTACACCTATTATCTTTGAATGCAACCATAGTAAATATAGGTGTCATTATATCATTTGTGATCATTTCAATTCAAGGTAATTACATTGCAATTTGGAACAAAAATATAATGAAATTATATTCTCACATCCTTTTACTCAAAAGGAGTTTGTGTACTAATTTTCTTGGACTCACTCTTTCTGTCCTAGGTCTCCTTCATTGTCAGAGTGAGGCTAAACACAAATTGGAGGAACAGCATCTCATATTTCGCTTGGGCAGCTTACAGCCCAGTGGTATGAATATTGGTTTCTCTCACTTCAGGTAGCCCCGGCATTCCCTCTCTCTCTACCCCTCCCCAACCCAAGTGACACTAGCTCCTCGCTTTCACCCAACAAACAGCCAACAATGGCCTGTTTCCTTTATCATCGTTACGTTTTTGCATATCTTTCATTCATTGTTCTTTATCTCTCCACATCACCGTCTATATCTCTTGTTTCCCTTATCCCTAACGTCTGAAGAAGGATCTCGACCCAAAACGTCACCCATTCCTTCTCTCCAGAGATGCTGCCTGTCCCGCTGAGTTACTCCAGCTTTTTGGATAGCGGAGTCAGGGGGTATGGGGAGAAGGCAGGAACGGGGTACTGATTGAGAGTGATCAGCCATGATCACATTGAATGGCGGTGCTGGCTCGAAGGGCCGAATGGCCTCCTCCTGCACCTATTGTCTATGGTCTATTGTGTCCATCTTCGGTTTAAACCAGCATCTGCAGTTCCTTCTTACACTTTTTAATGAGTTAGTTCAGTTCAGTTTAGTTTATTGTCATGTGTGCAACTGGAGAGCTCAAATTTTTTCAGATTTAGAGATACAGCGCAGAAACAGGCACTTCGGCCCACCGGGTCCGCGCCGCCCAGCGATCCCCGCACAATAACACTATCCTACACCCACTAGGGACAATTTTTACATTTGCCCAGCCAATTAACCTACATACCTGTACGTCTTTGGAGTGTGGGAGGAAACCGAAGATCTCGGAGAAAACCCACGCAGGTCACGGGGAGAACGTACAAACTCCGTACAGACGGAGCCCGTAGTCAGGGTCAAACCTGAGTCTCCGGCGCTGCATTCGCTGTAAGGCAGCAACTCTACCGCTGCGCCACCGTGCTGCCAATAATTGCTGATATTAATATACTTTTTGACTTAAAGAGAATCTCAGGACATGGGGATTTGATTTGAAAATTGACAGAATGATCGATTTTGTTGAAGGGGGGAGACAGGCTGGAGGTTCTTTAAGATCTTCTGGATTGTTCCATATAATTTTACATTTGTAAGCAATACATTGATGAGCTCTGAATGTGTTTATACATAATTAGAATATTTCACAATTTAAAAGGGGGAAACTTTCCCATCTGCGCATTTTTAAATATTCTATATGAGCAAATAATAGTTTAATTGTTTTAAATTCAACATTCATAATTTATTAAGTACATTGAAAAGCTTTGGTTGCATGCTAACCGGTCAGCGGAAAGCCATCAAGGACAGTCCGAGGGTCACCAATGAGGTGGATAATAGTTCAGGACTGCTCCCTGGTTGTGGTAGGATGATTCAGTTGCCTGATTCAGATGCAAGTCTGAGTCATATTAAGATATTCTTAAGTTATTGTTTCTTATATGAGTTAAAAGCTTGTAAAGCAATTTAAAAGGTGTGGTTGAAATGAACTTTTCATAGATTGTAAAAAACAAATGATACAAATAATTTGCTGATTAATGTTCCCTATCACCTATTCATAAATAACACGTGTCCAATTTTTATTAGAGGACTCTTCTATTAGATTTCGGTTTTCATTTCATGCATTAACATAAGACAGAGAAAGATCCCTTGGTACATGCAGGTCAGAACTGATGTGTATTGGATTGAGCCAGATTTTGTCGTAACTGGTGTATTGGACAGGGTGAGATCTTGGTAAATCTGGTGTATATTGAAGAGGGCCAGATCATGCTATATCTGGTGTGTATCAATCAATGCACTTCACAGTTTAGAGTTTAGTTGGAGTTTGTCGTGTTCACCAGCTTGATGGTTGTTGGGAAGATGCTGTTCCTCCATTTGGACTTTCCAGTTTTCAGGCTCTTATACCTTCTTCCCAATGACAAGATGAAGTGAGTGTGTGGCCAGGGTGATGAGAGGCTTTGTTGATGCTGGCTGCCTTTTTGAGGCAGCGCCTCCTGTAGATCCCTTCGATGATGGTGAGGTCAGCACCCATGATGGACCAGGCAGTGTTCACCATTTTTGTGTATTCTACTTCGTTCCTGGGTGTTTGAGTTGCTGAACCAGGCTGTGATGCAACCATTCAATATACTCCCTTACCGTACATCTGTAGAAGTTCAAGAGAGTATGCGTCAACATTCCAAATCTCCTCAATCTTCTGAGGATGTAGAGGCATTGATGGGATTTCCTTATGGTTGCATTAATGCGCTGGGTCCAGGACATATCTTCAGAAATATGCACACCCAGGAACTTGAAGCTGGTGACTCTCTCCACCACTGACCCATCAATGAAGGCAGGTTTGTGGATCCCTAGTCCATCCTCTTCTAAAGTCAACAATCCGTTCCTTGCTTTTACTGATGTTGAGAGCAAGGTTGTTGTTCTGGTACCATTCAGTTAGATGATTGATCATCCTCCTATACTCTGACTCATCATTATCTGTAATTTGTCCCACAATGGTTGTGTTGTCGGTGAATTTAAAGATGGGGTTGGAACTGCGCCCGGCTACACAGTCATGGGTGCAGAGTGAGTGGAGCAGGGGACTGAGTACGCAGCCTTGAACTGACCTTGTGCTGATGGCTATCAAGGAGGAAGTGTTGTTGTCAATTCGTACTGATTGTGTTCAATTGATGAGGAATTTAAGGATCCATTTGTAAAAGGATGCACAGAGATTCAGTTCCTTGAGCGTAGCAATAGGTTTGAAGGAGGAGAATAACAAGATGCTGGTTCAAATAGAAGGTATCACAAAATGCTGGAGTAACTCAGCAGGTCAGGCAGCATCTCAGGAGAGAAGGAATGGGGACGTTTCGGGTCGAGACCCTTCTTTAGACTGATGTCAGGGGAGGGGGCGGGACAAAGATAGGATGTAATGGGAGACAGGAAGACAGTGGGAGAACTGGGAAGGGGGAGGGGAAAGGGAGGGACAGAGGAACTATCTGAAGTTAGAGAAATCAATGTTCAAACTGCTGGGGTGTAAGCTGCCCAAGCGGAACATGAGATGCTGTTCCTCCAATTTGCGGTGGGCCTCACTATGACAATGGAGTAGGCCCATGACAGAAAGGTCAGACTGGGAGTGTGAGGGGGAGTTTAAGTGCTGAGCCACTGGGAGATCAGGTTGGTTAAGATGAGCGAAGGTGTTGAGCGAAACGATCGGTGAGCCTGCGTTTGGTCTCGCCGATGTAGAGAAGTTGAGATCTGGAATGGGAGGGGATGATGGTGTTGAACACCAATCTGTAGTCCATGAACAACAGCCTGATGTACGTGCTTTTATTGTGCAAATAGTCCAGTGCAGAATGGAGAGACAGTGAGATTACAGCCTCTGTTGATCTGTCGTGGCAATAGGCAAATTGTGGTGGGTCCGGGTTCTTGCTGAGGAAGGAGTTCATATGTGCCATAGCCAACCTCTCAAACACTTCATCACCACGGATGTTGCTGCCATCGGTCAGTTGTCATTGACGCACGTCACCTTAGTCTTCTTTTTTTTTTAAACAAAAATATTTATTCAAATATTAAAATAATATATACAACACAATAAAACCAAAACAGAACCCACCACCAGAATACTATACAAACAAATATACCAATTGAAACTATTATACAATTGTATTACAATCCCATCCAGAATACATCCAATCCCCCGCGGTGCCCAGCGGTCCCGGGAATCCCCCAGGGTGCCCGTGGACAGCGCGTAGTCCCTCTCCAACACCACCCTGGGCGCGGATGTAACCCCGGAAAAGGGGTAGGCAGCTGGCTCGGGCAGAGCCCTCTTCAGCCTGGCGCCGTGAGTCGCGGATGGCCAGTTTGGCCAGGCCCAGGAGCAACCCAACAAGGACATCTTCAGCCCCCCCTACCCTCTCCCCTACGCACAGGGTGTCCAAAGATGAGGACGGTGGGTGAAAAGTGCAGCGAAAAAGCAAGGAGCAGCCCCTTTAGATATTGGAACAGGGTTTGCAACTTCACACACTCCATGTACACGTGGTACACACTCTTCCAACCCGCAAAAGTGGCAGGCCAGGCTGGCGAGTCTGTGAACCGCGCGAGGAACCTTAGTCTTCTAGGCTGTTATTGATGCCCCTTTAAAGCAGGTGGGAACTCAGACCCCAGAAACGAGGGGTTGGAAAAGTTTGCAAAATCTTCAGCCCGTTGGTTGGTGCGGGTTTTGAGAATGCAACCAGTTGCACCATCAGGTCCAGGCGCTCAGCGAGGATTCACCCTCCTGATGGATCTTCCAACGTCGGCCTCTGTGACTGAGATTGCAATAACATGGGACCCCAAGAAGGCACATCAGTGTTCTCCCTGTCAAAGCGTATATAGAACGCATTGAGCTTGGCTGCCAGTGATGCCTCGCTGTTCCCTGAGCTGTTCCCTGGTTTCGCCTTGTAGGCAGTGATGGCATGCAAAGCTGCCAAATTTCTGCTCATCCTCGAGTTGTGAGCGGAAGTCCCTTTTAAACTTTTAGATGACTTTATTGAGGTTTAACAACGGTAATCCATAAGAATATGCTGTTGAGTTTAGTTTAGTTTAGTTTAGTTTAGAGATACAGCACGGAAACAGGCCCTTTCGGCCCACCGGGTCCGCGCCGACCAGCGATCCCCGCACATTAGCACCATCCTATACCCACTAGGGACAATTGTTACATTTACCAAGCCACTTAACCTGCATACCTGTACGTTTTTGGAGTGTGGGAGGAAACCGAGGATCTCGGAAAAAAACCCACGCAGGTCACGGGGAGAACGTAAAAAACTCCGTACAGACAGCACCCGTAATCGGGATCGAACCCGGATCTCCGGCACTGCATTCACTGTAAGGCAGCAACTCTACCGCTGCGCCACCGTGCCGTGTTGTTGCTGTGGCACTGGCAGAGAAACCACATTCTAAAAGTAATTTTAAGAACAAAGTAAGTTAAAGACGGAGAGAAAATGGAAATGTAAGTACTGTTTTATAGGTGAAGACTGCTGTATGATTTTACCGGGTTATTGCTGTGGACAATGTTTCTAATGGCCACAACATTCCAATAGTAAAGATGCTGGGTCACTCAGTACCTTTGATTCGTAAAACTTTACAGATAAATGAATACGAATATGAATACATCACATCATGTGATGAGAGATTATTTGGAGTAGGTGTGTCAAGTCAAGTCACGTTGAGTTTTTTGCCTTTAGCAGAAGTACAGGGAGGTACAGGCACAATAAAACCCATGCTTGCAGCATCATTACCGGAGCATAGACACAGACAGCACACACAATCATGAATTAGACATCAATTCTGCAAAATCCTGAAAGGAAAATGACTGGAAAAAAACAAGACTTTGTTAAAAGAGTGAGCCAACGGAGAGCAAAGAGGGGTCCCAGCAGGGTCAACCGAGATCTGTAAAGGACCCAGCAGGGGACCGCCAGGAACTAAGAGGGACTCGGTGGGCTGCCAATGGCCTTGTGTGGCCTGGTTCACCACTGCAAGAAGATAAAACTGTACTAAGAACTTTTGAAGTTTTGCCAGCATCAGAAACATGGCAACTCTTTGCGTACTGCCTAGGTGAAGACTGCTGCATGATTTTACTGGGTTCCATACAAAAGCAAAGAATTTCACTGTAGCTAGGTGCATGTGATGATAAACTACCATAGGATCATTGAATCACTGAATCGAAACACAATTTGAAAATAATTCCATGGTGGCACAAGAGGTGGTCCGTAGTCTTCCATTGCCAAGGATGGGAATAGTCAAGTCAAGTCAAGTCAATTTTATTTGTACAGCACATTTAAAAACCCATGTTGACCAAAGTGCTGTACATCAGTTCAGGTACTAAGAACGAACATCCAATGGCACACAAACATAACAGCACATACATAAACAGTTCACAGCGCCCCCTCAGAGGGCCTCATATGCTAGGGAGTAGAAATAGGTTTTGAGCCTGGACTTAAAGGAGTCGATGGAGGGGGCAGTTCTGATGGGGAGAGGGATGCTGTTCCACAGTCTAGGAGCTGCAACCGCAAAAGCGTGGTCACCCCTGAGCTTAAGCCTAGACCGCGGGATAGTCAGTAGCCCCAAGTCGGCCGACCTGAGGGACCTGGAGATAGAGTGGTGGGTTAGAGGATTTTTGATATGGGGGGGGCAAGCCCATTTAGGGCTTTGTATGTGAATAGGAGGAGCTTGAAGTTGATTCTGTACTGTACTGGGAGCCAGTGGAGAGAGGCCAGAATCGGGGTGATGTGGTCCCTTTTACGGGTACCCGTCAGGAGTCTCGCTGCGGCATTTTGGACCAATTGCAGGCGGAACAGGGATGATTGGCTGATCCCAGTGTGTAGGGAGTTGCAGTAGTCTAGTCGGGAGGAAATGAATGCGTGAATGATTTTTTCAATGTCGTCAAATTAGACAATAGACAATAGACAATAGGTGCAGGAGTAGGCCATTCAGCCCTTCGAGCCAGCACCGCCATTCAATGCGATCATGGCTGATCACTCTCAATCAGTACCGCGTTCCTGCCTTCTCCCCATACCCCCTCACTCCGCTATCCTTAAGAGCTCCATCCAGCTCTCTCTTGAAAGCATCCAACGAACTGGCCTCCACTGCCTTCTGAGGCAGAGAATTCCACACCTTCACCACCCTCTGACTGAAAAAGTTCTTCCTCATCTCCGTTCTAAATGGCCTACCCCTTATTCTTAAACTGTGGCCCCTTGTTCTGGACTCCCCCAACATTGGGAACATGTTATCTGCCTCTAATGTGTCCAATCCCCTAATTATCTTATATGTTTCAATAAGATCCCCCCTCATCCTTCTAAATTCCAGTGTATACAAGCCCAATCGCTCCAGCCTTTCAACATACGACAGTCCCGCCATTCCGGGAATTAACCTAGTGAACCTACGCTGCACGCCCTCCATAGCAAGAATATCCTTCCTCAAATTTGGAGACCAAAACTGCACACAGTACTCCAGGTGCGGTCTCACCAGGGCCCGGTACAACTGTAGAAGGACCTCTTTGCTCCTATACTCAACTCCTCTTGTTACGAAGGCCAACATTCCATTGGCTTTCTTCACTGCCTGCTGTACCTGCATGCTTCCTTTCATTGACTGATGCACTAGGACACCCAGATCTCGTTGAACTCCCCCTCCTCCTAACTTGACACCATTCAGATAATAATCTGCCTTTCTATTCTTACTTCCAAAGTGAATAACCTCACACTTATCTACATTAAACTGCATCTGCCATGTATCCGCCCACTCACACAACCTGTCCAAGTCACCCTGCAGCCTTATTGCATCTTCCTCACAATTCACACTACCCCCCAACTTAGTATCATCTGCAAATTTGCTAATGGTACTTTTAATCCCTTCGTCTAAGTCATTAATGTATATCGTAAATAGCTTGGGTCCCAGCACCGAACCTTGCGGTACCCCACTGGTCACTGCCTGCCATTCCGAAAGGGACCCATTTATCCCCACTCTTTGCTTTCTGTCTGTCAACCAATTTTCTATCCATGTCAGTACCCTACCCCCAATACCATGTGCCCTAATTTTGCCCACTAATCTCCTATGTGGGACCTTGTCGAAGGCTTTCTGAAAGTCGAGGTACACCACATCCACTGACTCTCCCTTGTCAATTTTCCTAGTTACATCCTCAAAAAATCCCAGTAGATTTGTCAAGCATGATTTCCCCTTCGTAAATCCATGCTGACTCGGAATGATCCCGTTACTGCTATCCAAATGCTCAGCAATTTCGTCTTTTATAATTGACTTTTGCTATCCTCCTTTATATTATTGGAAAAGCACAACTTTCATTTTCCATTTTCTCCAGGGATGCTACCTGACCCGCCTAGTTACTCCAGCATTCGTGTCTATCGTTCATTCCCCAGTCTTCTTTAGAAAGAAAAACAAGGACCGCAGTTATGCTTATCCTAAATCTTACTATTTTGTTACCCATTGATCCAACT
Source organism: Rhinoraja longicauda (assembly GCF_053455715.1). NCBI lineage: Eukaryota > Metazoa > Chordata > Chondrichthyes > Rajiformes > Arhynchobatidae > Rhinoraja > Rhinoraja longicauda. The sequence continues at coordinate 41,126,848 of NC_135968.1, forward strand.
CCTATTTTAATGGTGACAATTAAAAAACAGCTGAAGATATTCACCAAGTCTCAGCTTCACCCAACAATTAAGAGCGTTAGCATTTTCTTGGTTGGGAAAAGAGAGCAATGACAGGTTAGGATTGGCAAAAAGATGTCCCTAGGTGATGAGTGAGTGGACGGGGTTGATGAAAGTTCTCCTTCCCTCCCGGCTCTGAGATATCAACTTTCTGCAGTCAGATGTTCCTGACTCCAATCAGCTCTGTGTTTCTCGAGAAACTTTCATATCAGTCTCGAAACTGCACAGTAGGCTTGACTTTAATATAAAAATGAAGCTTTCTGCTCCTGAAGCGGTCAGAGAGATGCCATATTGCCTGCCATACAAGGAAGGTAGTAGGGGCACAACAATAGCATTGAATTTACCTTCCCCAATGGGGTCATGTGAGGACGAATATCTGCTGGTAACTATCGATAAAAACAGCGTAAAATGTGAGCTCTCTGTGGACTATTGGTTCCACTGTGACATAGTGTAACACCCACTTTACAACCATGGGAAACTACACTCCATATGACACTTCCAGCTCCTTGCCATATCAGGCCGAGTCGGAGTTTATGGAATGTGTTTGGCTCTTTGTGTTCACAATTTTATTTATGAAGAATGCTGATAACTTGCATGCTCCTTGCCACACTTGTGAAATTGTCCCCCTGTCTTTGCAATTGGATTTGAACTGAGAATGAAAGGAGCCCTAGAGTTCCTTGTCATTAAAGGCATCAAGACATTAAAGGCCACAGGGAAGAAGGGAAAAACACACACAATTGTAATGGATCATGTTTTCACAGCTGCTTTTTCATTTTTACAGTCTAACAATATTTTTTTATTTCTGCTTGAAGACCTCTTTGGTCTTTGCAGTGAAAAATATGTTAGTAATTATCTGTATCCAGGACCTATATTGTGATGCTCGGGGGTCAAAAGGATATATTCCCTGCATTGGCAGCAACTGAAATGTGATTTATAGAAACAACTTATTTCAGCTATTGCTTTGACAAAGCCATTCCCTGCAAAAACAAAGTATCATATCATATCATATCATATATATACAGCGCGGAAACAGGCCTTTTCGGCCCACCAAGTCCGCGCCGCCCAGCGATCCCCGTACATTAACACTATCCTACACCCACTAGGGACAATTTTTACATTTGCCCAGCCAATTAACCTACATACCTGTACGTCTTTGGAGTAAGGAAGCTTAATGCAGGAGATTGGTGTATAATGTCAGCATACTGTCTTCATTTTGTAAAATTCTTGGTAATGTCAACGTGAAGTGGTGAGGACAGGCTATGTGTATAAACATTTGATTCGGTATTTTACAGGGCTTCCTGCAAATGTATCTGTCATACAGTCAGAAGAAAATCTAAACATTTTAATTGCACACAGCCTAAAATGTGGTGAAGGTAGACACAAAATGCTGGAGTAACTCAGCGGATCAGGCAGCATCTCGGGAGAGAAGGAATGGGTGACGTTTCGGGTCGAGACCCTTCTTCAGACTCTTCCGACACACCTAAAATATGACAATTAGCACTTCAGTTTAGTTTAGTTTGGTTTAGTTTAGCTTATTGTCATGTGTACTGAGGTACAGTGACAAGCTTTTGTTGTGTGCTAACCAGTCAGCAGAAAGACAGTACTTATTTTCAGCACACATGTTGTGATCATCATCTTTTCCAATTATCAACAGAAATATGCAATAATTAGGACAAAATCTTGTTTTCTTCAACATTTTTGAAATGTTATCTCCACTTAGATGAGAAAACATACAAGTAAAGATAGTTATGGGAAAACAAGAATAGTGTGGCATACTCAATGATCAAGAAATCTCGACATGGTGGACATGTCAATGATTGCAGCAAAATTTGAGGAAGGACATCCTAGCTCTTGAGGCAGTGCAGCGTAGATTCGCGAGGTTAATCCCCGGGATGGCGGGACTGCCATACGAGGAAAGATTGGAAGGACTGGGCTTGTATTCACTGGAATTTAGAAGGATGAGAGGGGATCTTATAGAAACGTATAAAATTAGAAAAGCACTGGACAAGCTAGATGCAGGAAAAATGTTCCCAATGTTGGGGGAGTCCAGAACCAGGGGCCACACAGTCTACGAATAAAGGGGAGGCCATTTTAAACTGAGGTGAGAAAAAACTTTTTCACCCAGAGAGTTGTGAATTTGTGGAATTCCCTGCCACAGAAGGCAGTGGAGGCCAATTCACTGGATAAATTTAAAAGAGAGTTGGATAGAGCTCTAGGGGCTAGTGGAATCAAGGGATATGGGGAGAAGGCAGGCACGGGTTACTGATTGTGGATGATCATCCACGATCACAATGGATGGCGGTGCTGGCTCGAAGGGCCAAATGGCCTCATCCTGCACCTATTTTCATTGTTTCTATGTTTTCTAAAACCACCTTGGATTTTGTTTCTCTGTTTCCCACATGTACACTGACCAGAGGACAATGCTGGTTAGGTGCTGGGTGGGAAAGTCTGTGGTAAAAAGCAGAGGAGATAAATCAGGACTGGAGAGGATGGACGAGGAAAGGAATATTGTGCTCAACCCTCCAATGTTTTGGTGGTAACTGTGGCAGAATATTGTGGCACTTGCAGCACTTCTTTTCAGAAGATAGCAACACTGAAATAGTTGTGTAGGGAGAAACTGCAGATCCTGGTTTAAACCGAAGACAGACACAAAAAGCTAGAGTAACTCAGCGGCTCAGGCAACATTTCTGGAGAAAAAGGAATATCGGCGAAACCAAGCGCAGGCTCGGCGATCGCTTCGCTGAACACCTGCGCTCGGTCCGCATTAACGCAACTGATCTCCCGGTGGCCCAGCACTTTAACTCCCCCTCCCATTCCCAGTCTGACCTCTCTGTCATGGGCCTCCTCCAGTGCCATAGTGAGGCCCGCCGGAAATTGGAGGAGCAGCACCTCATATTTCGCCTGGGCAGTTTGCGGCCCAGTGGTATGAACGTTGACTTCTCCAACTTCAGATAGTTCCTCTGTCCCTCCCTTCCCTTCCTCCTTCCCAGATCTCCCTCTATCTTCCTGTCTCCACCTATATCCTTCCTTTGTCCCGCCCCCGACATCAGTCTGAAGAAGGGTCTCGACCCGAAACGTCACCCATTCCTTCTCTCCCGAGATGCTGCCTGACCTGCTGAGTTACTCCAGCATTTTGTGAATAAATCGACCTGTACCTGTATCTTGACATATAATCACCATCGCCAGATGTCGCATGTCTTTAGGAGGGTCATGTGCCAAGAATAGTTGACGTTTTGGGTCAAGTTCCTTCTTCCGACTGACATAGATGTCAGAAATGACACAGAAATTCATGTTTGTTTTCCTATCCTCTGATGGGCCTCTCATGGATTCAGCAAGGTGCTGGGAATTCTAGAGGAAGCTTTCCACTGGGCTCAGTCTTACAGTGGCAGCTGTTGCCAGATGATCCATGCTACCAGCAATCCAGCCAATACCATTATTAGTCCGCACCTGTGAATTACTGATGCCAGCAGTCCTTTGATTCCTGGAAACACTGCAGTAAGCGGTGGAAATAGCAAGAACAATGAAATCAGTTTTAAATAGCGATATTATGCATTCTATTCAGTTCATCAACACTTTATGGTATCTGCAAATAACACTAGTGAAAAATGTGTACGAATGGTATGTTAATGGTTAAAGTGGGTGTTCATGTTAAGGCCCTGTCCCAGTTCGGCAATTTTTTTAGGCGACTACAGGCGCCGCACGGTTGCCGGGGTGTCGCGGACATGGTCGTGAGTTAACCCAAAGAGTCGTAGCGTTTTTCTGGTCGTCGCTGGATTTTGTGAAGGCATGAGATTTTTCGGCAACTGTTGGCTTGACGCCAATGAGCGTAGCTTGACGTCTCGTGACGTGGGCGCTGTCGTAGGTTGTTGCCAGGTTGTCGCCGGTGCTGACTTCGGCGAATTCCAAGTGTGGACTTGATCTGATCACCCATCAGTGTAATGTGTCCATAAATGATGTTAGGTTTTGTATGTTTTTGCACTTGTATTCTGTTTAAAGTTTGAATTTTAACATTTGAAGTTTGAAGTCTGTTGAAATTTATTGACGTTTATTACAATATTTTTGTATGTTCTTTTTTAAAATTATCTTTTTTAATTTTCTTTTTTAAATTTGACACAAATTTACACAGGACACCAACAAACAGTACATGACTGTACAGGACATATATGCCCCCCCTCCCCATCCCCAAGGCTCAACCCCCCCCACCAAAAAAAACAAGTCTTTGTGCTCAAATGTCACATGTTAACAACAGCAGCATACAAATATAAATAAATGATTATGACTGTGTAGACAATATTTTCAGTTAAAAGAAAAATCTTTAATAAAATCTATAAACATAGAAACATAGAAAATAGGTGCAGGAGTAGGCCATTCAGTCCTTCGAGCCTGCACCGCCATTCAATATGATCATGGCTGATCATCCAACAGTATCCCGTACCTGCCTTCTCTCCATATCCCCCTGATCCCTTTAGCCACAAGGGCCACATCTAACTCCCTCTTAAATATAGCCAATGAACTGGCCTCAACTACCTTCTGAAGCAGAGGATTCCACAGATTCACCACTCTCTGTGTGAAAAAAGACTTTCTCATCTCGGTCCTAAAAGACTTCCCCCTAATCCTTAAACTGTGACCCCTTGTTCTGGACTTCCCCAACATCGGGAACAATCTTCCTGCATCTAGCCTGTCCAATCCCTTAAGAATTTTGTAAGTTTCTATAAGATCCCCCCTCAATCTTCTAAATTCCAGCGAGTACAAGCCGAGTCTATCCAGTCTTTCTTCATATGAAAGTCCTGCCATCCCAGGAATCAATTGGGTGAACCTTCTCTGTACTCCCTCTATGGCAAGAATGTCTTTCCTCAGATTAGGAGACCAAAACTGTACGCAATACTCCAGGTGTGGTCTCACCAATGCCCTGTACAACTGCAGCAGAACCTATCTGCTCCTATACTCAAATCCCCTCACTATGAATGCCAACATACCATTCGCTTTCTTCACTGCCTGCTGCACCTGCATACCTACTTTCAATGACTGGTGTACCACGACACCCAGGTCTCGTTGCATCTCCCCTTCTCCTAATCGGCCACCATTCAGATAATAGTCTGCTTTCCTGTTTTTGCTACCAAAGTGGACAACCTCACATTTATCCACATTATACTGCATCTGCCATGCATTTGCCCACTCACTTAACCTATCCAAGTCACGTTGCAGCCTCCTAGCATCCTCCTCACAGCTAACACTGCCCCCCAGCTTCGTGTCATCCGCAAACTTGGAGATGTTGCATTAAATTGCCTCGTCCAAATCATCAATATATATTGTAAATAGCTGGGGTCCCAGCACTGAGCCTTGCGGTACCCCACTAGTCACTGCCTGCCATTCTGAAAAGGACCCGTTTATTCCTACTCTTTGCTTCCTGTCTGCCAGCCAGTTCTCTATCCACATCAATACTGAACTCACAATACCGTGTGCTTTAAGTTTGCATACTAATCTCTTATGTGGGACCTTGTCGAAAGCCTTTTGGAAGTCCAGATATAACACATCCACTGGTTCTCCCTTATCCACTCTACTAGTTACATCCTCGAAAAATTCTATAAGATTCGTCAGACATGATTTACCTTTCATAAATCCATGCTGACTTTGTCCAATGATTTCACCACTTTCCAAATGTGCTGTTATCCCATCTTTAATAACTGACTCTAGCATTTTCCCCACTACTGACGTTAGACTAACTGGTCTATAATTCCTGGTCTAAAAGGGTTCCAGGTCAGAACAAAGTTTCCGCGGGCCTTGCACCATTTATACCTGATCTTTTCCAGGGGTGAAAAGGAGAGCACCTCCTTTAACCACTGCAAAAAGGATGGAGCTTTTTTTTGACTTCCAGTTAAAAAGAATAAGCCTGCGAGCTAGCAATGATGCGAATGCTAAAGCATTTGCTTGTAAATTTGTAAGCTTACAGTTTGGGGGTGGTATTCCAAAGATAGCTGTGTGCAAATTAGGATTTATAGTCTACTGCAGATATGGGAGAATACCTCAAATATATTTCCCCAGTAGCTGTTGAGAGAGGGACATTTCCAGAACATGTGTCCTACAGAGGCTGGGCTATGGCCACATCTAGGGCAGCCAGGATCTGTGATGGAAAAGATTCTAGCAAGTTTGTCTCTTGAATAATGAAGACGGTGAAGCACTTTAAATTGGATCAACCCATGGCGTATACACTGCGACGAGGTGTGTATACGAATTAAGCTCTCTCGCCACGCCTCGACACCCAGGTCCCTCTCCCATGCCGTTTTTGTTTTGTCCCAGGTTATCTGTTTTAATTCCTGTATTAATGTGTAAATTGTTGAAACGCGTTTCCTGTCAAAGGGGTCCAGCTCCAGAATAGTGTCTAATTGGCTCTTAGTGGACAGATGAGGAAATGAGGGAAACACTGTTTTAGCATAGCTACGTATTTGAAGATACCTAAAAAAATGAGATCTGGGTATATTATGGTTTTCAGCAAGCGTTTCAAAGAAAGTGAGTGAACATTCCGTCAGTAAACAAGTCAGAAAAATATACCAGACCATTCCTCTGCCAATATGAAAATCCAGTGTCTAGCATGGAGGGTGTGAAAAATTGATTATTTGCCACCGGAAAAAGCCTGCTGATACCTTTTAATGCAAAATATTTCCTGAACTGTAGCCATATTTTAAGCAAGGTTTTAACCACCGAGTTTGTCATTTGTATTTTACGATTATAAGGTAGCGGGCAGGTAATTATTGGCAGAGGATCAGATAAGAGTTCCATCTGTGCCCATTCTGTGCCCTGTTTACACTTATATGAATATATCCAATGTAAAAGTTTTACAATATTTGCAGCCCAGTGGTAATAAATAAAGTTAGGCAAACCTAGACCACCCGCCTTCTTAGGAACTTCCAAGTATATTTTCTTCATCCTGGGATTTGAATTGTTCCAAATAAATGATGAGATTAGTCTATCTAATTGCCGAAAAGTTGTCCTAGGTATAAATATGGGGATCATTTGAAAAAGATAGAAATCTAGGTAAAACCGTCATTTTAACGATGTTGATGCGGCCTACTAATGAGAGTGGTAGTGTTGACCACTTTTTGAAGTCCTGTGTTGTTCGTTCTAATAATGATTTAAAGTTATGGCTGTACAAACCTCCCATAGTATGGGTAACTTTGATTCCCAGATAAGTAAATACATTTTTCTCAAGTTTAAATGGGAAGCTGGAGTAGTCGCCGTCAGTGTGATTGATTGGGAACAGCAAGCTCTTTGAGTAATTTATCTTATAACCCGACAGGCGGCCAAAAATCTCTAACATATGCAATAGCTTTGGTATGGAGTCAGTTGGAATGGATATATATATACCAGCAGATCATCCGCCTACAGCGATACTTTATGAGATTTAGCACTTCGAAAGATACCTCTGATACCATCCTCTGTCCTAAAAGCTATAGCAAGTGGTCCTATTGCCAAATCAAATAAGTAGGGAGAGAGGCAGCAGCCTTGCCTGCAGCCCCTGTGGAGCTGGAAGTAGTCAGAGATTATATTGTTGGTCCGCACAGCTGCCATTGGGGCAAAATATAATATTTTAATCCATAACAAGAATGATGGGTCGAAGCCAAGTCTTTTGAGAACAGCAAACAAATATTGCCATTCGACACAGTCGAATGCCTTCTCGGCGTCTAAAGAAATAATTACTTCCGATTGCTCTATGGTGTGAGGTGTATACAATATATTAAGTAGGCGCCGCATGTTATAGAACGACTGCCTGCCCGGTATAAATCCAGTTTGGTCAGGGTTAATAACTTTGAAAACTACTGTTTCAAGACGTGTGGCTAAAATGTTTGTGAAGATTTTATAATCACAATTCAACAAGTTTATAGGGTGGTATGAACCACACAATAGTGGGTCTTTATCTTTTTTAAGTAGGACTGATATGGTTGCCTGCGACATTGTTTGAGGTAGTTTCTGTTGGCTAAAAAATTCCTGATAGAACAATTTAAGTGTTGGAGCCAGTTTGATTGCAAATTCTTTGTATATTTTAATTCGGAAACAGTCTGGTCCTGGGGTTTTGTTGTTCTGCATCGATTTAATTGCTTGTAATATTTCTTCAATTTGTGTCTGGTCGTCTGTGGTAATTTCTGGGATGTGTAGGCTGTCTAAGAAGGCAGGAATACCTGATAAATCACTGAGTGGTTCTGAAGCATAAAGGGAAAAATAAAACTGCTTAAACTGGTCATTGATGGCGTCTGGATCAGAATCAGAATCAGAATCAGAATCAGAATCAGAATCAGAATCAGAATCAGAATCAGAATCAGAATCAGAATCAGAATAACCTTTATTGTCATCCAAAAAAACAAGTCTTTTGGACGAGATTTCGTCACCCACAGTCCAACAATAAGAGCAATAAAAATAAGCAGTAACACACACAATCACAAACCAACACGAAACAAAAAAAAAGAAACAAACATCACAGTGTCTCCTCCAGTCACCTCCTCACTGTGATGGAAGGCCAGAATGTCTTTTCTCTTCCCCTGCCGTCTTCTCCCGCGGTCAGGCTGTTGAATTTGCCACGTTTCAGGCCGCGCCGGTTGGTGAAAGGTCCGCAGCGGGCCGACCCAAGCCCCGCTATTCGGGATGGGCGAAGGCGAAGATGCTGCCACTGCACGTCGGGGTGATCGGGGCGGTCGGGGCTCCCAACATTGAAGCCCCCGCCGGGCAGAGAAAATCCTGCAGCCTATTTCAGGCCGCGCCAGACGGTGGTAGGTCCGCAGCGATTCGTGGCAGGTGAAGACGCTGACTTTACCCCTGGCGATCAGTAGTCTTTACCCCCGGCGATGTTAAAATTTCTGACACAAAAGTAGGTGGTATTGTAGATCGTGAATAGAGATGGTGAATGTAGATGGTTGTCAGAAATCGAGGCAGGATCTTGGGATTGGGCAGGTGGGGTGAGGAATGCTTGATGGAATTTAATACGGAAATGTAATGTGTCACTGTTTGGGAAGTCCAGCATGGTCCGGACCTACACAATGAATGGTAGGGCTCTGGGGAGTGACAGAGTGATAAGCCTTTTTAATTGCATGCATTGTTCTCTCATATACACCCCTGCTGCAAACAGTCGGCACAATCATGGCAAGATGCGAGCAGCCAGCACCGTTTAAAGCAATCTTTTACGCCTTAAAACCAGGTTGCACTTTTAAAGAGGGGGTTGATTGGGGCTGAAACAGGGCCTGGTATATCTTCTGCACATCATTGTGGTCTGTACGACATTGATGGATGACACTAAGTGGTGGAAAGAGGATAGTGGCATTTTCTGAAGATAGACACAAAATGCTGGAGTAACTCATCAGGACAGGCAGCGTCTCTGGATAGAATGAATGGGCGGGGAGTTTTTGCGTCGTGACCCTTTTTCAGGCTCTTTTGAAGAAGGGTCTCGACCCGAAACATCACCCATTCCTTCTCTCCAAAGATGCTGCCTGTCCCGATGAGTTACTCCAGCATTTTGTGTCTATCTTCGGTGTAGGTCTGCATCTGCAGCTCCCTCCTTGGCATTTTCTGAGACTGTTTTGAACATCTTGGTGAAGTCAAGCAGAGAGAGGAGCTTCCTATACGAACCATTGAATTTGTTTGGGTTCAAATGAGTCCGAGTTGCAGAGTTTAAAGTTGTTAACTCTTTCCAGCCTCATCTTTGTTGCTTGAAATACTCAGTTCGGTTTATGTGCACTCATTTATTTCAGCGCATTGAGTCCAATTTTTGTTTGGAGATGAATTTTGTTTGGCTATGTGAAGTTTCTGTGAGCTTAAAGTGCTTGTTTTTATTCCTGAGATATGGTAGTCTTGCAGACTAATTCCAATATACCGTGCCCAATTTTAAATTAATTTAAATTTACACGGCGCAATTGGATTGGAAACTAGATATTGATTTCAAGCTGGTTTAATTATATTGAGTTGTAGAGTCGTTAGTCACACAGCACGGAAACAGGCCCTTTGTCCCAACTGATCCATACCAACCAAGATAGCCAATTAAACCTCTCTCATTAACCTGTGTCTGGCCCGTGCCCCCCAAAGTCTTTCCTATCCACGTACCTGTTCAAATGTCTTTTAAATGTTGTTCTAGTACCTTCCACAACAACAACAACCTCCGACAGCTCGTTCCATGCACCCACGACCTCTGTGTGGAAAAGCTGTCCCTCATTTTCTTATTAAATCATTCCCCGCTCACCTTAAACCTATACCCACTAATTCTTGACAGGCCTACCCTGGGAAAAGGACACTATAGGATTTACCCTGTCTATTCCCATCATGATTTTAAACACATCCAGCTTGATCCAGCAAGAACTGGAGATGCTGGCTAATACACAAAAGACACAAAGTGTTGGAGTAACAGCAGTTCAGGCAGCATCACTGGAGTTCAAGTTCAAGTTCAAGTTCAAAAACACTTTATTTGTCCCCGTGGGGCAATTTACAAAGGCACGTAGAGTAGTGGGACAGGGGTGGTTGGGAGTTGAGGAGCTGAACAGCCTTGGGGACAAAGGTTGCCCTTCTCTGTGTCCCACAACCTGGGCATCGAAGCCGGCATCCTGAGGGGAGCCACTCAAACAGGACATGTGAGGGGTCCTGTAAAATCTTGCCAGCTGACCTTAGCATCTGCTGGTCGCATAGGGCGGAGAGGCCTCTGACAGGGAGTCCAATAACTTTGGATGGATCGGTCCCGTTTCAGGTTGTGACTAACTATTTTAACTCCCCAAGTCCATGTGAATCACATTTAATACACTGCCCCCATCAATACACTTTTTTATCACATTGTACTGCCATCTTATTTTACAATCCATTCAAAACAAAGTGAATAGATATCCCTGCTACTTTTCCCATTCTTCCTTAATTACTCTCCAACATATGCAACTCCTGTGTAGGAAGGAAATGCAGATGCTGGTTTACACTGAAGATAAACACAAAATGCTGCACTAATATATTTTAAACATTTATTAAAACGTTGTTTTTGTTTGTTTATTATGTTACCTATTGAGTACCATGTTTACCGACCTGTTGTGCTGCTGCAAGTAAGAATTTCAGTGGTCTAATTCGTTGTAAATGACAATTAAAGGCAAAATGGGGCAAAAGAGGGGAAGCTATAGGCTGGTTAGCTTGACTTAAGTGGTTGGTAAAATGTTAGAATCCATTATTACGGGTGAGATTTCTGAGTACTTAGAAACACATGATAAAATAGGCTGAAGTCAGCATGGTTTTGTGAAGGGGAAATCTTGCCGGACAAATCTGTTGGAATTCTTGGAGGAAGTAATTAGCAAGATAGACCAAGGTGAGTCAGTGGATGTTGTTTACCACAATTTTCAGAAGGCCTTTGAGAAAGTGCCAGACGTGAGGCTGCAAAACAAGATGAAAGCCCATGGTATTAGAGGGAAGTTGGCTACAAGGTTGGTTGAACGGCACAAGGCAAAGTGAGGGGCTTTTTCTGGTTGGCTGCCAGTGGCAAGTGGTATTCCGCAGGGGTCAGTGTGAGGGCTGCTACTCTTCACGTTGTACATCAATGATTTGGATGAGGGAATTGATGGGTTTGTGGCCAAGCCAACAGTTGATGTAAAGATAGGTGGAGGGGCTGTTAGTGTAGAAAAATCAGGGTGTCTGCAGAAGGACTTGGACGGGTTGGGAAAGTGGCCAAAGAAGTGGCAGATGGAATACAATGCAGCAAAGTGTGCGGTTATGCATTTTGGTAGTAGGAATAAAGGCACAGACTATTTTCTGAATGGGGAGGAGATTCAGGGATTGGAGGTACAAGGGGACTTGGGAGCGCTGGTGCAGAATTTCCAAAAGGTTAATTTGCAGGTTGAATCGGTAGTAAGAAAGATAAATGCATTGTTAGCATTTATTTCAAGAGAACTAGAATATAAAAACAGGGAAGTATTGCTGAGGCTTTATAAGGCACTGGTCAGTCTACATTTGGTGTTTTGTGAGCAGATTTAAGGCCCTATATCTGGGATGTTCTGGCATTGGAGGGGGTCCAGAGGAAGTTTATGAGAATGATCCCAGGAATGATTGGGTTAATGTACGATAAGCATTTGACGGCTCTGTACTCACTGGGGTTTAGAAGAATGAGGGGCAACCTCATTGAAACATACTGAATAGCAAAAGGCCTGGAAAGAGTAGATGTGAAGAGGATGTTTCCACTAGTGGAGAGTCTAGGAGCAGAGGGCATAGCCTCAGAATAAAAAGACGTACCTTTATAAAGGAGATGAGGAGGACTTTCTTTAGTCAGAGGGTGGTAAATCTGTGGAGTTCATTGCTACTGAGGGTTGTGGAGGCCAAGTCATTGGGTATTATTAAAGCAGAGATTGACAGATTCTTGATTAGTAAGGGCGTCAAAAACTTTTTTTAATCTCTTACCTCGACAGAGATGTGATTTGTTTTCCGTATCGTATCTCCGTTCGCACTGCGGCCTAACATCAAGGAGCTGGAGGCCTCTGCTGTAGACTGACTTTGGGAGCTCCAGCCATGGGAGCCTGCAGACCTTTAACATCTCGGAGCTGGCGATCCCTTTGCCAGGGATCGACCTCTGAGCTCCAACCGCGGGAGCCTGCGGACTTTAACATCGTGGAGCTTGTGGTCTCTGGTTAGAGACCGACTTCGAGAGCTCCAGGCTGCAGGAGCTTCGATCGCCCCGACAAGAGAGCTTCAATCGCCCCAAAGTGGGAGCTTCGATCGCCCCGACGCGGGGGCTTCGACCGAAGGCTGCTAGAGCTTCGATCGCCCTGACTGGGGATGGGTTCAACTGCCCCGACCACGGGCGAAAAATGAGGGAAGAAGATTAGACTTTATGGTAATACGAATATCACTGTACCTTAATTGTGTAGGAAAATAACTGCAGATGCTGGTACAAATCGAAGGTATGACAAAAAGCTGGAGTAACTCAGCGTGTCAGGCAGCATCTCTGGAGAGAGGGAATGGGTGACGTTTCGGGTCGAGACCCTTCTTCCATGTGACAATAAAAGACTTTTGAAACCCTTGAAACCTTGAAATATAAATTTGTTCATTCTTGCATATCTTATCCTAATCCCCAACGATACTTTGAAATGCTCAACTACAACTTTCCCTGCGGAATATTTTGTTTTACATTTATTCAGTCAGTACTGAACTTTTATCTCTTAAATGTTGAATTTATTTTGTTTGTAGTGCTTTATTTTAGAAATGCATATTGTTCATCCTTCCCCTGTGAATAATCATACACAATATTTACTACCTGCTGCACAGCAGATTCCAGTTAATTTGTATCTTTAATGATTTATCTTCTTTACTCTAACTGAAATTATATCTATTACATTTTCTCACTACAGCTCTGACTTTTAACTGGCTTTTGGCCCTTCAGTTGCCATCTTACCATATCATGCAATATTTATATAAGAAAATAACTGCAGATGCTGTTACAAATCGATTTATTCACCAAATGCTGGAGTAACTCAGTAGGTCAGGCAGCATCTCGGGAGAGAAGGAATGGGTGACGTTTCGGGTCGAGACCCTTCTTCAGACTGATGTCAGGGGGGCGGGACAAAGGAAGGATATAGGTGGAGACAGGAAGATAGAGGGAGATCTGGGAAGGAGGAGGGGAAGGGAGGGACAGAGGAACTATCTAAAGTTGGAGAAGTCGACGTTCATACCACTGGGCTGCAAACTGCCCAGGCGAAATATGAGGTGCTGTTCCTCCAATTTCCGATGGGCCTCACTATGGCACTGGAGGAGGCCCATGACAGAAAGGTCAGACTGGGAATGGGAGGGAGAGTTAAAGTGCTCGGCCACCGGGAGATCAGTTGCGTTAATGCGGACCGAGCGCAGGTGTTCAGCGAAGCGATCGCCGAGCCTGCGCTTGGTTTCGCCGATGTAAATAAGTTGACATCTAGAGCAGCGGATGCAATAGATGAGGTTGGAGGTGCAGGTGAACCTTTGTCTCACCTGGAAAGACTGTTTGGGTCCTTGGATGGAGTTGAGGGGGGAGGAAAAGGGACAGGTGTTGCATCTCGTGCGGTTGCAGGGGAAAGTGCCCGGGGTTGGGGTGGTTTGGGTAGGAAGGGATGAGTGGACCAGGGAGTTACGGAGGGAACGGTCTCTGCGGAATGCAGAGAGGGGACGGGATGGGAAGATATGGCCAGTGGTGGGGTCCCGTTGTAGGTGACGGAAATGTTGGTGGATGATATGTTTGATCCGCTGGCTGGTGGGGTGGAAGGTGAGAACGAGGGGGATTCTGTCCTTGTTGTGAGTGGGGGGAAGGGAAGCATGAGCGGAGCTGCGGGATGTAGAAGAGACCCTAGTGAGAGCCTCATCTATAATGGAGGAGGGGAAGCCCCGTTTCCTGAAGAACGAGGACATCTCGGAAGCCCTAGTGTGAAACACCTCATCCCGGGCGCAGATGCGGCGTAGACGGAGGAATTGGGAGTAGGGGATAGACTTTTTGCAGGGGACTGGGTGGGAAGAAGTGTAGTCCAGATAGCTGTGCGAGTCAGTGGGTTTGTAGTAAATGTCCGTCACTAGTCTGTCTCCTGCGATGGAGATGGTGAGGTCCAGAAATGGGAGGGAGATGTCGGAGATGGTCCAGGTATATTTAAGGGCAGGATGGAAATTGGAGGTGAAGTGTATGAAGTCAGTGAGTTCTGCATGGGTGCAAGAGGTAGCACCAGTGCAGTCATCGATGTAGCGGAGGTAGAGTTCGGGGATGGGGCCAGTGTACGTCTGGAACAGGGATTGTTCGACGTACCCGACAAAGAGGCAGGCGTAGCTAGGGCCCGTGCGAGTGCCCATAGCTATGCCTCTGGTTTGGAGGAAGTGGGAGGAGTCAAAGGAGAAGTGCAATATCATGCAATATTTAGTTTAGTTTAGTTTAGAGATACAGCGTGGAAACAGGCTCACCGAGTCTGCACTGTCCAGCGATCCCTGCACACTAACACTATCCTATACTATGGACAATTTTTGCATTTATACCAAGCCAATTAACCTACAAACCTGTACGTCTTTGGATTGTGTGAGAGGAAACCGAAGTTCTCATAGAAAACCCAGTCATGTCACGGGGAGAACGTACAATCTCCATACAGACAGGCACCCGAAGTTAGGATCAAACCCGAGTCTCTGGCACTGTAAGTGCTGTAAGGCAGCAACTCTATTCTTGAATCATTTCACTGTTCACTGTTCTTGAATCATTTCCTCTTGTTTCCACACTGAATTTGTACTTGGTTAAATTCTAAATAAATTTAAGTTAGTGGGACAATATTTTGTTTTGAAGAGAGGACCAGACTAAAAATGTGAATTATCTACAGTCTAAGGACAACTCATGCGAATGCTAAACTCCTGCTCTTCCTGACCGAGCTCCTTGCTGCCATCATTTTGATCACTCTCCTGCGTTTATATTCATGTCTCGCACTTTGATGCAAACTGCAGATTAAGGGACTGTTTCTGAGTGAAATGCAAGCATTTGTTGCAGGGTACAGAGGTGATTTTATAAATGACAACGGTAAAACCAAAAGATGGTCTGCTCTGGCGGCTCAAATTAAATCTGTGTGGGTTATGTGATGAGAATTATATTTCTGACTCCTGGATGGTCTTGAACTTGAGCACTCTGGAATCGAGGTTCTCTAATAGTGCAATGACTTTGATTTCCTGGATCACTTATGAAACATGTTTGAATGGTTCTCCTTTGGAACAGCGTTGCTGTTAAACTTTGATACAGTCATGCTTTGCATTTATTAATTTTGATTCCACTTAGTTAATTGGGAATAGTGATCAATGTGTTCTTTGATACTATTTCCATGTCTTCATAAGCTGTTTTTTCTCACGCTGAGTTAGTGTATATGTGTAGCATAGCACCAATACTGTTGGCCTGATTATGTTAGAAATACATTGCTTAGTGATATGGTCTCAGGACAAGTCCATTCACAACTGAAATTAGGATAAACTGTGAATTGTTTAAATTCTTCTCTTCAGAGACATATGGATAATGTTATTGAGTATTTACAAGAAAAAAGACTGGGTTTTTCTGATACTGAAGGAAAGAGTTATTTATTTATCGGATGCAGATATCACTGGCGTTGCTGACATTTATTAACATCGTTAATTGCCTTGGAATCGAGGAGACTGTTAAGAGTCAATTGTAGGGACATACGGATTGGCCAGGGGGTCTCGAACCCTCGGATTGGCTAACGGGTCACGTGGTGCGGGAGCGCGAGGTATTAGAGTGTCTGCCGCCAAACTAGAGAGATTAGATTAGCAAGTTAAGTAGTGTGTGTCCAAACTAAGTGCGTTGCGTTTTGTCACGGTTTTTACCAAGAATAAAGTCTTTTGATAACATCGCTCGATTTCGACTCGCTACATTGGTGACCCCGAACGTAAGATTTGAAGATCACAGCAGCATGTCGCAGGTGGGAGCGAGCGCGGGCGAGGTTCATCTACCGCCGTTCTGGGCCCATCAGCCGCACCTGTGGTTTGTGCAGGCGGAATCCCAGTTCCATCTTAAGAGGGTGGAGGAAGACCAGGAGAAGTTCCACCACCTGGTGAGCTGTTTGCAGCCGGAGGTGGCCGCGCGGGTGGGTCAGTACCTGACCAGTCCACCCCAAACAGAGCAGTACGTGGGGCTCAAGAGGCTCCTACTGAGGACTTTCGTTTGGAGCCAGAACCAGCGGGCTCTGAAGCTCCTCTATTTACCAGAGCTGGGGCAGTGGCTGCCGTCGGAGTTGATGACCGAGATGCTGATATTGATGGGTGACCATCAGCCGTACATGGTTTTCGAAGCGGCTTTTCGGGAGAAACTACCCAGGGACGTCAGTTTGGTGTTGGCGGACGTCTCGTTTGAAGATCCGTTAGCGTTCGCCGAGAAAGCCGACGCGCTCGTCAGGGAGCGACACACCCGAGACGACTCGGTTAATCGGGTCTCGAGGACCAGCGGCAGTCGGCGGAGCGGCCGAGAGAGCGACGCATCGGCCGCTATTTCGCAGTCAGCCCGCCAAGAAGGGGCTGCGGCGCCTGTTTATTGGCAGCGGGCTCGAGCAACAGGGCCGAATAGGCGTGGCTGGTGTTTCTTCCATCAGCGGTGGGGCAGTGAGGCCCGAAGCTGCAGACCCCCGTGTTCGTTTCCGGGAAATGCCTGGGCCGATCGAATGTAGAGGCAGTTTCGATTGGCCGCAACTGCCGCCTCTACGCGACGGACCAAGGTACCGGGATCGTCTTTCTGGTGGATACGGGAGCAGTTGTGAGTACTGTGCCCCCCTACGGCTGTGAAGTTCAAGCGGGGGGGAAGGGCCCGCCCCTCATTGCGGTGAACGGTAGCCCCATCCGCACTTACGGTAAAAGGGCTATGTCCCTGTCCTTCGAGTCCAGGACCTACCGTTGGGATTTCATCGTTGCAGATGTGGGCCAGGCCATTTTGGGTGCGGATTTCCTATGGCTGTTTTCGTTGGTCGTAGACGTCCGCAGGAGGGGCCTGCAACCCTCGGCTTGCGGGACTGTGATTTCGTGTTCCTTCGGAAAGATTCCCACCGCCCCCCTCTTCGGCCAGTTTACCAGGGCCCGTTCCAGGTGCTGAAAAGAGGGACTGTCACCTTCACCTTGCAGGTGGGATATTGCCAGGAGCTCGTTTCAGTACCCGCCTCCAGCCGGCCCACTTGGACCAGGACCGCCCCGTGTCGGTGGCCCAACCTCCGCGCCGGGGCCGGCCTGTGGCCGCCCCACTGGTCCCGCCAGCGGCGCCTTGTTTGCCAGCTCTTGGCCCCCCGCCGCCTATGGTTGGGCCCGGGCCGCCGTTGCCGATCAAGCGCTCCCCGTCACCTACACCCTCCGCTCCCGTGGCCCCTCCATCGCCTCTAGCGGCTGCGTCCTCCCCGCCTCCTGTCATGCTGGCGGTATCGGTTTCCCCCCTCCGTACGCGTTCCGGGCGGGAGGTTCGGGCGCCCGTGAGGTATGGTTTCGAGGGTTCTGGGGGGGGTCATGTAGGGACATATGGATTGGCCAGGGGGTCTCGAACCCTCGGATTGGCTAACGGGTCACGTGGTGCGGGAGCGCGAGGTATTAGAGTGTCTGGCGCCAAACTAGAGAGATTAGATTAGCAAGTTAAGTAGTGTGTGTCCAAACTTAGTGCGTTGCGTTTTGTCACGGTTTTTACCAAGAATAAAGTCTTTTGATAACATCGCTCGATTTGGACTCGCTACACAGTCACATTTCTGTGTGTCTGTAATCACGTACAGGCCAGACTGGATAATGGTGGCAGATTTCCTTTCTTGGAGAAACATAATGTACTGGATGGAGTTTGATGGCAATTTAAGAGTTTCATAACTATGGTTACTGAGGCAGCTCTTTTTACTAAATACTCCAGATTTATTTGATGACCTGAACTTACTGCAGACTCACGTCTCTGAAATTATCCATGTCACTACCTGCCATACTAAAACTTACCTGCTATGATCCATTAAAAGGCAGGTATGTAGTGTATACATACACTATGTGACTATTGTAGCAAATACTCGTAAAATAATTTTTTACAATGTGAAATAATTTGCTTTTGTTCTAACTGAATGGAGAAATAGGCTGAAAGGGCCGGTATTTGCTCCAATTTCTGAAGCTCAGTGAAGGCTGTAATGACCTGTAAGTCGCACTTTATAAAATGGTAGAAATTGGTACAACAATTTTAGATTGTGCAACAATCTAAGGGATTGCACACAAGAGATTGTGCAACAACTTTATAAAATGGTAGAAATTGGTACAAAGGAGGAATTTCCTTGAGTTAATTGTGACAGTTCTTTGTTAATTAATTCCATTCCTCAGCTTTCTTCACCTTTCACTGTTTCGAATATTTGTATGTGCGTTTCTGCTACAATCTGCAATGGTTTCCACCGCAGGCATTCCTGGTGGAAAAGAATTCCTGCAACTCTGTTCATGGCAACAAATTCTGAAGACCACTTTATCAAAAATAAGGAGCTTAACAGAAAACACGGAGCTGGTAAAAATAACAAACATAAATCCTCTCAGAGTGATGAGCAGAGCTTTCTCAAAGTGAACGTAACTGACAAAAAAATGGCAGTGAAGCAAATAGTAATTAGTATATTGCACATCTTGAAATCCAGAATAAAAAACACGAAAAAACCTGCTGTTAATAACTATGAATGCTAATTCATTAGAATCTGATGAATGATCATCAACCTTAAAAGTTGACTCTATTTCTCTCTCTGTGGGTTCTGTCTGTTTAGCTGAGTATTTCCATCTCAAAATTCCAGAGAATTGCTGTGTTTTGATTTAGTAATTCCCCCCCCCCCCCCCCCCCCCACCCCCCAACCACCTCATTCTCTCTGATGTTCTTTGACTTTCAGTAAGCAGTGAACCTCACTACATTGGGGAAGCAATATAATTTGGGCCGATTATATTTGCATTGAATGTGTATAAATCAATTTTGGAGTAGTTTATAACATTTGTGGTGTATTGTAAATGCCAGGCTGTTGGTGTTCACTTTCTGGTTGGCATCAGTGTATGTTAAACTAGAGGAGAAACCTAGACTATTTGCTCCATCTTCTGAAGCATAAAAGCACAAATTCTCAGCCATTGCTCAGGTTAGCATAACACATAGAGTAAGTATTGAAAGTGTAAAATTGGTATGATTTTCTTAAAGCAGTTGTTATAATTAAAGGATGGTATGTTATTTCATCTCTGGGGATATTGGTTTCACAGATATTTCCTTTGTTCTTCATAGGGCAGGCAGATCCTGATAACATGCTGGGAGCTGCAGGTGTCACTGAGCAGATAATGATGAAGCCATCCTGCTTAAATTGATAAATTTTACTGACTCAGAAGAACAAACTCCAACACGGCGAAATGACCTGGAATTAATAATAAGTCATAAAAGAGATTTAAAACTGCCTCGGCACTTTGAAGTTAAAAGTGCCAGAAATTGTGTGAAACGGGCATTTTGGAAATAATGACCCAATTACTGAGTGGAAATTATTTCAACTTGTTCGAAAAACATTTTCTACATTGGTTCTCTCATTCCTTCTCTCCTGAGATGCTGCCAGACCTGCTGAGTTACTCCAGCATTTTGTGAAATAAAAACCTTCGATTTGTACCAGCATCTGCAGTTATTTTCTTACACTTTTTTCTACATTGGTAATTTAATAGAAAGTTAGTCATTTAAAACAATAAATAAATTAGTGCCGGCTAATTTTACATTTATTCTCATTAGAAATTTCAAAAGACTTTTTTTTGTGGGAGGTGTTACATTTTGATCTGAAGGCCATTTTATGATTCTAAAAATGTATTGAAACTGACGTGTTATTTGAGAAATTAACGTAATCCTTTTCATCAACCCTATCTGTATATTATTAGAACTTTTAAGTCTGGTAAATCTCTGATGTGTTAGTAAGCCTCAGGGATCAGAAATTTCACATTCTGTAATGTGTCCATTCCTCTACGATGAATCATGAAATGAGACAGAGTATAAGGTCACTCAGCCTGAGGAGTTGTACCCAGCTGCTGGGAGATGCAGAAGCATGGGATCTATTTTCTAGCCATTTTCCCAAAGACTTCCATCTTTCCATCCCTCAACTCTTTAGAAACATAGAAATATAGAAAATAGGTGCAGGAGTAGGCCATTCGGCCCTTCGAGCCTGCACCGCCATTCAATATGATCATGGCTGATCATCCAACTCAGTATCCCGTACCTGCCTTCTCTCCATACCCCCTGATCCCTTTAGCCACAAGGGCCACATCTAACTCCCTCTTAAATATAGCCAATGAACTGGCCTCAACTACCTTCTGTGGCAGAGAATTTCACAGACTCACCACTCTCTGTGTGAAAAAAAAAGTTCTCATCTCGGTCCTAAAAGACTTCCCCCTTATCCTTAAACTGTGACCGCTTGTTCTGGACTTCCCCAACATCGGGAACAATCTTCCTGCATCTAGCCTGTCCAACCCCTTAAGAATTTTGTAAGTTTCTATAAGATCCCCCTCAATCTTCTCAATTCCAGCGAGTACAAGCCGAGTCTATCCAATCTTTCTTCATATGAAAGTCCTGCCATCCCAGGAATCAATCTGGTGAACCTTCTCTGTACTCCCTCTATGGCAAGAATGTCTTTCCTCAGATTAGGAGACCAAAACTGTACGCAATACTCCAGGTGTGGTCTCACCAATGCCCTGTACAACTGCAGCAGAACCTCCCTGCTCCTATACTCAAATCCCCTCGCTATGAATGCCAGCATACCATTTGCTTTCTTCACTGCCTGCTGCACCTGCATGCCTACTTTCAATGACTGGTGTACCACGACACCCAGGTCTCGTTGCATCTCCCCTTCTCCTAATCGACCACCATTCAGATAATAAGTTATTTATTCAAATAACTTTTCAGAAGGGATGTCTAATTTAGTTTAGTTTAATTTATTGTCACATGTAGCGAGGTAGAGTGAAAAGCTTTTGTTGCATGCTCTCCAGTCAGCGGAAAGACAGTACATGATTACAATCGAGCCATTTACAGTGTACAGATATGTGATAAGGGAATAACGTTTAGTGCAAGGTAAAGCCAGCAAGGTCTGATCAAAGATCGTCCGAGGCTCACCAATGAGGTAGGTAGTAGTTCAGGACTGCTCTCTGGTTGTGGTAGGATGGTTCAGTTGCCTGATAGCAGCTGGGAACAAAACTGCCCCTGAATCTGGTGGTTTCACACTTCTATACCTTTTGCCCGATGGCAGAGGGGGGAAGAGGGACTGGCCGGGGTGAAACTCATCCTTGATGATGCTGCTGGCCTTGCCGAGGCAGCATGAGGGGTAGATGGAGTCAATGGAAGGACAGTTGGTTTGTGTGATGGTCTGGGCTGCGTCCACATTTCGCGGCAATTTCTTGCGGTCTGGGATGGAGCTGCTCCCAAACCAAGCTGTGATGCATCCTGATAAAATCATCTGTATGTGTAGAAGTCGCTGAGAGTTGCAGGGGACATGCTGAACTTCCTAAGCCTTCTACGGAAGTAGAGGCGTTAGTGTGCTTTCTTGGTCGTTGCTTCAATCAGGGTGGTCCAGGTGAAGTTGTTGGTCATATTGACTTCCAGGAATTGGAAGTTTTCAACCGTCACTGCTTCGGCGCCATCAATACAAACAGCGGAGTATATGTACCGCTTCGCTTCCTGAAGGTAGGCACAAAATGCTGGAGTAACTCAACGGGTCAGGCAGCGTCTCAGGAGAGAAGGAATGGGTGACGTTTCGGGTCAAGACCCTTCTTCGCTTCCTGAAGTCGATCACTATCGACCTGATGAATCTACCGTTGCCCTCTAATCTGCCAGGTCATAACTAATTGCTGATGATAGCAAATGATTCCTATTGCATTTGAATTAATTTGGCTTATTAACCATAGTTACGAAACCTCCTGCAGTGGAAGCTATATCTTAGTATTCACTCTGTCAGGATCCTTGATGACTTTGAACAACTACATCAAATCACTGCTTCAGGGCGAAAATTCATTCCTGCAGAGAATTCATTCCTGCAGAGAATCCTCCGTTCCATTACCCCACAGAATCAATTTCAAGCTCCTCCTATTCACGTATAAAGCCCTAAATGGACACTCCCCCCCTACATCAAAAATCTTCTAACCCCCCTCTCTAACTCCAGGTCCCTCAGGTCGGCCGACTTGGGGCTACTCACTATCCCGCGGTCTAGGCTTTTGCGGTTGCAGCTCCTAGACTGTGGAACAGCATCCCTCTCCCCATCAGAACTGCCCCCTCCATCGACTCCTTTAAGTCCAGGCTCAAACCCTATTTCTACTCCCTTGCGTTTGAGGCTCATTGAGGAGGCGCTGTGAACTGTTTGCGTGCTACTGTATGTTTTCATTTTTTTTTCTATTGGAACCTAATCAAATGTACAGCACTTTGGTCAACGTGGGTTGTTTTTAAATGTGCTATACAAATAAAATTGACTTGACTTGACTTGACTAATTCTAACTCAAACTGTTTGGCAAGAAATTACTGTAGTTCAGACGACTCAAGAAAACAGCGCTGAAGTTTTGAAATGTGGTTGCTCCAGGGTGGGGTAATTTTGTGCACAGAAAGACTGGATAGACTCGGCTTGTACTCGTTGGAATTTAGAAGATTGAGGGGGGATCTTATAGAAACTTACAAAATTCTTAAGGGGTTGGACAGGCTAGATGCAGGAAGATTGTTCCCGATGTTGGGGAAGTCCAGAACAAGGGGTCACAGTTTAAGGATAAGGGGGAAGTCTTTTAGGACCCAGATGAGAACGTTTTTTTTCACACAGAGAGTGGTGAATCTGTGGAATTTTCTGCCACAGAAGGTAGTTGAGGGCAGTTCATTGGCTATATTTAAGAGGGAGTTAGATGTGGCCCTTGTGGCTAAAGAGATCAGGGGGTATGGAGAGAAGGCAGGTACGGGATAGTGAGTTGGATGATCAGCCATGGTCATATTGAATGGCGGTGCAGGCTCGAAGGGCCGAATGGCCTACTCCTGCACCTATTTTCTATTTTTCTATGTTTCTATATCTGGCTGCCTCGTTGTCAGTCGGGAAATCAGTCTTCGGTTTTCTTTAATGAGATTACTGAAATGAGCTCGCTACAGCTTTCTTTCCAGCAAAAAAGATTCCCCAAATCTACTGTAATCAAAGTGCAATCAAAATGTATCCTTGAAAAACCCCCACAATTCTTCCTTACTCATAGAACCACCAAGGCCTATTGTCAGGTCATTTTCCCCCGAAATTATGCTGTTTAAAGAATGAGCATTTGAACTGCATTTGAGTCCTTACTGAGGACTGTGAGCTCCTTTGATAAATGTAACCTAATTTGTGGCTTTGCCCCTGGAGGTTAGTATTATAATCCCTTTCAGCTTGCTGGGCTCAATAGATTGAAGGAGAATTTTACACTTTAGTGTCACAGAGTCATAGACTTATAGAGCACAGAAACAGCATTTTAGAAACATAGAAACATAGAAAATAGGTGCAGGAGGAGTCCATTTGGCCCTTCGAGCCAGCACCACTATTCATTGTGATCATGGCTGATCATCCACAATCAGTAACCTGTGCCTGCCTTCTCCCCATATCCCTTAGTTCCGCTAGCCCCTAGAGCTCTATCTAACTCTCTTTTAAATTCATCCAGTGAATTGGCCTCGACTGTAAATTGTAAAAAACCTTTATTGTCACTACACAAAGTACAGCGAAATTAAAGCAGTCCAGATGATGCAATCACACACAGCAGACAGTACAAAGGATAAACCTTTATCCATAACAAGCTAAACCTAATCTACTGAATTAAACAAACTGACCTCTAATACAATATAGACAAAACAATTACAATACGGTCGAGGCAGTGTACAGTGCAATCAAGACAGCAAGTTATTGCACAGCAATGAGAGCTAACATATTGCAAGTGCCGTTTAAAAAAATTAATAAATAAAAGAAATAATGTAATTAAATATAAGGTGCGGTCGGTTGTAACATGTAATAAGTTTAGCAAATGTTAACAATATAAGTGCAGTAGAATGTAAACTTGTATTAAATTGAGGCTTATGTTTTCTGACAAGTAACTGACAGTGTTCCGATCAGTTCCGTTCCTTCCCTTCAGTTTTATGTGAGTGTCTGGCAGTGTTCAGCTCACGTATGACACTGGGGTAGAAACTGTTCTTGAGTCCATTAGTCCGTGATGTAATGGACCTGAACCGTCTACCAGAGGGCAGCAGTTGGAGCAGCTGATGACCAGGGTGGGAAGGATCCCTCAGGATGTTGGCTGCTCTGCTGAGGCAGCGGAGGGAGTAAAGTTCCTCTAGAGAGGGCAGTGGGCAACCAATGATTTTCTTTGCAGAGTTGATGACCCTCTGAAGGGCTTTCTTGTCTGCCTCTGAGCTGCTGGTGTACCACATAGAAATACAGTACTTCAGCACACTCTCGATGGTGCAATGGTAGAAAGTCACTTGCAGCTGCTCTTGCAGGTTGTTCTTCCTGAGGATCCTCAGAAAGTAGAGCCGCTGCTGTGCCTTTTTGACTGCCGCTATGGTGTTTGTGGTCCAGGAGAGATCCTCAGCAATATGCGTGCCCAGGAACTTGAAGGCAGGGACCCTTTCCACACAAACCCCGCTGATATGCAGTGGTGTGTAGCCCGTATTGTGTCTTCGGAAGTCTATTATGAGTTCTTTTGTCTTGGAAGGATTCAGAGCCAGATTGTTTTCCGCACACCATCCTATCAGTTTTTGGACTTCATCTCTGTAGGCTGTCTCGTCATCTCCTGAGACGAGTCCAACCACAGTCGTGTCATCCGCAAACTTGATGATGGCGTTGGTAGGATGAGTGGGGGTGCAGTCATGGGTGTAAAGGGCGTAGAGAAGAGGGCTCAACACGCATCCTTGTGGGCAGCCGGTGCTGATTGTGAGAGTGGAGGATGTGTGAGGGCCTAATCTGACCATCTGGGGCCGATTGGTCAGGAAGTCCTTAATCCAGTTACAGATAGATTGGGAGAGTCCTAAATCAGTTAGTTTAGAAACCAGTCTGTCCGTGATGACCGTGTTAAATGCTGAACTATAATTTATGAAGAGCATCCTCACGTAACTGCCCTGCCGCTCAAGATGGGTCAGTGCGGTGTGTAGGGCAGTAGTAATGGCGTCCTCTGTAGACCTGTTTGATCTGTAAGCGAATTGGTGTGGGTCGATAGTGGCTGAGAGGCTGGCTTTGATGTGCTGCTGGACCAGCTTCTCAAAGCACTTCATAATGACTGGGGTTAGTGCAACAGGACGGTAGTCGTTGAGATCACGGATGACTGGTTTCTTTGGCAGTGGGATTATTGTTGCGGATTTCAGGCAGGATGGGATGATGGCTTTGGACAGGGACAGGTTAAAGATCTTCGTGAAGACCGCTGAGAGCTGGTCTGCACATTCTTTCAACACCCTTCCCGTCACTCCATCCGGGCCTGCAGCCTTCCTTGTGTTGACAGCCCTGAGCACACGCCTCACCTCATGCTCCTGTACCGTGAGCGTGTGGCTGTTGAAGGCAGGTGTAGATGGTGTAACTAACTTTGCCGCTCTCACCTCAAAGCGGGCAAAGAAGCCATTAAGTTCCTCTGCCATCGAGGCGTTTGCATCAGCGATCTTGTAGTTGCTGGTTTTGTAATTTGTGAGGTGCTGGATTCCCTCCAAAGTTGTCGTGGGTCCTTGTGGGTGAAGTGGTCCTCAATCTCCTTTTTGTGATTTCCTTTTGCTCTTTTGATGGCTCTCTTAAGGTTGGCTCTAGCCACGCTGTAGAGGGCTTTGTCCTTGGACCTAAAGGCAGCATTACGATCCTTTAAGATAGTTCTGACCTCCTTTGTCATCCAGGGTTTCTGGTTTGAGTGCACCCGGATGCATTTGTCGACAGTGACAATGTCAACACAGTTCTTAATGTAACAGAGTACTGTTGATGTGTACTCCTCCAAATCCTAGTCCTCAAAAATGTCCCAATTAGTCCTTTCAAAGCAATCCTGAAGCTGCGAGGATGCTCCTTCAGGCCACATTTTAACAACTTTGATGGCAGGGGGGGCTTTCCTTCTTAAGGGGGTGCATGCTGGGGTTAGGAGTATGGATAGGTGGTCTGATTGTCCCAAGTGAGGTAGCGATGTTGTCCTGTAGCCTCTCTTGATGTTTGAATAGGCTTTGTCCAAAGTATTTTTCCCCCTGGTTGCAACATTTAATGTGTTGATGAAATTTCGGGAGAACTGCTTTTAAGTCTGCGTGGTTGAAATCACCGGCTATAATATGGACAGCCTCGGGATAAGTCTTCTGTTGAGAGTTTATGGCGTTTAGTAGGTAGCCTTGAGCTGTGCTAGCATTAGCGTCCGGTGGAATGTAAACAGCTGTAACAGTTATAGTGGTAAACTCCCGAGGAAGGTAAAAGGGCCTGCATTTGACCGTTAGGTATTCCAGATCAGGAGAACAATGGCTGTCTACGATGTTGGTATTAGTACACCAGTCGTTGTGTACGTAGATACAAACCCCACCGCCCTTGGTCTTACCGGAGTCTTTGTTTCTGTCCCAACGGAACGCTGTGCGGTCTGCTAGCTCCATGGCAGCATCGGGTGTGAGCGAGTTTAACCACGTCTCTGTTATTAGTAGGATGCAGCAGTCTTTTATGAGGTTGTTCGTGGAAATCTGTAGATGTAATTCGTCCATTTTGTTGATGATGGATCTGGCGTTAGTAAGAAATACGCTGGGAAGAGGTGGTTTATGCGGTTGTTTCTTTAGTCTAGCAAGTAGACCCGACCGGCATCCCCGCTTTTGTTTCCTGTATCTCCTCCTCCTCCTCCTCCTTCGACGTTCGCCAAGGTCGAAAACAATCCACGGAGAGCCCGGTGTTCTGGCAATCTCCTCCGGTATGTTGTGTGATTGCAGAAATTCGCTTGTAATTCCTTGGTTGCTTCGTTGTCCTCTATTTAAAATATTTAAAATATCTGGTCGACTATAGCTGTAGCTGTAATTACAGCTGTAACTGTAATTTGCCCAACAGAACTCAACATTAACAAGTAGGCAAAACAAACAAAACACACTTAAATAGCACCGAGCTGGAGAGCTTATAGCCGCTGCATCTGAGCGCACCGCCATCCTAACCTTCTATGGCAGAGAATGCCACAAATTCACAACGCTGGGTGAAAAGTTTTTTTTCTTCTCAGTTTTAAAAGGCCTCCCCTTTATTTTGTGACCCCTGGTTCAGGACTCCCCCAACATTGGGAACATTTTTTCCTGCATCTAGTTTGTCCAGTCCATTTATAATTTTATACGTTTCTATAAGATCCCCTCTCATCCTTCTAAACTCCAGTGAATTGACTTTGGCCAATTTGTTCATGCCGACCAAGTTGTTTCACCAAGCTAGTCTAATTGATCTATCTGAGCTAACCCGCACCTGTATCCATCTCTACCATTTCCTTTGGAAGCTCATTCCATTTATGGACCACCCTCTGTGTGGAAAACCCAACAGTGTGCGTTTCATCACCATTTTACATGGGGCGACCCAACCATGTTCTGCAAATTTGCATTTGAAGCTATGTATAAATAGCCTTGTATTGTGGGCGACCCACTGTGCTACTATAACGCTAAAAGGACACGGAACAACTGCTCAGACCACAACCTTTTCTGATAGTGCGGTATATAAAGTTGGGCAGAGTTTAAGCAATAATTCTTAAATTATTAACATAAATCCCACACCTGTTCTAGGTTTAGCCATTTTCTCAACTTGACCTCATGCCTTCAAGGATTTATCTACATATACCCAAAATGTTCCCTTTTTGCTCATACTTTTATGCAGTTCCAGATTTTTCAAAACAGAATATTTTGTTTGCTTTCATATACATACTAGTTAGAAGTAAGCAGCCATATTCTATTGCGCCCATGAGGAGTGGAACATCATTATTTAGAGTTGTATCTGAACCTAAGCAGACTGGAGGTGATTTTGGATTGAGTTCAATCAAGTTGTCTTTGGAACCACAATATGTTGCATTAGAGGGCTTTAACAACAAGTAAAGCTCAATTGGATAGATAGTTAATGTTTAGCCAGTCCATGCTCGCTTGAGTTCAAAGTGGCGAGACCTACTCATTATATTATGTCATTTTTGTGAAATATAACAATGGCTCACCAAAGTGCATGACTCCTTTTAATGATATCACTATCAATGAATGGTACATGGTGTTATTGACTTTTTGAAATGAATACGATTTCCCCTGCTCAGCCACAATAACAATTACTAGGCTGGTTCCACCTTAATCTTTCTGGATCTTCATTGGAATTTCTATGTGGTTGCTAAAATTCCATTGTTAGAAATATAAAAGTAAATCTGTTCATTCAGCAAAGAATGGGGATATGTCTTCAGAATTTACTGTCAACAAAATAAACAGAACTGAAGATTACAAGCAGCAGGACTATTGGATTTTTCTTAATTCATCTTTCTACTGTAGATCTCTAGTGGCATTTCTACCATAACAACACATGGATTTTATAGTCATAGAGTCTTAGAGTGATACAGTGTGGAAACAGGCCCTTCAGCCTAACTTGCCCACACCTGCCAACATGTCCCGGCTGCACTTCCCATCTGCCCGCATTTGGTTCATATCCCCCAAACCAGTCCTATCCATGTACCTGTCTAACTGTTTCTTAAATGTGAGATAATCCCAGCCTCAACTACCTCCTCTGGCAGCTTGTTCCATACACCCACCGCCCTTTGTGTGAAAATGTTACCCCTCAGATTCCTATTAAATCTTTTCCCCTTCACCTTGAACCTATGTTATCTGGTCCCCGATTCACGTACTCTGGGCAATAGATTCTGTGCATCTACCAGATCTATTCCTCTCACGATATTATACTCCTCAATAAGATCACCCCTCATCCTCCTGTGCTCCAAGGAATAGAGTCCCAGCCTACTCAACCTCTCCCTATATTGAGACCTTCGAGCCCTGGCAACATCTTTGTAAATCTTCTCTGTATCATTTCCAGCTTAACAACATCTTTCCAATAACATGGTGCCCAGAACTGAACACAATACTCTCAATGCGGTCTCAGCAGCGTCTTAGACAACTGCAACATGATCTCTCAACTTCTATTCTTAAATGGGATGTATGGATGTATTAAAGTTGCGACATTGCTATCGGGACTGTTAAGTATGATGGGTATTGTTTTGGCAACCTTTATCTGAATTGCGAAACCTTCTTATTTTTCAATGCCACAAAATAATTGTAAAGCAATATACCATAAACAAAATGCCTACATCTTTTTCTTATAATGGACCAAGTTTCATAGAATGCCTGTTTTTTGGTAATCTAATTGGAAACACTGGCAAATAATCGGCGCATACAGCAATGACACATTTTGTACTGATGTAGCTATTGAAATGAAGATAGATTATGGATTAGAATTATAACTTGATAATCTTCCGCATGGTAGGCTGCTCTGGAAAGTTAGATCGCATGGGATCCAGGGAGAGCTAGCCGACTGGATAGAGAATTGGCTTTGTGAAATTAAGCAGAGGGTGGTGATGGAAGGTTGTTTTTCAGACTGGAGGCCTGTCGTTAGTGGTGTGCCTCAGGGATCTGTGCTGGGCCCATTGTTGTTTTGTAGTTTCCATCAACGATTTGGATAAGAATGTACAAGGTGTAATTAGTAAGCTTGCAGATGACTCTATGATGGGTTATATCGTAGTTAGCAAAGAAGGTTATCAAAAATTACAGCAGGATCTTGATCAGTTGAGCAAGGGGGCTGAGGAATGGTCAATGGAGTTTGATGCAGATAAGTGCATTGTGTTGCATTCTGGGATGTCAAACCAGGGCATGACCTTCACAGTGAATGGCAGAGCCCTGAGGAATATCAAATAGCAGAGGGATTTAGGATTGCAGGCACATAGTTCCCTGAAAGTGGCATCACAGGTAGTTAGGGTGATCAAGGAGGCTATCAACATATTGGTCAGAGTATTGAGTATTGGAATTGGGATGTTATGTTACAGTTGCACAAGATGTTGGTGAGGCTGCTTTTGGGGAATTGTGTTCAGTTTTGCTCACCCTGCTATAGGAAGGATGTCACTGGCTGAATGTCGGGAGTGCTGCCAGGAATTGAGAGCCTGAGATACAGAGAGAGGGTAGGCAGACGAGGATCTCATTCCCTGGAGTGCAGAAGGCTCAAGGGGGATCTTACAGAGACATATAAAATCATGAGGGGAATAGATAAGGTGAATGCATAAAACCAGAGTAGGGGCATTAAGAACCAGTGGATATGGGTTTGATATAAGAGGGAAAAGATTGAGGGGCATATTTTTTACACAGAGGGTATTTGGTATATGGACTGAGCTCCAGAGGAAGTAGTTGAGGCCGGTATTATAACAACATTTAAAAGGCAATTGGACAGGCACAGGGATAGGAAATGTTTAGAGGAATATGGATCAAACGAGGGCATGAGGGACTAGTACAGAATGGGCTCCTTGGTTAACGCAGGCAGTTTGGGCCGAAGGGCCTGCTTCCGTGCTGTGTTAACTCAAAGTTAAACTACAGAAAGTTTCTTAATTCATTTTGGAGATCACAATCTTTTCATATGGTTGTTACCTGAACCTTATGGAAAAGGACCATCAGAGCACTTAACAGTATATAAAATATAACAGAGGATGATGTCAAAAATGATTTAAAATACCTTAGTGAAATGACTGTATAGTGAATAACATGCCTGAGCAATTGCTAAATGGATACATAGAACAGAATGTAAGTTTGGTGAGTGAATTGGAATCAGTGAAAGGTATTGCAGAGGAAAAGGTTGCAATATTTCTTTCATAATAATTGATGTATACACAATTCCCCTGATGCTTGCGGCCTTCAGCTGACTTACACCGTAACCTTCACAAAACCTCATATCAGTTTGTAATTCCACAATCTAGTTCTCAATTTCTGGATCCCAACAATATGCAGCGCGGCCCATCATCATTAACAGCAAGCCCTTTATCCTGACTGTGTCATTTTGGCTGTCTGTTTTCTGAGAAATATTGCTCATCTTTATTAATAAATGGCTGAGGTAATCTGAGCCATTTATTTGACACCTGCAAATTTGACTTTTTCCGTTTCATCCTGCACCTTGTACAAAACGGAATTAGCCATTCAACAAATGGAGCGGTGAACTCTATTCTGAGGACGAGCAGATACTTTGCAAGAACAGTGATTTTGGTATTCTGAAAGGGGGTCATTGATAAATGGCAGAATTATCCCTATCTGCGAGAACAACCCATACAAAGCAAAAAGCCCCACAAAGTAATGGAAAGCTGAGATTACATAACTGGATGTAATCACAGATGAAGCAGTTTAATTATTTGGAGCGCTAAGCCAGAAGGAACATCCAGGAACTTACTATTTGGCAGAATTGAAGCAAATGGAAGTCCAAACTAATTTAACAATTAACACTTCTGTGGAAAGAATCATCCAAAGTATTGTGTCTGGTTTAAAAGTTAATTTGCTGGCAGATGCAAGGTAAAGTTATCACACTAATACGACAGATGTGTAAAATAATTACAATCTCATAGAGGCAGATGAAGAAAGTTCAGAGCACCTGCAAATTTCAGGAGCAATTGCAGAGGGCAGCACAGTGGCGCAGCGGTAGAGTTGCTGCCTTACAGCACCAGAGACCTGGGTTCGACCCTGACTACGGGTGCTGTCTGTGCGGAGTTTGTATGTTCTCCCTGTGACCGTGTGGGTTTCTCTGGGTGCTCCTGTTTCCCCCCACACTCCAAAAACGTTCAGGTTTGTAGATTAATTGGCTTCAGTAAAATCTTCCCACAGGCCATCAGGACTGTTAACTCTCATATCACCAGGGACTAATTTAATTTACTGTATTAATTTATTTTTTGTGTAAATTTATTTTTTTCTATTCTGTTTTGTAGTTTTAGCACAATCCGCAGGCGTTGCCACTTTCATTTCACTGCACATCTTGACACATCTTGTGACAAATAAACTTGACTTGACCTGAATTTTTTTTTTCTCGTAAATGATGAATTGTCCTTAGTGTGTCGGGTGGTGTTAGTGTGCAGGGTCAATGATCATTGGTCGGCGGAGACTCGGTGGGCCGAAGGGCCTGTTTTTGCGCTGTATCCCTCAACTCAAAAGTCTAAAGTCAATACAATGTAACATGGGATTTTACAATGACTCCTTTGGCAAAATACATTTTCTATGAGAAGAAAGGGAATAGAAATCAATGGAAGATAATCAGCCGTTAGAGCTGAACATCATGAAGCTTTTTTCATTCAAACGAAACTCTGAAGTGGCTAAACTAACAAAAAACACAAATAGAAGTTCTTCAATATCTAGCAGTATTATTAAGCCTAATTCCTGCTTAGCTAGGGGACCAAACTAGGATGTAATTTGATTAGTGGCCAATTTTCTATGTTCCTTTTAATAGAATTTTCTATGTTCCTTTTAATAGATCTGAGATGATATTTTACCCACTCTACCAGCTTTGAAGTACTTTGTTTGAGGAGTTTGAGTGGCACGGTGGCGCAGTGGTAGAGTTGCTGCCTTACAGCGCCAGAGACCCGGGTTCAATCCTGACTACGTGCTGTCAGTACAAAGTTTGTACGTTCTCCCCATGACCTGCGTGGGTTTTCACCGAGACCTTCGGTTTCCTCCCGCACTCGAAAGGCGTGCAGGTTTGTAGGTTAATTGGCCTGGTATAAGTGTAAATTGTCCCTAGTGAGTGTGGGATAGTGTTAAAGTGTTGCATCTCCAAACTAAACTAAACTAAACTAATCTAAAACTAAAGTTCCCCTCTTATATTAGGAACTTACTCCTTTAGGGCATCTGTTGGCCTCAGCAAATTGGAATGTTAATTACTGACATGATTAATTACTCTCCTGCTTATTTAGGAGCTGACGATGTAAAAAGCAGAACCAAGGCCTTTCTAATTTTTTTTTGATCATCCTTGGAATACAATTGCAATATTTTAATAATAATAATAATAATGCATTACATTTATATAGCGCTTTTCTAAACACTCAAAGACGCTTTACAGGGTTTACTAAAACATAGAAAATAAAATAAATAGATAAATAAGTAAACGAATAGAAAAGGAAAAATAAGGTGAGGTGACGGTCCGTGGTTGAAGGCAGTGCTGAACAGGTGAGACTTCAGTGATGTTTTGAATGTGGTGAGTGAGGAGGAGTCTCTGACGGTTTGGGGTAGTGAGTTCCAGAGTGTGGGAGCAGCGATGGAGAAAGCCCTGTCCCCCCAGGATCTGAGTTTGGTCCGGATGGGGGGGGGACAGGAGGTTAGCAGCAGCAGAGTGGAGGGTACGGGTGGGAGTGTGTCTGTGGAGGAGGTCAGTCAGGTAGGATGGGGCCAGGTTATGGAGGGCTTTGTAGGTCATGAGGAGGATTTTGTACTG
This sequence comes from Rhinoraja longicauda, assembly GCF_053455715.1. NCBI lineage: Eukaryota > Metazoa > Chordata > Chondrichthyes > Rajiformes > Arhynchobatidae > Rhinoraja > Rhinoraja longicauda. The sequence continues at coordinate 41,160,771 of NC_135968.1, forward strand.
GATTCTCTGGGGGATGGGGAGCCAGTGGAGCTTGTAAAGGATGGGGGTGATATGATCACGGATCGGGGAGTGGGTGAGTAGACGGGCAGCGGAGTTCTGGATGTATTGGAGTTTATTGATGATTTTTGAGGGTGAACCTTAGAGGAGGCTGTTACAGTAGTCCAGACGGGAGGTGATGAAGGCGTGGATGAGGGTTTCTGCAGCTGTGGAGGAGAGGGACGGACGGACGGAGACGGGCGATGTTTTTGAGATGGAAGAAGGCTGTCTTGGTGATGTGTTTGATGTGTTTGATGTGTTTGTCGAAGGAGAGGGTTTGATCAAAGATGATTCCAAGATTCCGGATGTGAGGGGAGGTGGATACTGGGAGACCATCAATATTGAGGGTGAAGTTGTGGGTGGATTTGGTGAGCGTTTTTGGTCCAATGATGATGATTTCAGATTTGTCACAGTTGAGTTTGAGGAAATTGAATTGAAGCCAAGATTTTATTTCAGTGATGCAGTTTGTCAGGATAGAGTGTGTGGTGGTGGAGATTGACTTGGTGGAGATGAGGAGCTGGATATCATCGGCGAAGCAGTGGAACTTGAGACCATGACGGCGGATTAATTGACCAAGGGGGAACAGGTACAGAATGAAGAGGAGGGGGCCGAGAACTGAACTTTGGGGGACACCTTGGGGGAGGGGAGCGGTGGGGGATTTGCAGTTATTAATGGAGATGAACTGGTGCCTATCGGAGAGGTATGATTTGATCCAGGATAGGGCTGTGCCGGTGATGTTAAAGGTGGTTTCAAGTCGGGTGAGGAGGATGGAGTGATTTATGGTGTCAAAGGCGGCACTGAGGTCGAGTAGGATGAGAATGTTGAGGTTGCCAGCGTCAGAGGAGAGGAAAAGGTCGTTGGTGATTTTGAGGAGTGCAGTTTCAGTACTGTGGTTGAAGCGGAATCCGGATTGGAATGTTTATACAGGTTATTTGTAGAGAGGTGATGTTTGAGTTGAGAAGCTACAGCGCTTTCCAAAACCTTGGACAGAAAGGGTAGGTTGGAGATTGGTCTGAAGTTGTTTGGGGTGTCAGGGTTGAGTCCAGGTTTTTTCAGAATAGGGGTGACAGCAGCGATTTTGAGGGATGGCGGGACGATGCCAGTGGACAGGGAGGAGTTTATTGTTGCAGTGATAAGTGGAGAGAGAGCAGGAAGGCAGGCCTTGACAAAGCTGGAGGGGATGGGGTCCAGAGAGCAGGTGGCAGTTTTCATTCCTGTGAAGAGGTCAGAGAGGTCGGTGGTGGAGACTGGGGAGAACTGAGACAGGGGTTGACAGGATAAGGGGAGCAGGTGGTTTGAGGGGGAGCAGGTGCGTTGGTGGTTAAGGTGCTGTAGATGTTGTCTATTTTGCTTTGGAAGAATGAAAGGAAAGAGGTGCATTTTGGTTGACAGTTCAAGTATTCATCACGTATGCGTCTGTCCGAAGCATGCAAATGGCCCCGGTGTGGGATGCAGAGTCCCAAACTTGAAGCTTGTTCAATTCCAATGCAGGTCAATCAGAGGCACAGCCTCAAAAAGGCTCACACCACCTGAGCCACCCTCTCATTGTGCCGCTACCACCAGGAAGAAGGTACAGGAGCCTGAAAACCATGATCGCCAGGTCCAAGAACAGCTTCTTCCCAGCAACTGTCAAGCTCATGAACACTGCGTAACCATCAGCCATTACATCAGCAACTATGATCTAAGGATGGTATTTTCGGTTGCACCACGGGCTTTGGATTTGCACGATTACGGTTACCCAGTATTACTGAAATTAATGTCTTGTGTTATTGATTATTATATAGTTATCTGTGTGTTTTGTGTTAATGGGTTTGTTGAGCTGCAGCAAGTAAGAATCCCATTATTCCATTGTTGGTACATATGACAATGAAACACTTTTGACTCTTGACCAAACTAGTACTGAAACCAATGGGCAGCTTGAACTTGGTCTGAAGAAGGGTCTCGACCCAAAACGTCACCCATTCATTCTCTCCAGAGATGCTACCTGTCCTGATAAGTTACTCCAGCATTTTGTGTCTACCTTCGATTTAAACCAGCATCTGCAGTTCTTTCCTAGACAGCTTGATCTTTATGAGTTATCTGATTGTATATCAAGCAAGAAATCCTTGCCTACTTTCTTTCATTGGCTTTATTCGTGACAGCTCTATAAACAGTGATGGGCCCCAGTAACTTTCAGTGACTTTCTTTTTTCTGAGCATCGATTGGCCCTGTTACCTTTCCATTCAGAATTTTCTCAGATACAAGTTATAATCTTCAGGTATTCAGTCATAGTCTATAAAGTACACTTATTATTTTCTGGAATCTTTATTAACTAATATTTTGCTCCCTCAGCTCTATTTCCTGCTAACAAAGAAGGTTAGAGATTGATTCACTGGTCTGCACTGAGTAAGTCTTTCTCACCAAGTATTGTGATGTGTAATCTTTTAATCACACACAGCAGCCAATTTTTGTTGTCAATTTATTTGGCCAATTTCTTGAAACCTCGCTTTTTAGCTATCAGGCTTGGCTGGATTTGATCTTGCAACGGTTCAGGAGCAGATTGCTGAATGGTTTGAGGATCACAACGAGAGTAGAAGGTAGACACAAAATGCTGGAGTAACTCAGCGGGTCGGGCAGCATCTCGGGAGAGAAGGAATGGGTAACTTTTCGGGTCGAGAACCTTCTTCAGACCCTTTCGGGTCTTGACCCGAAACGTCAGCCACTCCTTTTCTCCAGAGATGCTGCCTGACCCACTGAGTTACTCCAGCATTTTGTGTCTACCTTCGATTTAAACCAGCATCTACAGATTTTTTTTCCTACACAAAATGAGTAGATTCAGATTAAATGAAGACCTGGCTGCTTCATTCATGACTTGACACCTCCATGTACAGTAGAACACATTCTCTAAACCTATCCCATCCTCGTACCTGTTGAAATGTTTCTTAAATATTGTGATGATACCTGCTTCAACTATCCCCTCCGGCAGTTTGTTCCATACACCCACCATCCTTTGTGTAAAATAGTTGTTCTTAGTTTCCCTTTAAATGTTTCTCCCCCACCTTAAACCTATGTCCTCTGTTTCTTGATCCGTCTACTTGGGTGAAGAGAGAGAGAGAGAGAGATAGAGAGAGATAGAGAGAGATCGAGAAAGGGGAGAGATGTGTCGGAAATGCCCCCGGTTAATTGGAGGACAGGGTGGAAGGTAGAGATGAAGATGATGATCTCGGTGAATAACGCATGGAGCCAGCACCAATGCAGCCGTCGATGTAGCAGAGAAAGAGCTGGTGAATGGTGACAGAGTGGACTTGGAACGTGGTGAAGATGGGTTGGTGGGAGCCAGGGAATTGGAAGTTGTGGAAATGGCCGAGAGCAGGCGAGGTATCCCGGATGCAGGCGAGATGGGACTGGGCAGAGAGATTTTAGATTTAGATTTAGAGATACAGCGCGGAAACAGGCCCTTCGGCCCACCGAGTCCGGGCCGCCCAGCGATCCCCGCACATTAACACTATCCTACACACCTTACTACCCTAGGGACAATTTTTACATATTACCCAGTCAATTAACCTACATACCTGTACGTCTTTGGAGTGTGGGAGGAAACCGAAGATCTCGGAGAAAACCCACGCAGATCACGGGGAGAACGTACAAACTCCATACAGACTGCGCCCGTAGTCAGGATCGAACCTGAGTCTCCGGCGCTGCATTCGCTGCATTCGCATTCGCTCCCACAAAAAAAAAAAAAAACTTTTATCACGCAAAAGGAATCCACCAACTCGATAGTTTTCCGTCCCCCCCCTACCAAGGCCCGAGGTACTCCTCCACCCTATCTTTGTAATAATTCTATAAATGCAGACCACGTCTGATAGAAGCGTTCTGATTTTCCTTCCAGGCGGAGTCTCATATCTTCCAGATGTAGTGTTTCAAACATAGTTGAAATCCACATATTTAATGTTGGTATAGGAGCATTTTTCCAGAATTTTAAGATTAATTTTTTTCCTATTATTAAACCGTAATCAAATAAATTCTTTTGATACGCATTTAATTCCGAACTACCTTCTGTCATTCCGAAAATAATCCATTCTGGCTTTGGTGTCATTTTTATTTTAAACACTTTTGTGAAAATTTCAAAAATTTCAGTCCAAAACTTTTGAATTTTTGTACAAAAGATGAATGAGTGCGCTATAGTAGCTTCTTGACAATGGCATTTATCACAAATTGGTGAAACGTTAGGGAAAAATTTATTTAATTTAGTTTTTGAGTAGTATAATCTATGTATGATTTTAAATTGTATTAAAGTATGTCTTACGTTAATTGAGCATTTGTGCACATTTAATAAGTATTGTTTCCACCTTTCAGTGGAAATTTTTATGCTTAGTTCGTTTTCCCACTCACCTCTAATACCTTCCGTTGTTGGTATTACTGCATTTAGTATAATATTATATATATGTGAAATTAAATTTGGTGATTCCGCCTTTGTATTCATTACTTCATCTAGTAAGTCTGATGGGACGTTGTGAAATTCATGCGCATGTTTTTTCAAATAATCACATATTTGGAAATATTTAAAATACTGATTGCTACCCAGATTGTATTTTAGTTGTAATTGTTTAAATGATAATAGTTTTCCCGTATCATACAAATCTCCCAAAGTTTTAATTCCTACTCTTTCCCAATGTATGAATGCTCCACACTCCAAAGACGTACAGGTATGTAGGTTAATTGGCTGGGTAAATGTAAAAAATTGTCCCTAGTGTGTGTAGGGTAGTGTTAATATACGGGGATCACTGGGCGGCACGGACTTGGAGGGCCGAAAAAGGCCTGTTTCCGGCTGTATATATATGATATGATATGATAACTCTACCGCTGCGCCAGAGGGGTAAGATAGAACTTTGATATGAGGAGATACGTTCAGTAGTAGATCGGCATGGTGATTTACTGTTTTATCAACACTGGGAGAGGTAGATTCACTGTGTTATGAACAGTTATGCTTGAGCTGAGTTTAATGTAATATCAACACTGGAGAGGTTTGGCACACTGTGTTATTGACACTGGGTGAGCCGGATTCACTTTATTACCGACAATGGGATGGACATGTTCAAGGGTCTCGACCCAAAACATCACCTATTCCTTTTCTCCAGAGGTGCTGCCTTACCTGCTGAGTTACTCCAGCTTTTTGTGGCTGATCTATCTCTCCCTCCTCACCCAATTTTCCTGCCTTCTCCCCATAACCCTAACCCTATCCATTGACTTGGCCTCAATAGCCCTCTGTGGCAAAGAATTCCACTCCTATCACTTATGACCTTGTGACCTTACGACCTCACGGGCTCAGGTGTTGTTCCGGAAGGTTGTTTGGGCCCGGCAGTCAGAGAATCGACACGTCGTCAGAGGAGATTGAGACGAGAATAGTTAGTGTCAGAAATGTTGCTGTTTAAATAAAGATTTAAAAGAGTGGATTGATTGTAACGTATGATAGTAGATCTTCTTCTGGGACCAGCACGATTATTATATTGTTGAGGAAGTAGGAAAAAGTACTGCAGATGCTGGTTTAAATCGAAGGTAGACACAAAATGCTGGAGTAACTCAGCGGGTCAGGCAGCATCTCGGGAGAGAAGGAATGGGTGACGTTTCGGGTCGAGACCCTTCTTCAGGTCTGATATTATATTGTTGACCTTGATTCTGAACCTTTTATTAAGGCAGGGGCTGGACAAGAGTAGGAGGTTTGTAAAATGTAAAATATATCTCTATAAATGTTGTTTACATTTAGGCTACAGCTCAGCATAAACAATTTGACAACATAAGAGTAAGAATGGAAATAGCAGAAGTCTGAAGAAGGGTGTTGACCTGAAACGTCACCTATTCCTGTTCTCCAGAGACGCTGCCTGGCCCACAGAGTTACTCCAGCTTTTTGTGTCTACCTTTGTTTTAAACCAGCATCTGCAGTTCCATCCTGTACAAATCTGACTTTCCTGTTTGGCATTTGATGAGAATGCGGAGGAGACCACAAAACATCAGCTGGTGTTGCAAAAAACAAACCGTGATAAAACTAGACTGAGGATGTAGAGGATGAATGAGGTCGGTCTGGAAAATATGTGCAAAAATCTCAAGGTATCATTAGCCTTGGCACGTTTGACCACACCTAACTTGGCACTGCCTGGTCTTTCTCACGATTCTAGAGCCCAGCCAATTTACTTGTGCTGTTTATCACTTAGCACATTACCACAGGACACGTCGTGAAAGTCATTCAAAAAGGTGCTTGAATCTCACCTTTGAACTACTCTGTGTGTGATAGTCTGCGTCTTATCTCATGGCTGAGATTGTGAGTTCTTGCAAATATATCTTCTTCCCTCAGAACATTTTATTCTTTACAAATGTGAAAAGTAATTGTTGGTGCAGGGGTTGCTGAGTGGTGGGAAATGGGATGTATGATCATGTATGTTCATATCCCATAAAAGGAATATGTTCACACCATCGGAGGTGTTTAAGTGGAGAATGTGGAATGAGGATAATGTGGGATCTAAAAGGGAAGATTCACCCATTTTCATCTGTCTCAGGGCAGCAGCTGCCTTTGGATTCTGACATGGCCATTCACACAATTTGTCTATCTCTGCCTTAAAAATATTTACTGACTTAGCCTCCGCAGCCAAGCACTTTGACCATGAAACCAGGCATGAACCTTGTTTACAAGAATGATTCCAGGAATGAGTGGGTTAACATATGATGAGTGTTTAACAGCACTGGGCCTCTACTCACTGGAGTTTAGAAGGTTGAGGGTGGACCTCATTGAAACGTACAGAATAATGAAAGGCGTAGATAGAGTGGATGCGGAAAGGATGTTTCCACTGGTGGGACAGTCTAGGACCAGAGGTCACAGCCTCAGAATTAAAGGACGCTCTTTTAGAAAGGAGTTGAGAATGAATTTCTTTATTCAGAGGGTAGTTAATCTGTGGAACTCATTGCCACAGAGGCCTGCGCAGGCCAAGTCAGTGGATATTTTTAAGGCAGAGATAGACAAATTCATGATTAGAACGGGTGTCAAGGGTTATGGGGAGAAGGCAAGAAGATGGGTTTCAGAGGCAAAGATCAGCCATGATTGAATGGCGGAGTAGACGCGATGGGCCGAATGGCCTAATTCTACCCCTTTAACGTGTGAACTTGTGAATCCCGTTATTTTGGTGCTGACGGTGGCAGCTTAGTGCAATCTAATCTATGAAAGGGGATGGGAGACTGTTAGTAAATGTTGTACGATGTGTAAAAGTCCCTGCCATGGTTGAGCAGCTGGTGATCTGTGCAAACTGTGGGTTGGAGGCTTTGAGTGCTGAGCAGTCCATTTCATGCAAATGACGATTGCTGTTCTTATCAATAGAATATTTGCTGTTGGATGATTGATGAGACACAGCAGCGTGTGAGGTTACTGGCATTCTGAGTGGAATATGCAATGATCCCACTGACATTGACCACTTCTGCGATGTCATTGATCTTTCTGAAGCACACTGTCTGTGGTTTGACTACCACAGTTGGCCCCATCAGTGGCCGTCTCAGTTAGAGCCTGGAGGGTATTCTGGCTCAGGTATGGGCAGAGAACCTTTCTCCTCTTCTCCTTAACCAAGACCTCTGATGAAGTTTGAGATGAGATTTGAGGGGGAAGCTTTTTTTTCAGAGAGTGGTTGCTATCTAGAACTTTCTGCAAGAGGACGAAGTGGAATCGGATACAATCACTATGTTTTAGATAGGCACTGAAATAGGCAAGGCATTGAAGGATGGAGACCCAACGATAGCAAATAGGATTAACGTGGACAAAAGGTCAGCATGGATGTTGTGGACTGAAGGGCCTGTGCTCTACAAATCTGTTACTATGACTCCATGAACATTTTTAGTTTTGTTTTTTCAATGTAGTTTGATTCTCACATTCCCCTGATGTCTAAGGACAAGGCCCTTGCAACTTTAGATTGATACTCATTACATTTAATTTATCTTTAATGATTTATTTGATGATACGGGCCCGAATTGTTGAGAATCTGTAGCATAATTCTCCATCCTGATAAACATCACACAACAATATTTGTACAGGGTTGATGGAGATATTACTCAGAGGTGAAATCCATGTTGTGCATTAATCGTTGGACTTTGACTAGTCCTAGTTTAGCTTTGATTAATTTATTGTTCATACTGCTGGGTCTCAGTTTCAGTTTAGTTTATTGTCACGTGTGCCAAGCGAGGTACAGTGAAAAGCTTTTGTTGCGTGCTATCCACTCAGTGGGAAACCAATACATGGTTACAATCAGGCTATTTATAGTGTACTGTACATGATAAGGGAATAATATTTAGTGCAAGGATAAGCCATCAAAGTCTGATCAAGGACAGTCCGAGGGTCAGCAATGAGGTAGATAGTAGTTTTGGACGGGTCGCTGGTCGGTAGGATGATTAAGTTGCCTGATAAGAGCTGGGAAGAAACTGTCCCTGAATCTGGAGGTGCGCGTTTTCACACTTCTATACCTTTTGCCTGATGGGAGAGGGCAGAAGAGGGAGTGGCCAGGGTCCTGGATGGCTGAACCAGAGTTAAGGAGAGGGCCCATATATAAATTCCATTTAGTGTCCTGGGACTTGCAGGTGATAGCATGAGGCTGTTAGCATGTAAAGATGAATCATTCTTCATTCATGTTCAGTTTGCCTGGAAATTCACATTCTGAGGTTTAATCGCATAGTCATAGAGTCATAGAATGGCACAACATGGATCATACCCTTTGGCCCAACTTGCCCACACCAGCCAACATGTCCCAGTTACACTGGTCCCACCTGCCAGCATTTGGTCCATACCCCTCCAAACCTGTCCTATCCACGTGCCAGTCCAACGGCTTCTTAAATGTTGGGATAGTCCCAGCCTCAACTACCTCCTCTGGCAGCTTGGTCCATACACCCACCACCCTTTGCGTGGAAAGGTTTCTTAAATCTTACCGCATCTTATCGAACAATTAACAATTTATATTGCCAACCAATGTTGACTTCCTACTTGCTGCCTGACGCACTCGGGTTAAATCTGAAAGTTTCTCGGCTTGTATTTTGTCTCCAACTGCTTCATTAGATTTTAATCCTACCCACTGCCATGCCTGCAAATCTCTCCCCTCTCTCCAGACAGCTTTCCTTTGAGGTATGTTGGAATGAGGCACAGTGGTACATTAATCTGCTCTACGCAGTTAAACATCCACGATCTCAGTTATTGATGGGGAAAGTTAAACTGTTCATTGCAAGTTCATTGCAGTTAAACAGCATCAACTGAATAATTGAAGTTTCCACACATTTTCTCTATCCCACAACTGGGAGAATTACTTGTAAACTCCACAACACATAATCACATTGCCCATCTAGCAGCTTTGCTACTCTTACTATCTCAAAGATTAAACTTACTCTTATTAATCCTTGTTAGTACTTCCCACTTACATTTCCCTCTCCCCTTTTCCAATTAATTTTATATCCATTTTTGTGAAAAACACTTTCCCAAGTTAAAACTGCACTTTCAAAAACTGCTCTTTGGCCTCACCATTTCAATAGACAATAGACAATAGACAATAGGTGCAGGAGGAGGCCATTTGGCCCTTCGAGCCAGCACTGCCATTCAATGTGATCATGGCTGATCATTCTCAATCAGTACCCCGTTCATGCCTTCTCCCCATACCCCCTGACTCCGCTATCCTTAAGAGCTCTATCTAGCTCTCTCTTGAATGCATTCAGAGAATTGGCCTCCACTGCCTTGTGAGGCAGAGAATTCCACAGATTCACAACTCTCTGACTGAAAATGTTTTTCCTCATCTCAGTTCTAAATGGCTTACCCCTTATTCTTAAACTGTGGCCCCTGGTTCTGGACTCCCCCAACATTGGGAACATGTTTCCTCCCTCTAACGTGTCCAACCCCTTAATAATCTTATATGTTTCGATAAGATTTCCTACGTCACCACAATAAGCAGACAAGAATAGGGCCCAAAATGTTTTCTGTCATTATCTGGTTATTATGACATTCCTAAATGGGAGCTTCCTGTGTATGAAGTGTGTACTTCATTACCAACATTTCCACAATCACTGGACTTCAACTGACTGTAAAACAGTCGAAACCCTTCTTCAGGTCTGATATTATATTGTTGACCTTGGTTCTGAACCTTTTATTAAGGCAGGGGATGGACAAGAGTAGGAGGTTTGTAAAATGTAAAATATATCTCTATAAATGTTGTTTACAATTAGGCTACAGCTCAGCATAAACAATTTGACAACATAAGAGTAAGAATGGAAATAGCAGAAGTCTGAAGAAGGGTGTTGACCTGAAACGTCACCTATTCCTGTTCTCCAGAGACGCTGCCTGGCCCACAGAGTTACTCCAGCTTTTTGTGTCTACCTTTGTTTTAAACCAGCATCTGCAGTTCCATCCTGTACAAATCTGACTCTCCTGTTTGGCATTTGATGAGACTGCGGAGGAGACCACAAAACATCAGCTGGTGTTGCAAAAAACAAACCGTGATAAAACTAGACTGAGGATGTAGAGGATGGATGAGGTCGGTCTGGATATATATTTGTCTATATTTCTTTCCATAAGCAAAAATATACACCTGCTCAAGGAGCTCAGCAGATCAGGCAGCATCGATGGAGGGAAATGAACACATGATGTTTGTGTTCATGAACCTTCTTCAAATTCAGAAATGAACACTTGACATTTTCACATCCCAATCCATTGAATTGTCTGTCCATTTCCCTCCAATGCTGCCTGACCTGTTGAGTTCCTTAGTTCATAAAGTTCCTCTTGGGAGATTTGTTATGATCAAGATTCGAGCATCTGTAATCTCTCATGTCTCCTTTCATTTTAGAATTATGACTAAGGTCATCTGTCCTCCTTCTAGTCTTTGACATGATTGATCATGTCTTCCTCCGCCATCATATCTCCACTGTCACCTACCTCCATTCTTCTTGTCCAATTCTTGCCTATCCCGTCCTAGTCAAAGAATCACCTATAATAGTCATTCTTCTTACTCTGGGTCGTTGTAGTCCGAGCCTCTCTCCTTGGTTCCTCCCCACCCATCCCTGCCCCCACCATTATTTTTCCCATGCTGCCACAATTCCCAAACACACCTCCAGTTTCAATGCATGAGAGCATGGTCAGACACAATGCCCTTTCCATGGCCAATGTGGATGTACTGCTGGCCTAGTTTCTGGTTACATTATCATTCATTGCTAGGTTCTTAGAGGCACATCATGAATATGAGGACCTAGAAACACTACCATCACTGTGAGAAAGCTCAAGTCTTATAATTACAGGAAAGGACAATTTAATATTCAAACAAGTAATGACACTGAATCCAACAAACTGGAATGTTCTACGTTCCAGGCCTACATTCTGAGAGACATATGGTATTTGGAGGGAATAATGACAGCTTCTGGCCATCTGCCATTGTGCAGTAATTAAATGAAGTCAATTTTAAAAATCCATAAGCTGTTTTCTCAAGAATTGTACATACAATAAATGATAACTAATTGTGCGTAATGGGGAGTAATTAAAATTGCTTGAATTGTGATGAAAATCACAGCTGCTTTACTATTAACGTTTTATTTAAAAGTTTAACAAATAAAATATACTTGAAATTACAAAATCCAAATGTTGTTAATGCAAAAAATAATTAACTGCAATATGATAACAGTCCCAAAACTAATTAACTTTTTACCAGTAACAAATTTTATAATTGATATTACTCATTTGTACATTACAAGTTGCTTGAAGTGAACATGACTCAAGCAAATGTAAGGAGGCTAGGTTAAAATTGGAGATGTATTTCGGGTTTCACAGAACAGACCTGGAAAGATCATAACCCATGGATAGGCATGGTAGCAAGTTTCAGCAATGCCTGAGAAGCCAAATAACTCTAATGGAGAAACTTTCCAGTCCAAATAAATAGTCTAATTGTTAAAGAGGTGCCACAAAGTCTCAGCCTTTATGAATAAATTGACAGAAGCCTAGTTTACATGCACAATTTGCCAGTACATTGTGAAATTGATTGTTTGTATTCATTGTGGCATCTCTTTAACAATTAGACTATTCATTTGACAAGGTTCCACATGGAAGGTTGATTAAGAAGGTTAAATCGTTGGGTATTAATAGTGAGGTTGCAAGATGGATTCAACAATGGCTGAATGGGATATACCAGAGGGTAATGGTTGACAACTGTATGTCAGGTTGGAGGCCAGTGTCTAATGGAGTACCCCAAGGATCTGTGTTGGGTCCACTGTTGTTTGTCATTTACATTAATGATCTGGATGATGGTGTGGCAAATTGGATTAGTAAGTATGCAGATGATACTAAGATAGGTGGTGTAGTTAATAATGAAGTAGATTTTCAAAGTCTACAGAGAGACTTGGGCCTTTTGGAAGGGTGGGCTGAAAAATGGCAGATGGAGTTTAATGCTGATAAGTGTGAGGTGCTGCATTTTGGTAGGACAAATCAAAATAGGACGTACAGGGTAAATGGTAGGGAATTGAGGAATGCAGTGGAACAGAGGGATCTGGGAATAACTGTGCATTGTTCCCTGAAGGTGGAATCTCATGTGGATAGGGTGGTGAAGAAGGCGTTTGGTATGCTTGCCTTTATAAATCAGAGCATCGAATATAGAAGTTGGGATGTAATGTTAAAATTGTACAGGGCATTGGTGAGGCCGAATTTGGAGCATGGTGTGCAGTTCTGGTCGCCAAATTATAGGAAGGATGTCGACAAAATGGAGAGGGTACAGAGGAGATTTACTAGAATGTTGCCTGGGTTTCAGCACTTAAGCTACAGAGAGAGGTTGAACAGGTTGGGTCTTTATTCTTTGGAGCGTAGAAGGTTGAGGGGGGACTTGATAGAGGTTTTTAAAATTTTAAGAGGGACGGACAGAGTTGACGTGGGTAGGCTTTTCCCTTTGAGAGTGGGGAAGATTCCAACAAGGGGACATAACTTCAGAATTAAGGGGCAAAAGTTTAGGGGTAATATGAGGGGTAACTTCTTTACTCAGAGGGTGGTGTCTGTGTGGAATGAGCTTCCGGTGGAAGTGGTGGAGGCAGGCTCGATTTTATTATTTAAGAGTAAATTGGATAGGTATATGGATGGGAGGGGATTGGAGGGTTATGGTCTGAGAGCAGGTAGATGAGACTAGGTTAGAGAAAGTGGTTGGCGTGGACTGGTAGGGCCGAACGGGCCTGTTTCCGTGCTGTAATTGTTATATGGTTATTCCACCTTGTCATTGACAGAAGCCTAGTTCACATGCACAATTTGCCAGTACATTGTGAAATTGATGGTTTGTATTCATTCCACCTTGTCATTATATAGTGTGAATGAACATGGGCACTACTTTGAAAGCAGCTCGTGACTCCATTGGTTATGCTAGGTCAACTGATCGGTAGTAACCTTTGTTTATACTCTGCTCTGCCCAAGTTGTGCTCTATCTAATCCAGGAATATTTGACATGACAGGAAAGGGGGGAGTTTTTCTTTGTATTGCACCTGTGCACATTTGAGGGGATGGTGCATGCAGGAGGGAATTTTGTGCTTTCTATGTATTTTATTGGGATGCATCACAGCTTGGTTTGGGAAGAGCTCCATCCAAGACCGCAAGAAATTGCTGCGAAAATTGTGGACGCAACCCAGACCATCACACAAACCAACCTCCCTTCTATTGACTCCATTTATACCTCACGCTGCCTCGGCAAGGCCAGCAGCATAATCAAGGATGAGTCGCACCCTGGCCACTCCCTCTCCCATCAGGCAAGAGGTATAGAAATGTGAAAACGCACACCTCCAGATTCATTTTATCAGGCAACTGAATAATCCTACCACTAGTTTAGTGCTAAACTACTATCTACCTCTTTGAGGACCCTCGGACGATCCTTGACCAGACTTTGCTGTCTTTACCTTGCACTCATTCCCTTATCATATATCTAAGCGTCATTCCCTTATCATATATCTATACACTGTTGTTGGCTCGATTGTAATCATGTATTGTCTTTCTGCTGACCGGTTAGCACGCAACAAAAGCTTTTCACTGTACCTCAGTACACTTGACAATAAACAAAACAAAACTAAACTATTTTGTGCTATATCCATCCTTGTATCAGGCTTTACTCTGAAAGGCACATACACAAAATAAAACAGCTTGTAGATCAGTGGTGAGTCTATCATACAAGTAGGGTAATTGAAAGCTTTTGACAGTGTACACCAGGAAACACTCCATGAGAACCCAGAGTGTTTCAACAATTCATAGCACCTACAGCATTTTCATATTCTCATGACACAATGGTTACTTGTGGAGTTGAAGTAAATCATCATTGATCAATGTCCCTGTAACTTTTAATCTTTGTTTTTCCCCATAGTTAACTTTAGCTTTAGATTTACTGTTTTTTTAAAAATCTCTCTCTCGTAAATCTAACAAATAGATACGTAGATGTCCCTGAGGGAGAATTGAATGGGGTTAACTAATTAAAAAAGACCATTTGATAACTTGTGGGACTTGCCTGCTAAATACAGTGACAAAGAGCAGCTGTAATCTCAAGGTTGCAACGGATAAGAACCGAGATGGAACTGTAAACAATTATCCCCCCTCAATAGATAAGGAAACCTACTTTTCAGCAGAGTGTATTAGGGCTAGCTATTTTAATTAAGTTGTGCTGTGAAAGCTAAATACATTGGCACGTCTACTTGATACCTTCCTAATATCCCTATGTTGTCCAGTTTTCCCATCATGTTTCCCCAGGATGTGAGCTCTAAGGTCACCCAGATTATAACCCAGTCACCGTATAATTTTCAAAATTCCCAACAACAGTGCAGCTGAAGCTATTGCACAATCCCCCATGATATTTATTCCTGCCTTGCTCATTCTCTGGTCAGCTGGTTACTGATCACATGTGAGACACAGTGCTTGAAACGGGAGTTTATTTTGAAGTGCATAAAGCCAAAAGTTGACATGGCACTTATTAAACATTGAAACCTCACATTTGGAAATTGAATGGGAGAAATCACATGGCATAAATTTAACAGCCGGGGGGCTGAGTACATAACAGCAGGATCAGAAACAGGAGGATGTGTAGAAAGGAACCGTAGATGCAGGTTTATACCGAACATAGACACAAAGTGCTGGCGTAACTCTGCGGGTCAGGCAGCATCCCTGGAAAAAAAAAAGGAAGGGTGATGTTTTGGGTCAGGACTCTTCTACAGACCGAAGGATGCTGACCCAAAACGTCACCCATCCTTTTCCTCCAGGGATGCTGGTGACCCTCTGGGTTCATCCAGCACTTTGTGTCTATCTTCAGAAGCAGGAGTAGATGTGCATTCACACGTTATGAGACAAAACCATTCGCAACAGTACCTGGTTACAGGTGAAACCTTGAATAGGATGAATTTGTTCTCTTTTATGATGTCAAGGCAGAATGCTCTGTGAGTGCCTTCAGCTATCACTAAGAGACATATTAACATACCTGGCCACATGCCATGAGAGGGCAGTGAATGAGTTTAATCCGCGTAAATGAATGAGACAAACATATATTCAAGTTCTAATAATCACAAATGAATTCAGACTAAATGTAGGGATAACATTTTTAAGGCGACTGCTGGCGACTGTCATAGTCGTAGCAGATCGCCAAACTTTTCTTTTACCCTACGACAATGACCACGACAATGCCGAGTCAGGTCGATATAAGTAACTTTTTTTGTGAAACTAGCACCTGGCTAAGAGATTACACCGTCTTCGGAAACATCGCAAAATTCCCACGCTTACCTGACCGTCAAACTGTCGCCTCCAATCTACCTGTCAAATGTCCTGACGACAAATAAATTGGTTAAACAAAACTATCTTCTGGTATCTTCTAATGCCTTTTCTTAATTTAATATTACAAGCTTCTAAATGCATCTGCGACAACCTAGCAAACCTGGGGACAGCATGCGACAGCGCCCGCAATAAGCAACGATACCTGGCGACAAGCCAGCTGTCGCCGAGAAATTTCTAACTGGAATTTTTTTCCGTGACACGCCGAGATCCGCTACGATTCATTGAAGACTCCTCACGATCATGCCCGCGACACCCCGGCAAACGTTCGGCGACAGCCTAGTCACCAGCAGTCGCCTTAAAATTGCCTAAGTGGGACAGGCCCTTAATATTGTTTGCCCAGGAGTGAAGTGTTTAAGGTGAGGGCAACAGCTTATTGAGGACCACGATGAATGATGAGTACGTTTGCTTAATCAATAACATTGAAGATTTAAGTAACAAACAGAGGAATAACATAAGGGAGTGGTTGAATTCATTTGCAAATCAAGCATAGAAAGAGAAAAATAAAATGACAAAGAGAAAAATTGCATTAAGTTTGAAGAGGAGTGAGAAAGAAAGAAATAATTAAAAAATGAGATGCTATTCTGATTCAGAAATGCTGTGATGCACATTTATTCATTAGATATTTTCCTACTCTATCAATTAAAAATACACTTTGCTTAGGAAGTAGCATTTTGTACCATTTGTTACTGCTGGGACCATGGTACACCATGCACTG
Source organism: Rhinoraja longicauda (assembly GCF_053455715.1). Classification (NCBI taxonomy): domain Eukaryota; kingdom Metazoa; phylum Chordata; class Chondrichthyes; order Rajiformes; family Arhynchobatidae; genus Rhinoraja; species Rhinoraja longicauda. The sequence goes on from NC_135968.1 coordinate 41,177,324, forward strand.
TTGCCTCCACTTTATTGGGAAGCATCATCATTGTTGTTGAGGTAACAGGGTTCCTGGTCCATTGGTTACTGGTTTACTTCTCTTATATTGATCATAGTAAGTAATAATGAGCATATGGAGCAACATCAGGGAATTCATTTGGGGTTTAACCGGAGATGTTCTCACAAAATGGTGGAGCACGGCAAATTTTCTGACGCTTTGGAACAGTTTATCATCCACAGGGTAGCTCATCCTTGCCACCAGTTATGATTGATATAAGGTGTACCACTTCTATCATGTTGTATTTTTCATTAAACTCTGGCCCACTGAGCAAAGTATAAACAAATGAAAAAGTGACCTCATATAAATTATTGATGTTTTGTTTCATTTTTTCACCGGTAGAGTTGCTGCCTTACAGCAAATGTAGCGCCAGAGACCCGGGTTTGATCGCAACTACAGGTGCTGCCTGTATGGAGTTTGTACCTTCTCCCTGTGACCTGCGTGGGTTTCCTCCGAGATCTTCAGTTTCCTCCCACACTCCAATTGGCTTGGTAAATGTCAAAATTGTCCCCAATAGGTATAGGATAGTGTTAATGTGCAGGGATCGCTGGTCGGCGCGAACCTGGTAGGCCAAAGGGCCTGTTTCCATGCTGTATCTCTAAACTAAACTAAACTAAACTAAACTAAACTAAACTAAACTAAACTAAACTAAACTAAACTAAACTAAACTGTATATTTATAGTTCTGAAATTAAGATTGTTTCAAGGGAGGTCTTGAAATTCTTGTTTTGACAGCTGTACATCAAAACATCCATCAAGAGCATAGTAACTCTTGATGGAGTTCCTGAAAGTTAATTGAATCTGTGAAGTCTATAATCCCAAAATACATGATGGAATGACTTTAATTTTAAAACTGTGGAGAGTTGGAATGAAAGTTGGAAAATGTGGAGCAAATGTGAAGTCTAATAGAGATGTTTGAGGAGTTTCAGTTTCCTTTGCAATGCTTGGGTAAATATTATTCTTTGTTCATTGTATTATAGTTTACACATTGTATAAATATAGATTTACTTCATGAAATCTGGAGAATAATTACAAACAGCTCCGGAACAAATGCAATTCTCTTAAAGTGATGCGTCAACTGCCATCAATCGTTCGATCAGCTGAGAAAGTTATTGGCTGCAACCTTCCCCCCATTGAAGCGAGCGGGCAAGATCATCTCTGACCCCTCTCACCCTGGCCACAAACTCTTTGAAGCACTTCCCTCTGGAAGGCGACTTCGGACTGTCAAAGCAGCCACAGCCAGACATAAAAACAGCTTTTTTTCCGCGAGTAGTAGCTCTACTCAAAAACCTAAAGTTTGTGGTCTCTTTTTGCCCTGGTATTTTATTTCATTCACATGTTTAAACTGTAATGATGTATTCTTAATGTTTTAATGTTTTATGCTTATTCTTAATTGTTTACTGTATGTTTGTGTTGTTACTTGCGAGCGGAGCACCAAGGCACATTCCTTGTATGTGTACATACTTGGCCGGTAAACTTATTCATTCATTTATAAACTTATTCATTCATTCATTCATTTAAATTCGCTCAAGGCAACTATTACAAAGGGAAGTGTAACCCAGCAACTGAAACAAAGGGATTTGAGATGCAACTCCAAAAGTCATATTGCTCTGGGAATGGGACAGGACTATTATGTGCAGCACACAAATGTAGATCATGGTACTCCGAGACTGAAAAGTGTGCTAACACATTCCAGTAGATGATCTTAACACACAGAACAATTCACTTGTTTGTTTCAAGTATTGCAGGTATCCTAGTTGCTTTATTATTCAGTTCAGGCAAAATCAAAAGTCTCATTACTTTTAGATCCATATCTGCATTGGATTTTTATTCAGCGCAAGTTTCTCCAAAACTCAAGTTGCAGTTTAAAATTCATTCAATGTGTAAGATACAGATCATTTGACCAGAGGAGACAATTCTACAATACAGGTAATCTATTTTGCAGTTACCAAATGTTATTTAATGAAAGAAATCACATATATTATTTTTTCTATTTTAATGTTCCAAACTGGCTAGGAAATAATCCTCAAAAATGCACTGTTTATTCCTATAATGTTTAGAGTTAAATTTTGGGGCCTGTCCCACAGGCGTTTTTTTAGGCGACTGCCGGTGACTGCAATAGTCGTAGCAATTCGCCGAAAAACCGGCGACTGGACCCCCCCTACGACAATGTCTACGACAAGCTACAACAACCTACCACCTAGTCGATGTCAAGCTACGGCAAGCTACCGACAACCGGCGACCCAATCGTCGCGACTTAGGACATCCACCTACGACCGCGCCTACAACAACCTATGACCACGCAGGCGACAACCTACGACAACCGAAGTCAACCCACGTCTACCCGCGACAAGCTACGGCAAGCTATGACCCTGTCGTCGACAACTGAAGACAATTCACATCATTTTGGCCTCCGGTTTTGACGCCGGTTGACGTTGGTAGTCGCCAATGGAACTCACCGAAGTCAGCACCGGTGACAACCTACGTCACCTGGCGACAACCTACAACAGCACCTACGTCAGGAGATGTCAAGCTACGATCATTGGCGTCAAACCAACAGTCGCCAAAAAATTTGAACATTTCAAAATGCAGCGGTGACCAGAAAAAAGCTACGACTCTTTGGAGACGACTCACGACCGTACAGGGGACACCCCGGCAACAGTGTGGCGACAGCCTAGTCACCTGTAGTCGCCTAAAACATCGCCTAAGTGGGACAGGGGTTTTAAGCTCTAAATCACTCATAATGTCATAGATAGGGGTTACATTATTTTTCAAAGCATTTATCTTCAGCTACAATGCATTTCTAATTATAAATTTTGCCAGAAAGTAAAATGAACATTTAATCCATTCAAAATATATCGATCAATCAGCCAGTTTATTATAAATAATGAATGATGCCTTTGACTTTTAACATTTTTCAAGCTATTATGTTAAAAAAATGAGTATTCGCCAAGTCTGAAATTCCAATTAACTTTGACAACATTGGCATATTGTAGAATGGCTTGGCCAGTGAAAACTATATCAACTTTTTGTTTGCTCAAGTCTTATAGACACCTATAATTAGTTCTTAAAAGTTTAGCACAATTTACGAAGGAGAAAGCAGGTGGAAATTTGTCAATCAGTGAACATATTCTAATACTGCATATTTTAATATAGCCAAATAGATTGTTTTGCAAAATCCCTTTTTAAAAATTGAACAATTTAATGCTGTGTAGGAAAGAACTGCAGATGCTGGTTTAAATCGAAGGTAGACATAAAATGCTGGAGTAACTCAGCGGGTGAGGCAGCATCTCTGGAGAGAAGGAATGGGTGACGTTTTGGGGCGAGACCCTTCTTCAGACTGATGCCAGGGGAGTGGGTGGAACAGAGATAGAATGTACTTGGAGACAGTAAGACTGGTGGGAGAACTGGGAAGGGGGAGGGGATGGAGAGAGAGAAAGCAAGGGCTATTTGAAGTTAGACAAGTCAATGTTCATACCGCTGGGGTGTAAGCTGCCCAAGCGAAATATGAGGTGCTGTTCCTCCAATTTGCGCTGGGCCTCACTCTGACAATGGAGGTGGCCCAGGACAGAAAGGTCAGATTGGGAATGGGAGGGGGAGTTGAAGTGCTCAGCCACCGGGAGATCAGGTTGGTTAAGGCGGACTGAGCGAAGGTGTTGAGCGAAACGATCGCCGAGCTTGGTGTCACCGATATGCAGGAGTGCTTATTGCTGTATTTAATATTAATATTTAATGCTGTATTGGGAGTACTCTGCTAATCCAGGTCTTCGCACATGGTGAGAATGTACAGATGCCGTATAATGCTCATAGGGAGTAATTAATACAATGATAATATAAAGCATAGTTATGATATCAGGTTTCGGGATATTCCACTTGAGAAAGTGTACACGATAGGACGAATTAATAATTGTTTCAAGTGATGGAATGGATGGTAGGTCTGGGCAAATTATTTGAGTAATGCTGTGAAGATATATGTAGCACTGTTTTCAGTCATTATTTCGCACAATCTGCCACAGCAATGATGGTCCATTGCCATCGTAGCGTCCGTCCTCACCTTCTCCATCATGGTCTGGTTTGGCTCAGCCACCAAGCACGACATCCAGAGGCTGCAGCGCATCGTTCGATCATCCGAGAAGGTTGTTGGGTGCAACCTTCCCCCCAATGACGAACTGCACACGGCAAGGGCCAGGAAGCGAGCGGGCAAGATCATCTCTGACCCCTCTCACCCTGGCCACAAACTCTTTGAAGCACTTCCCTCTGGAGGGCGACTCCGGACTGTCAAAGCAGCCACAGCCAGACATAAAAACAGCTTTTATTCCACAAGCAGTAGCTCTACTCAATAACCAAAAGTCTGTAGCCTCCTTTTGCTCTGGTATTTTATTTCATTCTCATGTTTAAACTATAATGTTTTATTCTTAATGTTTTAATGTTTTATGTTTTATTCTTAATTGTTTACTGTATGTCGTGTTGTTACTTGCGAGCAAAGAACCAAGGCAAATTTTTGTATGTAAACATACTTGGCCAATAACATTTTTTCAATTCAATTCAATTCAAATCAGGCAGCAATAGAATATTATTCAATGATTGCAAAATCACATAGATCTCCTGTTTTGTGCATTGTGTCTGATGTGAGTAATCAAAGCTAGTGATTAGATAAAGCAAAAGAGGAACTATCTGCAAAATTTTTAATTTAGATATGACATTATTTTTGTGTAGATATTGCTGGAAAAATTGGCATTCATTCCCCTTGCTAATTGTCCTTGAGAAGAAACATCTGGATATATTTGAAAAACACACGGCTAATGTACTTCCACAATCTGGGGAGTTTTAGTATTTTGGCCCAATAATGATCTAACAAAGGTTATATTTGTGCAAATTAGAGATGATATTCCTAGACAGATGCTTCATATTGTGTAGGAAGGAACTGCAGATGCTGGTTTAAATTGAAGGTAGACGCAAAATGCTGGAGTAACTCAGCGGGACAGACAGCAACTCTGGAGAGAAGGAGTGGATGACGTTTCGGGTCGAGACCCTTCTTCAGACCATCATATTGTTCTTGATGGAGAAGTTCATGGTGTTACATATAAAGGAACACATAAATGGGTAGAGAATGAGTTTTATTCTTTAAGAAGTTTATTTATTTTCTGACAGCCTGCTAAGTGTAAACACAGGAGATAGACACAAAATGCTGAGGTAACTCAGTGAGACAGAGACTGAGTTTTATTCTTTAAGAAGTTAATTTATTTTCTGACAGCCTGCTAAGTGTAACCACAGGAGATAGACACAAAATGCTGAGGTAACTCAGCGAGACAGGCAGCATCTCTGGAGAGAAGTCAAGTCAAGTCAAGTCAATTTTATTTGTATAGCACATTTAAAAAACAACCCACGTTGACCAAAGTGCTGTACATTTGATTAGGTTCCAATAGAAAAAAAAATGAAAACATACAGTAGCACGCAAACAGTTCACAGCGCCTCCTCAATGAGCCTCAAACGCTAGGGAGTAGAAATATGTTTTGAGCCTGGACTTAAAGGAGTCGATGGAGGGGGCAGTTCTGATCGGGAGAGGGATGCTGTTCCACAGTCTAGGAGCTGCAACCGCAAAAGCGCGGTCACCCCTGAGTTTAAGCCTAGACCGTGGGATAGTGAATAGCCCCAAGTCGGCCGATCTGAGGGACCTGGAGTTAGAGAGGGGGGTTAGAAGATTTTTGATGTAGGGGGGGGAGTGTCCATTTAGGGCTTTATACGTGAATAGGAGGAGCTTGAAGTTGATTCTGTACCGTACAGGGAGCCAGTGGAGAGAGGCCAGAATCGGGGTGATGTGGTCCCTTTTACGGGTACCCGTCAGGAGTCTCGCTGCGGCGTTTTGGACCAGTTGCAGGCGGGACAGGGAAGATTGGCTGATCCCAGTGTATAGGGAGTTGCAGTAGTCTAGGCGGGAGGAAATGAAAGCGTGAATGATTTTTTCTGTGTCGTCGAATTTGAGGAAAGGTTTGATTTTAGCTATGGTTCGAAGTTGGAAGAAGCTGGCTTTTACCACAGCGTTGACTTGCTTATCAAATTTTAATGCAGAGTCAAATATCATGCCGAGGTTTTTGACATGCGGTTTGACTAGGCAGGATAGGCTTCCAAGACTGCCTGTTATCAATTTGATGGAGTCGGGGGGGCCGAATAGGATGACCTCAGACTTGCTCTCATTTAATTGGAGGAAGTTCTGTGCCATCCAACATTTTATGTCCTCAAGGCAGTGTGAGAGGCTGTTTAAATTTGACTGGTTGTTGGGTTTCAGGGGGAGGTAAAGCTGAGTGTCATCGGCATAGCAGTGGAAAGAAATGCCGTGCCTTTGAATGATTTGGCCAAGGGGGAGCATGTATAGAGAAAAGAGAATGGGGCCTAGGATTGAGCCTTGTGGAACTCCGCAGGAGAGGCTAGCTGGAGCAGAGGAATAACTGCCTATGTTGATGGCGAAACTCCTATCTTTGAGGTACGAAGCGAACCAGCTCAGGGCAGTGCCATCAATGCCAACCGCGTACCGGAGACGGTCAATAAGGATGGTGTGGTCCACTGTATCGAATGCTGCGCTGAGGTCGAGAAGGAGCAGGATTGCACAGTCGCCGGTGTCGATGGCGAGAAGCAGGTCGTTGTGTACCTTCAACAAGGCAGACTCTGTGCTGTGGTGGGCTCTGAAACCTGACTGGAAACTTTCCAGGATGGTGTTTTGGTGCAGGTAGGGCACTAATTGGTTAAGGATTGCCTTTTCAAGGACTTTTGACAGGAATGGCAGTTTGGAAATGGGTCTGTAGTTGCTAGGCAAGGTGGGGTCTAGGTTAGGTTTTTTCAGTAGGGGCTGGACCACTGCGTGCTTGAAACTGGTTGGAACAGTGCCAGTGGCCAGAGAACTGTTGATAATAGAGAGGATGCTGGGACCAGCTATTGCAATGACATCCTTCAGAAGGGCAGTGGGGGCAGGATCAAGGGGGCAGGTTGCAGGTTTCATAGCGGAGATAAGCTTTGCAAGGGAGGATAGAGTGACGGGTTGGAAGCAGTCCAATTTAGATGAACAGACTAGTGAGACAGCTAGGTCACGGGTGGGAGGGGAAATGTTCATTCTAATATTCTCAACTTTGTTGGTGAAAAATTTAGCGAATTCTTCGCACTTAGCAGGGGACCCAACTAAGCTGGTACTGGGGGCGGGACATATGACAGAGGTAATTGTTCTAAATAGGACCTAAATAGGACCTTGGAGTTATGAGAAGGAGTGGGTGACTTTTCAAGTCGAGGCCCTTCAGTCTGAAGAAGGGTCTCAACCCATTCCTTCTCTCCAGAGATGCTACCTGTCCCGCTGAGTTACTTCAGCATTTTGTGTCAATCTTTGGTGTAAACTAACATCTGCAGTTCCTTCCTACACAAGTGTAAACACAGAGTCTACAAACCCAGTCTGGACTGAGATCAACCAGAGCAGCATCGACCAAAGAGAAAATAGTTGCCCAAGCCAATTTCCCAAGAACAACATGGTCCTTGTGCAACAACTATCACTCATACATTCAATTACAAATATATATTTTTCCATAAATTAAATACATTATTACATGCCCCATTGCAGACTAATTCAACATTATTTACATAATGTTTCAAATAAGATAAAGATCTTTCTTTCTGGAAGATTGTCTGATCTGACTGGAGACAGTATCAGACTTCACAGTCTGGTCTGAACAGTTGTTGTCGGTAAAGTGTCCAGATGATTCATCTTTAACTCTAAGCCCAGGATTCCTTCAATAGGCAGTCTTCTTGGGCACTGGCAGACAACTGAGATTACCTGCATTTCCTTGCTCTGCAAACAATAACATTTTCATTTGCTCTCCACGTCAAAGTCCCCCTTTGAAATTCTTGGAAAAATATTTGGGATCCTGTTTTCATTTCACACATTATGGATTTGTGATCTCTGTAAATGGGAGGTGAAGTCCATAAATCTATGCATGTACGTATGTAGAATTCCAGACATATTGGGTAAACTTTCTTAATCCTGCTAGCAGTATTTTTCCTGCTGGCTTTTAAGCCTTCCACCAAATTAGACAACATAGCAACAATACCATCATGCTTTACCTTTGGTACAGGAATGCTACCCATTCAGTGCGTACTTAACAAGTTTAATTGTCTTCTCTTTGAGGGATCTGCCAATTTGGGTATCTAATTCTGCTTTAATTCCATAAGGCACCAACCTTGGCTTGAAGATTCCTGCTGGACCATGGCAACTCAAGAAGAAATTTGGTTTTGTTGCCCTTCAATCTACCCAGCTCATCTTTGAAAACGTCTTCATGATTCTGTAATGTTCCATTCACAATCATCTTAATGTGATAAACATTCTTTCAGTTGAGGGGAATTTCTTTCAGCCAGTCCCCTCCTAAGAAGTTTAGTCTACAACAACTATTAATGTTTTAACCCTTCTTTTGTATTTCATTGTCATGTCAGGATCTTCATAGGCTGGGCAGCTTTTTCTGATTTAACTATGCCTACGTAGGTTTGTATTTTCTGGCTATCCAGCTGCATGTTCAGTCTGGTTTCTCTGAGTGATGCTGCATCATTAGCAAGCTCAATATTATGTTTCTGTCATTAACTTTCATGACAACAATCAAAGGTTCTACTTTTCTTAACAGCCTCTTTCCCCTTAATCTCTCTGAACATTACTTCTGTATTCACACTTTCACTTGCTCCCTTCACATACTCACAAAGGTAGAAGCGTCTTTTTTGTCACCTCCGTTTAATTTAGTACTTTCAGAATGTTTGAGCAACTTAATGTTACAACCTCCAGCAATGTGGCCCGTTACACTGTTTTTGCTAGGACCAACATTTCGATTTTCATAGGTATTACTTTGCGGCCAAAGAAAAACTTTGTTTATCTGAAGATGTGTCTGAATGGTAGCAACATCACCTAGTGGTCACCCCCAAGAACAACACCAGTCAATTGTAGTGCAAACCTTAGGGATTGTAACATCTAGTCCTACTAATCAATCAAAATAAAGTATGGCTTTCTTCGGTTTATGTTTTGCTATTTGTCACATGTGCACACCATTAAATGATCCAACCTGTCTCACTTACCGTATATATTTTAACTTACCATGCATTTTCACTGTTAGAGCAATTCCCAGTGTTTTCAAAGATCAGATTCACCGCTGATTGCAATCACCTCTGAATCTGGTCACTACTGATTCCGCACAGTAACTTGTCACTTTGCATCTGAAATTGTTGCCAGAGTCGCTGGCTTGTGATGCCTTCCTTAAATCAACTAAAACTCAAACACTGCTTGTTCATCTTTTTAATTCCTGTATCAGATTTAAACTTCAGGGTGACCCCACATGGCTCTGGATTAAAGTAACTCCATCGACCAATTCCTGACATGTTTTATTACCAGCTTTCTCTGGGCTTGGCATACTTCTACGTTAACTTCATATTGAGAGCTCCCACCACAGTAAATAAGCTAGACTATGTTTACCTTCATCATCAATGTCACATGTAGCTATTACATCCTTAAATGGAACAATAAGACTATTAAAAGTGATTTTTTAAAAAAAGTGCACATGCTGGAAATTGTTCGACGTACCCGACAAAGAGGCAGGCATAGCTAGGGCCCATGCGAGTGCCCATAGCTACGCCTCAGGTTTGGAGGAAGTTTACCTCCCCCCTCGACTCCACCCAATGACCCAAACAGTCTTTACAGGTGAGGCAGAGGTTCACCTGCACCTCCTCCAACCTCATCTATTGTATCTGCTGTTCCAGATGCGAACTTCTCTACATTGGCGAGACCAGACGCAGGCTCGGCGATCGTTTCGCTCAACACCTTTGCTCAGTCCGCCTTAACCAACCTGATCTCCCGGTGGCTGAGCACTTCAACTCCCCCTCCCACTTCCAGACTGACCTTTCTGTCATGGGCCTCCTCCATGTCATAATGAGGCCCACTGCAAATTGGAGGAACAGCACCTCATATTTCGCTTGGGCAGCTTACAGCCCAATGGTATGAACATTGACTTCTCTAACTTTAGATAGCTCCTCTGTCCCTCTCTTCCCCTCCCCCTTCCCAGTTCTCCCACTGTCTTCCTGTCTCCACCTATATCCTATACCTTCGATTTGTACCAGCATCTGCAGTTATTTTCCAACACAAGGTATGGTATCAGGTTCATGACCCTTGGCCAGTACTCTCTTTCTCTTTCCACCGATGCTGCGTATCAACATTTTCCAGTTATTTCCACATAGTTCCACCGGGTGGTGCCGTCAGCGATGGCAGCCTCGCCAACGGTCTGTCTTGTCGTCTTTTATGTTATAAATAGTGTGTTGTAAATGTTTGTGTTAATATTCTCTCGTTTGTTTTATGAGGGGGGTCGGGGGAAACTTTTTTTTCAATCTCTTACCAAATTCCACGTATGTTGCAAAACATACTTGACTAATAAAGTATGATTTTGACTATGATTATGATTATAGTTCCTGTTACTGCTGCAGTTGATTATTTGCAGAGCAGAACTGCCCTTGCATTGCTAATCATTATTGCAGAGAAAATGAATTTGAGGAGTTGCTACACAATCTCAATAAAATTTACATTTAGTATTCGTGCATTTTATCACTAAAACAACTGATTAAAACAACAGTTATTTCCAATCAGGAAAGTAACTGCAGATGCTGGTACAAATCGAAGGTATCACAAAATGCTGGAGTAACTCAGCAGGTCAGGCAGCATCTAGGAGAGAGGGAATGGGTGACGTTTCGGGTCGAGATCTTCAGCCTGAGGAAGGGTCTCGACCCGAAACGTCACCAATTCCCTCTCTCCTAGATGCTGCCTGACCTGCTGAGTTACTCCAGCATTTTGTGATACCTACCGTTAGAAAATGTAATATTGCACAGCTGGACAGTACAGCATTAGAAAGAATATTTTGATCTGAGCATGCCATTGAAGAAACAAATTCAAAGAACAGGCAAGGTCAAAGCCTAAAATAATTGATAGAAGGGCTAGCAGTTGTATTTGTGGAAAAAGCTATTCAAATAATGTTTAATTTTTGACATAAATCCTATCATGTTTCAATAGACAATAGACAATAGACAATAGGTGCAGGAGTAGGCCATTCAGCCCTTCGAGCCAGCACCGCCATTCAATGCGATCATGGCTGATCACTCTCAATCAGTACCCCGTTCCTGCCTTCTCCCCATACCCCCTCACTCCTTAAGAGCTCTATCCAGCTCTCTCTTGAAAGCATCCAACGAACTGGCCTCCACTGCCTTCTGAGGCAGAGAATTCCACACCTTCACCACCCTCTGACTGAAAAAGTTCTTCCTCATCTCCGTTCTAAATGGCCTACCCCTTATTCTTAAACTGTGGCCCCTTGTTCTGGACTCCCCCAACATTGGGAACATGTTATCTGCCTCTAATGTGTCCAATCCCCTAATTATCTTATATGTTTCAATAAGATCCCCCCTCATCCTTCTAAATTCCAGTGTATACAAGCCCAATCGCTCCAGCCTTTCAACATACGACAGTCCCGCCATTCCGGGAATTAACCTAGTGAACCTACGCTGCACGCCCTACGTTTCCCCAAGCCTGCTTGACAATGTAGCTCTTGAACTTGTGTGGGAAGGAACTGCAGTTGCTGGTTTAAATCTAAGATAGACACAAAATGCTGGAGTAACTCAGCGGGACAGACAGCATCTCTGGAGAGAAGGAATGGGTGATGTTTCGGGTCAAGACCTTTTTTTCAGACTGAAGAAGGGCCTCGACCCGAAACATCACCCATTCCTTCTCTCCAGAGATGCTGCCTGTCCCGCTGGGTTACTCCAGCATTTTGTGTCTGCCTTCCGGATCTTGAACTTTCTCTTCAGTTGCTGAACCCAATTTTCTCTCACCTGCTGTTTGTGTCTAGCTGAGGGAACATTTTTAGATTCATCTGGAGGATGGATTATTGCTAATCAGGCCAGAATTGCTCATTGTTAATTAAATTGAGAAAGTCGAGGTGAGTCATTGTGAACCACTATTTGAACCACAGTAGATCTTCTGATAAGCATGATTTAAATATATCAGTATTGTGACTCCATTTCCAGGATAGGTCACTTGCACAACAAAGTACCACACTTCTTATTTTGGATCAAGGATGACTTGCTTCTAATCCGGTTGTATCTGGTTGTATGGGTTCTGAATTGAGTGATAAGGTCAAGGTGAGAACACAGATTGTTTCATAGATGGAAGTACTCAGTGGGATGGGTGGCTGGGTGTTTAGGAAGAACTTCAGTGTACGCAGACTTGAGATTCTCAATGCCACCTAAATGCTCCTTTTCTATTCTGAGGAATTCCCTGGAGTCAGAGATATTACATTTTTTGCAAGGATGCTTTATAATTATGATAATTGGCAATACTAATACTGCCAATTTGGTCATAGTGCTGATAAATGCATTTCAATAATAATCCACCTAAGATGTTCTACTCAATTAATTTCACCTCAATTTGTTGGACCTTAAATATTATATCTTACCACCTTGATAAATGACTGTCTCTCTCCTCACGAGGCACATACACGGATCAGCCAAAACATTATGACCACCTGCCTAATGTGCTGTTGGTCCTCCGTGTGCAGCCCCATATGCAGCAGGGTGCGATGCACTGTGTATTGTGACACATTCCTCCCGTGACCAACATTAAAATTTTCTGTGACTTGCGCCACAGTAGACCTTCTGTCGGTTTGGACCAGACGGAATAGCCTTCGTTGCCCTCGCGCATCGATGAGCTTTGGGCGCCCAACACCCTGTCACCGCTTTGTGGTTTGTCCCTCCTCGGACCACTGTCGGTAGGTACTCACCACTGCTGACCGGGAGCACCCCACAAGCCATGCCGTTTCAGAGATGCTCTGACCCAGCCGTCTGGCCATAACAATTTGGCCCTTGTCAAAGTCAGTCAGGTCTTTATTCCTGCCCATTTCTCCTGCATCCAACCCATCAACTTCAAGAACTGACTGTTCATTTGCTGCCTAATGTATCCCACCCCTTGACAGGTGCCATTGTAACAAGATAATCAATGTTATTCACTTTGCCTGTCAGTGGTCATAATGTTTTGGCTGATCGGTGTATAATTAATGGAAAAATCATTCATTTCATGTATACGACTGACCACCAAGCACTAATATCTATTGAAATGTTAGACGCTTATTTAGACGGTGAAATACTTATCACAAGATCTACTGTGGTTCAAATAGTGGTTCACAGTAACTCATCACAACTTTCTCAAATTAATTAGCAATGAGCAATTCTGGCCTGATTAGCAATAATCCATCCTCCAGATGAATCTAAAAATGTTCCCTCAGCTTGATTTAAATTTGTATGTTGCCAGCAGGTGAGAGAAAATTGTGTTCAGCAATTGAAGAGAAAGTTCAAGATCCAGAAGGCAGACACAAAATGCTGGAGTAACTCAGCAGGTCAGGCAGCATCTCTGGAGGGAAGGAATGGGTGGCGTTTCGGGTCGAGGCCGTTCTTCAGTCTGAAAAAAAGGTCTTGACCCGAAACATCACCCATTCCTTCTGTTATTTGGATTTGTTATTTGGATTTGTTATCGTTGTTTGGATTTGTTAGTGCACTGTGTCAAAATAGTTGACCGACAAGTAATGTTTAATTTACAGCAGTCTGGGTGCCATTTTTTCCAAGAAATCTCGTTTTGTAAAAGAGATCAGAATAATGTCTGCATCATTGTCCAACTTAGGGATTGAAACTGTCTGCATCATCCGTTCTGTGGACTGATTACCTGGCAATGTGCTCCTGCAAATGTCCTGGTCTGTTCGTGAAGATGCATGGGGTTTCAATGTTGGAGATGAAGGCCTGAGGGAGAACACGTACCGGAAAGCTTCGGTGGCAGACACCTCCCGGAAGGCCGCGGAGAAGCCAGGGCCGGAGCCTCGTGGGTCAGTGGTGGAGCCTCTTCTGCTGCCGAGGAAAGGAACAAAGGATGACCTGGTGTAGGGGGAACCGCCGTGAGGAGGGGGAAGAACAATGGGGACTGGGCGTCGGGGGACTGCCGGGAGGAAGGGGAAAAACAATGGGGACCCCGCATGGGGGAACCGTCGTGGGGAGGGGGAAGAACAATGGGGACCTCGCATGGGGGCACTGCCGGGAGGAGGGGGAAGAACAATGGGAACCCCGCATGGGGGAACCGCCGTGGGGAGGGGGAAGAACAATGTGGACCCCGCATGGGGGGACCGCCGGGAGGAGGGAGAAGGGGCGGGAGAACAAAGGGGGACCTGGCACGGGAAACTTTGCAACTTTGTCGGCACCATTTATATGGCGACTATTGCACACTTTGAGTATGTAAGCAAAGAATTTCACGAAGGTCTTGTCATAAGGAATAGGAGTAGAATTAGGCCATTTGGCCCATCAAGTAAAATCCGCCATTCAATCGTCGCTGATCTATCTTTCCCTCCTAACCCCATTCTCCTGCCTTCTCCCCATAACCAGTGACACCTGTACTAATCAAAAATCTATCTATCTCTGCCTTAAAAATATCCATTGACTTGGCCTACACAGCCTTCTGTGGCAAAAAAATCCACAGATTCACCACCCTCTGACTAAAGAAATTTCTCCTCATTGCCTTCCTAAAAAAACATCCTTTCATTCTGAGAACATTATGGCTTGTCACATGTAACAATAAAGCATTCATTCATTCATTCATTCATTCATTCATTCATTCATTCATTCATTCATTCATTCATTCATTCATTCATTCATTCATTCATTCATTTATTCATTCATTTCTTCATTCATTTCTTCATTCATTCATTCATTCCTTCAGTCATTCATTCATTCATTCATTCCTTCATTCATTCATTCATTCATTCTATCATTCATTCATTTATTGACATTGTTTCAATTATCCTCCTGTTGGATTTGGAGGATAATATGAAGGTAGTATTGGTATTGTCTTTCCAGTGCCTTGAGGTGTTTGTTGTAGCTAGTCCAGTTTTCAGACCGATACTGGAAGCATGAATCCAGGAGACCATGGATTTTATGCCAGGCCTTAGGTCATGAGCATCAAACACCTGCTTCCATATCGACCAAAGGCTTTGCCTGTGCAATGAAAGCAGACCAGAACTTTAGTTTTGATGTCTGTTTTCACCAAGAGCTAGTTCCCAAGGTATGAGTAGTGCTTCACATTTTCCAGGGTTGTGCCATGAAACTTTATTGTCAGGTGCTGGTGTTATACAGTGGGGACAGGCCTGATAGAGGACAACCATTGTTTTGCATATCGATGTTGAGGTTAGGTGAACCTGGTTCTAGAATATTGTCGTGGAAAATCGAACAGATTCTGTGGATGATCACTTTTCTCACGGGAGGTTTGTTGGCTGTGAGATGCAGCTTTGCTGTGATGAAGATTGAAAAAGATTCGGGCAATGATGCAGCTTTGTGTGATGATGGTCGTCACTGAAAATGGTTCTGTTGTAGTCCCATTGCCTTGCATGCAGCAGATGCAAAATAAAGGCAAATGTCTAAAGGCAGTCTAATCTGAGTGGAGTACTCTGCAGCTCCCCCCAGAATCATGGAATCAAAGACTATTGCGCGTCATTAAAGATTCCCTGGTTGGCCGGCGTAGCTCTCAATATTTTTCTTGGTGTAGTCATGTGGTGAAGATTCTAGTTCCTTGTATTTTTCTGGCAATTGATGTGTGGTGAAATCCATCTCCAGATGGACAGAAGACCAAATGCAATTCTGGAAGCAACTTATTGGTTGCTGTGGAGAAGTGGAAAATAACCAGTGATGGCTCATGATTTCATCACCTCTGAGGTCCCCTAGTAAATGCTCCTCTTCCCAGATGTGGAGTTGTGACTGAAACTCTCCATTGCTGAGCTTGAGATATATCGCCCAGGTACTGTCGGGTCTGGGACTTCTTTCAGTTTAGTTTAGTTTAGAGATACAGCGCAAAAACAGACTCTTTCGCAAAAACACTCTGCACCGATCAGCGATCCCCGCACATTAGCACTACCCTACATCCACTAGGGATAATTTATTCTTACACCAAGTCAATTTAACTACAAACTTGTACTTCTTTGTAGTGTGGGAGGAAACCGAAGATTTTGGAGAAAACCCACACGGTCACAGGGAGAACGTACAAACTCCGTACAGACAGCACCCGTATTCAGGATCAAACCCGGGTCTCTGGTGCTGTAAGGCAGCAACTCTACCGCTGCGTCACCATGCCACGCTTGATTATCCTCTTCAGCCATCACAATCATGCAAGCCCCTTTACAGGGTGTTTCAGGGGGATAGATGACAGTGCATGCGCACAGTAAAAACAAATTGTTACATAGTTTTTCAATAAGATTAGGAAATTGTGAAGTTGTCAATGATAAATGTGCATCAGGCATAAGTATTGAGACGGAATAGTAGAAAACTTTACAGACCTAAAAAAGTTTTCCGCTAGTCAGATGAAAATGGTCCTTAATGCATCATCTTTTCTCACTTTGTACAGTTTTGCTCTTTCCTATAAATATGTCCACAAGATTGAAAAGTTTGTGCAATAGTTGCCTTGAACAGTGCTAAAGCTGTCAATTTGGTCATAGAGGTGACAAATGAACTTCAAGTGTGATCCACCAAATATGTTCCACTCAATTAACTTCACCTAGACTTTTGGACTTTCAAAAGTTGCATCAAACCTCCTTGATAGATGACTGCCTCTCTCCTGAGGCATAAATAATTACTGGAAAGATTATTCATTTCATGTGTACGACTGACAATCAAGCACTAATATTTGTTGAAGCATTGTATTACAGAACCATTATTTGGATTTGTTAGCGCACTGTGACAAATTACTTGACTTCCAAGTAATGTTTAATTTAAAGCAGATTGTGTGGCATACGTTTGGCTGAAATTTGAATGAGCTGTTTCTTGTGCCAGAATAGCATCTCCTGAATTCTACAATGCCAATCCTGCAGCTGTGACTCTGAAAGACAACTTTTCTAATTAATGCCATGACTTCATATTGGCAACCATTTAATTTATCTACATTAAGCCCTCATTATAACAGGCGAGAGAGGGGTAAAGTGTCCATTATTGCTAATTGTCCGCAATAACTGAGTAAGGAATTATCATTGTATGTAGTTGAAATAAAGAACTGCTGATGCTGGTTAATAGACCAAAGGACACAAATAAATGGAATATCTCGAGGGGTCAGGCAGCATCTCTGGAGAACAAGGATAGGTGATATTGTGACCCTTCTCCAGACTGATTCAGTTACTCGAGAACTTTCAATCGTTTCACCTTAAAACTACGTGTTGATGCTGCTGGTCGGCATCGGTGAGCCCTTCGTCACCAGCGACAGCCTGGTCCAGCTGTTGTTGCGGCTCACCTTGTAGTCCCTGGTCATCATCTCTTCCTTCAGGCTGCTGCTCATGACAAAACGCATTCAGTCATCCTGTAGAAAGCATCTTGTCCGGAAACATCACAATCTGGTTTGGGAATAGCTCTGCCCAGGACAGGAAGGCTCTGGGAGTGCAGAACAAGGGGCCACAGTTTAAGAATAAGGGGTAGGCCATTTAGAACTGAGATGAGGAAAAACTTTTTCAGTCAGAGAGTTGTGAATCTGTGGAATTCTCTGCCTCAGAAGGCAGTGGAGGCCAATTCTCTGAATGCATTCAAGAGCGAGCTGGATAGAGCTCTTAAGGATAGCGGAGTCAGGGGGTATGGGGAGAAGGCAGGAACGGGGTACTGATTGAGAATGATCAGTCATGATCACATTGAATGGCGGTGCTGGCTCGAAGGGCCGAATGGCCTCCTCCTGCACCTATTGTCTATTGCGGAGAGTAGTGCGTTCGGCTGAACGTACTATGGGAACTACACTCGCCCCCCTGCAGGACCTATACATCAGGAGGTGCAGATCCAGAGCCAGCAACATTATGGGGGACCCCTACCACCCCAGCAACGGACTGTTCCAGCTGCTACGGTCAGGCAAACGCCTCCGCTGTCACGCTGTGAAAACAGAGAGGATGAGACGGAGTTTCTTCCCACAGGCCATCAGGACTGTTAACTCTCATATCACCAGGGACTAATTTAATTTACTGTATTAATTTATTTTTTGTGTTAAATTTTTTTTTGTTGCTATTCTGTTTTATAGTTTAGCACAATCCGCAGGTGTTGCCACTTTCATTTCACTGCACATCTTGTATATGTACGTGACAAATAAAGTTGACTTGACTTGACTTGGGGCTCCCTCCCCTCTCACCAGCTTTCACTTTTGTCCACCCCCGTTCCGCCATCACCTCCCCTTCCTTCTCCCCTGCAGTGGAGTATGTCCATACCCAGGAAGTGATCACAACTCCGTAGGTAATCCTTAACAGTTGTTAATCTTACATCGTCACACGTAATAAATGTAAGATATCCTGTTCCTGAGTAAATGAACAGTCATAGAGTCACAGAATCACAGAGACGTGCCCCTCGCCCCATCACCATTCATGCCAACCATTAAGCAGTTATTTTAATTCTTGCTCCAAAGCCTTCCATGTGATGGCAAATTCAAGAACTCATCTCAATAATTCTCAAATGTGATGTAAGTACCTGTCTGTGTTCCAGATTCTCACGACCTTCTACATCAAAGAGCTTTGCCTCAGATCCCCTCGAAACATTTAAACCCTTATCATAAACCTATGCCCTCTATTAAAAGATTCACTTGCCACAGGGAAATCTTTCCTATTATCTACCTCATCTGACAATGTTCCTCATAATTGTGTATACCTCTATCAAAATCAACCCTTCATCTTCCCTCTGCTCCAAGGAAAAGAGTATGTTTTGCAAGTTGCTCTTTGAAACCATCCCTCACACAAACTCCCTTCCACATTATTTTTGACAGATTTATAAATCCAGTCACTGCGCAGCTTAAGATCATCCATGATAATAGCAGTCCCTTTCTTACATGCATTTGATATTTCTCTGCTTTTGCTGTGTCCTTTCAAAAGGCTATATTTTAAGGATCTATTGCTAGACTCATGTCTTTCCCCTGCTATTTTCTAATTTTCTAATTAATGCCATGATCTCAAGCTGGCAGCCACTTATTTTATCCACAGCTTCACAAACTGCAACTCTTCAATCCTCACACCATTTCACACCATCCGCCTCTGTCTTTGCTCAACTATCTGCTATTCTTTCTTTCTCAACCGATCCATTGCACCGATGCCACAACTCACTGGAGCGTCAATAGCTTCCTCGACTTCATCCCTCCCCCGGTATCTTTCCGCTGGGTCTACTGCAGGAACTTCGGACCCAGAATATTGAGTTCCCTATCCTGGTATCCTGGCTATGATCTAACTCATTTGTTACTATCTGTGCTGTCATCTCAACTATCCTGACAAAAGAAATGCTGCTTGCAGTCAGATGAAGAGCTCCAAGCCTTAACTTCTTACAGTGTTTACTTACTCCAGATACATACTCCATACTGCACATGTTTGCTTACATTTTTTGGGCTGTTCGGTCGTGCTTTTATTTTCATTCTTCCGCAAATACTGTACTATGCCATTGGTCTCTAATTCCTTTTTGTTTTATTAAACTTCCCATCACCAGAACCCCCTCCCCCCCCCCCCCCCCCCCAACCCCTGCCCCCCTCCTCTAATTAGTGATGAAGAACAGGCAATCTGTTTCCAAGTCAGGATAGTCTGTAACTTGGAAGGGAACCTGTAGGTGACGGTGGTCCCACATGCCAACGATTCCTTAACCTTCTTGAGGGTGGATGTCAGATGGTCAGGAAATTAAGTCTAAATGAGGCAGGCGAGTATCTACATTATTTTGTAGATGGTACACATTACTGTCACTGGTGGTGGTGAAAATCAAAGTTTGTGGTGGTGGATGGGGGGGGGGGGGGGGGGGGGGGAAGGGAGGGCAGTGAAGTGGGCGGCTTTGCTTGAACAGTTGCAGCTGTATTCGTACAGGCAAGTGGAGAGAACCTCACACTTCTGGATTGTAGATGTTGGGAGAGTCTTGGGCTGTCAAGAAGCAAGTCCTCTGTTGCAGGGCAGCAAATTCCCGACTTGCTCATGTAATTAGAGAATGTGTATAAGTATTCCAGTTGAGTTTCTGATCAATCATAAATCCTCAGGATGTTGGGGATATAATGGTGGTAATGCTATCAAATATCAAGAGTACACGTTTACATTCTCTCCAGTTACAGTCAGTCATAACCTGGTATTTTCATGATAAATTAGTCGTTTGCCAATGATCAACCTTTTCCTTGGCGTTGCTTGTATTTTACATTGTCCGATTTACTTGCTGAGCATTGGAATTGCAGGTTGTGCAGTCATCAGCAAACATGGGCCGCACCATACCTGCCTTGTTGTAGCTTACGGCAAATAGTCCTTGTCTCAATGTAGAAACATAGAAACATAGAAAATAGGTGCAGGCGTAGGCCATTCGGCCCTTCGAGCCTACACCGCCATTCAATATGATCATGGCTGATCATCCAGCTCAGTAACCTGTACCTGCCTTCTCTCCATACCCCCTGATCCCTTTAGCCACAAGGGCCACATCTAACTCCCTCTTAAATATAGCCAATGAACTGGCCTCAACTACCTTCTGTGGCAGAGAATTCCACAGATTCACCACTCTCTGTGTGAAAAAAAACGTTCTCATCTTGGTCCTAAAAGACCTCCCCCTTATCCTTAAACTGTGACCCCTTGTTCTGGACTTCCCCAACATCGGGAACAATCTTCCTAAATCTAGCCTGTCCAACCCCTTAAGAACTTTGTAAGTTTCTATAAGATCCCCCCTCAATCTTCTAAATTCCAGCGAGTACAAGCCGAGTCTATCCAGTCTTTCTTCATATGAAAGTCCTGCCATCCCAGGAATCAATCTGGTGAACCTTCTCTGTACTCCCTCTTTGGCAAGAATGTCTTTCCTCAGATTAGGAGACCAAAACTGTACGCACAAATGTAGACTGGCACCATCCCCGCACTCTTCCCCCCTACATCGACAACCGCATCGGGGCTGCCTCCTGCACTAGTGCAGAACTCATTGATTTCATTAACTTCACCATTAACTTACACCCTGACTTAAAATACACCTAGACTATCTCTGACACCTCTCCCATTTCCTGATCTATCCACTGACATCCACTACAAACCCACTGACTCCCACACAGATCTGGACTACACCTCCTCCCACCACTGCCTCTTGCAAAGACTCTATCCCAAACCCTCCATGCTCCCAAGATGAGGCTTTCCTTTCGAGATCTCCTCGTCCTTTTGTCCACCTGCTGCCATCGATGGATCCCTTACCCGTGACTCCTCTGTGTCCCGTAGTTCTGCTCTCGCCCCCTCCCCTCCCCCAGATGGAACATGGATATAGTTCCCATGGTGTCCCCCCCCTGCACCCCACCAGCCTTCGCATCCAACACATCATCCTCCGATATATCCGTCACCTCCAGCTTGGTCCCAACACCAGTCACATCTTCCCAGCCCCTCCCCTTTCTGCCTTCCGCAAAGGCCGCAACTCCTTGGTTCACTCATCCCTTCCCATCCAAGCCACCCCGTCTCAGGGTACTTTCCCCTGTAACCACTGGAGATATTACAACTGTCCTTTTATATCCCCCCCTCACCTCCATCCAGGAACCCCCAGCTGTCCTTCCAGTGAGACAGAGGTTAATGTGTGGGAAAGAACTGCAGATGCTGGTTTAGACAATAGACAATAGACAATAGGTGCAGGAGGAGGCCATTCGCCCCTTCGAGCCAGCACCACCATTCAATGTGATCATAGCTGATCATTCTCAATCAGTACCCCGTTCCTGCCTTCTTTAAATCAAAGGTAGACACAAAATGCTGGAGTAACAGGAGAATGCTGCTGGACAGGCAGCCATCCCTGGAGAGAAGGAATGGGTAACGTTTTGGGTTGAGACAGAGGATTTTTTTGTTTAGTTCAATTTAGTTTATTGTCACGTGTACCGAGGTACAGTGAAAAACTTTTGTTGCGTACCGACCAGCCAGCGGAAAGACAGCATATTGTTACAATCGATCCATTTACAGTGTAAAGATACATGATAAGGGAATAACCTTTAGTGCAAGGTAGGTTAGTGCAAGGTAAGGCCAACACAAGGTAATGCCATCTCGTGCACCTCCTCTCATCTCCTCTACTGCAGTTGGTGTTTCTATCTGTCCTCCTTGTATGTAGGTTAATTGGCTGGGCAAAATGTTTTAAAAAATTGTCCCTAGTGTGTGTAGGATAGTGTTGATGTGCGGGGATCGCTGGGCGGCACGGACTCGGTGGGCCGAAGGGCCTGTTTCCACGCTGTATCTCCAAAAAAATATTTTTTAAAATCCTTTACTTTGGAGAGACCAAGCATCAGCTCGGTGACCATTTCGCCGAACAACACTTGCCCTTGGTCTGCCAAGCCCTTGTGGATCTCCTGGTTCCTAACCACTTTTATTGCCCTTCATATTCCTACACTGTCCTTTCTGTCCTGGGCCTCCTACATTTCCAGAGTAAGGCCACACACAAACTGGAGGAACAGCACCTCATATTCCACACGGGTAACTTAAAACCCAACATTGAATTATTCAATTTTAGGTAACTACAACCCCCTTCCTTCATTTTTCCCCACACCCCTCCATTCTTTTTCCTCCCCCCCCCCCCTTGTCCCTCTCCCTGTACCCCACCTTGATTCACACCTACTTCTCGCTTCCACATATTCCTTCGGCTTCACAAATCGCAACTTTTCAATCCTCACACCATCTGCTTTTCAACTCTGGTTTTGCCTGTCAAAACCCGCCTGATCTGATTCAACCTATTACCCCCCCCCCCCCCCCCTCCCACACACACAGGCTTTGTCTGCCCCTCCTAGTTTTCTTCCCTTCGACTACAATCAGGCAGAAGAAGGTTCCTGACCTGAAACATCACTAATCCATGTTCTCCAGAGGTGCTGCCTGACCTGCTGAGTCATTCTAGCACTTTGTATAAGAAAATAACTGCAGATGCTGGTACAAATCGAAGGTATTTATTCACAAAATGCTGGAGTAACTCAGCAGGTCAGGCAGCATCTCAGGAGAGAAGGAATGGGTGACGTTTCGGGTTGAGACCGTTCTTCAGACTGATGTCAGGGGGGCGGGACAAAGGAAGGATATAGGTGGAGACAGGAAGATAGAGGGAGATCTGGGAAGGGGGAGGAGAAGAGAGGGACAGAGGAACTATCTAAAGTTGGAGAAGTCGATGTTCATACCACTGGGCTGCAAGCTGCCCAGGCGAAATATGAGGTGCTGTTCCTCCAATTTCCGGTGGGCCTCACTATGGCACTGGAGGAGGCCCATGACAGAAAGGTCAGACTGGGAGTGGGAGGGGGAGTTGAGGTGCTCTAGAACTTTGAGTCTCTAACTACCCTGAAGAGTTTGGTATGAGGTGCAGCTGGTTCTGGGACTTTACTGTTACATCTGCTTTATTACTTTTGCTATATCCCGTGGTCCCAGTCACTTCTTGATCACACATGGAAGAAGGGTCGCAACCTGAGACGTCACCCATTCCTTCTCTCCAGAGACGCTGCCTGTCCCGCTGAGTTACTCCAGCTTTTTGTGTCTATCTTCAGTTTAAACCGGCATCTGCAGTTCCTTCCCACACACATGGAGTGGATTGAATTGGCTGAAGGGAGGATCACCGGAGGAAGCCAAAGTGGACCATCTTTTTGGCACTTCTGGCTGACAGTGCTTTTGCATGTTTCTTACACTCACAGACTGAGTCCCGCAATCTTTGGACATAGGCATATTCCCGGAGTCACCTTCTGCTTTAGAATTGTCCTCTATCATAGATTACAATCAGAACAACACCGTTACAATCAGAGCCACATCATTACAATCAGTGCTGCACCATTAGCAGAGCTAATTAGCAGAGCTCAGCAGAGACCAAAATTGAGCTGCTGAAATTTACATTAAGTTGTCCATTGCACTCTGTCAATGATCTATAACATTCACCGGCCAGGATGCCATTCTTTGTGCTAATTTGACCACCAAGCAGACACAGCATTCCAAGATGAAGCAAGCGGAGGATCAATAGTCAAGGAAACATGAACAGCAGGGTGAACATACACATTAGGATGACAATAACAAGGTTTAATGAGGTGTAGGAAAATAACTGCAGATGCTGGTACAAATCGAAGGTAGTACAACATGCTGGAGTAACTCAGCAGGTCAGGCAGCATCTAGGAGAGAAGGAATGGGTGACGTTGCGGGTCAAGACCCTTCGGTCTCGACCCGAAACGTCACCCATTCCTTCTCTCCGAGACGCTGCCTGACCTGCTGAGTTACTCCAACATTTTGTGATAATCACAAGGTTTAATGAAATTAAGAAGATAAAGATGAGAATACACTCAAATCACACTCTTGACAACAGGTGCCCCATGTCAGGATTTCCCAAAGCTAACACCTTTCTCTTCCCTCTCCAATCAGGCAAGAGGTATAGAAGTGTGAAAAAGCACATGGCCAGATTCAGAGATAGTTTCTTCCCAGTTGCTACGTGTGTGCGTGCCTTCCGGGCCCGGATTGGCCTCCCCACAGTCACCAATCCTCCAACTGAAAGTGAAGTCATGGCCATCTTCAAACCCGAAGGATGAACAACAAACATCAGACAATTGAATCATCCTACCAATAACTTCTATTTAAACTTATATTGTTAAAGTTTCTTGTGCAGGAAAAAAACTGCAGATGCTGGTTTAAATTGAAGGTAGAGACAAAATGCTGGAGTAACTCAATGGGTCAGGCAGCATCTCGGGAGAGAAGGAATGGGTGACATTTCGGGTCGAGACTCTTCTTCAGACTGATGTCAGGGGAGGGGACGGGACAAAGATAGGATGTAGTAGGAGACAGGAAGACTCGTGGGAGAATGGGAAGGGGAGGGGAAGGAGAGGGACAGAGGAAATATCTGAAGTTAGAGAAGTCAATGTTCATACCACTGGGGTAATCTCTGCTCTCATTTGACTTCCTTTGTATCTTCTCTCTCTCTCCACTCACAGTGTCTATTCTACATAGTTATCTGAGAACCTCAAAAATGTTCTCCCTTTTCTACCATCTTTCACAACTGATACCTTTATCAGCTGGACTGATAACTAAGATATCATACTAATGGAGGGACTAGTGCACCTGGTGGCAAAACCCCAAACACCAGGTGAAATGGGATTGTCCAAGTTCATTTTACCTTCGCACAACCCTGTACTAGTACCTCAACACAATTCTCAATGAATTGAACCTTCTGACATTAATAGGACATTCGATTATTAGAATAATCAGGTGCAAACAATGCCCTGTGGCATGTACTGTAAATGGACAGCCCAACAGAATGAGAGTTTGTGCATTGTTCATAAGTCCATAAGATCTAGGAACAGAATGAAGCCATTCAACCCATCAAATCCACTCCGCCATTCAATCATGGCTGATCTATCTCATAACCCCCGACACCCGTACTAATCAGGAATGTATCTATCTCTGCCATAACAACACCCATTGACTTGGCCTCCACAGTCTTCTGTGGCAATGTCCAGAGGCCAATACATCATTCACAATCCAATACATCATGAAAAGAGCAAAGCATCTCACCTCTGAGTCTTAACTCAAATCTACACAAACATGTTTAATGCAAACACCTTCACTGGGCATATAATCACATTCAACAGCCATTAAAACATAATAAAGAATCAATAGGTAAGGACGCATCTGACATATCATGAAGGGCTCAGAGCTTCAGATGTCAATATGAATATATATATATATATATATATTCCTTTGTTCGTCCCACGCTGGAGAAATTTACAGTGTTACAGCAGCAAAGTGGATAGCAAGACATTGTAAATAAAAGTAAAGACAAGGATAAATTGTCATCAGTTTACCATGTGTTCTTAACTGTTACTGTTGACTCGTCTGATTGGAGCAGTGCTGGTTGTGCAGTCTCACAGCAGCGGGAAGGAAGGACCTCCTATATCTCTCCTTCACGCACTTGGGGTGAAGGAGTCTGTCACTGAAGGAGCTACTCAGTTCAGTGACAATGTCCTGCATGTGGTGGGAGTCGTTGTCCAGCAGCGATGTTAACTTTGCCATCATCCTCCTCTCTCCCACCACCTGCACTGAGTCGAGGCAGAACATATGGTAAGAACTCTTACTATGCTGCATTGGCAAGACTTGCCATGGTGTTTCCTCAGAGCTCCAACAGTAGTCAGGAATGATCCTTAGAGGTTGAATCTCATGAGCATCCTTGATAACCAGGAGTTAACATTTTGGCAGCTTTACAGTACATAGATGATCTCTGTGTTGCAATGGCACTGCAAAATGCCAGACTTTAGAAGGACAGTCCGTGCATCAGTCCTTGCTTTTTGCTTGAGAAATAATCTTCATTTAATATTGTTGAGAGAGAAATTACAGAGGGTGGACATTGAACAGGGAGGAAAGAGATCTATCTGTTAAAAACACATCATCACACAGCAACAATGTTCTGCTTTCAAAAGATTTGAGAAAGCAGTGCGGCACGGTGGCGCAGCGGTAGAGTTGCTGCCTTACAGTGTTGCAGACATGGGTTCGATCCCGACTATGGGTGTTGTCCGTACGGAGTTTGTACGTCCTCTACATGACCTGTGTGGGTTTTCTCCGAGATCTTCGGTTTTCTCCCACGCTCCAAAGACGTACAGTTGTGTAGGTAAATTGGCTTGGTATAAATGTAAATTGTAAATCTGTGGGACTCACTGCCCGTTGAAGGCAGTGGAGGCCAATTCTCTAAATGCATTCAAGAGAGAGCTAGATAGAGCTCTTAAGGATAGCGGAGGCAGGGGGTATGGGGAGAAGGCAGGAACGGGATACTGATTGAGAATGATCAGCCATGATCACATTGAATGGCGGTGCTGGCTCGAAGGGCCGAATGGCCTACTCCTGCACCTATTGTCTATTGTCTATTGTCCCTAGTGTGTGTAGGATAGTGTTAACGTGTGGAGATTGCTGGTCGGCATGGAGCCAGTGGGCCAAAGGGCCTGTTTTCGCGTTGTATCTCTAAACTAAACATTGGAACTTAAATGTAGAAATATAAGAGCTGCACATTCTGGTTAATGCACAAAAGTGCACAAAGTGCAGGGTGCTTGTCAGAGTTCGATGTTGGGGCTGTGCAGGTTATTATATCAAGAGAAGTGTTCGAGATTTTGAGACAATTTCGAATGAGATGATAAATCTGCCGAGTGGATTTCTTGATCAAATGAAATGATGACCAGTTATAGCGACTGCCTAAATATTCCATTGAATCAAGGGAGAATTATTGTACCTTCCTATCACGGAGCAACAGTTAAGTCAAGTCAAGTCAAGTCAATTTTATTTGTATAGCACATTTAAAAACAACCCACGTTGACCAAAGTGCTGTACATTTGATTAGGTTCCAATAGAAAAAAAAATGAAAACATACAGTAGCACGCAAACAGTTCACAGCGCCTCCTCAATGAGCCTCAAACGCTAGGGAGTAGAAATATGTTTTGAGCCTGGACTTAAAGGAGTCGATGGAGGGGGCAGTTCTGATCGGGAGAGGGATGCTGTTCCACAGTCTAGGAGCTGCAACCGCAAAAGCGCGGTCACCCCTGAGTTTAAGCCTAGACCGCGGGATAGTGAATAGCCCCAAGTCGGCCGATCTGAGGGACCTGGAGTTAGAGAGGGGGGTTAGAAGATTTTTGATGTAGGGGGGGGAGTGTCCATTTAGGGCTTTATACGTGAATAGGAGGAGCTTGAAGTTGATTCTGTACCGTACAGGGAGCCAGTGGAGAGAGGCCAGAATCGGGGTGATGTGGTCCCTTTTACGGGTACCCGTCAGGAGTCTCGCTGCGGCGTTTTGGACCAGTTGCAGGCGGGACAGGGAAGATTGGCTGATCCCAGTGTATAGGGAGTTGCAGTAGTCTAGGCGGGAGGAAATGAAAGCGTGAATGATTTTTTCTGTGTCGTCGAATTTGAGGAAAGGTTTGATTTTAGCTATGGTTCGAAGTTGGAAGAAGCTGGCTTTTACCACAGCGTTGACTTGCTTATCAAATTTTAATGCAGAGTCAAATATCATGCCGAGGTTTTTGACATGCGGTTTGACTAGGCAGGATAGGCTTCCAAGACTGCCTGTTATCAATTTGATGGAGTCGGGGGGGCCGAATAGGATGACCTCAGACTTGCTCTCATTTAATTGGAGGAAGTTCTGTGCCATCCAACATTTTATGTCCTCAAGGCAGTGTGAGAGGCTGTTTAAATTTGACTGGTTGTTGGGTTTCAGGGGGAGGTAAAGCTGAGTGTCATCGGCATAGCAGTGGAAAGAAATGCCGTGCCTTTGAATGATTTGGCCAAGGGGGAGCATGTATAGAGAGAAGAGAATGGGGCCTAGGATGGAGCCTTGTGGAACTCCGCAGGAGAGGCTAGCTGGAGCAGAGGAATAACTGCCTATGTTGATGGCGAAACTCCTATCTTTGAGGTACGAAGCGAACCAGCTCAGGGCAGTGCCATCAATGCCAACCGCGTACCGGAGACGGTCAATAAGGATGGTGTGGTCCACTGTATCGAATGCTGCGCTGAGGTCGAGAAGGAGCAGGATTGCACAGTCGCCGGTGTCGATGGCGAGAAGCAGGTCGTTGTGTATCTTCAACAAGGCAGACTCTGTGCTGTGGTGGGCTCTGAAACCTGACTGGAAACTTTCCAGGATGGTGTTTTGGTGCAGGTAGGGCACTAATTGGTTAAGGATAGCCTTTTCAGGGACTTTTGACAGGAATGGCAGTTTGGAAATGGGTCTGTAGTTGCTAGGCAAGGTGGGGTCTAGGTTAGGTTTTTTCAGTAGGGGCTGGACCACCGCGTGCTTGAAACTGGTTGGAACAGTGCCAGTGGCCAGAGAACTGTTGATAATAGAGAGGATGCTGGGACCAGCTATTGCAATGACATCCTTCAGAAGGGCAGTGGGGGCAGGATCAAGGGGGCAGGTTGCAGGTTTCATAGTGGAGACAAGCTTCGCAAGGGAGGATAGAGTGACGGGTTGGAAGCAGTCCAATTTAGATGAACAGACTAGTGAGACAGCTAGGTCACGGGTGGGAGGGGAAATGTTCATTCTAATATTCTCAACTTTGTTGGTGAAAAATTTAGCGAATTCTTCGCACTTAGCAGGGGACCCAACTAAGCTGGTACTGGGGGCGGGACATATGACAGAGGTAATTGTTCTAAATAGGACCTTGGAGTTATGAGAGTTTTTCGAAATAAGGTCGGAGAAGTATTGTGCTCTAGCAGACTTTACTGCTTCCTGGTATTTGAGAAGATTGTTTCTCAGAATTTCGAAGGAAATTTGAAGCTTGTCACATTTCCATCTCCTTTCTGATTTTCTGCACTCCCTTCTTAGGGCTTTGGTGGTGTCATTGAGCCACGGCCGACCTTTGGGCTTAGGCTTTTTCATTTTAAGGGGAGCGATAGAATCCAGGATGGAAGAGCAAGTGATATTAAATAAAGAGGCGAGATCCTCAGTGCTGAGATGGGGGGGAGAGGCCTCAATAGTGCAGATGTTGGGGGCAGCTGTGAGAGCCTCGGAGAATTTACTGGCAGTCAATGAATTTATGTCGCGGGAGTAGCGAACAGGGAGATGAGATTTTGCGGGAGATAGAGGCAGAGATGCGTCAAAAATGATAGCGCTGTGGTCCGATAGACAGGCTTCAGTAGTTTCAATGTTGTTGATTGGGAATCCGGACGATAACACTAGGTCGAGAGTATGGCCTAACTTGTGAGTGGGTCCCGTGGTGTGAAGAGTCAGATTGAAGGACTCAACCAGGTGCATAAATTCACTCACAAGAGGCTTAGTGGGACAGCAAACATGAATATTAAAGTCACCAAGAATCATGATCCGGTCAAATTTGGGCAAAATGCTAGAAATCAGATCAGCAAATTGGGTGATGAAGTCCTTATGCATTTTTGGTGGGCGATACACAAGAACAATTAAGAAGGGGTAGGCTAGGCCTACTTTAATTAGTTGCACCTCGAAACTGGAGAAATGATCAGCGTTCAGGAGGCGGCAGTTGAAATGTTTCTTAAACACAGTGGCTAAGCCCCCACCGCGTCCGGAGAGCCTAGGCGAGGTGAAAAAGTGACAGTTATCAGGACAGAGTTCCACGAGTGGAGCAAGCTCACCAGGGTTAAGCCAGGATTCTGTGAGCAGTAGGAAGTCCAATCCACGGGTGATGAAGAAGTCGTTGAGGATGAAAGTCTTGTTTTGGAGGGATCTTACGTTGATCAGGGCCACTTTAGTAGGGACAGTAGGGACAACAGGTGAGCTTCGGTCCGGTAGCGGCTCCCACGCCAGCGGGCGGAGGTTCAGGGAGACCACGCCGCTGCGCTTCACAGATGGCCTTGCTGGGAGCCCACGGGCCGGCAGTCCAGGGACCGGGATGATCGGTCGAAGAGCGGCATACCTGAGCTCGAGGGAGCGCCGGTGGATGGAGCTGTAAGGTCGACCAGGTCCGACTTCGCAGCGCTGGGCGAGGTAGGCCGCTGTTGGATGAGCGCGGGCGAGGTTTTTTAAATTTTCGAAAGTTAACATACATACCACAGTTTGTATCATTCCGATACAAAATATCTATTGGCGTACTTACCTGTAGCTGCAAGCACTTTCAAGTGGACATTTGATGCGCATCTGAAAGGTTTGTAACTGGGAAGACTTGCTGGGATTGAGAACTAAACTGAGAACAGTCTCCTGTTCACATGAGAGGGAAGTCTGCACCCATGTTCATTTCAGCAACTGTCTGAAAATCATTGTAAGTTGCGGTCTGGTGCAGTATAAATGTGACAGTGTGCTTTAGTGGCTAAAATGAACTTGCAAGAGCATAATAATAATAATAATACATTTCATTTATATAGCGCTTTTCTAAACGCTCAAAGACGCTTTACAGGGTTTACTAAAACATAGAAAATAAAATAAATAGATAAATAAGTAAACGAACAGAAAAGGAAAAAGAAGGTGAGGTGACGGTCCGTGGTTGAAGGCAGTGCTGAACAGGTGAGACTTCAGTGATGTTTTGAATGAGGTGAGTGAGGAGGAGTCTCTGACGGTTTGGGGTAGTGAGTTCCAGAGTGTGGGAGCAGCGATGGAGAAAGCCCTGTTCCCCCAGGATCTGAGTTTGGTCCGGATTGGGGGGGACAGGAGGTTGGCAGCAGCAGAGCGGAGGGTGCGGGTGGGAGTGTGTCTGTGGAGGAGGTGAGTCAGGTAGGATGGGGCCAGGTTATGGAGGGCTTTGTAGGTCATGAGGAGGATTTTGTACCGGATTCTCTGGGGGATGGGGAGCCAGTGGAGCTTGTAAAGGACGGGAATGATGTGGTCACGGGTCGGGGAGTGGGTGAGTAGACGGGCAGCGGAGTTCTGGATGTATTGGAGTTTATTGATGATTTTTGAGGGTGAACCATAGAGGAGGCTGTTACAATAGTCCAGATGGGAGGTGATGAAGGCGTGGATGAGGGTTTCTGCAGCTGTGGAGGAGAGGGATGGACTGAGACAGGCAATGTTTCTGAGGTGGAAGAAGCATGACTGATTTGAGAATAAACATGCCAAATGTTTGGATGTTGTGGGGCACATAAAGTCTTTGCAGAATTAACTACAGCCTGGCAGCTCATGAAAACGTTTGTCTTTGAGTTTAGTTTATTGTCACGTGTGCCAAGATACAGTGAAAAGCTTTTGTGGCGTGCTAACCAGTCATCAGAAAGACAATACATGATCACAATCGAGCCATTCACAGTGTACAGGGACATGTTGGGCGGTGTGGGCAAGTTGGGCCGAAGGGCTTGTAACCACTCTGTATGGGTCTATGACTATGATATGATAAAAGGACTAACGCGAATAATGTTGAGTGCAAGACAAAGTCCAGTAAAGTCCGATCAAAGATAGCACCCGTAGACAGGATGGAACTTGGGTCTCTGGCACTGCAAGCGCTGTAAGGCAGCAACTCTACCGCTGTGCCACCGTGCCACCCCATTATGGGGGTTATGGGGAATGGGCACTGGGTAGATATGACTATGACTATGATATGATAAAAGGGCTAACGCGAATAATGTTGAGTGCAAGACAAAGTCCAGTAAAGTCCGATCAAAGATGATCCAAGGGTCTCCAATGAGGAAGATAGCAGTTCAGCGCTGCTCTCTGGTTGGGTTCAGCAAGGTGGTAGGTTCAAGGTAATTGATGCTCGCAGGATATCTTGCAATGCAAAAAGCACGCTAGACGACATTTCCCGTGGAATATATGATGAACGGGAGGACGACTGGATGTTTCTTCAGAGAACATGTAAACAAACTTCTGCCCAATGGGAGAGGGAAGAAAGGAAAATTACCAGCGTATGAGTGGTCCTTGATTGTGTTGGCTGCTTTCCAACGGCAGCAAGACGTTTAGATGGAGGAGGGTGGGTTGGGGCTGGTTTGTGCGATGTACTGGGCTGTATTCACAACCCCCTGCTGTTTTTGTGGTCCAGGGCAAAGCAGTTACCATACCAAACTGTGATGCCTCTGGATATGATACTTTCTCGGTACACCTGTAGAAATCGGTAGGAGTGATTGGAGACATGCCAAATTTCCATGGCCTTCAGAGGAAGTAGATGGAAATCATTGTGGCTTACTGTGAGATCCGGTTATCAACTTCAACTCGATATGGGCATAACCTCAGGAAAATAGCTATGCCACTTTGCCATCAGCTGCTCAGATCGTTTGTGTGACTGTGAAGTGGTTTATTTCTCAGTGAAGAGATCTCAGCTCTATGTCATGCAATATGACCAGTGTTGCAGTGCTAAATGTTTAGGTGCCGGAGCTGTCACTGGTACCGGAGCGGCCACTGTTAAATTCCCCACTAGTTAAAATTCCCCGCTGTTTATTTCGGCTTTTTATTTACAGAGGTGTCGGAGCGGCGCTCCGGTGATCTCTGGCAGCACTGCACACCTGTGTATGACTGGAATGTTGAACAATTTTGATTTACATCTGCATTACTGATCTTTAAAAGGTAAGGCTACACAAAATAATTTGATAATTTGTGTTTCATGTAAGAATCAAAGTTCATCACAAGTTTGACAAACACCATGGCATTTGCTTCACAACTGCTCAGTTGAATAAAGTTCGTCAGGAATTGTTTGTAGCTCACTTCACGTAATGTAAATTAGTTTCACTTTTCTGTTTGCACCATTAATGGACAGAACTTCATGTTAGCAGGATCTGCAATGAGAAACCCCTAACCTTTCACCTAGTTCATTGAATTCATTGATTACCTCTACTTGTACTCAATTTTCAATTATTCATTCTTAAAACAAAATAATCAGGTTTCCTTTCCATTAAATTTCAGATGAAGCGATGGCAAAATGTATCATGACCTTCCTGTCAAGTCTCGAAAACTGTGTGTTGAAAGTTTCATCGCCTTCCACAGTGGGAATTATGACACAGAATGTCATGCAAGAGTAATAATCTTAAAGGTCATTGTGGTATTTCATAATGCACCCTTTCTCTATTCCCTTCCCCAAAGACAAATATTTGATTTTGATTGTGATTGTCTTCGGAAGCATTTTTATTAACACTTAAAAAATGGAAGAATTGCTAGAATAAGGGGCCAGCTATATATTTGGTCTTTCAAAGCTATATGACATTAGATTTAATGGCAAGAAAAAACTAATATTGCTGGAAAGATGAAATCAAAAGTCATCCATGTGGTTAATCCAATGATGAATAGGCAAGTTGGGCCAAAGGGCCTGATTCCATATTGTATCAGCCTATGACTATGAAGGGCCTGTTTCCACACTGTATCACTCTATGACTCTATGAAGGGCCTGTTTCCACACTGTATCACTCTATGACTATAAATAGCCTGTTTCCACTGTATCACTCTATGACTCTACGAAGGGCCTGTTTCCACACTGTTTCACTCTGTGACTCTATGAAGGGCCTGTTTCCACACTGTTTCACTCTATGACTCTATGGCCTGTTTCCACACTATATCATTATATGACTTGACAAAGGGCCTGTTTCCACACTGTATCACTCTATGACCCTATGAAGGGCCTGTTTCCACACTGTATCACTCTATGACTCTATGAAGGGCCTGTTTCCACACTGTATCACTCTATGACTCTATGAAGGGCCTGTTTCCACACTGTATCACTCTATATCTTCTATGAAGGGCCTGTTTCCACACTGTTTCACTCTATGACTCTATGAAGGGCCTGTTTCCACACTATATCATTATATGACTTGACAAAGGGCCTGTTTCCACACTGTATCACTCTATGACTCTATGAAGGGCCTGTTTCCACACTGTATCACTCTATATCTTCTATGAAGGGCCTGTTTCCACACTGTATCACTCTATAACACTATGACTAAGTTAATAAGGCATGCCCTGTCATGTACAAAGCCATACTGATTGTCCCTAATTAACATATTATCTTCCATGTGGGAGTATAACCTACGCTGAAGAAGCCTCTTCTGTAGCTTCCTTCACCGGCCTATAATTTCTTGGATTCTCTCTATTTACCTTCTTAAACAAAGGAACAATGTTAGCTACTCTCCATTTTTCCAGGGCCTCACCTGTGACAGAGTAGATGCAAAGATCTTTGTAAAGGCACCTCCAATCTCTTTTCCTCTGTCAATAACCTGGGACAGATCCCATCATGGCCTGGAAACTTATCGAACTTGTTGAGGAAAGAACTGCAGATGCTGGTTTCAGCTGAAGTTAGACACAAAAAGCTGGAGTAGCTCAGCGGGTCGGACAGCATCTCTGGAGAAAAGGAATAGGTGACATTTCGGGTTCAGTCTGAAGAAAGATCTCAATCCGAAACGTCACCTATTCCTTTTCTCCAGAGATGCTATCTGACCCACTGACTTACTCCAGCTTTTTGTGTCTGACGTTTCTACCTCAATGGTTATCAAGAGCCCCAACACCTCCTCCTTCTTAATCTCAAACCTCCCTTGCATATTAGTATTCTCCACACTGATCTCACTTTCCTCCATGCCCATCTATTTGGTGAAAACAGATGTAAACTATTAATTGAGAATCCTTCAGCCGCAAAAAAAGAGCACGTTTCTGACATGTTTGATTTGCCAGCAATGTCCTTCACTTCCAGGGCAAAACGTCCAACATGCTTAGAGGAGTTATGACCCTGACGTCTCAGACTAGGCAAGATGCGACTTACCGAATAATGAAAGGCTCGAATAGAGTGGATGTGGAGAGAATATTTCCAAAAGAAGGGGATGAGGAGGAATTTCTTTAGACAGAGGGTGGTGGATCTGTGGGATTCTTCAGCACAGAAGGCTGTGGAGGCCATCAATAGATATTTTTAAGGTAGAGATAGATAGATTCTTGGTTATTATGTGTGTCAGGGGCTATGGGGAGAAGGCAGGAGAATGGGGTTAGGAGGGAGAGATAGATCAGCCATGATTGAATAACGGAGTAAACTTGATGGGCCGAATAGCCTAATTCTGCTCCTATCACCTATGACCTTATGACCGCATGACCTGAATATCTGACTTGGACATTGATATCAACCATAAGGACAAACTAAATAATTTCTGGAATGATAAAAAAGGATCAGAAATTAACGCGATTTTTGACCAAATCCTGCACAAATCCTATCCAGCCATTAAGAATTGGTCCTTAGCTGTTTCCCCCCATGTTGTATTTTTGTCTGGACTACTATTACTGACTTAGATGGAAATTGTTCTTTTCGAAATTATCTGTGATAGTTTGGCTCTTTATTAGATGATGTCTTAGAACACCATCCATTGATGTCAGGAATTTTGTTGCATTATAACCATATCACATTAGTCCCTTAATGATCTTGATATCCTCTGCCATTATCATAGATAAAGAATATCACCCAAAGCACGAAGAATCGGGAACTATTGTTGAAACAATGCTGAAATAATGTGTAATCATTTTCATTAAAATAAAGTCAAAAAATTGCATAGCTCACCTCCAATAAGAAACCTGAGGTTTATGATATACTTATCTGAAATATCTTAATATTTTGGTTAAATTTATGTTTCCTGCTTAATTTTTGATATTCCAATCTTCAGAGTGTGCCAAGGTGAAATATTGTTCCAGCATAGTATAATGCGCATATGCAATCCATTTTAAAAATGAAAAAATTGTCATGACATGAGTAAATCTACTGGGAACTACAGATGCTGGAATCTTGAGTAAAACGCAAAGTGCTGGTGTAACTCAACAGGTCAAGCAGCATCTCGAGAGGATGTGGATAGCCTCCAGATGATTTGAATGATTAAAATAGAATTAAAAGATTATAAATGTAATTATTTGAAGTCATTACAATTCTTTTGACGAGAAATGTTCTTGTCTTATAAGGGTGACTTTCCCATGGTTATTTTAAGCTGAATTCATTGTCACTGATTAGTTTTAACTTCTGTCAAATCTGGACTTTAAGCCTAAATTTCAAATCCCTTTTAAGATACAAAAAAAAAGACACAAAGGAAGAAAAGTTAACAAGAAAGTTAATCATAGTGTTGGATCAAATGGAAAGGATTATAAACTTGCCAAAAAGAGAATTAAACCTGAGGATTGGGAGGGGGGGGGATCGCAATTCAGCAAAGGAGTACTAAAGATTTGAGAAGGAAAGAGAAGACAGCCTCAAGAACAATCATGCAAGGAACACAAAACCAAACAATAAAAAATTGTACAGATTTCAAAGAGGAAAAGATTTGCAAAAGTTAAAGTGGGAACCTTACATACTGAGACAGAAGAATCAGTGGCAGAGACATTTTAAAAGAATTGTGAATATTTTCATTCCAGAAACATTGAAGAACGACATGATCAGAAAGAGGGAGAAGCTGAGGTAAATATTACTCACAGCTCATCGAAAGATGCTGCAGGCATGAAGGTGTGAATTGCCCATCGCTGCTCCTATTTGCTCTTTATTTACAAAATGCTGGAGTAACTCAGCAGGTCAGGCAGCATCTCAGGAGAGAAGGAATGGGTGACGTTTAGGGTCGAGACCCTTCTTCAGACTCTTTTGTTCTTTTGTTCATTTATTTCTGTTCTGCTCTTTTGTTCTCATCTTTTGATGCCTTTAATATCCAAAAATCTATTAGTCTCCCCTCAGGTAGAACATTTTAAAGATTCATTACCCTCTGGGTAAAGAAAAATCTCATCTCAGCCGAGTCGCTAAGCTCTTATTTTGAGACCATGAGCCCTGGTCTGGACTCACCAGCCAGGGAAAACATCATTCATGCATTGACCTTGTTAATCCTGTAAAGATTTTGCTTATTTCAATGGGATCACCTCTCATTGTTTTGGAGACCAAATGGCTCAGTCTGTTTATTGCTCCCCATATGTCAATTAATCATGAATCAATCTTTTGTTTTTAATGTTATCCCGTAGCATAATTTTCCAGTTTGTTATGAATGGGGGTGGATTAGTAAGGGTGTCAGGAGTTATGGGGCAGGAGAATGGGGTTGAGAGGGAGAGATTAATCTGTCATGATTGGATGGTGGAGTAAACATGATGGGCTGAATGGCCTAGAATTTATGAGCTTATGAATTTATGAAATACACATGGGCTCTGGACCCTGGCTCTGGACACATATCCCACTTGCACACTTGATCCTTGCACTCTAGACCAAGCAAGCAGAGTGTCTAATGAGATGTCAAGAACCAACCATAACTGAATATGGGATATGATCAGAATTAAGAATTAAAATGAATCAAAAACAAGTTAAAAGTGAGATCCATAGGAATTTCTTGTTGCAGAGGGTAGTGCATGTGTGGAATTCTCTGCCTTGGTAGGTGGTGGAGGTTAGACCATTATAAATATTTCAGTTTAGTTTAAAGATACAGCGCGGAAACAGGCCTTTCGGCCCACCGAGTCCGCACCGACCAGCGTTCCCCGCATATTAACATAAGCCTACACACAATTGGAAAAATTTACACTTATACCAAGTATACAAACTCAAGCCAATTAACCTACAAACCTGTACGTCTTTGAAGTGTGGGAGGAAACCGAAGATCTCAGAGAAAGGCCAAGCGGTCAGAGGGAGAACGAACAAACTCCGTGCAGATAGCACCCGTAGATGGGATGGAACCTGGGTCTCTGGCACTGCAAGCACTGTAAGGTAGCAACTCTACCGCTGTGCCACCATGCCACCCCATTATGGGGGTTATGGGGAATGGGCACTGGGTAGATATGACTATGACTATGATATGATGAAAAGAATAACGTGAATAATGTTGATTGTAAGACAAAGTCCAGTCAAGTCCAATCAATGATGATCCAAGGGTCTCCAATGAGATAGATAGTAGTTCAGCGATGATCTCGGGTTGGGTTCAGCAAGGTGATAGGTTCAAGGTAACTGATGCTTACAGGATATCTTGCAATGCAAAAGGCACGCTAGACGACATTTCCCGTGGAATATATGATGAACGGAAGGTCAACTGGAGGCTTTTCAGAGAACATGTAAACAAATGTCTGAGCGTATGAGTGGTCCTTGATTGTGTTGGCTGCTTTCCAACAGCAGCAAGAGGTTTAGATGGAGGAGGGTGGATGGGGGCTGGTTTGTGCAATGTACTGGGCTGTATTCACAACCCCCTGCTGTTTTTGTGGTCCTGGGCAAAGCAGTTACCATACCAAACTGTGATGCCTCTGGATATGATACTTTCTCGGTACACCTGTAGAAATCGGTAGGAGTCATTGGAGACATGCCAAATTTCCATGGCCTTCAGAGGAAGTAGATGGAAATCATTGTAGCTTATGGTAAGATCCGGTTATCAACTTCAATTCGATATGGGCATAACCTCAGGAAAATAGCTATGCCACTTTGCCATCAGCTGCTCAGATCGTTTGTGTGACTGTGAAGTGGTTTATTTCTCAGTGAAGAGATCTCAGCTCTATGTTATGCAATATGACCGGTGTTGCAGTGCTAAATGTTTAGGTGCCGGAGCTGTCACTGGTACCGGAGCGGCCACTGTTAAATTCCCCACTAGTTAAAATTCCCCGCTGTTTATTTCGACTTTTTATTTACAGAGGTGTCGGAGCGGCGCTCCGGTGAGTTCCGTCAGCACTGCACACCTGTGTATGACTGGAATGGTGAACAATTTTGATTTACATCTGCATTACTGATCTTTAACAGGTAAGGCTACACAAAATAATTTGATAATTTGTGTTTCATGTAAGGATCAAAGTTCATCACAAGTTTGACAAACACCATGGCATTTGCTTCACAACTGCTCAGTTGCATAAAGTTCGTCAGGAATTGTTTGTAGCTCGCTTCACATAATGTAAATTAGTTTTACTTATCTGTTTGCACCATTAATGGACAGAACTTCATGTTAGCAGGATCTGCAATGAGAAACACCTAACCTTTCACCTGGTTCATTGAATTCATTGATTACCTCTACTTATACTCAATTTTCAATTATTCATTCTTAAACCAAAATAATCAGGTTTCCTTTCTATTAAATTTCAGATGAAGCGATGGCAAAATGTATCATGACCTTCCTGTCAAGTCTTGAAAACTGTGTGTCGAAAGTTTCATCGCCTTCCACAGTGGGAATTATGACACAGAATGTCATGTAAGAGTAATAATCTTAAAAGTCATTGTGATATTTCATAATGCACCCTTTCTCTTTTCCCTTCCACAAAGACAAATATTTGATTTTGGTTGTGATTGTCTTCGGAAGCATTTTTATTAACACTTAAAAAATGGAAGAACTGCTGGAAAAAGGGGCCAGCTATATATTTGATCTTTCCTTCTTTGACCACCTGATTATTTTGTTTCTATTCTTTGGAATAACACATTTTTTTATCACCGCTTATCAGAGAGCATCGAGTCAATTTAGAAACATTTAGCTGTAGTTCTGCAGAAAGTACTTAAATTTAACTGAATTATGTTCCACACTGGTAAACAAAAAATAATCCATTTTAACTAATCCCTTAATCCCATTGGAGTATTCACATGCATCTATTTATGTATAACAATGAGTTTAATTGAAAAGCAATTCTGTGCATTCGTTATAGCAGTTTCAGAAGTGGCAAAAACAGATCGAACATTGTAGGGGAAATTTGATTTTGAAATAAGGATGCACCAAATGCCTTCCTCAAAATGTCAACATCATTGAATATTTTGGTTCCATGAGGTCATGTTTTCCTCTACATTGTCAATGAAAATAAGCCTCTGCTTTAAAATGTTGGCTGTGCTCAATTTAATTTAATTTTTCCCTTGTTTCAATAGACCAATAGACTGTTGAAATTTCAACAATGTCCGCCGGTTGTAACTGATCTATGAAGTTTACTAAAAG
Source organism: Rhinoraja longicauda (assembly GCF_053455715.1). Taxonomy (NCBI): domain Eukaryota; kingdom Metazoa; phylum Chordata; class Chondrichthyes; order Rajiformes; family Arhynchobatidae; genus Rhinoraja; species Rhinoraja longicauda. The sequence goes on from NC_135968.1 coordinate 41,217,618, forward strand.
TAATCCATCCTTCTAAAATGATTGTGATTTGGCTGAGTGAGTGTTTGAGTCATAGCTGCATAAAATATATTACATTGAAGTAATGACCTTTATTTGAAAGTAAATATTTTACGTTCGTTTCTGTGAATTGTTGCCAATTAATTTAATATCAAAACAAAACTTTACTTCAGAGCATTGCAATATATTAGCGTATTGCTGTGACATTGAGATTAGCATCTGTTTTATCAGTGCTATGGATGTCGACTTGCTTCCATTTTCTTCTCCAAATAATACACTCAAATTTTTTGTATGATTCACACTGTACAGGAAGTTAGATAGGACTGTCTCATGTGTTTCACTCATGCACATATATGTGTTCCATCAGTGTCATACATCTGTGTGAGCATGTTGGTTTGATCCAAGTCCCTTTACATTAGATCACAGCGGTTGAAATCCACATACAAACTGCATACAGACAGTACCCATAGTCAGGATCCAACTTGGGTCTCTAGCGCTGTCAGAAAGCAATGCTACTGCTGACCCACTCTGCCTCCCTAATAGGTTTCCCGGAATTTTGTTTCTGCTTGGAAAAATGCCTCATAGCGTACAGATTTATACTCACATTGTTTGTGCACTGGATGTAAATACATAGCAAGGTACCCGGTCGTGGAGTGCCCTCCATAATGTTTGGGACAAAGACCCACCATTTATTTATTTGCCTCTGTACTCCACAATTTGAGATTTGTAATGGAAAAAATCACATGTGGTTAAAGTGCACGTTGTCAGATTCTACTGAAGGGTATTTTTATACATTTTGGTTTCACCATTTAGAAATTACAGCTGTGTTTATACATAGTCCCCCCATTTCAGGGCACCATAATGTTTGGGACACATGGCTTCACAGGAGTTTGCAATTGCTCAGGTGTGTTTAATTGCCTCCTTAATGCAGGTATAAGAGAGTTCTCAGCCCCTAATCTTTCCTCCAATCTTTCCATCACCTTTGGAAACTTTTATTGCTGTTTATCAACATGAGGACCAAAGTTGTGCCAATGAAAGTTGAAGAAGCCATTATGAGACAGAGAAACAAGAATAAAACTGTTAGAGACATCAGCCAAACCTTAGGCTTACCAAAATCAACTGGTTAGGACATCATTAAGAAGAAAGCGAGCACTGGTGAGCTTACTAATCACAAAGGGACTGGCAGGCCAAGGAAGATCTCCACAGCTGATGACAGAAGAATTCTCTTTATAATAAAGAAAAATCCCCAAACACCTGTCCGACAGATCAGAAACATTCTTCAGGAGTCGGGTGTGGATTTGTCAATGACCACTGTCTGCAGAAGACTTCATGAACAGAAATACAGATGTTACACAGCACGATGCAAACCACTGGTTAGCCGCAAAAATAGGATGGCCAGGTTACAGTTTGCCAAGAAGTACTTAAAAGAGAAACCACAGTTCTGGAAAAAGGTCTTGTGGACAGATGAGATGAAGATTAACTTATTTCAGAGTGATGGCAAGTGCAAAGCTTGGAGGAGAGAAGGAACTGCCCAAGATCCATAGCATACCACCTCATCTGTGAAACATGGTGGTGGGGGTGTTATGGCCTGGGCATGTATGGATACTGGCTTACTTATCTTCATTGATGATACACTGCTGATGGTAGTAGCGTAATGAATTCTGCAGTGTATAAACATATCCTATCTGCTCAAGTTCATACAAATGCCTCAAAACTCATTGGCCGGTGGTTCATTATAGAGCAAGTCAATGATCCCAAACATACTGCTAAAGCAACAAAGTTGGCCAAGTCAATCACCCGATCTGAACCCAATTGAGCATACCTTTCATATGCTGAAGAGAAAACTGAAGGGGACGAGCCCCCAGAACAAGCCTAAGCTAAAGATGGCTGCAATACAGGCCTGGCAGAGCATCACCAGAGAAGATACCCAGCAACTGGTGATGTCCATGAATCACAGACTTCAAGCAGTCATTGCATGCAAAGGATATGCAACAAAATACTAAACATGACTACTTTCATTTACATGAAATTGCTGTGTCCCAAACATTATGGTGCCCTGAAATGGGGGGGCTATGTATAAACACTGCTGTAATTTCTACATGGTGAAACCAAAATGTATAAAAATGACCTTTATTAAAATCTGACAATGTGCACTTTAACCACATGTGATGTTTTCTATGACAAATCTCAAATTATGGAGTACAGAGGCAAATAAATAAATGATGGGTCTTTGTCCCAAATATTATGGAGGGCACTGTATGTTAGTTATTAATTGAGTAAATGCACATACCCATCAATTTTCTCACTACATTTAATGATTTGGCCTCAAAATTGTCTGTGCTGGAGAGCGCAGCTTATGGAGGTTTCTTCCCACAGGCCATCAGGACTGTTAACTATTATAACTCCAGGGACTAAATTTTATTTTCTGTATTAATTTTAATTTATATGCTGTAATTGTAACTTTATTTTGCACAATCCGCAGGCATTGCCACTTTCATTTCACTGCACATTGTGTACGTGTACGTGACAAATAAACTTGGATGAGACAATGCACTTGGAAAGGAAGCCACTACAACTCAATTGCAAACAGGAGTCAAAGAGAAAGCTTCACAGCAAGTTGAAATTGATTCGAAAGGTCAAGACTATCATATAGCCCCCCATAGGAGGAAGTCTATGTCTGGATATGCTGCCGTGGACTATTACGCAGAAGATCTTGTTAAAACCAGTTTCCATGCTGTTTAGTCTATCATATTTTATTGATATCTACATAATAAAGAGATTTATGAGAATATGAATAACCGTTCCTTCACGTGAAAAGATCATTACTCACATAAGACACAAATTGCTGGAGTACTCAGTGGGTCTCACAGAATCTCTGGAGAACAAGGATAGATGACATTTTGGATAGGGACCCTTCTTCAGACTGAGAATTTCTTCAAAGTAGGCATACCTTGAGGAGATTTCGCAGCGGAGCAGTATAATGTGGACACAAGGAACTGCAGTTGCTGGTTTACAAAAAAATATATAAGAAATGCTGGAGGAAATTGGGAGGTGAAGCAGCCTCAAGAACAATCAGTCAAGGAACATAAAACCAAACAATAAAACCTTGTACAGATTTCAAAGTGGAAAGGATTTGCAAAAGTTAAAGTGGGAACCTTACCCACTGAGACAGAAGAATCAGTGGCGGAGACATTTTAAAAGAATTGTGAATGTCTTCATTCCAGAAACATTGAAGAACGACATGATCAGAAAGAGGGAAAAGCTGAGGTAAATATTACTCACATCTCATTGAAAGATGCCGCAGGCATGAAAGTGTGAATTACCCATTGCTGCTTCTATTTGATCTGCTCTTTTGTCCTCATCTTTTGATTCCTTTAATACCGAAAAATCTATTTGTCTTTCCTTGGGTAGAACATTTTAAAGATTCATTACCCTCTAGGTAAAGAAAATCTCATCTGTGCCGAGTCGCTTAGCTCTTATTTTGAGATTCACCAGCCATGGAAAACATTATTCATGCATCGACCTTGTGTAAGGATTTTGCTTATTTCAATGGGATCACCTCTTATTGTTCAGGAGACCGATGGCTCAGTCCCTTTATCACTCCCCATATGTCAATTAATCATGAATGGGGTTATGGGGCGAAGGCAGGAGAATGGGGTTGAGAGGGAGAGATAAATCAGCCATGATTGAATGTCGGAGTAAACTTGATGGGCTGAATGGCCTAGAACTTATGACCTTATGAATTTATGAAATACGCATGGGCTCTGGACCCTGGCTCTGGACACATATCCCACTTGCACACTTGATCCTTGCACTCTGGACCAAGCAAGCAGAGTGTCTAATGAGATGTCAAGAACCAACCATAACTGGATTTGGGATATGATCAGATTTAAGAATTAAAATGAATCAAATACAAGTTAAAAGTGAGATCCATAGGAATTTCTTGTTGCAGAGTATAGTGTATGTGTGGAATTCTATGCCTTGGTAGGTTGTGGAGTGTAAACCATTACAAATATTTCAGTTTAGTTTAAAGATACAGCGCGGAAACAGGCCACTTGGCCCACCGAGTCCGCACCGACCAACGATCCCCGCATATTAACACAAGCCTACACCCACTAGGGACAATTTACACTTATATCAAGTATACAAACCCAAGCCAATTAACCTACAAACATGTGCATCTTTGGAGTGTGGGAGGAAAATGAAGATCTCGGAGAAAAGCCAAGCGGTCAGAGGGAGAACGTGCAAACTCCGTACAGACAGCACCCCGTAGTTGGTTCTCTGGCACTGCCAGCGCTGTAGGACAGCAAATCTACTACTGTGCCACCCCATATAGGGGTTATAGGGAATGGGCACTGGGTAGATATGCTTTGATCATATCAAATGCTCAGCAGGCTTAAGGGACTGACTCAGACATTCCTGCCTCTATATTCTAAAAGCAATAGTTCAGTTCACAAGTTGTAGGAGTAGAATTAGCCCATTCAGCCCATTGAGTCTATTCTACCATTCAATCGTGGCTGATCTCTGCCTCCTAATCCCATTTTCCCACCTTCTCCCCATCTTCAGATTGACACCCGTCCTAATCAAGAATTTGTCTATCTCTGCCTTAAAAATATCCACTGGCTTGGCCTTCACAGCCTTCTGTGGCAGTGGGTTCCACAGATTAACTACCCTCTGACTAAAGGCTAGCCTCAGTGTTCAGATTATCACCAAACCATTTTATGACTGGATGTTTTTAACACCGTGTAAATCTTTTGATGAGTTAACTTGCTTGCAGTCTCATCCCAAAGACCAGTCCAGGCTTCAAGTAATCGAATGAAGAGTGCACAATTCAATTAATAAAGGGTGATAGGATATACCTGGACTGCATGAGGAACTGTGCATTTTTATGAGGATGTATCACTACTACAATGTAGGGCTGGATCACCTTGGAATATTTGTTTGCCTCCAAAGAAATCCTCAACTGTTGCACTTACAAAAAACTTACTTCCAATATTGCTGCACAATTTGCCCATTATAAAGATTAATCAATGTATGACAATGAAGGCAGAATCTATGACGAACTTACACATTGTCTTGACTTCCTTGCGTTTCACTTCTTTCCTTCTTTGACCACCTGATTGTTGTGTTTCTATTATTTGGAATAACACATTATTTACCACTTTGCGTTTTAGAGAGCATCGAGTCATTTTAGAAACATTTAGCTGCAATTCTGCAGAAAGTACTTAATTTAACTGCATTATGTTCCACACTGGTAAACAAAAATAATCCATTTTCACTAATCCCTTAATCCCATTGGAGTATTCACATGCATCTACTTATGGATAACAATGAATTTAATTTGAAAAGCAATTCAGTGCATTCGTTATAGCAGTTTCAGAAGTGGCAAAAACAGATCGAACAATGCAGGGGAAATTTGATTTTCAATTAAGAATGCAACAAATGCCTTCCACAAAATATCAACATCATTCAACATTTTGGTTCCAGGTTGTATTTTCCTCTACAGGAAATGCCTCAGAGCATTGCAGATTTGTACTCACATTATTTGTGCACTGGATGTAAATACATAGGAAGGAACAGTTAGTTATTAATTGAGTAAATGCACATACCCATCAATTTTCTCACTACATTTAATGATTTGGCCTCAACATCGTCTGTGCTGGAGAGCGCAGCTTATGGATGAGACAATGCACTTGGAAAGGAATCCACTACAACCCAATTGCAAACAGGAGTCAAAGAGAAAGCATCACAGCATGTCGAAATTGATTCGTAAGGTCAAGACTATCATATAGCCCCCCATAGGAGGAAGTCTATGTCTGGATATGCTGCCATGGACTATTACGCAGAAGATCTTGTTAAAACCAGTTTCCATGCTCTTTAGTCTATCATATTTTATTGATATCTACATAATAAAGAGATTTATGAGAATATGAATAACCGTTCCTTCACGTGAAAAGATCATTACTCACATAAGACACAAATTGCTGGAGTACTCAGTGGGTCTCACAGAATCTCTGGAGAACAAGGATAGATGACATTTTGGATAGGGACCCTTCTTCAGACTGAGAATTTCTTCAAAGTAGGCATACCTTGAGGAGATTTTGCAGCGGAGCAGTATAATGTGGACATAAGGAACTGCAGTTGCTGGTTTACAAAAAAATACATAAGAAATGCTGGAGGAAATTGGGAGGTGAGGCAGCCTCAAGAACAATCAGTCAAGGAACATAAAACCAAACAATAAAACCTTGTACAGATTTCAAAGTGGAAAAGATTTGCAAAAGTTAAAGTGGGAGCCTTACACACTGAGACAGAAGAATCAGTGGCGGAGACATTTTAAAAGAATTGTGAATATCTTCATTCCAGAAACATTGAAGAATGACATGATCAGAAAGAGGGAGGAGCTGAGGTAAATATTTCTCACAGCTCATCGAAAGATGCTGCAGGCATGATGGTGTTAATTACCCATTAATGCTCCTATTTGATCTGCTCTTTTGTTCTCTCTTTTTGATTCCTTTAATATCCAAAAATCTATTTGTCTTACCAGAAACTATACATATTATGTTGCTAAATGGTGCCAAGAAAACGAAGCGAGAGAACAAAATTGCTTTAGTCAGCATTATATAATTTTCAACTTTGCGATGCAATTTCATTTGCCAGCAAACATCCAGATCCAGGTATTTAGCTACAGGGAATTATCCACTACATAAACAGTATTGAAAGGGACCAGAATAACTTGCAGTTTTGTAGGTAATTCAGTTGGATCTCAATCCAAAGAGAACTGTGGATGACCATTTCAATGAAAAGAGTTTATCCCTCATTCTTTCCACTGCTTTAGAAACATTGAAAATAGGTGCAGGAGGAGGCCATTTGGCCCTTCGAGCCAGCACCGCCATTCTTTGTGATCATGGCTGATTGTTCACAATCAGTAACCCGTGCCTGCCTTCTCCCCACATCCCTTGATTCCACTAGCCCCTAGAGCTCTATCTAACTCTCTTTTAAATTCATCCAGTGAATTGACCTCCACTGCCTTCTGTGGCAGAGAATTCCACAAATTCACAACTCTCTGGGTGAAAAAGTTTCTTCTCGTCTCAGTTTTAAATGGCCTTCCCTTTATTCTTAGACTGTGGCCCTTGGTTCTGGACTCCCCCAACATTGGAAAAAAAATTCTGCATCTAGCTTGTCCAGTCCTTTTATAATTGTGTGTGTTTCTTTCAGATCCCCTCTCATCCTTCTAAATTCCAGTGAATACAAGCCCATTCTTTCCTCATATGACAGTCCCGCCATCCTGGGGATTAATCTCGTGAACCTAAGCTGCACTGCCTCAATAGCAAGGATGTCCTTCCTCAAATTAGGAGACAAAAACTGCAGACAATACTCCGGATGTGGAACTGCAGAAGGACCTCTTCATTCCTATACTCAAACCCTCTCGCTATGAAGGCCAACATGCCATTAGCTTTCTTCACTGCCAGCTGTACCTGCATGTTTACTTTCAGTGACTGGTGTACAAGGATACCCAGGTCTCGTTGCACTTCTCTTTTTCCTAATCTGATACCATTGAGATAATAATCTGCCTCCTTGTTCTTGCCACCAAAGTGGATAGCCTCACATTTATCTACATTATACTGCATCTGCCATGCATCTGCCCACTCACTCAACCTGTCCAAGTCACCCTGCAACCTCCTAACATCCTCTTCGCAGTTCACACTGCCACCCAACTTAGTGTCATCTGCATATTTGCTAGTGTTACTTTTAATTCCTCCATCTAAATCATTAATATATATTGTAAATAGTTGTGGCCCCAGCACCGAGCCTTGCAGCACTCCACTCGACATTACCTACCATTCTAACAGGGACCCATTTAGTCCTACTCTTTGTTTCCTGTCTGCCAAATAATTCTCCATCCATGTGCTCTAATTTTGCCCACTAATCTCCTGTGTGGGACCTTATCAAAGGCTTTCTGAAAGTCCAGATACATGACATCCACTGGCTATCCTTCATTCATTTTACTTGTCACATCCTCAAAAAATTCCAGAAGATTAGTCATGTAGGATTTCCGCTTCATAAATTCATGCTGACTTGGACCAATCCTTTTACTGCTATCCAAATGCGCCGTTATTACTTATAGTCTCAAAATAAATGCTTAGCGACTCGGCTGAGATGAGATTTTTCTTACCTGGAGGGTAATGAATCTTTAAAATGATGTCAGTCTGAAGAAGGGTCTCGACCCGAAACGTCACCCATTCCTTCTCTCCTGAGATGCTGCCTGACCTGCTGAGTTACTCCAGTATTTTGTGAATAATTGCATTCATATTTAGTCATTACGAACCGTTCCACGTCCTCATCTATAAACTCTATGGATTTGAGGTTCATAATTGAGAGATAACTGTTCACAAAATCACTCTTTTTGTTTCGCTCACAATACAGGAACCCCCTTTAGGACTCATAGAGTAAATGTTCAAAAATGTCTTTGAGAAATTTTGAAGCATTGTACATTCTGAGCTACTTTATAATACTTTATAGCATTAGTCAGACAACAAAAATTGTTCTTAATTAAAGAAAAAACAATGGGCTTGCAATGGTGCGCCATGCTCATGTTGTGAAGTTCATTTTAACCGTTCATTCGTTCCTGCAGGTATAAGTAATATTTTTTAGGAGGCTGAATAGCCCAATTGAAAAAGAAAGTGTAAAGAAAGGGTAATAATTCATTAATTATTTGACATCTTTTCACCAGTTATATTCTGTCAATGTTTTATTATACTAAAATGTATCACTGCAGTAATCTAATCTCTTTTTCTTGACATTACGTCAAATTCAATAGAGAATTTCTGTTATTTTCTTACATTTGCATTGATTTCTAGAATGAAAGTTTTTGTGCAAAATGAATTTGAAATTCACATATTTGTTGACAAAATGGAATGGTCATGATGTACCTCTAATGTAAATCAATAACAGATTATGTGCAAGTTTTTTATAGTGATAGCTACATGACTAAGTGCCACTGATAGTAAAAATCCTACTGATAGTGATTCCAATCAATACAAACAATGAGTAAATTTTTCCTACGCTTCCTGTGCTCAAGTGAGATGATTTTGGAAATCTTCCAATTTCATCTTATTCAAAACAAAGACAAAACAGGCATGGAGCTCAAAATCTAAATTCTAAATGTAGTTCAAAACTCTTTAAAATGGGCAAATATGGACCTATGGAATGTTTATTGCTGGAAAGTGCAGACTACAAAATTCCTATGGTCTTGGATGAATAAATTCATTTTTTCTCGATCTGATCCAGAAAGAGTCCCCAGTTAGAATGGTCTTCGGCACTCAAAGCATTTTGAAGTTGTTTTAATCCTTTTTTTGCTATGGGACAAATTGAAACCAGCATATCCTACGTGTAGGAAGGTCTGAATACGGGTCTCGGATAACTGCCTGAGTTACTCCAGCATTTTGTATCTATCCATCATATCCTACATTGCTTAGTATCACAAATATTATAGACAATAGACAATAGGTGCTATAGGCCCTTCGAGCCAGCACCACCATTCAATGTGATCATAGCTGATCATTCTCAATCAGTACCCCATACCCCGTTCCTGCCTTCTCCCCATACCCCCTGATTCCGCTATCCTTAAGAGCTCTATCTAGCTCTCTCTTGCATGCATTCAGAGAATTAGCCTCCACTGCCTTCTGAGGCAGAGAATTCCACAGTTTTACAACTCTCTGACTGTAAATGTTTTTCCTCATCTCCGTTCTAAATGGCCTACCCCTTATTCTTAAACTGTGGCCTCTGGTTCTGGACTCCCCCAACATTGGGAACATGCTTCCTACCTCTAACGTGTCCAACCCCTTAATAATCTTATATGTTTCGATAAGATCCCCTCTCATCCTTCTAAATTCCTGTGTATACAAGCCTAGTCGCTCCAGTCTTTCAACATATGACAGTCCCGCCATTTCGGGAATTAACCCAGTAAACCTATGCTGCACGCCCTCAATAGCAAGAATATCAATCCTCAAATTTGGAGACCAAAACTGCACACAGTACTCCAGGTGCGGTCTCACTAGGGCCCTATACAATTGCAGCGCCGGAGACTCAGGTTCCGATCCTGACTACGGGCGCCGTCTGTACGGAGTTTGTACGTTCTCCCCGTGACCTGCGTGGGTTTTCTCCGAGATCTTCGGTTTCCTCCCACACTCCAAAGACGTACATGTTTGTAGGTTAATTGACTGGGTAAATGTAAAAATTGTCCTTAGTGTGTGTAGGATAGTGTTAATGTGCGGGGATCACAGGGTGGCGCGGACTCGGAGGGCCGAAGGGCCTGTTTCCGCGCTGTATCTCTAAATCTAAATCTAAATCTTTGCTCCTATACTCAACTCCTCTTGTTAACATTCCATTGGCTTTCTTCACTGCCTGCTGTACCTGCATGCTTCCTTTCAGTGACTGATGCACTAGGACACCCAGATCTCGTTGTACGTCCCCTTTTCCTAACTTGACACCATTTAGATTATAATCTGCCTTCCTATTCTTACCACCAAAGTGGATAACCTCACACTTATCCACATTAAACTGCATCTGCCATGCATCCGCTCACTCACACAACCTGTCCAAGTTACCCTGAAACCTCATAGCATCTTCCTCACAGTTCACACTGCCACCCAGCTTTATATCATCTGTAAATTTGCTAATGGCACTTTTAATCCCTTCATCCAAGTCATTAATGTATATTGTAAATAGCTGCGGTCCCAGCACCGAACCTTGTGGTACCCCGATAGTCAATGCCTGCCATTCTGAAAGGGACCCATTTATCCCCACTCTTTGCTTTCTGTCTGTCAACTAATTTTCTATCCATGTCAGCACCCTACCCCCAATACCATGTGCTCTAATTTTGCCCACTAATCTCCTATGTGGGACCTTGTCGAAGGCTTTCTGAAAGTCGAGGTACACCACATCCACCGGCTCTCCCCTTTCAATTTTCCTAGTTACATCCTCAAATATTCCCCAACTCTGAATTTATTGAGGTTTGACCAGATTACCAAACAGTATTTGAATACGTGAAAATAATTAGAAAAATTATGTTAATACAACATATTGTAACATTGTCAATAGATTCTAACTGCTACATTTCCCAGTGATAATTTTACTCTTGCTAGGCAAAAAGGAATGGCAGGCAATATCTCTACATTCTCATCTCATGACTAGTAAATGTAATGATTGATCACTAATCCTTTGACACTGATGATATTTGAAGGAAAAATTGTACTCGTGGAATTGGAGAAAAGCACTTATTTGCATAGTGCCCTGGGATCTTTTCAATCAAATCAAACATTATATCTCATGTTTAATTCTGTCCTGACAGTTCAATACTGCCACAAAGGTAGCCAAATTATAACAGAAAATGCAAGAAACTCCAGCAATACCATCAAAGTATGAAATGTAGAGAGATTAAGTTGTTGTGCAAATCATTCCTTAGAAAAGATGAACTTCTAATAAAGTGTTTCCTAACACTCAAAATATTGCAAAGCTTGTTATGTTCCAAATACAACAAATTGTAATTTGAAACGTCGTGGCTAATGTAATGTAGGGACACAGTAGCCAGTGTAGGCACAGCAAAATCTCTCCAACAGTAATCTTACAATGGCCAATTTGGGCGACACAGTGGCACAGCGGTAGAGTTGTTGCCTTACAGTGCCAGAGACCTAGGTTTGATACTGACTAGAGGGTACTGTCTGTACAGAGTTTGTGCGTTCTCTGAGTGACCAGTGTGGGTGTTCTCCTGGTGCTCCGGTTTCCAAAGACATACAGGTTTGTAAGTTAATTGGCTTCAGTAAAAATTCTAAATTGTCCCAAATGTGGGATAGTACGAGTGTGTGGGCATTGCTGGTCCAGGCGGACTCGGTGGGCTGAAGGGACCGTTTCCCGGCTTTATCTCTAAACTAAATTAAACTAAACAAAACTAAACAGTCAACCTGTTCCTCTTGTGATTTTGATTGAAGTATAAATATTGTGGAATACTTACTTTTTGAAAGTTATTTAACTGATTTGTTTTTTAAATTGACAAAATATGAAAACCTGTCCTTTGAAATACAAACATAATCTCAGTCTGCCCAAAATGATGTCCAGAGATAGAAGGTATTTATTCACAAAATGCTGGAGTAACTCAGCAGGTCAGGCAGCATCTCGGGAGAGAAGGAATGGGTGACGTTTCGGGTCGAGACCCTTCTTCAGACTGATGTCAGGAAGGATATAGGTGGAGACAGGAAGATAGAGGGAGATCTGGGAAGGGAGAGGGGAAGAGAGGGACAGAGGAACTATCTAAAGTTGGAGAAGTCAATGTTCATACCATTGGGCTGCAAACTGCCCCAGGCGAAATATGAGGTGCTGTTCCTCCAATTTCCGGTGGGCCTCACTATGGCACTGGAAGAGGCCCATGACAGAAAGGTCAGACTGGCAGTGGGAGGGGGAGTTGAAGTGCTCAGCCACTGGGAGATCAGATTGGTTAATGCGGACCGAGCGCAGGTAACACAAAATGCTGGAGTAACTCAGCGGGTCAGGCAGCATATTGGAGAGAAGGAATGGGTGACATTTCGGGTCGAGACCCTTCTTCAGACTGATGTGAGGACAGCTTGATTCTAAAAGTTCTAAAGCAATTGTTCAGACCATAAAGTTGAAGGTTATTCAGGGAAAAGGTGACACATTCTTCCTGAAGATGATGCTTGTTTGGAATGCTGCAGCCAGTACCGCCATTCAATGTGATCATGGCTGATCATTCTCAATCAGTACCCCGTTCCTGCCTTCTCCCAGTACCCCCTGACTCCGCTATCCTTAAGAGCTCTATCTAGCTCTCTCTTGAATGCATTCAGAGAATTGGCCTCCACTGCCTTCTGAGGCAGAGAATTCCACAGATTCACAACTCTCTGACTGAAAAAGTTTTTCCTCATCTCAGTTCTAAATGGCCTACCCCTTATTCTTAAACCGTGGCTTTGTTCTGGACTCCCCCAACATTGGGAACATGTTTCCTGCCTCTAACGTGTCCAACCCCTTAATAATCTTATACGTTTCGATAAGATCTCCTCTCATCCTTCTAAATTCCAATGTGTACAAGCCTAGTCGCTCCAGTCTTTCAACATATGACAGTCCCGCCATTCCGGGAATTAACCTAGTAAACCTAGGCTGCACGCCCTCAATAGCAAGAATATCCTTCGTCAAATCTGGGCACCAAAACTGCACACAGTACTCCAGGTGCGGTCTCACTAGGGCCCTGTACAACTGCAGAAGGACCTCTTTGCTCCTATACTCAACTCCTCTTGTTATGAAGGCCAACATTCCATTGGCTTTCTTCACTGCCTGCTGAACCTGCATGCTTCCTTTCAGTGACTGATGCACTAGGACACCCAGATCTCGTTGTACGTCCCCTGGTTCTAACTTGACACCATTCAGATAATACTCTGCCTTCCTATTCTTATCACCAAAGTGGATAACCTCACACTTATTCACATTAAACTGCATCTGCCATGCATCCGCCCACTCACACAACCTGTCCAAGTCACCCTACAACCTCATAGCATCTTCCTCTCAGTTCACACTACCACCCAGCTTTGTATCTTCTGCAAATATGCTAATGGTACTTTTAATCCCTTCATCCAAGTCATTAATGTATATTGTAAATAGCTGCGGTCCCAGCACCGAGCCTTGCGGTACCCCACTAGTTACTGCCTGCCATTCTGAAAGGGACCCATTTATCCCCACGCTTTGCTTTCTGTCTGTCAACCAATTTTCTATCCATGTCAGTATCCTACCTCCAACACCATGTGCTCTAATTTTGCCCACTAATCTCCTATGTGGAACCTTGTCAAAGGCTTTCTGAAAGTCAAGGTACACCACATCCACCGGCTCTCCCCTGTCAATGTTCCTAGTTACATCCTCAAAGAATTCCAGAAGATTAGTCAAGCATGATTTCCCCTTCGTAAATCCATGCTGACTTGGAACAATCCTGTTACTACTATCCAAATGCTCCGCAATTTCGTCTTTTATAATTGACTCCAGCATCTTCCCCACCACTGATGTCAGACTAACTGGTCTATAATTTCCCGTTTTCTCTCTCCCTCCTTTCTTAAAAAGTTGGATAACATTAGCTGCACTCCAATCCACAGGAACTGATTCTGAATCTATCGAACATTGTTCATGTTGTGAGACACAGGGAGGAAATCAATCACATCTATGGAGAGAACATTAGTGATCAGTAAAGTATTTTGCCAATCTGCATTTAATTTTCCATTTGTAGAGGGGATGCGGTATCATTACAAAAATATTGTAGGTTAACGAGTAGAAAAGCTGGAAGAAATAATGAATATATGCTCGGCAAAGTCAGAAGGTCATAAGTGATAGGAGCAGAATTAGACCATTCGGCCCATCAAGTCTATTCCACCATTTAATCATGGCTGATCTATCTCTCCCTCCTAATCCCATTCTCCTGCCTTCTCCCCTTAACCCCTGACACCCGTACTAATCAAGAATCTATTTATCTCTGCCTTAAAAATATCCATTGACTTCTGTGGCAAAGAATTCCATAGATTCACAACCATCTGACTAAAAAAAATCCTCCTCGTCTCCTTCCTGAAGCAACATCCTTTTATTCTGAGGCTATGACCTCTAGTCCTAGACTCTGCCACAGTCAGTGTAAATTTATTGTGTTTTTTTAAAAGAAAAGAACTTGGGAGCAGATCTAGGCCAGTCTTTGTATATGAAATGTAACCCTCACTCAATAAAAGCATCAGTTTCTCTACTATGTATACCCGCCTTGGTTGCTTGCACTTAATACCTATGATTGATTGCATGCAGCATAAATTTACCAGATTGATGGCAAGAGTGTTGAGTCATTCTTATTAACAGAAAGTAATGATGTTGACATCATATTCATTGACACAGAGAAAAGCAATAATTACTTTTTAGTTTAGTGGTTGAGAATAAAATGACAAATGATCACCGTAGTATGTTAATTAGAACATCAAGAAAAGAGTTTATAAGTGCACCCCAAAGGATGAGATAGAGAAGGCAAGCACATTTTTTTTAAAGGAGAAGGTTCTGAGAGGTTAATAAAGATTTTGATTAGTTTATTGCCATACACATTAGTATGCAATGGAATTCATTGTTTGCAGGAAGCTGATGGAGTAAACAATATAAATACAATCTATACACTAAAACCCTCATTTGTTTGTTTGTTTGTTCCTGAACTACAGCCAAAACGGTACACAATAACGCGACAATTGTAGGCCCACCTTACTCACCGTCATCCCTTTGGTACCAATGGAAGAAGTTTCATTGAAATCGCTGTTATATTTTTAAAGTTATTCACATTTTAAAGTTTAAATCTAGGGTGGGAGGGGGGGGAGGGAGGGAGGGGGGTTGAGGGAGGGAGGGGGGTTGAGGGAGAGGGGAGGGAGGGGGGGAGGAGGGAGGATAAGGGGGGTTCAGGGGGATGGAGTGGGGGGGAGGGGAAGGGGAGGGGGAGGAGAGGGGAGGGGGGGAGGGGAGAGGGGAAGGGAGGAGGGGGAAGGGAGGGGGAGGATGGAGGGAGGGGGAGGAGAGTGTGGCGGGGGGGGGAGAGGGGAGGGGATGGGGGGAGGAGAGGGTGCTGCGCCGATGCAGGAGAGGTTTGGGCCCAATGGGTCCAATTGGTCTAGTAATAAACAAAACAACAAGTGCAAAACTGCAGAAAGGTGCAAGAATGTAATGCAAAACCCAAGAAAAGCAAAAGAATATTAAAGTACAATTGCCAAATAATTGAATGAGGTAGAGTTAAGAGTGGGAGTCTATGCGGCAGCACCTCCAGGAATGTGCTTAGATTTAGATTTAGAGATACAGCGCGGAAACAGGCCCTTCGGCCCACCGAGTCCACCGACCAGCAATCCCCGCACATTAACACTATCCTACACACACTAGGGACAATTTTTACATTTCACCCAGCCAATTAACCTACATAACTGTACGTCTTTGGAGTGTGGGAGGAAACCAAAGATCTCAGAAAAAACCCACGCAGGCCACAGGGAGAACGTACAAACTCCGTACAGACGGCGCCCGTAGTCAGGATCGAACCTGAGTCTCCGGTGCTGCATTCGCTGTAAGGCAGCAACTCTACCGCTGCGCCACCGTGCCGCCCGCTGTGAAGGAGGTGAATGGTTTAGGAGTCTCAAAGTAGGGGCAAAGAAGCTGTTCTTCAATCTGGATGCCTAGGCTTTCAAGCTTCCACACTTTCACCCAGAAGGCAAAAGAAAGAAGAAGGAATGGTGACAGTCACCCTTGATGATACTTCCTGATGCAACACACATGAAGATGGACTGAATGGTAGGAAGTGACAAGCCCTCGATGGTCTGGGTAGATGCACATGCTCTGCATGTTCAGGCGGTCAAGATCAGAGCAGTTGCCATACCAGGCTGAGATGCATTTCCTCACAGTACTTTTAATAGTGCATTTGTAGAAGTTCAAAAGAATCCTCATGAATATGCCACATTTTCTCAGATGCTTAGAACTAGGCTGCCAACTGCCCTACACCAGGAACGATTTTTACATGTATTCGAAAACCGGTTAACCAGCCAATTAACCAACAAACCTGTATGTCATTGGAGTGTGGGAGGAAACTAAAGTTCTCAGAGAAAACCCATCCGGTCATGGGGAGAACGTACAAACTCCGTACAGACAGCACCCGTAGCCAGGATCGAACCTGGGTTTGTGACGCAGTGAGCGTTGTAAGGCAGCAACTCTACCGATGCACCACCCGTGCCGCCTGTGCACCATGTACATTGACAATGGGCATGTTTAAAACAATCCAAGATGCTTGTCAAAAGTGGTACTGATTCAAACATGATTCGGGAATTGATAAGCAATCAGTTGCCATGAAAAGAAATGAGCATTAATTGAGGAAAATCTTTTTCAGTCTAAATCTGTGGAATTCTCTGCCTCAGAAGGCAGTGGAGGCCAATTCTCTGGATGCTTCCAAGAGAGAGCTAGATAGTGCTCTTAAGGATAGCGGAGTCAGGGGGTATGGGGAGAAGGCAGGAACAGGGTACTGATTGAGAATGATCAGCCATGATCACATTGAATGGCGGTGCTGGCTCAAAGGGCTGAATGGCCTACTCCTGCACCTATTTTCTATTGTCTATAAAACATTTCTGTCCCTATCCTGCCAGACAGTAAATCATACGTATTGGTTATTATAGAGCTGAAAGCAATAATGCTTCACATGTCATTATCGCTGGAATATAATTTTGCTCCAATTCAATTAACTGACAGCCATTCATCTCAGAATTAGATGTCTCTGACAATGAAAGTAAATGTCTCCAACATCTTTAGTGTGAATCCTTTTGTACTTTTGAAAGTCTGACTTTCAGTTTTTCCCCATCAGTTTCAGTAAATGGTGGGCTTTTTCAGAAACATCGCAACCAAATTTTGTGTTATAAAATAGTCCAAAAGTATTTCATTACCCCGTGAAATCCTGAGATAACTTTAAAAAACTGAAATTAAATGCATTTCATTTTTGAAAGTGTTGTAGGTTTAAAAAAAAATGATTTGTCTTCTTTAGAATTTTATCAATTCCAAAGTGATGAATGGTTTAGTTTAGTTTAGTTTATTGTCACATGTATCAACGTACAGTGAAAAGTTTTTGTTGTGTGCTAACAGTGCAACTGTAAGAGTCTCTCTGTCGGAGTTCTTTTCCTCTTGTTATAGCCCAATTGACATGTTATTTTCCTCCTGATTATTCTCTGTCTCTTTTATCTTCCAAGGTAACAAGCAGTCTCCTGATATGTTTTAATCATACCACTTCAATAATGACCTTGTATTCAGTGTTGGCCATGTCCTTCATTTGTAGGTACAACTAATCCTTCAGCATTCTATTACAAATGTGTTTTACTTTAATGAAGCTGTTCTTTGGATATTTCAAACACTTTTTGTCTACCTCTCAATCGGTGTTGTGAATCAACTTGTTTTGAGTCTAATATTTCCTTAGCAAGTTCCACATAGATTTAATGTCCTTGTTCTTTCCTCTGTTGCCTGCTTGTTTCAAACATAGTGTTGAAGTCTTCATTAGTATCCTGATCTTCACAGTCTGCACGTTTTAACCATGTTTCTGGTTTGCCATGTCCTTTGCAGGTATCATCAGTTTTAACTTTATTGGAAATCATTCCTTACTTCACAACATTACACCATATTACTGCCGGGTTGTAGTTGCGATAGCAATCTTTAAGGGATTATATCTTAACAATAGTGATAACAAAACCGTGAAGGTAGTGGAAATATCAGAATTTCTTTCAAAATAGAAATGCATGTTTGAAATATTTTCAAAAAAGCTTTTACATCTCTCAGTCGTTTGTAACTAGAGGCGATTTAAGCCTCTAGATTTAAGGTGAAGTTAACTAGAGGTGATTTAAAGGCGACACTGTGCCGCAGCGGTAGAGTTGCTGCCTTACAGCGAATGCAGCGCCGGAGACTCAGGTTCGATCCTGACTATGGGCGCCATCTGTATGGAGTTTGTACGTTCTCCCCGTGACCTGCATGAGTTTTCTCAGAGATCTTCGGTTTCCTCCCACACTCCAAAGACGTACAGGTATGTAGGTTAATTGACTGGGTAAATGTAAAAATTGTCCCTAGTGTGTGTAGGATAGTGTTAATGTGCGGGGATCGCTGGGCGGCGCGGACTCGGTGGGCCGAAGGGCCAGTTTCCGCGCTGTATCTCTAAATCTAAAAATCTAAAAAAAATCTAAAAGCCATACCAGCATATGTGGAAGGAAATCCACATTAGGCAGGAAATGGTTTTGGGTAGACTGATGGGACTGAAGGCTGATAAATCCCCAGGGCCTGATGGTCTGCATCCCAGAGTACTTAAGGAGGTGGCTCTAGAAATAGTGGAAGCATTGGAGATCATTTTTCAATGTTCTATAGATTGAGGATCAGTTCCTGTGGATTGGAGGAGAGCAAATGTTATCCCACTTTTTAAGAAAGGAGGGAGAGAGAAAACGGGTAATTATAGACCAGTTAGTCTGACATCAGTGGTGGGGAAGATGCTGGAGTCAATTATAAAAGACGAAATTGCTGAGCATTTGGATAGCAGTAACAGGATCATTCCGAGTCAGCATGGATTTATGAAGGGGAAATCATGCTTGACGAATGTACTGGAATTTTTTGAGGATGTAACTATGAAAATTGACAGGGGAGAGTCAGTGGATGTGGTGTACCTCGACTTTCAGAAAGCCTTCGACAAGGTCCCACATAGGAGATTAGTGGGCAAAATTAGGGCACATGGTATTGGGGGTAGGGTACTGACATGGATAGAAAATTGGTTGACAGACAGAAAGCAAAGAGTGGGGATAAATGGGTCCCTTTCGGAATGGCAGGCAGTGACCAGTGGGGTACCGCAAGGTTCGGTGCTGGGACCCCAGCTATTTACGATATACATTAATGACTTAGACGAAGGGATTAAAAGTACCATTAGCAAATTTGCAGATGATACTAAGTTGGGGGGTAGTGTGAATTGTGAGGAAGATGCAATAAGGCTGCAGGGTGACTTGGACAGGTTGTGTGAGTGGGCGGATACATGGCAGATGCAGTTTAATGTAGATAAGTGTGAGGTTATTCACTTTGGAAGTAAGAATAGAAAGGCAGATTATTATCTGAATGGTGTCAAGTTAGGAGGAGGGGGAGTTCAACGAGATCTGGGTGTCCTAGTGCATCAGTCAATGAAAGGAAGCATGCAGGTACAGCAGGCAGTGAAGAAAGCCAATGGAATGTTGGCCTTCGTAACAAGAGGAGTTGAGTGTATTGGAGCAAAGAGGTCCTTCTACAGTTGTACCGGGCCCTGGTGAGACCGCACCTGGAGTACTATGTGCAGTTTTGGTCTCCAAATTTGAGGAAGGATATTCTTGCTATGGAGGGCGTGCAGCGTAGGTTCACTAGGTTAATTCCCGGAATGGCGGGACTGTCGTATGTTGAAAGGCTGGAGCGATTGGGCTTGTATACACTGGAATTTAGAAGGATGAGGGGGGATCTTATTGAAACATATAAGATAATTAGGGGATTGGACACATTAGAGGCAGGAAGCATGTTCCCAATGTTGGGGGAGTCCAGAACAAGGGGCCACAGTTTAAGAATAAGGGGTAGGCCATTTAGAACGGAGATGAGGAAGAACTTTTTCAGTCAGAGAGTGGTGAAGGTGTGGAATTCTCTGCCTCAGAAGGCAGTGGAGGCCAGTTCGTTGGATGCTTTCAAGAGAGAGCTGGATAGAGCTCTTAAGGATAGCGGAGTGAGGGGGTATGGGGAGAAGGCAGGAACGGGGTACTGATTGAGAGTGATCAGCCATGATCGCATTGAATGGCGGTGCTGGCTCGAAGGGCTGAATGGCCTACTCCTGCACCTATTGTCTATTGTCTATTGTCATATCATTGACTACATCCAGTCAAAGCCATCAGTTTGGAGGTGTTAGATGTTTGAAGGTAGATATGATAGAGAAGAGATCAGGAACTACAATTGTCTAAGCACCTCCTGTTGTCATGGTGGTGGATACGACCTAGAAAGCTGTCAATACCCATTATGGAGTGTCTGTGACAGGTGATACCAAGTAAAGTCTAAATCAATTGCGATTAAATCTCTTGCAATTCAGACAATAATTTGCCTTCCTAGATTGGTCTGTCAAAGTGGATAACCACATTTATCCACATTATAATCTGCCATGTTTTTGCCCACTTGCCTGTCCAAGCCTCTCTTCATCCTTCTCATGGTTACAGTTTCATCCATTTTGTCGTCCACAAATCTGTTCAAATTATATTTCATTCTTTCACCCGGATCATCAATATCGGTGGTGAATAGATGGAGTCCAAGCACTGAAACCTGCAGTACTTACTAATCATTGATTTGCCACTGGGAAAAAAGGCCCATTTATTCCAACTTTTGTTTTCTGTTTGCCAACCATTCTACCCATGTATACTATTCTCTTATGAGGAACTGTTAAGGGTTTTCTGAAAGCCAAAATGCATCATACCCACTGGTCCTCTCTCATCTACAAGACTGGTTAGAACCTCAAAATATCCCAATGAATTTGTCAAGTATGAGTTCCCTTTTGCTATAGATGCTCAATTTGATCAATACTGTCAATGTTTTCCAAATGTGTCGGAAGGAAACGCAGATGCTGGTTTACACCAAAGATAGGCACAAAATGGGGTATCTCAGCGGGACAGGCAGCATCTCTGGAGGGAAAGAATGGGTGGCGTTTTGGGTCGAGACCCTTCTTCAGACCCAAAGAAGGGACTGAAGAAGGGTTTCAACCCAAAACATCACCCATTCCTTCTCTGCAGAGATGCTGCCTGTCTAATGTTTTCCAAATGCACAGCTATTACTTCATTAATAATGGACTCCAGCATTGTCCCCACAACCAACATCCAGCAAACATTCAAATAGTGGTGGTACATCAGCCCACAGATACTGATTGAAAATGTAAAGATTGTTGGAAAATGACCAAGAATGCACCACGATTTCTATGGGCCACTAAATTCTGCAAATACAGTTTTGTACAATAATGGAAATTGTAGACCCTGGATATTGATATATGCTCTGTTTGGGCCCTCACACAACATTCATTAATTTCTGATACGCACAACATCGATGCATTGCTGGTGTTGCAAAATTATTGTCGCTGATTAAGACTTAAGAAGGGAAGCCATTGTGCGGTCACGGTGGCACAACGGTAGAGTTGCTGCCTTACAGCAAATGCAGCGCCGGAGACCCGTGTTCGATCCTGATTGTGGGTGCTGTCTGTACGGAGTTTGTACGTTCTTCCCGTGATCTGCGTGGGTTTTCTCCGAGATCTTCGGTTTCCTCCCACACTCCAAAGACGTGCAGGTTTGTAGGTTAATTGGCTTGGTAAATGTAAAAAAAATTGTCCCTAGTGGGTGTAGGATAGTGTTAATGTGCGGGGACCGCTGGTCGGCGTGGACCCGATGGGTCGAAAGGCCTGTTTCCGCGCTGTATCTCTAAACTAAAGTAAACTAAACTAAAAATGATTCGTCTAACTGCGTGACAAACAATATCACTTGCTTCAATGCAAGGTGATTTGGACATTGTTTTTCCCTTTGACGTCATCTATGATCATTGGCAATTATAGATAATGTCAAAGAGAAAAACAAACATGGATCCAACTTTGTGGAGAATGTGTGGGTATTATTTATTTGCTTCTTTCAATGTGGTTTATATTAAAACTATCCTCTCACAAAGCAGTACATTGTTATGAACTGTTACATTCCATCATCAGAAAATGTTTTGTTTCCAAGCAGTTTTGGGCAGCACATCTTTGAACATATGGCATAAGTTGAGTTGGCTTTCATATTCATCAGAGCTTGTTGTTTACATGACCAAAATCCATTTGAGGGTTGCCAAGTGGGCACCATGTGACTACCCATCACAATGCAACACAGATTGATTTTGCGTTTGCCATATTGGATTTCAACACTCCAGTTAACACTCGCTCGACCGTAAACATCTGAACACATGCCTGCAGCTGGAATGTTTTCCCCATCACCAACACCTCCGTTCAAATGGAGCATCGATGATTTGCAAATTGGTTGCTGATTATTTTTATATCTTCTGATACTAGAATTCAACAATTGTTTGGTACTTTGGATAGTTTTTCATTAAATTGTTAGTGGGGATTTACAGTCTGCTGTTTAAGGACTTTGTCTTGACTTCAAGTCTCTGCACGTACCAGATGCTCTCAGATACGGGTGTATTAGCAGGTATTGCCTGTGACGTACAGCAGAAATTGATAAATGAGAAGGTGATATGCAGAGTAGAGCATGCTTGCAAGGACCTTCACCACCATCCTGACGTTAGGGGGACCACCGAGAATAGACAATAGACAATAGACAATAGGTGCAGGAGGAGGCCATTCGGCCCTTCGAGCCAGCACCGCCATTCAATGTGATCATGGCTGATCATTCTCAATCAGTACCCCCTTCCTGCCTTCTCCCCATACCCCCTGACTCGCTATCCTTAAGAGCTCTATCTCGCTCTCTCTTGAATGCATTCAGAGAATTGGCCTCCACTGCCTTCTGAGGCAGAGAATTCCACAGATTCACAACTCTCTGACTGAAAAGGTTTTTCCTCATCTCAGTTCTAAATGGCCTACCCCTTATTCTTAAACTGTGGTCCCTTGTTCTGGAGGCCCCCAACATTGGGAACATGTTTCCTGCCTCTAATGTGTCCAACCCCTTAATAATCTTATACGTTTCGATAAGATCTCCTCTCATCCTTCTAAATTCCAGTGTGTACAAGCCTAGTCGCTCCAGTCTTTCAACATATGATAGTCCCGCCATTCCGGGAATTAACCTAGTAAACCTACGCTGCACGCCCTCAATAGCAAGAATATCCTTCCTCAAATTTGGAGAACAAAACTGCACACAGTACTCCAGGTGCGGTCTCACTAGGGCCCTGTACAACTGCAGAAGGAAGGGGGACCAAACATAGGGGTGCGGGGGGGTTGTGGTCGCCGACAACAAAGCGGGGACCCAACAGGGGGACCGCCGAGATTGAAGGTGGGACTCAGCGGGGTGCAACCTGTTTCCAGGCCAAATATAGGATTGTTCGTGAACTTTTGTAACTTTGTCGGCACCAGAAACATGGCGACTCTGGTGTACTGCCCAGGTGAGGTCTGGTACATGACATTACCGGGTTTTTGCAAAACAAAGCATTTCACTGTATCTAGGTATATGTGACAATGAGGTGTCAATAAATCAATGAATCACTGCTGGAGGTGGTGAAGGTATCTGAGTAGGAGGCCATTTCTGTTTATGGTATTTTTGAACATCCCTCCATCCCATAACTCTCTGCCTTTTAGTAAGCAAGTTCTGAATCCAACACAGAACATAGACTCAGACAACACACAAAATGGTAAGTGATACATAATGTACATAAATCGCATATAAATTATACAAGGGAGTGAAAAGAAAAAAGATTGTGCAAAAAACAAGACTTTAGTGCAAAACACAATCAGAAAACAAGCCCATGGTGGCGCGTGAGTCGATCTGTTGTGATAGAAACATAAAAACATAGAAAATAGGTGCAGGAATAGGCCATTCGGCCCTTCAAGCCTGCACCGCCATTCATTATGATCATGGCTGATCATCCAACTCAGTATCCTGTACCTGCCTTCTCTCCATACCCCCTGATCCCTTTAGCCACAAGGGCCACATCTAACTCCCTCTTAAATATAGCCAATGAACTGGCCTCAACTACCTTCTGTGGCAGAGAATTCCACAGATTCACCACTCTCTGACATTGCTGACGTACGATTAGGCTTGTGCAAGACCCATTAGTTGTGGGAAAGTAGCTGTTGTGAACTTGGTGCTATGGGACTTCAAGCTTTTGTATCTCCTAGCCGATGGTAGCAGTGAGAAGACGGCTTGGCCAGGATAGTGGGGATCCTTGATAATAGATGCTGCCCTTTTTGAGGCAGATCCTCATGAAGGTGCTTTTCATGGTGGAGAGGGCTGTGCCCATGATGGACCAGGCTCTGCAGCCTTTTGCATTCCTTTGCATAAGAATTGCTGTACCAGGCCATGATGCAACCAGTCAGGATACTTTCTACCGTGCATCTGTAGAAGTTTGTTCAAATATTTGGGGGACATGCTCAACCTCTTCAAACAATCTCTTTAAGAATCGAGAGGCGCTGGTGCACTTACTTCATGATTTCGTCTTTGTGGTCGAACAGGACAAGTTAACTGAGAGGTTAACTCCCAGGAATTGGAAGCTGCTCAATCTCTCCACCACCGACCTGCCAATAAACGCTGGCATGTGGTGTTCTCACTTCGCCTTTCTGAAGTCAATGTTTAGTTCCTTGGTTTTGTTGACATTGAGCAAGACACTGTTGTTGCGGCATCACTTAGCCAGGTATTCTGTCGCTCTCCTAACGCTGAATTGTCGCCATCCGAAATGGCATTGGATCTGTTTTTAGCCACACAGTTATACGTGTAAATAGAGAAGAGCATGGCGGCATGGTGGCGTAGCGGGTAGAACTACTGTCTTCCAGCACCAGAGGCTCGGGCTTGATCCTGACCAGTGCTTGTCTGTACAGAGTTTGTACGTTCTCCCCGTGACTTGCATGGGTTTTCTCAGAGATCTTCGGTTTCCTCCCACACTCCAACAACTTACAGGTTCGTAGGTTGATTGGTTTGGTGTAAATTGTCCCTCGTGAGTGTAGGATAGTGTTAGTGTGCGGGGATCGCTGGTCAGTGCGGACTCGGTGGGCCGAAGGGCCTGTTTCCACGCTGCATCTCTAAACTAAGAGCAGAGGACTAGTAAAATACAGTCCTGAGGTGCACCTGTGTTGCTGGTCAAATTCAGTGTGGATTTACAAGAGGGAAATCATGTGGGACAAATTAACGGGAGCATTTTGAGGTTATAACCAGTCCTCTAGGTGAGCGAGAACCAATGGGCATGGAGCATTTTGGGCTTTCGGAAATCGTTCAACCAAGTTCGGCATCAGAGAATAGTGTATAAAATTAAAAGATATGGGTAGAGGACTGGCTTAGCACAAAAACACAAGTTGGAATATGTGTGCCTTTTTTCCAAGTGGCAATCAATTATTAGTGGACTGCTGTAGTGTTCTGTACATGGACCCCATTCATCATATATTTTGGTGGTTTAGGTGAAATAATTAAATGTAATGTGAACAGATTTGTGCATGATGTGTTGGAGTGTAAACCATGAGAGCAATGAAAAGCGGCCTGGACAGGTTAAGTTAGTGCGCAAATGTGTGGTACACTGCAAAGGATAAATGGGGTTATCCACTTTGTCAGCCAAAAGGAAAGGCAAATTATTGTCTTAATTGCAAAAGATTTAATCACAACTGATTTGGACTTCACTGGGTAGCTCCCATCACTGGCACTTCATCACAGGTTTTAATAGCTTTCTAGGCCACGTCCATCACCATGACAACCGGAGGAGGCTGGAAAGTTGTGGTTCCCGATCTCTCCCCTTCTCTACCTTAGTTCCCTCTTTCTTGAAAGATTTATGAATTGATTGTTGTGAATTAAGTATGCTTGGCATCAGTTGATACATCCTTTCAAGAAGCTCTATTGACATCTGTTCTGACATTCCTCTGCTCAACTGCACTCTGGTCTGATTAGCATTATTTCAAGCTTCAAGCCCACATCCTGTGCCTGTAAATTATTTAGCCGGTTCACTTGAAAAACTTGAGCAAGTTTCAATGCCATACAAATCTCCCTTGCAGAACAATGTATTGTGTTAACTGATGTACAATGAGCTGAGTGGGAAACACAGGCGCGCTTGCTTACTCTAACTACTACTCTATGCTGACATTACTGGTAGGTCCATAACTGTGGCTTTCGCCATGGAAATGATACTAACTTCTAATTAACCTTCTAACTTTTCAGTCCTTTTTATACTCCTTTTATACATGTATATGTTTACAGGATGACGATCCTGCTAGGAAGTTCACAAAATGCTGGAGTAAATCAGCAGGTCAGGCAGCATCTAGGAGAGAGGGAATGGGTGACGTTTCGGGTCGAGACCCTTCCTAGATGCTGCCTGACCTGCTGAATTACTCCAGCATTTTGTGAAACCTTCGATTTGTACCAGCATCTGCAGTTATTTTCCTACACTGCAAGGAAGTTCAATATTAACTGGGCCTATACTCGCTGGAGGTTAGAAGAAAGAGGGGGGACCTCATTGAAACACACAGAATAGTGAAAGGCATGGATAGAGTGGATGTGGAGAGGATGTTTCCACTGGTGGGAGAGTCTAGGACTAGAGGTCATAGCCACAGAATTAAAGGAAGTTCTTTTAGGAAGGAGATGAGGAGAAATGTCTTTCGTCAGAGGGTGGTGAATCTGTAGAATTCTTTACCACAGTAGGCTGTGGAGGCCAAGTCAATGGATATTTTTAATAGATAGATAGATAGATAGATAGATAGATAGATAGATAGATAGATAGATAGATAGATAGATAGATAGATAGATAGATAGATAGATAGATAGATAGATAGATAGATAGATAGATAGATAGATAGATAGATAGATAGAGCCAACGATTTGCGTATTGGAATTATTGGAACATTAAGATCCGTGACTGAGGATTTAAGACAGCTGTCTTTCATTCATGGGAAGGAAGGTGCCAATTAGTTGTTATATTTCAGTTGCAAATGCATTAAAATAATTAATAAAACATATGTTGATGGATATGGTAGTGTGAGTTACTTTTAATGTTAGCAGCGCACTGCTAAAAAATGTACAGATCCATTGCCAAAGTATGGCCAGCAAGACACAACCAGATTAGTGGAGGATTTCCCTTTGGGGCATCCTTTCTTTGCTCTGTAACCATGGGTGACGATGTATTAGGAAAGTTGGCTGAATGGATAAGAAAATATGTTAACATTAGGTGGGCATTGCTCAGGTTGAAGAAGAATCATCCAAGATACCCAGCCTTTGTGACCTGCTCCTGGAATGACAGCATTTAAGTAGCTGGAGTAGATTCTAACCCCCTTAGAATGGTGGTTGTTGATTTAAGTATTATGTGTAAAGGGCCTGTCCCACATAGGCGATTTTTTAGGTGACTGCCGGAGACTGTCACCGAGCAAGTTTGCGGATGACACAAAGCTGGGTGGCAGTGTAAACTGTGAAGAGGATGTTAGGAGGTTGCTGGGTGACCTGGACAGGTTGAGTGAGTGGGCAGATGCGTGGCAGATGCAGTATAATATAGATAAATGTGAGGTTATCCACTTTGGCGGCAGAAACAAGGAGGCAGATTATTATCTCAATGGAGTTAGGTTAGGTAAGGGGGAGGTGCAGCGAGACCTGGGTGTCCTTGTACACCAGTCACTGAAAGTTGGCGTGCAGGTACAGCAGGCAGTGAAGAAAGCTAATTGAACGTTGGCCTTCATAACAAGAGGATTTCAGTGTAGGAGTAAAGAGGTTCTTCTGCAGTTGTATAGGGCCCTGGTAAGACCACATCTGGAGTATTGTGTACAGTTTTGGTCTCCTAATTTGAGGAAGGACATCCTTGTAATTGAGACAGTGCAGCGTAGGTTCACGAGATTGATCCTTGGGATGGCAGGACTGACATATGAGGAAAGATTGAAAAGACCAGGCTTGTATTCACTGGAGTTTAGAAGGATGAGAGGGGATCTTATAGAAACATATAAAATTATAAAAGGACTGGACAAGCTAGATGCAGGAAAAATGTTCCCAATGTTGGGCGAGTCCAGAACCAGGGGCCACAGTCTTAGAATAAAGGGGAGGCTATTTAAAACTGAGGTGAGAAAAAACTTTTTCACCCAGAAAGTTGGGAATTTGTGGAATCTCTGCCACAGAGGCCAGTGGAAGTCAAATCACTGGATGGATTTAAGAGAGAGTTAGATAGAGTTCGAGGGGCTAGTGGAATCAAGGGATATGGGGAGAAGGCAGGCACGGGTTATTGATTGGGGACGATCAGCCATGAACACAATGAATGGCGGTGCTGATTCGAAGGGTCGAATGGCCTCCTCCTGCAGCATGTTTCTATGTTTCTATGTCATAGTCGCAGCAGGTCGCCGAAAAAACAGCGACTGGACCCCCCTACGACAATGTTTTCGACAACCTACCACCTAGTCGACGTCAAGCTACGCAAGCTACTGACAACCGGCGACGCAATCGTCGCAAGTAGGACGTCCACTCACAACCGCACCTTCGACAACCTACGACCACGCAGGCGACAACCTACGACAACCGCAGTCGACCTACGTCCACCCGCGACAAGCTACGACAAGCTACGACCCTGTCGGCGACAACTGAAGACAATTCACGTCATTTTGGCCTCCGGTTTTGACGCCGGTACCTGTCGCCGGTTGACGTAGGTTGACGTAGGTAGTCGCCAATGGAATTCACCAAAGTCAGCACCGGCGACAACCTACGTCACCTGGCGACAACCTACGACAGCGCCCCCGTCAGGAGATGTCAAGCTACGCTCATTGGCATCAAACCCACTGTCGCCGAAAATTTGTCAACTTTCTGAAAATCCAGTCGCGACCAGAAAGACTGTTTGGAGATGACTCACGACCATGCAGGCGACACCCCGGCGACCGTGTGGCGACACGGCCTAGTCTAGTCGCCTAGTTTTGAAACTGGTTTGAAATTTCTCGGCGACAGCTGGCTTGTCGCCCGGTACCGTAGCTTATTGCGGGCATTGTCGCACGCTGTCCCCAGGTATGCAAGGTTGGCGCCTGTACTTTGTCATGACATGTCATACACAGATTCTAGTAGCATTCATTTTGACCATTAAAATCAAACGCTGACACACATGCTGTGCTATGAGAACTCTTTTCATTCATTCATTTAGATCAATGAGGCAAGCACATACACAGGCATTTCACGATGTTTATTAAAGGCCAAAGCTCACACATAGACAGACACCACTAAAAATATATACTGAGTTTTACTGCTGTGTTGTTTGTAGGGGGAATGCACGCCTGACCATGAGGACAGCAAGGTCCGGCCAGCCCTTTTCACACGTCAATGGTGCCTCCGAGCATGACATCTGTGGTCTAAACCCGTCCACTGAAAAGCAGCTGCAACAGCCAGGTGTGGATTGTGGGCGGAGTCCGCGATGCATGCAGTTTTACATCTTTCATAGGAAGAAATTGTTGTTGAATAAAGTTGATCTTGGTGATATTTTAAAAAACAGGATTCGTAATTCATTGAATACTTTGTCATGACATGTCATTCACAGATTCTAGTCGCATTCATTTTGACCATTAAAATCAAACGCTGACACACGCGCTGCGCTATGAGAACTCTTTATTTGTTTAGATCAAAGAGGCATACACAGACACAGGCTTTTAACTACGTTTATTAAAGGCCAAAGCTCAGACATAGACAGACACTACTATCACAAAGATAAACTGAGTTTTACTGTGATGCTGTTTGTAGGGGGAATGCACACCTGACCATGAGGACAGCAAGGTCCGGCCAGCCCCTTTCACACGTCAATGGCGCCTCCATGCTTGACACCTGTGGTAACTGGACTTTGGTAGTTTTCTTGAGGACTGGTCATTCTTTATTCGTCGACTGACCTGCTCAGATCATCCTTCTCAACTTCTCTCTACAAAGCTATAATCGTTCTTTTAAAAAATGGCACCCAGGAGAAGTGAAAGGTCAGACCAAGAGCACAGTTCCAACCCCACACTCACCCAGCAGGCAGCAGGAGACCGAGGTGACCCAGGTGGACGAGCTCGTGGTGGAGGAGACTCAGCTGGTGAAGCCCCAGGAGGAGGAGGTGCAGGAGGAGTACTGGGAGGCTGACATTGTCCCTGCCACCAACACTGCAACCCAGATGAGCACAGGTGAGGACTTAAAAAGACAATATGTTTTCAGTGATGAACAAGAGAGTGACCTGGTAGAGTGGTATCGATCGCACCCTCAATTTTACAATAAGAACGACAGGCAGTACCACAACAAGGCTGGGAAATCAGCTCTCCTTGAAGCAAAGACAAAGGAGTTCCCCGATTGTACCAGTACCTCTTGTTGTGTGTTAGTTGTGGTCTTGTTTCTTTAGCAAGCAGGCAATCTGAACTGAAATTTATCTTTTTATTTATACAGATGAGCAACTATGTGTATTTTTTTAAAGTCAGAGGACTAGATTTGGAAAGCTGTCTCAGACTAAGTCCTGGATCAGGTGCAAAGACCCTGAGGCAGAGGCAGGATTGGATCCTGAAGAAGTGGTCCTTTCTGGGGTCTCACATTGTTCGGGTGGATGCCAGACAAAACACGAAATCAGTGGGTATCGTAAGATTGTCATAGTGAGAATGATCATTTGATCTTCATCCTGCTTGTCATGTGCTGATGGTCTTTAAAGTCCCTAACTGCACATTTATCTCCTTCGAGAGAGCCAGGGGTATAACACTTTCCAGAACTTTTTCAGTCAGAGAGTTGTGAATCTGTGGAATTATCTGCCTCAGAAGGCAGTGGAGGCCAATTCTCTGAATGCATTCAAGAGAGAGCTGGATAGAGCTCTTAAGGATAGCGGAGTGAGGGGGTATGGGGAGAAGGCAGGAACGGGGTACTGATTGAGAATGATCAGCCATGATCACATTGAATGGCGGTGCTGGCTCGAAGGGCCGAATGGCCTCCTCCTGCGCCTATTGTCTATTGTCTATTGTCTATTGTCTATTGTCTATTGACCTCGTCTGAGGATGAAGGTGATCCTATGGAGGGACCCTCTGGATCCACATATCAGCCCCACAGCAAACGGAGAAAGATCACTTCCGGCTGCAGTGAACCCATTACAGGAGTGAGTGATCGAGACGCTGATCTGCGGGACACGGTCAGCGAAGTAAGCACGAACGATGAATTCTCGTCTCATCCACCAATCCATTTTTTTGGGGAGAAAAAATAACATTCCTCTATCTTACTCATTTATTTTTCAGATGATGGAACACGTGGTCATCAAAAGAGGAGATTGTGAACAACTTTGTAGCTTTTATCAGACCCCTGATAATGGAAATACCTTTCGAGGCGTTTCATGATTGCAGCATTGAGATTTAGAGGATTCTACACAAATACTCCGAAGAGGTTAATAACTTCAGTTAATTTTGTGCAGTATTGTTGAGATTTTAAATCGAAATTAGACATTAATGGCTATATTTATGATTGAAATATTACAAATGATTTCATGTGTATTGCGAAATCTGCTGCGAACAGTAAAGTGGCATTTCCACAGATTGGATAAAGTGGCATATTCACAGATTACTGTGTATACTATGTCTACTATATTACTGTGTATGCCATATACTATGTCTATACTATATATATATATATATATATATATATATATATTATATATACTATATACTATACACCAAGCGCAGGCTCGGCGATTGCTTCGCTCAACACCTGCGCTCGATCTGTGTTGGCCAAACTGGTCTCCCGGTGGCTGAGCACTTCAACTCCCCCTCCCATTCCCAGTCTGACCTTTCTGTCATGGGCCTCCTCCAGTGCCATAGTGAGGCCCACCGGAAATTGGAGGAACAGCACCTCATATTTCGACTGGGCAGCTTGCAGCCCAGTGGTATGAACATCGACTTCTCCAA
Organism: Rhinoraja longicauda; assembly: GCF_053455715.1. Classification (NCBI taxonomy): domain Eukaryota; kingdom Metazoa; phylum Chordata; class Chondrichthyes; order Rajiformes; family Arhynchobatidae; genus Rhinoraja; species Rhinoraja longicauda. The sequence goes on from NC_135968.1 coordinate 41,249,725, forward strand.
CTTTAGATAGTTCTTCTGTCCCTCTCTTCCCCTCCTCCTTCCCAGATCTTCCTCTATCTTCCTGTCTCCACCTATATCCTTCCTTTGTCCCGCCCCCCTGACATCAGTCTGAGGAAGGGTCTCGACCCGAAACATCACCCATTCCTTCTCTCCTGAGATGCTGCATGACCTGCTGAGTTACTCCAGCATTTTGTGAATAAATACCTTCGATTTGTACCAGCATCTGCAGTTATTTTCTTATTCTATATACTATGTCCATATACACAGATTATTGGACCACCACAGCAGCTCGCTCACCCGGTATCCTATTAAAAAAAAATTCAGTGATTTTTATTTGACATTGAAAATCTTGGGGTTTTTTCCTTTAACTAAATCTCGGTATGTTTCTATGTTGCAGGCACTGAGGAGATCCCAAATGGTGCCGTTTTATCATCAATCGCAGCAGGCAAACTCACAACCAGAGTACCAAAGGCTGGAGACACACACACCCACGCAAGTGAGAGGAGAGCCCCCCCCCCCCAGAACGGAGAGCCCGTCCTATTTTTTTTAGAGATACAGCGCGGAAACAGGCCCTTCGGCCCACCGAGTCCGCGCCGCCCAGTGATCCCCGCACACTAACACTATCCTACACACACTAGGGACAATTTTTACATTTACCGTCTTTGGAGTGTGGGAGGAAACCGAAGATCTCGGAGAAAACCCACGCAGGTCACGGGGAGAACGTACAAACCCCGTACAGACAGCACCCGTAGTCAGGATCGAACCTGAGTCTCCGGCGCTGCATTCGCTGTAAAGCAGCAACTCTACCGTTGCGCCACCGTGCCGTCCTCAAGTAATGACGGCTATATTAATGTTCAGATGTTTAAGCGGAGACATTAAATAATAAAATTTGTCCAGAGTTTAGAATTTCTTTGAAGTCAAATGTTAAATTTCTTGGGGTTTTGTTTTTTGTTATTGCATGTAAATATCCATCTTTCATAGGAAAGTGTTTTTTTTTAAAAAAGTTTATTTTTATATTTAAAACAAAAACTAGTCTGAATTAATTGCCTTTGTAATTAATTTATCAAGTCATCTTATTCAAATATTATAGTCTCATTCATTTTAACCAAATAAATCAGTACTGACACAGGCACTGATCTGCATGTAGAAAATAATTTTTTTCATTTATTTAGATCAATGAGGCAAACACAAACACAAGCAATTTACTGCATTGAAAGGCAAACTCTTTTGATTTCTTCCATCAATTAACCAAAGCAAGCACAAACATTGTGGTGCATTGAAAGGCAAACTTCTTATTTACTTCTATCAATGAGACAAACACACGCACAAGTATTGAACTACGTTGAAAGGCAAACTCTTATCATTTAAAGCAAACACACACACACAAACAATTCACTGCATTTAAAGGCGAGCCTTTTAACTTTTTTTCGATCACAGAAACAAAACTAACAGCAATGCAATACATCGAAAAATAAACACCCTTGGGAGGGAGTGGGGGTTGGGTTGTGGACTTTTGGGGGCTCTCTTCCTCTTTTTTTGAGTGGGCTGTTTGCTGCTGGTCTTCAGATAATTTCATTCTGCCATGGTACGCTGCCTAGTTCAGAGTTGTAGTAATTGCAGAGATGGTCTCTCTGCTCCTTTGCTTTCTTGGCCGAGGTGTTTCCTGGAGATGTCAACAGTCCAACCAGCGTTGCAGAGTTTGCTCCACTTCTCCATGAGCCTGGTGTGATGTTGCCTGTCTGGTTGTCCGCTCGGTCACCCTCCACCATGGCTGCTGTTGATGCACTTGTGCGATGGATAAGGTTGTGGAGGACACTTGCTGCATAGACAATGGTCTGCACATTCTTGGGCTCCTGCTGCATCGTTGTCATCAGGCATCTGAATCTGCTGGCGAGGATTCCAAAGGCATTTTCCACCACCCTCCTAGTCCTTGATACCCTGCAATTGAATATCCTCTGCTCCCTTGACATCCCCCTGTGGGAGTATGGCTTCATCATCCATGATCTGAGTGGGAAAGCACCATCACCAACCAGGCTCTATGGGATGTCAGGGTTGTCTTGTCCTTGCAGAGGTTCTGGATCGGGAGAGCCTGCTCTTCCTTCTTCCAGTGCTTCGGCAAGGTTGGTCTCTCTTCAGATCCCACCATCTGTGGCACTGCCAGGTGTGCCCACACGCACAAACAGGAAGTTGTAGTCTGCATCCACCACAGCCATCAGTACGATGGAATGGAACCTCTTGTAGTTGAAGTACATGGAACATCCATTGGGTGGACACCTGATGGCCACGTGCTTGCCATCCACTGCTCCACATGTGTTCTGGAAGATCCATCTGGTGTCAAAGCCCTGCGCCACTCTCTTCCACTCATCTGGTGTAGAAGGACAGTGCATGACTGCTTCTTCATAAACATTGATACTGGCCTCACAGGTCTCTCGGACTTGCTGATGGTGTTGTGGGCCACAAGAAAGCTGTAGGAGAGGCTCTTGTAGGAGTCCCCTGATGCCAGATAGCAGAGGGCGATGGCTAGGCGCAGGCCTGGCTCGAGTGGCCTCCTCATGGAGGTCTCCCTTTTCTCCAGGAGAGGGCACAACCGTGACCACAGTTCGTCAAAAAGCTCACGAGGTAGCCTGGTGAAGTTTCTGAAGGCAGCCTCATCTTCTTGATGGCGCTCAGTCAACAGGTGTTCATACTGGCCCAACCTGGGTCTCTTCACGGACAAGGGCTTCAACCACACACTCCTCTTCTTGGGATTCTTCCTCAGTTTTTTCTTCCCCACTTCTATCCTTGTGAATTAGAAGCGCGAGGGCCGCGGCAATCATCAAATATTGCATTCCATTTAAGTGCAATGCCATGTGTTTGCTCTCTTGTAAGCATGATGGAGATGGAGACGGAACAAGGGGCTTCAAAATATGCCTAGAAATTTCACTCGACGGACCTTGCTGTTGGCTTGTTCAGGTGTACGCCCAGCTATGACAGCATCGCGGACTCCGCGCACAATGCACGCCTGGCTGCTGCAGCTGCTTTAGAGTGGACGGGTTTAGACCACAGATGTCATGCTCGGAGGCACCATTGACATGTGAAAAGGGCTGGCCGGACCTTGCTGTCCTCATGGTCAGGTGTGCATTCCCCCTACAAACAACACAGCAGTAAAACTCAGTATATCTTTGTTAGCAGTGTCTGAATGCATTCAAGAGAGAGCTGGATAGAGCTCTTAAGGATAGCGGAGTCAGGGGTATGGGGAGAAGGCAGGAACGGGGTACTGATTGAGAATGATCAGCCATGATCACATTGAATGGCGGTGCTGGCTCGAAGGGCCAAATGGCCTCCTCCTGCACCTATTGTCTATTGTCTATTGTCTGTCTATTGTCTATTGTCTATGTGTGAGCTTTGGCTTTTAATAAACGTTGTGAAATGCCTGTGTCTGTGCTTGCCTCATTGATCTAAATGAATGAATGAAAAGAGTTCTCATAGCACAGCGCGTGTGTCAGCGTTTGATTTTAATGGTCAAAATGAATGCGATGAGAATCTGTGAATGACATGTCATGAAAAGGTACTTAGAAATTCAATAAATTCCCACAGCTACTTTTTAAGGAATCAACAAAATCAACTTTATTCAAAAACAAAATATTCCTATGAAAGATGGGTAATTGCATGCAAAAAAAATTTTTTTTAAACGGGCACTTCACACAAATGCAAAATATACCTAGAAATGTCACTGGACGGACCTTGCTGTCGGTTTGTTCACGTGTGAGTTGTGCTTGTGACACCTCCACATACGTGCAGGTTTTTGTTGGTTGTCTTAGCTTGCCGTGGTCCCTGTCGTAGTGGACGTCCTGGCTAAGTCTGGTAGCGAAGACTAAGTCGCCGGTTGTCGTCAGCTTGCCGTCGCCTATGTGGTAGGTTGTCTCAGCTTGTCGCAGGCATTGTCATGGGCATTGTCGTGGTCATTGTCGTGGACATTGTTGTACGGTTATTTTTTCCGGCGATCTGCTACGACTTTGACAGTCTTCGGCAATCGCCTAAAAAATCACCAAAGTGGGACAGGGCCTTAACTTTAGGCCACGGGAGAATATGTTGGAGACTGGAAGAGTAAGTTGCACACTGATTGACCAGGGCTGCTGTAAATGCGTGACTTTCAAGCCCATCTTGTGAAAGTGGGGTTGAGCCAAGGTTTCAAGGCCAGTTTATTGTCACATGGAAGGTACAGTGAAATTGTCAGTTAAGGTACAGTGAAATTGGACTCACCGTACAGCCATACTAAGTGAAAAGCAACAAGACACGCAGCCACATAAAATAAAAGTCATTTGGGATATCAATTGTTGTCCATTGTGGCAAGGCCTTATAATGGGCTACAAAGTGAAGTGGGGCAGTATTAGGAGCAACAACGCATCCCACTTTGTTCAAATCAATGCATTCTCCACTCGCCTTGAACAGAGGGTCGGTGGAATGATGTCACCCGCCCCAACAGTTTCAAGGGCACCTGTACTCACGTTCACGGTAGCAAATGTCAGATCGGCATTCTTGAGGTGAACCCAAGGAAAGCAAAGGACCCGGATAGTCCCCAATCCTGTCCTTCGCACCTGAGTGGACCAGCTGGCGGGAGCACTTATGGACATCTTTAACCTCCAATCTGAGGTTCCCACCTATTTTAAGAAGACCGCTATCATCCAGCTGCCAAAGTAAACCAAGGTAGCACACCTTAATGTCTACCGCCCCCTTGACATCCTCACTGAATCCAGTTTGCACGATCTGAGTTAATGCTTACCTGTTTTAAAACGGAAGTTCACAACTTTAGCAATGGTAAGCTGCATCCCAGATTCCAACCACACAGTGCACCAACATTAAAGATTGACACAAAAAGCTGGAGTGGGTCAGGCAGCATCAGACTGAAGAAGGGTCTCGACCCAAAATGTTACTTATTCCTTTTCTGCCTAGATGCTGCCTGGCCCGCTGAGTTACTCCAGCTTGTTGTGCCTCTCTTCGGTGTAAACCAGCATCTGCAGTTCCTTCCTACAGATCAACATTGAACGCAACTTCAAACAGCTCCACAACAAGCCTGCAAATAATCGATAAGCCCTTTGAGGAAATATTCTGACTTTCTCAAGGTGGTGACCATGAGCCTTGATAATGTTCAAAGTGTAATAAAATGAGGCATGGAGCCTATAAAGTTATTTTTAGCCACAGGATTGCTTCTCAAGTTTAGTGCGCTGTAGCCCCATCCAGCTGGCAAAGTAGAACCAAAATTGACTTTGTAATGGGAGGCAGCAGTAGGCAGTGGGTTGTGGTGAAGGATTGTTTCTCGTATTGGATGTTTGTGATCAGTTAACATAGTAACATAGGAAATAGGTGCAGGAGGAGGCCATTTGGCCCTTCGAGCCAGCGCCGCCATTCATTGTGATGATGGCTGATCGTCCACAATCAGTAACCTGTGCCTGCCTTCTCCCCATATCCCTTCATTCCGCTAGCCCCGAGAGCTCTATCTAACTGCTGGACGTTTGAAGGGTCTCGACCCGAAACGTCACCCATTCCTTCTCTCCCGAGATGCTGCCCAACCCGTTGAGTTACTCCAGCATTTTGTGAATAAACACCTTGATGTTTATAAAAAGGTGCAGTAACTCAGCAGGTCAGGCAGCATCTCAGGAGAGAAGGAACGGGTGACGTTTCGGGTCGAGACCCTTCTTCAGACTTAAGAAGGGTCTCGACCCGAAACGTCACCCATTCCTTCTCTCCTGAGATGCTGCCTGACCTGCTGAGTTACTCCAGCATTTTGTGAATAAATACCTTCGATTTGTACCAGCATCTGCAGTTATTTTCTTATACTTTGATGTTTATAATATACGTTAACAGCCTGTTGATATGCTTCAGACATGTGTGGATAATTGAAGGTCTTCTGGACAGGGTGGAAGATTGTTTAAGGCCACAACAGGATATAGATTTGATGAAAAGTTAGGTGGAGCATTGAAAGATGGAAATAAATCACAATAGTGTGAGGTGAAGCATATGGACCTAGTGCAAGTAGCTGGAATTAGTGTAGATGGTGCAAGTCAGTATATATTTAGTGGGCTGATTGCCCGTACCTGTGCTTCATGGCTCTACAAAAGTCAAGGAGAAGAAAATAGGAACAGTGTAGGATTAGGATAAATGGTTGACATGGACTCAGTGGGCTGAAGGGCCTGCTTCCTTGACTTTCTATGACTATATGTAATCGTGGTAAGCTTACTTACTGGTACATGACAACAATTTGCCTGGAGTTGTGGTGGTGGTTGTAGTTGGTTAACAACTTATGATAGGAATCTTCATAGTTGCTATATCCATACTGGCATGTACGGCGAGATATCAAATAGGTGCTAAAATATATCGTCACTTAGAGTTCTTGCCACCTATGGTTTAAACTGATGGACCTCTTTTAATCTATCTTCATCAATGTGCCCTCTAAAAAAACTTGGAACATATCACAAAATGCTGGATATGTCAACGTGGAACATTTCACAAAATGCTGGAATAACTCAGCGGGTCAGGCAGCATCTCAGGAGACAAGGGATGGGTGAAGTTTCGGGTCGAGACCCTTCTTCAGACTGTCTCGACCCAAAACATCACCCGTTCCTTCTCTCCTCCTGGGATGCTGCCTGACACACTGAGTTGCTCCAGCATTTTGTGATACCTTCGATTTGTACCATTATTAAGGGGTTGGACACGTTAGAGGCAGGAAACATGTTCCCAGTGTTGGGGGAGTCCAGAACAAGGGGCCACAGTTTAAGAATAAGGGGTAGGCCATTTAGAACTGAGATGAGGAAAAACTTTTTCAGTCAGAGAGTTGTGAATCTGTGGAATTCTCTGCCTCAGAAGGCAGTGGAGGCCAATTCTCTGAATGCATTCAAGAGAGAGCTAGATAGAGCTCTTAAGGATAGCGGAGTCAGGGGGTATGGGGAGAAGGTAGGAACGGGGTACTGATTGAGAATGATCAGCCATGATCACATTGAATGGTGGTGCTGGCTCGAAGGGCCGAATGGCCTCCTCCTGCACCTATTGTCTATTGTCTATTGTCTACCAGCACCTGCAGTTATTTTCCTACACAACATGGAACAGGTACTTATTCATGAATCAATCGATGGTTTAATGATGCTTTATTGCCATATGTACCTAGACACAGCGACATTCTTCATTTGGCATACAATTCATTAGAATCATACAATATATAAACACAAACATAAATAAATACAGAAGTACAATGGTTGTAGTGTAGGAATAGTAGATTTCGCCGAGGCAATACACAAAGAGTCGTCACATTGTGCCCTTCGAGATTCAAATTCTTAGAAGTAGTCAATAGTCAATAGTCAATTTATTTGTCACATACACATAAATGTGCAGTGAAATTAAAAATTACCCGCAGTTCAACAATAAGACCAATAAAAATAAGCAATAAAAAATATGCAAGAACACACACAATCATAAACCAACACTAAACAAAAGAAACATCCATCACAGTGAGTCTCCTCCAGTCACCTCCTCACTGTGATGGGAGGCCACAATGTCTTTTTCTCTTCCCCTGCCGTCTTCTCCCGCGGTCAGGCTGTTGGAGTTGCCACGTCGGGGCGGTCGGGGAGACTAATCTTGCCTTTAAAGGCCATTGTCCTTGCTTGGGTCAGTGCGTTGCAGGGGGGGGGGGGGGGGGGGGTAGCCCGGCCTGGCAATGCTGTCGTAGTCCTCCACCACCGCCGCACCCCTTGCTCTGCAGGCTGCGTCCATTCCGCACACTAGTCCGACCTCTGTGGAGTTGTCCAGCGGCTCCTCCAGATCCACCCGGCCGCTGCAAGACCTCTGGAGGTCCACTCCACAGGCACACCGACTCGCCAGCGTCCCCCCTCACCTACCACGGCCACCACACAGCCTCCATGTGCCTGAGAAATGTCTCCGCTTCCCACAAGCCGACCTCGGAACCCCTAGAGCACATCCGAAGTTGACACGGGACATGAGCTCACTGGCATCAATCCTCTCCACGGGATTTCTCTTCAGATCTCTTTCTCCGCGCGTAGCCGGCTCACAGTAGATACTAATTGGATATTTCTGAATCTCAGCTGGGTATTTGTGAAATATTAATATCGCACCGGTGCACACAGTCCATGATAATTACATGCTGATTTACGTGCGCGGAAGTTAGGCACTGTAATGTCATCTCGTAATGCAGTACATGTAATCTTAAGATTTTGATCACATTTTTGCCCTCACAACTTAGTTGTGCAGCATACAAAGAACACGTGCAGTGCAACTTCTAGGACAATAATTTAACTACAATTTTTTTTGGACAATGAGTTTAACTATAATCGATTTTAGAAGAAAACGCTAAGTAGAAGGATGTTGATGACTTTCAATGGAGAAACCTAATTGTCCATAATTGTACATATGTCCCAGATGTACTTACAAAATTCTTAAGGGGTTGGACAGGCTAGATGCAGGAAGATTGTTCCCGATGTTGGGCAAGTCCAGAACAAGGGGTCACAGTTTAAGGATAAGGGGAAAGTCTTTTAGGACCGAGATGAGAAAGTTTTTTTTCACACAGAGAGTGGTGAATCTGTGGAATTCTCTGCCACAGAAGGTAGTTGAGGCCAGTTCATTGGCTATATTTAAGAGGGAGTTAGATGGGGCCCTTGTGGCTAAAGGGATCAGGGGGTATGGAGAGAAGGCAGGTACAGGATACTGAGTTGGATGATCAGCATGATCATATTGAATGGCGGTGCAGGCTCGAAGGGCCGAATGGCCTACTCCTACTCCTGCACCTATTTTCTATGTTTCTATGTTTCTATGTAAAACCACAAAATGCCAGAGAGGAGAGTGCATTGAAATAGTCATTAATTTATACATTTAACATGGTCTGAGCCATAGTTTAATTATTTTATTTTAGTTTAGAGAACTTCTTCTTCTTGCGTTTGAGGCAGCAGAAGTTATGAAGCTGCTTCTGCTTCTGCTGTCTCTGTTTGTTGTCGTTCGCCTAACTGAGGTCAGTTGACAGGGCTCACCACGGGGAGGTCGACAACGTGAGCCCTAGTTTAGAGATGCAGTGTGGGAACAGGCCCTTCGATTCACGCCGACCATCAACCACCTGTACACTAGTTTTATCCGACACAGTAGGGACAAATTACCAAAGCCAATTAACCTACAAACCTGCACAGCTTTGGAACGTGGGAGGAAACTGGGGCCAGCCGGAGAAACAGGGAGAATGTACAAATTCTGTGCAGACATAGTCAGAATCGGATCAAGGTTTCATAGAAACATAGAAACATAGAAAATAGGTGCAGGAGTAGGCCATTCGGCCCTTCGAGCCTGCACCGCCATTCAATATGATCATGGCTGATCATCCAGCTCAGTAGCCTGTACCTGCCTTCTCTCCATACCCCCTGATCCCTTTAGCAAAAAGGGCCACATCTAACTCCCTCTTAAATATAGCCAATGAACTGGCCTCAACTACTTTCTGTGGCAGAGAATTCCACAGACTCACCACTCTCTGTGTGAAGAAATGTTTTCTCATCTCGGTCCTAAAAGACTTCCCCCTTATCCTTAAGCTGTGACCCCTGGTTCTGGACTCCCCCAACATCAGGAACAATCTTCCCGCATCTAGCCTCTCCAACCCCTTAAGAATTTTATATGTTTCTATAAGATCCCCCCTCAGTCTTCTAAATTCCAGTGAGTACAAGCCCAGTCTATCCAGTCTTTCCTCATATGAAAGTCCCGCCATCCCAGGGATCAATCTGGTGAACCTTCTCTGTACTCCCTCTAAGGCAAGAAAGTCTTTCCTCAGGTTAGGAGACCAAAACTCCAGGTGCGGTCTCACCAAGGCCCTGTACAACTGCAGCAGAACCTCCCTGCTCCTAAACTCAAATCCTGGTGCTGTAAGGCAGCAACTCTACCACAGCGACACTATGCCTCTCCAAGGTACTGTGTTCACATTTGTATTACAGTGGAATAACTTGGTGAGCAATTACTTGGAATTACCTATTACAGTGGAATAACTTGGTGAGCAATCAAGAAATCACATCATTGATTTGCCATAGTGGGAACGTTAGTAGGGAAAAAAAACAAGAGAAGCAATGAGAAAGAGAAATTTTAAGAAAGGGGTTTTAAACATTGACTAATTTGATGAACGAGGTGATTTCCTTTGGTCCCCATCATCACGACAACCTGTTAAAGGACTGGTAGATTGGATTGCAAATCTGTTGGATTGCATAAAAGGAAGCAATGAAATTGGGACTGGATAATGGTGAGATAGAAAAGCCACTGGAATGCCATAGAGGGACTATCCCTTTGGAATGCTGGAAGTGGAGAGGTATTGCTTTAATTGACGGCATTTTGCATCTAAGGAGTTCGGAAATATGCAGAGAGATTTATTGAATACTAGACCAAGTGGACCCGTTGGGCCCAAACCTCTCCTGCATTGGTGCAGCACCCTCTCCTCCCCCACTACCCCTCCCCCCCTACTCCTCTCTCCCCCCCTCCCCCTCCCTCTCTCGCCCTCCCTCGCTCCCCCCTCCCTCCACTCCCCCCTCCCTCCCCCTCTTCCCCTCCCCCCTCCTCCCCCTCCACCCGCTCCCTCCACCCACTCCATCTCCCTCAACCCCCCTTATCCCCCCTCACCCCCCTTCCCTCCCTCCCCCTCCCTCCCTCCTCTCCCTCCACCCCCTCACTTCCCCCCTCCCCTCCCTTCCCCCCATTCCATTCCCGTCAACCCCCCATATCCCCCCCTTCCTCCTCCTCCCCCTCCCTCCATCCCCTACTCCCTCCCCCCCTCCTCCTCAATACAATAGAGTTCTCTCTGGCAGCAGGGTTGGAGAAATGGAGTCAAGGTACTTGTGGGGAGTCCATGGGATTGCAATAGATGCTCATGCTCCCCTGATCACTCCCCTGAAATAGAAATCGGGAAGTTGAGAAACAAAAGGGAAGAGTCGGTCGGATTGCTTCTCTTTACAGGCAGAGAAATATTTAGCTGATCTATCTGTTTAGTATTTCCAGCACATTTACTGTTTTTATTTTCCCCATCGTGTGTACTTTATGTGGTATCTCATGATTTCAGGGTACCTTGAAGTTTTTAAAGCTAATGAAGTGCTTTTGAAATGTGAGTCAATGTAATTAACAATTATGTGAACTTTATCTAAATTAGGATTTATATAAATAATGCTGCATTGATTTGAAGTGCAGGGGTTTCATCCCCAGTGTTATGTTCAATATTTATCCTTTACTCAAATGTTTTAAAAACATGATTTGATTGTTTTCGCATTGCTGCTTATGAGAGCTTGTTTTTATTACACAAATGGGTAACTGCCTTTCCGATATTACTGATTATTTCATTCACTGTGGAATATCA